>NC_054602.1:15548010-16196135 GCF_004785595.1 Juglans microcarpa x Juglans regia | reverse complement strand
TATACTTTATATATTGTTAAGTTATATACTTTTTTTAATTTTTATTTTTTTGAAAATTAAGTTTTATACTCATCTTATTCCTAAAGTATCATTAATTTTAATTGTTATACTTAATAACTATAATTAATAATTACTAATTATTATTATTATTATTCCTAAAGTCATATCATTTTAATTTTTATACTTAACTGAATGAGTTATTTATATTTAATAAGTAATTATTAATTATAGTTATTGTATGAATATATTATACTTTATATATAGTTAAGTTATAGTAATTTTTTTTATTTTTTAAAATTAAGTTTTATCCTATAGTTATAATTTGAATAATAATGATTATTCTAACGTGACAGTCTAACTAAATGGTAAGAATATAACATATTCCTAAACTTGAGTAAGCAATAAACATATATTAACAAAACTTAAAGACAATATATTTATAACCATGTAAACATATTCAAACAAAATTCACAAACAATAATCATAATATTTCAAATCCATATCACAATACATTCACAATATTCTCACAACAATATTTATACACATATTAATTCATCAATGAATACCATGCATAAACTCACAAACTATTCACAAATTATACAAACAATAATCGTAATATTTATGCAATGTCACACCATATCTATCAAATTAACAGTACAAACAATATGTCCATGTTGTTTGAATTAACAATGTCACTTTCTAGTAGTGTTATATTGTTAAACTAGAGAGAGATTAAAGATTATGTGAAACAATTTTCGATCAGTACACAACGAGAGAGAATGATCTTAAATAAATGTCTAAATTTTAGTCTAATTACTTAATGGTCACAAACTGTTTGACCTTAACAACTCTCAAGGCCGGAGAGACTTTAAGAGTCAAGTAATTTGACCGACATTTCTACAAGATCATTCTTCCATGGGGTGTACAAGACACAAAACTTGTTCACATATTCTTTCATCTCTCTCTAGTTTAACAATATAATACAATACGAATGTGACATTGTTAATTTATAAAAGAAATAAAAATGAATTGTTATGAAATCAAAAGTTCAGATTTCTCAACAGCCAACAAAGTTTTTTATAGTGATTTTAGATTGGTTAGGGCTATCTTATGCGAAATAATTTAATTGTTATTTTAATTGTTATTATAATTGTTATACTTAATTTGAAATGTTATTATACAGTTTTAATTATTATCATTCTTAAAGTATCATTTTAATTGTTATACTTAATTTCAACGGTTATTATATTATTTTAATTATTATCATTCCTAAAGTATCATTTTAATTGTTATACTTAATTTTAAAGGTTATTATATTATTTAAATTATTATCATTCCTAAAGTATCATTTTAATTGTTATACTTAATTTCAAAGGTTATTATATTATTTTAATTATAGTCATTTCCAAAGTATCATTTTAATTGTTATACTTAATTTCAAAGGTTATTATATTATTTTAATTATTATCATTTCTAAAGTATCATTTTAATTGTTATACTTAATTTGAAAGCTTATTTTTTATGATTAATTATTATCATTCCTAAATATTAAGTCTCATATTAAATGTATATTAAATTCCCAATCTTTACATAAATCTAAGCATATAAACATATTCAAACAAAATTCACAAACAATAATCATAATATTTCCCATATCACAACAACAACAACAATATTCCCACAACAATATTTCTACACATATTAATTCAAAAATGAATATCATAAACTCACAAACTATACAAACAATAATCATAATATTTCAAGAGTAAGCATAAAATGACAATATGTATAAACATATTCCTCAACTTGAAAAAGATAACTAGCACTCACAAGTTCTTCAAAGTCAAAAAATATTACATCAAAATTTTCACATAATTCCTAAACTTAAACACAATATATTTTTACCCATGTAAACATATTCAAACAAAAATCACAAACAAAAATCACAATATTTCAAATCCATATCACAACATATTCACAATATTCCCACAACAATATTTCTACACATATTAATTCATCAATAATACTATAAACTCACAAAGTATTCATAAACTATATAAACAATAATCACAATATTTCAAAAGTAAGCATAAAATGTATAAACATATTGTTAAAGTTTAGAAATATACCTAACACTCACAATATCCTCTTACAAATCAAAAGCTTCCAACTTGCCAAAATAATCAATTCTTCAAAAAAATACGATACTAATTTATTAGAAATATATATAACAAGAACACAAGACAAATATAATAAAATTTAAGAAAATAAAAAACAAAAATAATTTTTCCTTACCAAAACTCAACTCATCTCTCACTCTAACACTCTCTCACTCTAACCCATGTGATCTCTCTCTCACTCTAACTCTTTGTCTCACTAACCTTGATCTCTCTAGCGTCTCTCTCTTGTGCACAAGGGAGAAGCAGCAGAAATGAGGCTGCTGCCTCCTGTGCGTGTATTATTTGGAAGCGAAAATATTTAGACGAAACGTTCGAATGTTTAAGTTACACGTTCGAACGTTATGTTATCCCTCCCAATTTTTAGATGACATTCGAACGTCAAAAAACACGGATAAATTTTCTAGAAAAAACGTTTGGACGTTTTCTATAAACGTTTGAATGTATCTTACTATAAAAACGCCAAAAATCTAGCAGAAAATTTCCTGCACTTTCATTTTCATGTTCGAACGACTGGAATTTTGGCATTCGAACGTTTGTAAATTTTCGATATTTTCATCCACTAATGTTCGAACGTAAATATTTATCATCCGAATGTTCATATCATCACAGAGGTACCTAAATCGAGCGGGAAATTTTTCACACTTTTATTTCCATGTTTGAACGTTTATAAATTTGGCGTTCGAACATTTATAAATTTTCAGTTATTCTTATCGACGAACGTTCGAACGTAACATTATAACGTTCGAACGTTCAAATCTCACTTGGACGAAAAGTATATATACTATGATATATATACTATGATAGCATAATACTTTAAATTAAAACATAATATGATAGTATATATATATATATATATATAGTATTATATATATAGTATAGTATATATCTATAATACACTATATATATATCCTAAACTTATAATTATATATATACACTATATATATACTATATAATAATGATTTTCTTGAATCACATCATTTGAGGGTCATAATTTGTACGACTTTCAACTTCATCCAAATATATGACTTTCAATTAACACCTATATCAATGAACATCTATATCGATGTCTGAAGATACGTACGGCCCACTTCATAGCCACAAACGCAACAACTGAAAGTACGCAACTACAATGTGATCACTTAGCTAGCTAGTCAGTCCTCTATATATTTATTACTTGTAATACAATGATGGAAGATGTTTGAACATTACTTTGAAAACAAAAGTGATCGATCCTCCCACTATACTTAATATATAGTTAAGTTATATAATTTTTTTTCTTTTTTTTAAAATTAAGTTTTAAACTATACTTACAATTTGAATAATAATTATATTTTAACTAAATTAGTATGAATATATTATATATACTTACTCTATGTTAAATATTAAAACAAGAATATTAGATGTATATTACTTAAATTAAGATCCTAAACTTATAATTTTCTTGTTAAACATATTCAATAAAAATTCAAAAACAACAATCACAATATTTCAAATCCATATCACAACAATAACAATATCCCACAACAATATTTTTACACATATTAATTCATCAATCAACACCATAAACTCACCAACTATTCAGAATATTCACAAACAATAATTACAATTATTTCAAGAGTAAACATAAAATCACAACATGTATAAACATATTGCTAAACTTAAAGAAATATAACTAACACTTACAAATTCAAAAAACCAATTAATCTAATTGTCATTCATTAGAGAGAGTAATTTGATTCTAATAAATCTATTTAGGAATTTGTACACTAGAATTTTGGGTAATAGTTGTAATAAATAAAGTATATCATTTTGGGCTAGTAATAAGAGCTTGTGGTTCTAATGTTGTTTTCATTAGTTTATAATGGATCGTATATATATAATATATTATAATATATAATATAATATTAGATATATACTATACTATATATATAGTACAGTATATATATAATATACTATATAATATATTGTAGGCTATATGTTATAGTATACATTATAATATATAACATATATTAATAATATAATATATTATAGTCAATACTTTGGAAAAAAAATCGAAAAACCTTCGAACGTACTAAGAATTACGTTCGAACGTAACGTGTATATAAGCGCAAAATAGAACGGCGAAATGTCATTTTCACCATTACTAACTTCGTTCCCGTTTGCACGCCGCCACTCCTCCGTCGCCGCCGTCGTCAAACTCCGCCACAACCTTTACTAAAAGGTATTATATATTATACATTATAATATATAACATATATTATTTGAGATTTGGGTTCGGTTTTGTTTAAAACGGATCAAGTGGTGGTCGAATGTTTAACTCAATTTTCCGGCCACCACAGCTTGCCATTGGCCAAATAGTCGCCGTAAAAAAGTTTCTTGAAGTGTATACTTCATTTCTGCGGTGGTATTTCGGCATTTAGAACCTTGTAAATTGATTTTGGAGATTTCAATAATGGCTGAGTCGACTCAACCATTCTGTGTCGTAACGTTCAAACGTTTATCAAGACGTTCGAACATACGACGTTTCAATTATATAGTCGTTAAGGCTTCTACGTTCGCACGTGTATTATTTTACATTCGGACGTTAGTTTTTCATAAAATTTACGTTCAGACTTTACATATAACATACGAACTTACTATTTTTTAAATTTATTTATGTCTCAACGTTTGGACGTGCATCCTTTACGTTCAAACGTAAAACCCATACATTTGAACCTATAACATAAATGTCCGAACGTATGTTAGTTAAATTTATTTACTGCTTACGTTCAAACGTGTATGTTATACGTTCGCACGTATGTGTTTAACGTGCGAACGTATAGGATGAACATATGAACGTAAATTTATTAATATTGTTTTATGTGCGAACGTAAATGACACACATCTAAACATTTTATCTGAACGTCCGAACATTATTTTGATATGTTCGAACGTTAATGCAGACCAATTTAAAATTAACACAAAAAATGCTTCAATGTAAATAATTTTTTTCCTTGTCTATTTTCAGGATATGGCTCATCCTATGCATACTAGGAAATGAGAGAGGGAATGAGCCACTCAACACACTGCTCGTATCGGGGCTCGTACTGTTATGGTAGAGCAAGAGGTCCTGATTAATGAGTTCGACGAACTCATATTGGAGCAGACGAATCTGAAAGATATTTTCATCAGTAGAGGCTGGAGAAATATCTGCACATTGAGGGGGAAGGTATACCCCTCAATGGTTCAGGAGTTCTATATGGGGATGTGTGCCATGCCTTAGGACACATCCTCTCACACCGTGACTGTACGTGGTGTTTCCATTGAAATTTCACTAGATGTTATCGCCGAGCACCTTGGGATTCGTCGAAGAGTTGAGACATCTGCACACGCTACATCCCGTGAGGATGTAGCCACTTCTGCATCATCTACTGGCTGCCCATTTGAGCCAGCATCAGCCAGAGATGCAGACCGATCAGAGGCCGAGGATACTGGCCTTGAGGCTCGAGATGATGACTGAGACGAGAATTTCTACATCCTCACCGGGAGGGACCGCATACAGATCGAGAGGAAGAACGCATTCAACCAGAACCATCTGCTATCTTTCTTCCTCATGTTGCAACAAACGTGGATCCTATGGCACATAAAACCATATTTAGTCAGCTTCGGGCACAGTTTTTGATACAAGTGGCACGTGGAGATCCCATAGATTTGCCACTTCACATCTTTGAAAGGATCCGTTACTTAGGCGAGCATCGTCTCCACGGATAATCTCCCAAACGGTGTCCTGATCAGCCGGCTATTACTTGCACGAGGAGTGCCAACTCAGACAGAGGAACGGGTGAAAGATCAGATGAGCCCCCTCGACATGACCACGCATCAACGTAGCATTGGACATGCTAGGGGACGTCAGCCACCCCTGTAGAGGATCTAGTTCCTCCGACGCAGCCTGAGCCAAGTCATGTGGGGAGTAGTAGTCAGCAGCCGCCGAGTACATCTGCGGGAGATGCGCCCTGCTTGGGTTGATGCGGTGATCTCACAGCTGACTTAGCATATCGATCGATCGCTCGCGGCTATAGAGGCGTCTGTATCTGAGATCGCCCATCGTGTAGGTATCCTCAACGACAAGGTTGATACCTTGACTGAGGAGATACAAAGTTCGATTTTTGCGAATAACGCTATCATCTGAGTGTTGTATAAGAAATTCGATCATATTTTGTATTTTACTTTTATTATTTGTAAAAAAAATATTATTTAATATTTGTATAGTTTTTCACCATTCAATTCTCAATCTTATATGATGTTATATTTTCCATCTTTAATTCTTAATCTCTACACTTCAAATATATATAAACATAAATAAATATATTACAAATTGTGTATATATAAATATATACAAGTCAATTATATAGACTTGTTCACAAATTATGCACTATAAAAATTAAATAATTTTTAAATTAGAGTAATATTTAATTAAAATTGGTGCCAACGTTCGAACGTTAGTAATTAACGTTTGCATGTTGGCGCAAAACATTTTACGTTCGAACGTTAATTACTAACGTTTGAACGTTGGCGCTGAAACATTTCACGTTCATACGTAAGTAGCCACAATGTTCGAATATATATGTGACGTTTGAATGTAAAATTTCCATACATTGGAACGTAAAAAAAATCTCATCTGTCTTTAGTGACCGTTTAGAGATTGTCACAATTTTCCAACCGTCACTAAAAAGCAATTGTGTTGTAGTAATTTTACATTGTTGTTTGGATGTCTTCTCGCACTGTTCCAAATTATTACCGTTCGATGATGTCGATCTCATGCATGTTATTGTTTGAACCGTACACTAATTAAATTTGGCTTTATATATTAACGTCTACGGCCGGCCAGTCATATAGTCATTTAGGATGATGAGATTGGCTATTTTAGATTTAGAAAATGTGATATAGTACTACATGACTCTACTACAATATTCTCAATGTCTCATGATGGATCTTACTCTATCTTATTATGTTCATGTAATATTATTTATAATCTTTTAATGAATTTATTTCTTTTATAAGAAAAATATTCAAAGATTAATAATAGACAACATAATACACCACTTAGCTTAACGAGATATATAAGAGTGCGTTTATAGATATTGTTTTAAATGAGTGCACGCATTAAAGGGATAAACTCGTGAGCATAATAAAGAGAGTGTACGTGGATCACACTTTTAAGTGGCACAAGATTACTCAAAATTAAAGAGCTACAACTGTATAAATATATATACAAATCTATACCTATAAATACAATATACAAAGGCAAGATAATTTATCCTTGCGAGCCTCTATTTCAATATTTCTTTCTTGTATGTCTTCATGATGAAGTTGTCGGCGACGACAATATTAATGATCTCTCAATACATTAAAGTCAAATTCATAGTTGGATGACCAAATTATTATCTTTTTTATAAGGGAGGTGGGGGGTTTCGAATCTGATTCCCTCATTTAGAGACTAGACTTTATGACATATGATCCAAAGAACCTTAGCATGACCAAGCCATCTATAAATGACTGGCTAGTATATGTAAAAGTGGCTAGATCTACCCAAATTAGTACTATATACCGTTCTAATTTTTTTTTATTATATTAAAATTAGTATTAATATTATTCCGTGTTGTATCGGGTACAAAAACATCTAAGCGTATATAGAATTAATTACTGAAAAATATTTTGTCTATAAAGAAATTTTGTAAAAACAAACTTATAAACTATCCTAGTTTAATTTAATGCTAAATTATAATTTTTTTTATTGTAAAGTAATTTTCATCCGAACATTTCAGTTTATAAATTTATGTTTAAGAAATCTCTTTAAACATTATGTCACATTTCACCCCAATTACTATAAGGATGATATTAAAATATTTCAGTATTATCAGTACTACATATCCATCTACATTGTCACATGTTAATTATTATATATTATTATTATTATTATTATTATATGTATCAATAATTGAATATATTCGGATAAAGTGTACTCTCTAAGTAATATCATTAAATCCGTACAACATAATAGACAATAACTTGACAATGCCAAGAGACATGACAATAATAGAGATCAATATTAATGATAACAAATAAAATAAAAAGGGCAATGCTACACTCACCAACAAATCCATTGAGAGTGAGTAACGAACATCTCATTTTTTTTTTTAGTTTTTTTAAATACTTTTTAAATCCCCTTAAATATTTTAAAAAAATATTAAAATCATAAACTCATTAAATATTATATACATACATATATATATATATACACACACACATACATATATTTAAGAACACACACATATTTAAGAATGTGAGGCCCGGAAAAATCGTCAAAATCGAGCAATTTGTGGAAAAGAAGCTCGTTTGTGAAAGCAGATATCCGCTCGATTTGTAAACAACCTACTCGTTAAGACCCGCTCGTTTATGCTCGAGTAGATTAAAACTCATTCATATATTGAAAATATATACATATACCTATGTATATACATATATATATTAGCTAATAATATAAACATACTACTTTTATAATTAAATAAATAATATGTAATCTAATTACTTATGTCTATATGGTGAATATACTTTATAGGTATATTTTATAATTTGTATAATAATTAGTTGATAAAATTTAATAATTTCATTTATTAGTATGTGAGAACCATATATGAAATAGATATATGATATCATATTAGGTGTATGTATTAATAATATATGTAGGCATATAATATATTGTTATTTTGGATAAATATCAATTAGTTAAATATTAATTATTTATAAATTTTTTAAAATTTTATAATTCAATAGAGGTTGTACTTTTTAATTGTATAAATTCAATGTTTAATTTATTAATTATTAAATCTTATTCAAAAAATTAAAAAATAAACAATTCAAACTCGAGCTCAAGCTTGGCCTCGGCTTGACTTGACTCGAACTCGTTTATGGGGCGAACTCGAGTTCGAGCTCGAGTTGAGAGTTTAGCTTATTGAGTCGAGTTCGAATAAAAAATAAAAGAAAAATCTCGAGCTTCGGCTCGAGCTCGAGTATTTTGAGTCGAGCTAAGAGACCGGCTCGGCGCAGCTCGATTACAACCCTAATTCTAAAAGTCAAGTCGAGATCGAGACCGATTAATATCTATTATATACTCTATCCAAGACATGGATCCCAATACTTTCAAATGGGCACAAAAAAAAAAAAAAAAAAAAAAGGAGCCGATAATAACCAAATTAGATCAGAATGCACACTCTCCAAAGCCCGCTTCCTCACCGCCCACGTCTCCACCCTCGCTAGGGTCAACCTACATTTTCAAAGTTTTCCAAGCTAGGCTGGTTGTCGCAGCCTGTGTCTTCAGTACATCTCCTCCACGTAGCTGCCTCCAGTCACTACCCAAGGCCTAACCAACTGCACCTCCACGAGCCGGCAGCCCACGTTACCAATGACTCATACTCCTCTGCCACAACAACCCACGTTAAGCAGCTTCTCCACGCCTCCTTGTACAGGCGCGGCCAAGCAATGCCACTTTGCTTATGCACCACCGTGGGATAAACCATAGCCAAAACTCCTCCACAAAGTTGCCCTCACACCACCAGCCCACATCCAGCACAACAGCCTCGAACTGAAACCCAACTGGTCGAGATATTCCCCTCACGACTGAAGCCGCCAGGCCCACAGCTTAAACCTCCACCCTACACCACCACACAGACACTGTGAGACCCTCCTTGCACACCTTTACCCATCCTCTGTAATACCACCGAAAGCCCCTATTTCCCCTACACCAAAACAAAACACCCTAAGCCATCCACTGCCCTTCCACACGGACATCTCAGCCACCAGCCACAGCACGGTGAAGCCCAGCGACGTCGCCACCCCCTCCACGTCGCATCCACCTGCACAGGAAGTGCCGCCGGTCACTGCACGCCTCTCCAGATCTGCCCTTTTTCCTTTCGATAAGTGATCCACTGCCTCTTCTCCGTTTCTCCCTCTCACGTCTCTCTCTCTCTCTCTCTTCGTCATGAGTGACTGTTCTCTCTCCCCACCCTAGTGCTTTTCCGCCTCGCCTAGTCACCTGATCGCCACTTGTTGCTTTCCTCATGGTGAGCCCATCGCACGGTCCCTTCTCTGTCTCACGATCTGTCTCACGATCTGTCTCATTTCACAAGTGATAGTGGTGTAGCCTTCGTAAAGCAAACATTTACAGATCCAAAATATGTATTTGCCCTTAACATGAAAATCAATGACAGGACTAATTTTATTTTGGGCTACACCTTATGTTGCAGGCTGTGTTTTATAGTTGGTATTTGTTGAGCTTAGTCTTATTTTTATTAGCCCAAAAACTCATATTTTTACAGTAAATACTTACGAATTTAACTATTAAATTTTACAACAAAACTTTAGTAGCTATTAGTAAGATTTTAATTTTAATTTTAATTTTAAGCACTTTAAATCTGATTTAAGTCTATCTTACTAAATGAGTTACGCTGGTTACCTTAAATTGATATAATTATTTGAGAAATAATAGTTGCAGTCGTGATTGTGCAAGCGTTGCATAATCACTTTGAAAAAAGTGAATAAATACGAGACTCATATGAAAAGAAAATTAATTTTTTAATAGTAGACCCCACACTTTTTCAAAACGAGTGCATGGAATTTGCTCATTCTACGACTGTATGTATTATTACTCTTAAATTTTGTATAAAACAAAATAAATATTAAAGTTATTTACGTAGTATGTATCTAAGTAAATGAAAAATTTTAGCAAGTATTTTTAGAAATTTAGTAATATTTAGTATTTCGTATAGCTAACGATTGATATTGCTTTGACATGATCGTGTAAAAAATTTAGAAAAATTAAAATTGGAGATAAGCGGGCTTCCTATGCTAGACTCTATATAAAAAAAAATGGGCTGAAAATAAAAATTTGAAAACAACCTCGATCATTTTATCTACATTACTCATGAAAATCGTTTAAGAAGAGGAAAAATATTTTTTGTCATTATGGTGTAGACGTGGACTATTTTTAGCATTCTGTTTATAAACTATGCAAATGGAGCGTATATGAAAATTTGTGCATAATTATATGATGATGATCTGATTCTTTTGTGTTCTAAAAATGTTATATACTCTGATATAATATAATGTGATATTTGAAAACCTCTGGTATGATATTCTGTTTGTGTTTTGTTCTGACCTTACCACGGGTGTAAAACTGTAGCATTTGTTTGGGTTGGTACTAACTTTTTTGTTTTTGATGCACCCATTTTGAAAGCAAAGTGGTTTTCTACGTGATCTTTCTTGTGTACACACTCAAGGCCCAAATAATGAATAAGGGGAGAATTTCATATTCTATTTCTACTCGGTTAGCCGCCGGGGTTTGCACAACCCTACCATGGAGTTAAACATGAAATTCAATTCTGATTTGATGTTTCAGTTATGTTATACCAAAGGACTTTTGGATAAGAATAGTTTTGAATTTTCGCTCTGATATTTTTGGTAACATATTCTAAATCTACACTCTAAAGCTAAAAAATGTTTTGTTTTGTATTCTAAACTCTATAAATGCTTATGTTTACATATTAGTATGTGTTCTTTGCTTGCTGAATTGTTGATAACTTATCTCAAATCAACATAAAATAATAAATCTACTGAATAGGACTCTCCAATAATTACATGTACCATTTGGCACTTATTCCTCTACTATCATAAAATATTGCTCATACTTCTCACTCTTGATTTCTAGCTGAATTATCAAAATTATATGAAAATATTATGGAGATAATGGGTAAATTATTAAAAACTTAGTAAACAAAGAACACATACTAGTGTGTAAACACGAGTATTTTAACAAAGTTCAGAATGCAGAACAAAACTTTTAGTTTCAGAATGCAGATTGATCCCTAAAACATGTTATCAGAATATCAGAGCGACAGTTCAAAACATTCATACTCAAAAATTCTTTGGAATATAATAATTGAACATCATCATCATATCCGAACATAGGCTATATTTAACCCTCGTGGTTGAGTTGTGCATGTCTATGGTTAATGAAGCAGAACCAATCACTCTTTGTCACCGAGGTGATGCACTCAGTATAGATACCACTATTATATCCTGTGGCAAGGCTAGAGACCACTATTGTATCCCGTGATAAGGCCAGATACCACTATTATTTCTCGTGGTAGGGGCAGAGGTCACCATTATATCTCGTGATAGGGCCAAAGGTCACTATTATGTCATGTGATAAGGCCAGAGATGACTATTATATCTCGTGGTAGGGCATTAAATCAGAGCAAAATAGAAATGTCGGTACCCACACAATATAAGAATCAGAGTCTTCGGATTAGAACCAGAAACAGAATCAGACGAAAAATCAGAATGTTATGTCAAAGATTTTCAGATGTCATATCATATCATAACAGAGTATAGAACAAATTCTAATCATTTTCTCATGTTCAAAATAGATTCAGAGCATCCTCACATAACATGCATAAATTTTCTAATTTCATATTCACTCTTTTTGCACAGTTCAAAAATAGAATGTCAAAAGTAGTTCATGTCGACACCAGTCATGATAGAGATTTTTTTTCTCTTTTTATATGGATTTTATGAGTAATGGAGATAAAACGACCGAGGTTGTTTTCAGTTACCCCGGTTAGGATATCACCTCCAGTTACCCCGTGAAGTCTCATTGCGCATGGCGTGATAGGACTTAATTATTAGGCATCCTTTGTGGCGTGTTAGTACATCGCTTCATTTCATCTTCTCGGGCACGTCAATCGTATTTCAATTCCTATTTATTGCGCATTTTCCCTCTCCTTTTGGTCTTCTGTCACACTTCTTGCTTTCTACTTCGTATCTGAGTTCTTGCATTTCTCTTCTCTGGGTTCTTGCATTCCTTTTCCCTCTTCGAATTCTTTGCCTCTTTGTGATTTCTTTCAATCCTTCCATGGCTTCCTCTTCTTCCAAGGGTAAGGCTGTTGCTGCTTTGGACTCCTCTTCACCCTACGACTCTCTTCCTCGACTCGTTGTTGCTCTACCGGCTTCCATTTTTGTGGGTTCTTGCTGGTCTTCCGTCGTCACTGTGCATGAATTGGAGAATGCCTGGAATAATTTCAATATCCTTGATCCTTCGAGTTGAAAGCTCTAGCCCCCAACCAGAAACCTATCTCTATTGCCCTTTATCTCGCTATGTTCACCATGGGGCTTCGTCTGCCTTTTGTGTGCCCTGTTCGCGACATGCTAGACGTCCTAGGGCTTGCTCTTGCTCAGTTGGTGCCCAACGCCTGGAGGATCTTGATGGCCTGCTACGTTTTGTGGCAACGGGTGCTGGAACACGTGGGCAATGAGTACCCAGACCTAACCGCCCGTGAGTTTTTGTCTCTTCATGGGTTTAGGCATCTGGATGGTAATCTATGCAGTTTTAGAGCCTGTTGAGCCTTGGTTGATTTAGAGTGCAAGTACTCTCATGTGAAGGAATGGAACAATAAAATTTTCTTTCTTGCTGGCTCTAGATGGGAGTTTCCCGCCAAGGAAGTTCCTAATCGGGAATTTTCCATTGCACCCAATTGGTCTCCTGTCCCTGACGAGGATGACTTGAGGTGATTCTTTCCACTCGTGAAGAGGCCCGTGTTAGGCTGGTGGAGTCCTAGGCTCAAGCCCACCCCAAACTGTGCCTCTTGGATGTGCTTTTAACCCTAGTAACATTGAGAGGGTCGTGATGGTTCCTAGTCGGGCCCATATTTTGGGGCGTGAGTTTTTGGGTGCTCCCCCGCCAGCAGGAGATTTGAAAAACAAGAAATGTCCTAGCAAAGGCGGGAGGAAACAAAGAAATGTTAAAAAAGCTCGTGTCTTGCCTCGCTTTAATGAGTCCATGTCATCCAAAGGTGGTGTTCTACTTCCCTCGATGGCGGGCAGAGATTCAAAATTGGTAGCTCCCAAAAAATAGAGTGGGACCAAGTTGAGTTCTTCTCTGGAGTTGCCGAGTAAAATTGACCCCTAGAAAGGTAGGAGCACCAAGGTGGCCACTTCTCAGGAAGAACCAAGTATTATGGATCCACTACCTCTTTCTTTGGATGATGTTATGTTGCAGGCCGAGGAAGACATTGATAGTATACTCGCAGTAGAGACGGCTGTTAAAGCTGCTACCCAGCCTTCGATGACTCCGACTGATGATTCCTAGCAGCAATGTGATGGTACTCCAATAGAAGAAGACATTATTGTTTTGAACCCTGTCCTCCTTACAACGCCACCTCCTGCTCCTGCTCGCTTCCCGCCCTTTGAATCTCCCATGCCTCTACTGACTTCGCCCCAGCCAATTGTTTTTGTGCCTTCTGACACTCCTTCAGATCTACCTCGATTGGAGGGGCGAAGAGGGTAGTGCTCAAGGGTTAGTTGCGGCACTTAGTTCCCCCTTGCCTCAACCACTTCGGGTGGGGTTACTCCAGATTTGCCATTTGTTTTTCCAACCCTCTCCCCTGCCAGTGGCAGCAGGGTTTCCATTCCTTCGCCGCCTTTTAGTGTGTCTCCTCGAGGAAGCGGTGAAGCATCTTTGACAACTCTTAATGAGGGTCTCGGGACCGATGAGGCTGTACACCAACAGGATGAAACTGGTGAGATAGGGAAGGGCAAAAACTGCATTGTCCCTCCCGTTGAAGCATCTATTTGTGGCCCTTTGTTCACCGCCACTGAAGTCGCCTTTCCCCAGGGGACCTTGCTAACGTCTCCTCACCGACTGTCAACCCGAGAGGCTCTTCTAGCTTCGATCATGTGGCTTCCCTGGCCTCCCTACCTACTCATCGAGTAGAGGTTATCAATGCCTTCGTTCAACAACTTCGTAATGTTTTTGCACTGGTATTGTTATGTTCTCCTTAATGCTTTGGTAAATAATCCTGAAGAATATATTTTTAATCCTTTTTTTTAGGGGATTGATCATCTTGCTGCCGACTTGGCAGATGATTAGATGCATTTGGAGGGTGAGAAGAATCAACTGGCCTACGAGTTGGCTCTTTTTGAGGCTCACTCCCATTCTTCTGATGACGAGTTGGCTGCTCTACGCACCCAAGTTGCTTCACTCTAGGAAGAGCTGGCAACTTCTTCTGAGGATGCAGACCACTACCGTCAGGAGGTGGTAGCAATTGGGGAGGAACGTGATGACCTTGCTACTCGCCTAAATGAAGCAGAAGAAGCTATTTGAGAGAGGGACAACTTAGTTACCCAGGCAGAAACTTTTATGAAAGAACAAGATGAGTTGGCTGCTCAGGTGGAGCGCATTTTGAAAGAATGAGATGGCTTCACCGCCAGCCTTGATTGTGTGAACTCAGAAATCGAAGGATTGGCTAAGTCTAAATCCGAACATGCTTCTCGCATGGCCTCTCTTAGCGATGAAAAAAGAGAGTTGCTTATAAAGCTGGGGGCGACTGAAGGGATGAAAGCTGAAGCCGAGAAACACTTAGCCGAGGTGAAGGGCTTTCTTAAAGACAGTGATTGTTAATACCTCCAGCTTGATGAAATTGTTAAATTTGCCAAGAAAACTTTCTCTATCTTGGAACACAAATTGGCTGAGATGGGATCCGCTTTGGAGAATTCTCAGAATGACCTTAATCAGGTCCTTCCTCAGTTGGCTGCTGCCCCCAAGATTCAAACACGGGCCTGGTGTATAGGCTTCAAGTTGGGGGTAAAATAGCGTCATGAGCTTCTTCTTCAGGAACCCACCACGAACCTGCATACTTTGGAATGGAAGTCTATTTGGGCTAGTGAGGTTGCCCTTCATTTCTGTGACTCCTTTGGTCAGGTTGAGATGCCTGATGCTTTTCACCGCCTATCTTGATGCCTGCTCAGTTTGGAGTTTTCTCATTCCCCTCGAGATTTGCTTTTGATTGATTTTTTTTTGTTAGCCCTGTAAATGACTGAATTTCTAAAGCTGTTTTTGAGGCTTTTGAACTTTGTTTATTGGTTGTAAAGTATTCATTGCTGCTTCTGCCTTATGATATCAACCCATGTTATTCATACCTTTTGTATTAGCTTTTATGTTGTTCTCGCTTGTGAGTGGTACATCGCCCATCGATAGGAGTTTCTATTGACTTCTTTTACCCCTTTAGGGCTAGTGAGAGAGTTCCTCGACCACGTTGCCTGCGGGCGAGAAGATGCTAACATGAGAGTTCCTAAACCGTTTTAAACTTTGAGTTTTTTTTTTTTTTTGATTCGTGGGAGAATTCCTCTACCACATCGCCTTTTGGTGTGAAGGTGTTTAATGGGAGAGTCCCTCAACCATTTTAACCTTTAAGCTTTTTGATTTGTGGGAGAGTTTCTAGACTACGTCGCCTTTTGGCGTGAAGGTGTTAACGGGAGAGTTCCTCGAACCTTTTAAGTTTTTAGGTACGTGGGAGAAATCCTCAACCACGTCACCTTTTGGTGTTAATGGGAGACTCCTTCAGCCGTTTTAACCTTTAAGTTTTTGGACTCGGAGAGTTCCTCGACCACGTCGCTTTTTGGCGTGAAACTGTTAACAGGAGAGTTTCTTGACTGCTTTAACCTTTTAAGTATTTAGGCTCGTGATAGAGTTCCTCAACCGCGTCGCCTTTTAGTGTCAAGGTGTTAATAGGAGAGTTCCTCGACCATTTTAACCTTTTAATTTTTTGATTTTTGGGAGAGTTCCTCGACCACGTCGCCTTTTGGCGTGGAGGTGTTAACGAGAGAGTTCATTGACCATTTAGACCTTTTAAGTTTTTAGGCTCGTGGGAGAGTTCGTCAACCACGTCGCCTTTTGGCTTGAAGGTGTTAATAGCAGAGTTCCTCGACCGTTTTAACCTTTTAGTTTTTTGATTCGTGGGAGAGTTCCTCAACCACGTCGTCTTTTGGCGTGGAGGTGTTAACGGAAGAGTTCCTCGACCGTTTTAACCTTTTAGTTTTTTGATTCATGGGAGAGTTCCTCGACCATGTCGCCTTTTGGCGTGGAGGTGTTAACAGAGTTCCTTGACCGTTTTAACCTTTTAAGTTTTTAGGCTCGTAGGAGAGTTCCTCGACCACATCGCCTTTTGGCGTGAAGGTGTTAACGGGAGAGTTCCTCGACCGTTTTATCCTTTGAGTTTTTAACGTTGGATACTTATTGCAAAGCAAAAATGTACAAAACAAAAAAAAAAAAAAGTGGACAAAACGTGCCGACATTTATTGAAAATGATATTCCTACATAAATCAACAAAGGAAATGAAAGAAAACTACTTATCTTTCCTTTAAACGTAGTACTTTCATAAGTGCTCTGCATTCCATAGATGAGGTAGCTGGCGTCCTACGGCATCCTTGACGTGGTAAGTCCCCGACCTGTGACTTGCCACTATAACGTAAGGTCCCTCCCACCGAGGACCTAACTTCTCTTCTTCCCTCGAGGTCACAAAGGTTTCCTTCAGTACTAAGTCACCCACTTTGAATGACCTTGGCCTCACTCGTTCGTTGAAATATTACTTTGCTTTCCTCTTAGAAGCTACAACTCTGACTTCTGCATCTGCCCTTATCTCTCCTAATAAGTCTAGGTTTTCTTCTAACCCTGCTACATTTGCTTCTGGATCAAAATTCTTTCTTCTCTAGCTCGGTAACCCGACCTCTACTGGTGCCATCGCCTCACTCCCATAGGCTAAGGTGAAAGGTGTTTGGCCTGTTGAGGTCATTGCTATCATTTTGTAAGCCAACAAAATTTTCGGGAGCTCGTCGGCCCATAGCCGTTTTTTGTCGCCTATCTTCTTTTTTAGTATTCCCATGATGGTTTTATTAGTTGCTTCCACTTGTCCATTTGCCTGTAGATAGCCTGGGGAAGAGTACTTGACCTTGATTCCTAACTCTGCACACCATTGACGATAATGTTCGAAGTTGAATTGTCTTCCATTATCAGAAATAATACATTGAGGTATCCCAGACCTGCATATTACTGCCTTCCATAGGAATTTTGTCACGCTTTGAGCAGTTATTGTAGCCATCGCCTCTGTTTCTGCCCACTTTGTAAAGTAGTTGACAGCTATGATGATGAATCGCAACTCTTCAGGGTGCACATGGGATTGTGA
Organism: Juglans microcarpa x Juglans regia; assembly: GCF_004785595.1. Classification (NCBI taxonomy): domain Eukaryota; kingdom Viridiplantae; phylum Streptophyta; class Magnoliopsida; order Fagales; family Juglandaceae; genus Juglans; species Juglans microcarpa x Juglans regia. The sequence continues at coordinate 16,177,903 of NC_054602.1, read as the reverse complement.
ATCTGACATTGAACACATTTTTTTGCGAACTACTTTGCGTCGTTGAAAGCTTTTGGCGAATAGTACGACCTTACAATCTTTGTGTCGAGTGATCGTCATCCTGAGTGACTCCCGCAGATCCCCTTGGGTACCTCTTTACATATCCAGCTTCTTCCTCCGTTACGCATCGCAGCAATGGGTTTGAGAAACCCCGCCTGTAAAGTACTCCGTCAATTTTGGTAAACCTGGTCGCCCTACTCTTTAACTTTTTCGCCTCTTCCCAAGATGAGGAAAGTTCACCAGTCTCCAAATATTTTTTATATCATTTGCTCATCCTGGCATGTTCTCCTGAATGTGCAAACTTTCTTCTCCTACAGCTGGTCTAGCGATTGCTTGTAAATCAACCTTCCATGGTAGTGTTTCTTCTTGCTTTGCTAAGGCCCCGCGCGCCAATCGGTTAGCTTTGAAATTGTCTCCACGAGGTATCTTTTCGATTCGAAAATACTTGAGATCTTTGCTTTGTTCCTGTACTTGGTGAAGGTATTTTATTAGCTTGGACCCCCTAGCCAAATATTCCCTCGTGATTTGCCCAGCTACCACTTGTGAATCGACTTTCATTTCGACTTCTTTGCCTCCTAATACCCTCATGATGACCAATCCAGCGAGTACTGCTTCATACTCAGTTTCATTGTTTGTTACTTTGAACTCCAATCGTACTGCATGGTACGATTCTTTCCCCTTACTTGTTACTATGTACACCCCGACTCCTCCACCTGCTCGACAGGTTGACCCATCTACATACACTTGTCATGGATTCTTCTCAGGTGACTTTTGGACTTCTTCTTTGAAGTTGGAAAACTTTGCTATAAAATCGGCTAGTATCTACCATTTCATAACTCTTTTTGGTATGTAGTTGATGTCATACTCACTTAGTTCGATTGACCATTTGACCAACCGTCCAGAGGTGTTTGGTTTTTGTAACACCATTTGTAGGGGCGACCAAGTGATTACATTTATTGGATGGGCTTGGAAATAAGGCCATAACCGCCTTGCTGCTATTACCACTGCAAAGGCGACCAACTCCACCTTTGGGTACCTGGTCTCTACTCCTCCCAGCGCCCTACTTACGTAATAAATCGGTTTTTGCTCATTTCCTTCCTCTTGTACCAATGCAGCAGATATTGCGTCTAGAGTTACTGCTAAGTACAATGACAATGACTCTCCTGGCTAGGTGTGACTGAGCAATGGTGGTTTAGTTAGATACTCTTTCAACTGAGAAAACGCTTCTTCGCACTTGGCGTCCCACGCTTGCACTTTCTTAAGCACCTGAAAGAAATGAAGACATTTATCCGTTGATCGGGATACAAACTTGTTTAGAGCTGCAATCTTTCTGTGACACCCCGTATTTTAGTGTATTTTAATTGAAGGAATATTTTAATTATTTTAAATATTGGTTCACTTGTTTTAAATTTATCAGATTTCTCGTTGGTTTATTTTTATAATTTTTAAATTGTGAAATTTATTTTGATATGTTTTTTTAATATTAATTATTATTTTGCATTTAAGATGCTCTTTAATTGAAAGTAGTTTGCTTGTGGGCTTTAAAATTATTGTGTTGTTGAATTTTTATTATTATTTTATTTTAACTAGTCACTACGTTTAAATTATTTTATTCAACTTATTGTTTTGAAATCCTTTTCGTTGGATCAATTTTGTGACCCAAGTTCTGAGGACTGGACCTCATTTCTTTCCCTCACTTTTTCTTTTCCTTCTTCTCTTCTTTTTCCCCTACTTTTTCTTCCTCCGCGCGTGCGACACCTCTCCTTTATCTCCTGTCCGTTTTCTTCTTCCACCCATAGTGCCGCCGTGCACCGCCCATTACTGTCACCGCCCCTCCAATTCTCTTCCCCTCCGGCCGGCGACCACCCCCTATATTTTTAGCTCCTCCCTTGCTGCCGTCAGCTCCCATGCGTAGCTTTAAGCTGCGGCACCCGTTATGCTCTGGCGTCGCCGTCGTGCCACCATCGGCCACCATATTTTCACTACAACACCTGCGGCCTCCCAGCTACCTAACTCACCCATCTTCAGCTCTGATCTGCCATCAGTGAAGCCCCTCCATCTCCATTTCTGATTTGGGTATTTTAGCCTCCAACCGCCAGCCACGCCACCACCCACAGCCAACGACCATCAATACTAGCATCACCAACACCTCTAAGCCATTCCCTAACCATCCCAAGTCTTAGTTTGTCCCCATTCAAAATTGGGTTTTTGAGACCTACGACCAAAGTCCAAAATAAACTGTTTCGTTGATGTGCTGCCACTTCTAACATCTCCATGATCATTCGAAAAAGTATATTATAGCGGTGTAAGTATATTTCCAAAGAACTTTTGAGATTTAAATGTATTTTTGCGCTAACTCATATTTATTGTGAATTACTTTGATCGTGCCGGACTGAGTCCGTGGAGTATGGGGGTTGGTTGGATTGTAGGATGGAGTTGTTGTGTGATTGGATTATGTGGGAATTTGTTGGCTGTTGGATAGTTGTATCGTGTCTTGTATATTGTATAATTGCACGCATGTTCATGTTTGTAAATGAAAATCGAGTTTTTGTATAATTGCATACATGTTCATGTATATATTTGAAAACTGGGTTTTCATATGAGAAATGGTTTTTGGGTGCGTGTGTATCATGTCCCCAAGCCGAGTATATGAGTGACGTCCTTTGGGTTGTTGCTGGACGACAACGGGATCAGATAGGATGGTAATGCTCTCGTGCTGGTGGGGGCTAGAGGATGCTTGGCCATGAACGTGTTGGGCGCGAAACTGGGCATCGCTTGTTACAAAGTCACTTGCATGGTCGTTACGCGTAGTGTGACGAAGGGAGCCAGGGTGTGCGGATGATCACTACTAGGGGAGATCATGGTGCATACGGTTAAAATGGATATTGGGCCATTTTCTAGGAAAATTGCGGTTTTTGATAAATGGATGTGGATCATTTTCTAGGAAAATGGTGGGAAATGTTTTAATGGAATATTTTGGGCCAAAATGGGATTTTAGCATGCGTTGGAAACTATTCATTTTTGGGAAAAATGATGTTTTAGGTCTAATGCATATTTCATCATATTCATGCATAATTGTTGGTTGCAATAATTGACTTTTATCTCATGTGTTGTTTGCATTATTACTTACCTGCTGTACCGTTTTATAGTATCGCAGATTTTAATGCAGATGATGTTGATGTTGAGCCTGAGGATTTGTCTCCGCCGGAGGAGTGATATGGGATCACTCGCTCGTGTTTGGGATTTGTTTCTCGCTTGTTGAAATATGTATTTTGGTATTATAATGTTTATGGGATAACTGTTTTGCTTTTTGAAACGCTTTGGTTTAAGTAAATTTGTATTTAACAATTCTAGTACATAGTTGACTTATTTAAATTATCCGCTGCTTTGTTTTTATTGTACACTATTACAAGTATACACACTTAGCACTTATCTTCGTGATGCGTGACCGTGTTGTCATCATCCGGGCATCTTGACTCCCGAGTTTCTGTACGTGGTGGTCGGGGGTGCCACACTTCCCCTCTAATTTTTGTACTTCGTTCAAGTTCGTGGGTGACTTCATCTCTATTATTGCTATGAGTTTATCAGGATTTGCTTCGATCCCTCTCTCTGACACCATAAAACTGATGAATTTTCCCAACTGTACTCCCAATGCACATTTTGGCACATTTTGTTGGGTTGAGATTCATTTGGTACTGACGTAAGACCTTAAAAGCCTCTCAAAGGTCTTCTATGTGTTCGTCAAACTCCCTACTCTTTACTAGTAGATCGTCGACATACACCTCCATGCTTATTCCGATCTGGTTTTTAAACATTTTGTTTACCAACCTCTGGTAGATTACCCCAACGTTCTTCAAACCGAAAGGCATCACTTTATAGCAATACAGTCCTCGGTTAGTTATAAAGGCAGTTTTCTCCTGATCAGCATTCTTCATTCTTATTTGATTGTATCCTGAGTAAGCATCTATGAAGCTTAGCATTTTATGCCTTGCTGTTGCGTCCACTATCAGATTTATCATTGGTAATTGGAAGTTGTCCTTTGGGCAAGATTTGTTAAGGTCGGTAAAATCCACACACATTCGTCACTTCTCGTTGGACTTTTTTACTAACACCACATTAGACAGCCACTATGGATAACTTGCTTCTTTGATGAATCCATCTACTAATAACCGATCAACCTCTTCTGCGATTGCTTCGAACTTCTCGGTACTAAAGTTTCTCTTCTTTTGTTTTACTGGGTGTATCTTTGGGTCTACGTTCAGCTCATGTCAAACAATTTCCTCGCCTATCCCGAGCATATCTTTATGCCTCCATGAGAATACATCTTTATGGTCCAGGAGGAAATCTATCAGTTGTTGTCTCTCTTCTTGTGCCAATTTTGCCCCGATCTTCACATGGCTTTCGGGATGGTTCTGTTCAAGGGTGACCAACTCTAGAGGCTCATCTGCCTCTCCATGCTTTAGGGTATCTTCATCCCTCGTTTCTAACTCTGTTACCATTACTTGTGGTCCCAGCAGGAGGATCATGTGTTTTTAGAATCCACTATGTTGACCTCCCTTTGTTCTTGTCTGAGCTCCTGCACATAACATTCCTTGGCCAAGAGTTACTCGCCTCATACTTCGCCTATTCCTCTTGGTCCGTGTACCTCGCCTGCTGGGAACTTCATTTTTAGATGATAGGTTGAGGTAATGGCCTTTAATGCATTCAACGTGGGCCTTCCAATGATCGCATTATATGCCAACTGAGTTCTTACTACTAAAAACTCACTCATCCCCGTGGCGACATAAGGGTCTGTGCCTACAAATATTGGCAATGTAATGGACCCCATTGGTTGCACCGTGTCTCCGCGTAGTTGGTGTTGGTTTCAACTGCTATTCGCCGATTCCCATTTTGCTTAAAGCATCCCAGAACAAGAGATTCACCGAACTCCCATTGTCAATCAGTATTCTCCTGGTGGTAAAATTTGCCACCAACGTTGTTACCACTAAAGCATCATCATGGGGGTACATAACCCCTCGGCAATCTTCCTCGTCAAAAGATATCATGCATGATCCTTGTACTCGAAGTTGTTTGACGGGCATCTCTACATTATAGATTTCTTCATATCTTGCCCACCTTGCATAGGTCTTTCTTCCTGAGGAAGTTGGGCCACCTCCTGCAAATCCGCCAGTGATAGTGTGTATCTCGCCCAGAGGTTGGTTTCTTCAATTTTCATCTGCTCTCACTCTTCGATCCATAGGTTCATTTGATCTCCTTTCCCATTTCGTTGATTCTCGTCGCCTGGGGCTCTTACTTCTTCTCCTCTTGTGCTTATTCTTCCTTTTGTTTGTTCGCCGTGGGGGGTCATGTTTTGGGCGATCAATTGCTCTAACTCGCCGTTGTTCCTCATTTCTTCTACTTTTCGCTTCAGGTTGTAACAGTCCTCGGTTCTATGTCCCCTTGACTTATGATAAGTGTAGTACTTCTCCGTTTGTCATTTTTTCTCAATTAGTTCTTCTTCCTTTGTTTTTTTTCTGAATAGTGTACATAATCGCCACCTATGCCTTCTTACATTACCATCCCGCCCTAACACTTGCTGGTCTCTCTTTGCCCTTTGTCCTCCATCTCAGTCTTTCCTCTGTCCCCATTTCATTTCCCGCTCACTTTTGTCTTTCTGGTTGGGTAGTTAAGACGATGTCTTCAACATTAACAAAATCATCAGCTCTATCCATGAACTCTCGTAAGGTGGAAGGGGTTTTTTGGGCTAACTCGGCCATAAAAGGGCTCCTTGGCCAAATGCCTCCCAATAGTACTACTAGCATGATTTTCTCGTCTTAGTCATCGGTCGTCATCTTTTCTTTATTGAAACGTGTCAAATATGCTTTCAAGCTTTCATCCTCCCGTTGTTTGATGGTCAACAAGTAGGCAGGGAGTCTCCTGCATTTTCTACTCGATATGAATTGGGTCAAGAACTGTCGGCCCAGCTCTTTGAAACTTTCTATGGAGTTTGGTTGGAATGCACCAAACCATCCTCTCGCTAATCCTTTTAGAGTCAAAGGGAAAGCTCTACAAGCAATCTCTCCTAGGATCCCGTGAAGTGTCATATGAGCTTTGAAAGTCTCAAGGTGCTCCATGGGATTTTTCGAGCTGTCGTATAGGTCCATTGTCAAGACTTTAAATTTCACAAGCAGGGGCATTACCAAGATTTTCATAGAAAACGGTAGATTTGTGCTCAACAACAATTGATCTACGATGTTCCTATCTTCTTGGTCATCTCCTCATATTTGTCCATCAAGCTACGTACGTCATGGTGCAATTTCTTTGCTTCCTCATTCTCTTGATGGCCTTTTCCCGCACTATGCCTCCATCTCTACCTTGTCAGCCTGACTGGATGTCAAATCCTCGCCTGACGGCCCATCTCGTGACTTAAGAGTCTCATTTTCCTTACGTAAGGAATCCATCTCCATGGTAAGCTTCTTTATCATTTCCTCCATCTTCGCAATCTTCTCCTCCATATTTTGTGAAGTTTCTCCCTGATCTTTAGTTGCCTGAAACTAAGTAGTGATGGGCATGTGAAAAGCACGTAAAATGTGAGACTTAAACAATCCCACAGATGACGCCAACTATTTTGGACGTGTTTCATCGCCACCACTTCACGATCACCTGCAACCAAAGTGTAGAGAGCACAGGGGTCCGAGGGAACGCCTTCGATGCCTCAGTCAGTAATTTGTGGATAATAATAATAATGACAATAAATCGATCCATCTACTTACCTAGATTCTTCCTTTATTTAGAGCTTTGTGAGCTATCCTTATTCCCTCATGGATAGTGAACCGGGTCAGCAATTAAAGCCTCATGAGGTAGGTGCATAGCCAAATGAACCATTACATCAAAGAATGAAGGCAGGTACAAACTCTCCAATTTGCACAATATTACTGCAATGTCAGCTTCTGCTTTTAACAATTCATCAACTTTTAACGTTCTATTACAAATGTCTCTGAAAAATCCCCCTAATTCTGTGAGAGCTGTACGAACATCTAGAGTAAGCTTTCCACCCACACCAATTGGCAACAGACACTGCAGAAATATATGACAGTCGTGACTTTTAAGACTAGTTATCTTCCAATCATGTGTTCGAACACATCTTGTCATGTTTGAAGCATAGCCATTGGGTACTTTGATTTTCATAAACTAATCACAAAATTTCTTTTTCTCATCATTTGAAAGTGTATATCATCCGATGGACATATAAGCTGACGGCCCATTATCTTACAAATACAACTCTGGCCTTATCTCCAGCTTTTTTAAGTCTTTACGAAAGTCAGTTATATCTTTTGTCTTCTCTTCGATTGACACTAGAGTGCTCAATATATTCTCACATATATTTTTCTCAATGTGTATAACATCTAATTTGAGGCGTAGTGTTAAGGTATACCCGTATGGCAATTAAAAAAAATATTTTTTTTTTTCAATTCAACTCTACTGCTTGTTGTTTTCTCTTTCGAACCTTTTTATCTTTCCCAAACCTGTTTTCTAAAACATCCTCCAACTGCGCGATAATATCATTTCCAGACAACTTTGGCGGTGATGCCTTGCGCTCAACCCTTCCATCAAACATCGCTCTATTTGAACGCCATCTATGATCATGTGGTAAATTACGACGATGTCCCATAAAACATAATTTCCTATCATGACTCAATCACTAAGACTGTATATCTTTATTGCAAACAGGACAAGCCATTTTACCTTTAGTGCTCCACCCAGACAGATTTTCATAAGCTGGAAAATCATTTATTATCCACATCATTGCAGCATGCATCTTGAACTCCCCCGACGAGGCCGCATCATATGTACTGACACCTTGATCCCACAACTCTTTCAACTCTGCAATCAGTGGTTGCAGATATACATCTAATTCATTCCCTGGTGACCTTGGCCTTGGTATCAGTAGAGTTATTATAAAATATGGATCCTTCATACACTTCCAAGGTGGCAATTTATAGGGCATTAATATGACAGGTCAAGTACTATCAGAAGTGCTCATGTTGCCAAATGGATTAAAACCATCAGTTGCTAAACCAAGACGAACATTATGAGGTTCTTCAGCAAACCATAGATACTCGACATCAAATTTCTTCCATTGTAAAGAATCTGCAAGATGCGAGAGGAAGTTTTCATTTTGGACTATTTCTGTTTGATGCCAAGACATATCTTTGGCAATCAACTGGGATGTAAGCAATCTTTGAAGTCGAAGATCAACGGAAAATGTCTTAACACTTGTTGGGGTACATTACGTTTATCGGATGTCCATCTTAACTCATGACACACTGGGCATGAGTCAAATTCTACATATTGCTGCCAGTAGAGAACACAATTATTTTTACAAATGTGGATGATATTATAATCAAATCCTAGCCATCGCTTCATAAAAATTACGGGGTACTACATTATCCTGAGGAATAGCCTCTTTAAATAATTCTAGCAACATGTCCATGGCCTTGGCATAAATACAACAAATAGACTTAATATGAAGCAATTTCACCGTGAAAGACAACTTGCTATGACGAGTGCACCTCTCGTACAACTCTCTTTGTGCATCCTCCCATAGTTTTGCAAAATTATCATTTCCCTTAAATGATTGTGCAGATGTTCCTTCTCCATCCCTCATCCCAAATATTACTACCCCCAGATTGCCTAACATCTCAGTCATATCCTCTCCATTATTATCACTGACATCAGGATCATCCACATCAATATCGCCTATGTCGATGTCGTTACCCTCCTCCATTTGATTGGTCTGACTCCTAAATCTAACTCTTTTGGGAAATAGTTCGCCATGTAAGACCCAAGGTGAGTATTTAGGATCAATTCTATTTACAAATAATTGATCCTCCATTATCATCAAATTATAAGAACTAAGATTTTTGTACGTCTTGCACGGACATCTTATAAATCCTCGACTGTCAACAATTATGCGAACAAATTCTAGAAAAAAGTTCATCCCTTGTGCATACTCCTTATAGTCTCACCCAAGTTTATCTCCCAGTAGCATCCAACTTTTATCCATTGTATTTCCGTTACTTGTCAGATGTCTATCAAGAAACACCTAATTCATGAGAAAAACACTATAAAAAAACATTCAATTTTTATAAGGTAGTTGATCCTATCTCATTCGAGAGACTATCATCTATATTGCATATATACTCAGTCCTAAACTCTAATGTTAGTACAAATTTCGGCAACATTTCCCTACAATTCTCTAAGGGTGCTAGTCACAATAAGTCGTCAACCCTATTAATGGGCCGAGAAACTTAGAAACCACATATCCGAAAAATGTAAGGAATCACTGAACCAAAATTTTAATTGACTAACACAAGAATTTAAATTGAATATATCTGTCGTATAGAAGATAGAATCTCAAACTGTCCATTTTAGACAATTCAAGAGTTGTACCCAAACATTATTAAGAGAATATTTGGCCACAATTCTCGAACGGGTTTAATGTTTAAGTACATATAAAAATAACCCTAAAATTTAAAACTATCCAACTCCTAATGCAATTATACAATACAATCACATTCCAAATCACATTAATTTAACTATGAACAATTAGTAACTATGTTATATCTATATTTTAAGTTTCTAATTTAATTTTAGTGCATAATATTTTTTAATTATATTTATTTTATAATTAAATTTTTTATAAGTATTAAACATTAATTTAATTATTAACAATTGCTATGTTATATCTATATTTTAAGTTTCTAATTTAATTTTAGTGCATAATATTTGTAATTATATTTAATTATTTTTATTTTATATTTAAATTTCTTATAAGTATTAAACATTAATTTAATTATTAACAATTGCTATGTTATATCTATATTTTAGGTTTCTAATTTAATTTTAGTGCATAATATTTTGTAATTATATTTAATTATTTTTATTTTATAATTAAATTTCTTATAAGTATTAAACATTAATTTAACTATTAGGAATTGCTATGTTATATCTATATTTTGAGTTTGTATTTTAATTAAATATATTATAAGTATATTTTATAATTATATTACATTATTTTTTAAGCAATTATTATATTATATAATTATATTATATTATAATTTAAGCAATTACAAGAATGCTGGTTGAACAAGATTCTTGTCGTACAGGGTCCCGTTCAAACTAACATTACAGCGTTCGAACAGGACAAACCCAGATTCTAGACACGAAACTGAGACAAAACATTTGCCACAAAATAAAATTTTTACAATCACAATCTCATAAGATGTATATTGGCAAAGTGCCTATTTTAAATGAGATTGCACAAACATAAATATACTACAAATCTTAATATAATTAATTAAAAACTATAAATTATCAAAAATCTAAAAATTATAAATATTATCTCGAATTTAAACAATCCAAACAAAAGTATCAATCCACAATACCTATATAAGCATAAAACACATTATGAGAAAACTTAAATCATGTGGAATAAACTAACATTAATGAAACTCGAAATACAAAAAAAATATAGAACAAAAAAAATAATACATTTTATAAACCTCTCCTCTCTCTCTCAAGAATCATTTCTCTCACTAAGTCTGTTCCTCTCTCTCTCTCTCCACAACACTCTCTCACACACACAAAATCACCTGCCGTGCTCTGCCTCCAAATAAATTTTCATCAATTGTGAAAATGAACTGGAGTTGAGGTATTTGAATCTGTGAAGTCTCGTTCGAACTGGATATTTACACATTCGAACAAGAAAATTTCGAATAGGCGTCAAATCTGCCGCGATTTATTTCACCTTCGAACGTGTAACTTTGTTGTTTGAACTAACAAATCAAAATATACCTTGGCATATTCTTCAAATGTAGACAAGCTCATAGGGTATTTTTGTGACACTATTCGACCAGTGCGTTCGAATGATGAATTTTCATGTTCGAATAAACAAACAATCAGAGTATTTGGTACGAAGTTTTCCTCCAAACACATTCCACGAGATAAAACTGTTCAAATAGGACGTTATTGGGTTCGAACCAATCACAAAATATTTTAATATTATATAGTATATAATAACTATATATTATAGCAACTATTTTATATTATAATTGATAATATATAATGTACTACAAGTCTAATAGTTAATATAATACTTATATTATATACTAACTATTAATATATAGTACTTATTAATATATATATATATATACACTTTTGGTCTTCTAATTTTGCACTATATATTATATAACTCACTACCTTGTAATATAAAATATAATAAGTATAGTTATAGTAACTTATAATAGTAACTAGTAACTATAGTAACTAGTTACTATACTTATGATAACTTGTATAGTTATCATAACTTATAATAGCTATAGCCATATAGTAGCTATATATATAATACTTACACTATAGTATCTATTAACTAATAACTACTATATCTATATCTATATTGATATTAATTATATTAACTTGTATAGTTATCATAACTTATATATAGTAGCTATATAATTAAGCCATTGTAATTATACTAAGTACTTAGTATGTACTTAGTATAATAGAATAAATATATTTACAAATAATATACTAAATATATTAAATAAAAGTGTTATAATACTATTATTAGTTTTATTTTTATACTTTTGTACTTTGTAATATTAGTATTATTATATACTACTATTAGTAATATAATTATAAATATATTAATATAATAACCATTCGGATGGATATTTATCCAGTTCGAACGAGACGCGACGGTCATTATAGACGTAGTTCGAATACAATTCTACAAAACTCTCTCATTCTAACCAACAACCTCTGAGTTCGCCTCTTATCTCCGCCGCAAAAACCGCCACTCAACAGCCGTAGCAATCCCACATTTGAACTTCTAAGAGGTATAGGTCAACTCTCCACCTTTATTGTTTACTTTTTTGCACGGATGGACTGTGTTTGGGGGTATGGATTCCAAATCTGAAATCCACCCATTTTGGTGTATTCTGTAGAAATAACATCAAAATATTGGTAGAAATAATTGAGCTTCACTCTTTAATCATTTCTACCGATTAAAACAAATGATAACATCTAGATAGGAAGTTTTTCATTTCGGGGCTGAGTTGACTCAGCCATGGCTGTTTGGCTTCTTCATGTTTGAACTAACTCTAGTCCGTTCGAACACTTAGTTGCCAAACAACATTATTTCTGTTCGAATAAAATAAATTTGTTTGAATGAACAAAGATTTCCGGTTCGATTAAACATAACAGTCCATTCGAATAGATTTGACTAGTTTGAACTGAATATGTTCCGTTTGAACGAATTATTTCAATTCATTTCAATATACTATAATTCTTCAATAATATAATTTAAATATTATGGTTAATTATATCCTTACTTTCCTTATGGTTAAAAAATATATCAATGGCATCCAGCGGAAGAAAATGTGCGAGAGATCAGCCCAACCAAAGTAATGGAGCTGTTCATGCTCAGGAGACGAGGCCTATACTTGTTGAGCATCCAGTCATTTTGTCTGACTTCTCTGATCTTTCATGGGAGGAACGGAGCATACAGTCCATCTTCACCGAGCGGAGATGGATACCGATCTGTGAGCAACGGGGGACTGCATATCCAGAGATGGTCGGTGAGTTCTACCGTGACATGGGACAACTCAGCACTGATGCTCTGTTCTACACCCTATCAGTCCGGGGAGTGAGTATTAATTTCTCTCCCCGCATTATTGTTGAGTTCCTTGACATCTCGAGCGTGGCCGACGCATATCCTGTAGTAGCTACACGGGAACCAGCGGCTACACCATCTGACTTTGACACACCGGCTGCATCCTACACACTAGCCTCGAATGTAAATTCGATGCTAGTTTGGATGGTAGTGAGGACGAGCATCTACCTAATGATGGTCTCATAGACAATCAGGTGCGTCAGCTAGTGTGAGACCCATCGACTTCTCCATATGATGGGAGTAAAGTGATCCGACAAGCCAATTGTATGGCATTTTTTTGAATGCTTATATTGATTGTTGGCTATAACATCGATCCGAAAAAATACAAGACTGATTACAGGATCGATCGAGCCAGATTTTTGCTGCGGATAACAAGGGGGGATCCCATTGATCTGACATTGTATTTATTCCTCCGCATTCGATCGGAGTCACCATTTTTCAGTGGAGGTAGTCTACCATTTGCACTGCTGATATCTAACAACTTACTCCGAGCGGGGGTTACAGTGTCAGCCACTAAGCAGAGGTCGCCATAGATGGGGCCCCTTAACAAGATCACATTCAGTAAGAGTAAAAAGCACTTGCGGAAGACTACACTAGAACAGCCTAGTGATCTTCCCATAGATCCAACTTCTAGTAGTGTTGCTGCTGTTGAGAGACAGCCTCCTAGGGCTACTTTGGATCAGGTACGAGCTCTGTTTGTGGAGTTCGTTGAGCCCATCATGGAGAAGTTTAGGGATCTGAAGGATCTATTAAAATGTTGCAAGAGGATGTTGATCTACTAAGGACCCAATGATCGTTAAAATTATTATTTTACTTTTTTATGTTGTATTGAACATTATATATTTGAGATGTAATTAATGTACGATTTTTATTTTTCGTATTTACTACTTTGTTTATTTTTTTCATTTTACTTGCCGCTAAAGATAATATAAAAAATGATACTATCTTTAAAGTTATATTTTTACAAATTTAACATAAAATAAATCACTATAAAGTTTAGAAGTTAATTACATAAAATTAATTTTTGAATTTATAAATATTTTAACTCACTGCAAATCATAATATATAATATATACACATTTTTATATTTTGAAAATGATAATAAATTAATAGAAAAAAAATATTTATTACTTTAATGGAAAAAATATAAGCACAAATCCATACTAACAAAAAAATTAATTGAAAAAATTTCCGTTCGAGCAAATAAATTTAAAGTCGAACTGTTATTAACTTTCTCCGAGAAAAATAAATTAATTTCCTGCTAATATTATTTTTTGAATAGATTATATACTGTTCGAACGGACATTAATTCCATATTCGAATCTATTTTGTTCCATTCGAATGGTTTTCTTTTTTCTTAGACGATTTTGTTCGTCACAAAATATATTGTTCGAAATGATTGTTTCCGCTCGAATGAATTTAATAGTTCAGGCATTTTTGGAGACGTAAATTGTGTCTCTAAAAATGGCTTTTAGGGATGAAATTGAGTTCGTTCCTAACAAATTTCGTCCCTAAAAGTCAAATTTCTTGTAGTGTGTGTACTATAGCTATTTTTATTTTTTTATCTAATCATGTTCTATAGTTATTTGATTGCCAGAAATGTTTCCTGGAAAAATGGAATATATTATTGTTCTTTGTTAAAAATAAAAACAAAGCTGATCCATTGTGAAATTAGAAATTGATCGAAACTGTTCGAAATATATGTTTGTATGGAATAGCTAGTAGTTGCTTATGTTGACGAGTAATTTAAAGAAGAGCCTTACTAGTTCCAAATAGACAAATTTGTTCCAAATAGACAAATTTGGTACAAATGTTTGGTTAAGAAGTAGATTTTATTAATAAAAAATATTTTTTTTTATATTTGTTTCAAAATAAGATCTATTTTTTTTTTATAAAAATTCGTACGAGATTTATCTATTTATAATTTATAATAGTTATTTGTAATAGTAAAAGTTTCAATTTAATCAGTATTGGAAATTTAAGGCTCGATTTGGTTACACGATACAGATGAGTCTGTACCGTACACTAGTTTTTCCTATTCAAACACACTATATTTCATTTCTAAATTTTAAAAATATCTACTTAAATAAACAGTAAACTGTGAAAGCTAACAATAAACAGTACGTGAATAATGCTTGAACAGTGACAACTTATAGTGAACAGTTTGTGAACAATGAAAATTGACAGTAAACAGTTCGTAAACAGTGACATTTTCGGCTCTCTAATTACAAAACTGCTACGTACAATCGCCTTATGTAAGCGGCACGCAAACGGCTTTAAAAAAAATAATAAATAACAAAACAGAGTTTTGTTTGTTTTGGATTCCCGCTTCTGTGCTCTGGTTAGTGGATATCAATCTTGTCTTCGGCGTGGTGTTGTTCCTATCAGATTATAAACTTGCATGGTCTTTGGCTTCTTGCATTGTGGTCTTCAAGTGGATCTGTGCTCGCCCATTTGCGTGGGTCATCTTCCTCTTGTGGGTCTTCGGCTTCGTATCCATGCAGACTTCCATGGAAGGTATAAAATCAGTGCGAGTATTTGTTCCCTGAGTTTGACAGTAGTCTTCAAATCAGTCTGCATGTCTTCAAATCTTCAAGTGGGGGTGTTTTTAATACATAGAAAATCAGTAGCTCCCAATGATATTATTTGACAACATTAGTTCTACCTTTCTGAGTGCAGCTTTGCCAAGATCAATGCCACAGAAGTTGGAGAGTTGGACAAGACAGAGCAGAACATCTGGAAGCACCTGGGTGCACTTTCTCGTCCTCTTTCCAATCAGGTATTTCCGGAACCTCTTCTTTCCATTGGAATATCCTAGAGAGTTCTCCAACTGCACCCACCTAGTGAGGACAATAAATAATCACAACCCCATAAACAGGAAACCGCCTTTTTTACCATTAATTTTGTTATGCAAACGGTATGACATAAAAGCAAAAGGGAAATGGTAAAAAAAAGGGGGTTCCAAAGATCATAGGTAACAAAACAAAAAGGAAAATTTGTTTTGCAAGGTTGGTCAAGTTTAACTCTGGTTAGAAGGCATTCACCTGAGCAACTTAATTGGGACTTTAAGAAATTTAAAGGAGAAGATGTATAATAATATATATTCAAGAAAAAATGGAAGCTCTTCCACTTGCAAGCATCAGCAAGATACGCCATATATGGTGGAAACATGAAATCATTAGAACATCCCCAACAATCCAACTAACGTAAGTTGTATTTTTTTTGGTCAAATTTTCAAAAATACAGGAGTAGGAAAAAAATATGTGATGATTCTCCATCTCTGTGATCCTCCTCCCTCTTCATGCAAGAAGTGGTCTTCAAACAGATATGAACCAAATAGCAATAAGAGAGAGGAATAATAATTTCAGAAGGGTTTGTGTGCGTTTGAGGGAGACCATGCACATACCAGAGCCAGAAGAAGGTTCCTCGGGCTGTGGAACTACTCAATCTCTTTCCTTGCCAAACTCAGTCATCTTTTTCTTGAGAAGATTGAGAGTAACAATTTCACCTTCTGGAGCCCCAATCATCTCTGTATAATCTCTCTTCTTTTTTTCCTTCTCAAGAACAAACAAAGCAAAAGAGAGCAAAAAAAAAAAAGGGGCCAAGAGAGTGAGAAAAACTGAGCGACAGTTGGCTCAAATCCTAAAAACCAGGACATGGCTTTGTCAAATTTTTCGAAATGGTGCATTTTGTTTTTTCCACATCAGCACTGTTTACACACCGTCTACCAGAGGCGATTGTATTCAGCATTTTTGCTCTAATTAATAGTGAGATCCACACATTTTTCAAAATCCAACAATTTAAAACTATTTTATTTCATCTCACTATCCAAACACACATTTTTCTTACCAACTATTTTATTTTATCTTAACTCAAAATTTTTATTACTATATAAAATATCTTATCTGAACTGCATAAGCAGATGAGGTAAAAGTTTCCTATGGAGTTGACATATCTGGTTTTGAATTTGGTCAGATATAAACCAATCATTTTTTTACAACCCAGCTACGTAAATAGTAAACATATTTACGACAGAATATTAAAGCAGTACGTTAATCTACAATGAAAAACGATGGATAGATAACATTTTTTTTTACAATCTTTTAAACAAATATATTTTAAATAATAGATATTTTTATAAAATATCTTATAAAAATAAGATCACTTTACTAAATACTCCATTTTAAAATATGACTGTATACAGAAAGTGTATCATTACTCATCTATAATTTGTAGAACTAATTGGATATATATGTAATTCAAAAGAAAAATAAAAAAGAAAGAAAATAAATTAGTATCCTTGCTCTTACTTTAAATTTCTGGTAACAAGTCAAAGAAAACTTTTGGCATGTGTAGTTTTGTAGGTGCATGGCCGGTACTTTCAATTAATCCCACACCTTTATTTAGGTTTGGTTGTCATGACCATTTGAAACGAGGTAATAAAACTCTAAGCCACATTAAATATTCCAATATTCCAACAGAACTAAGCATTTAATTAGAATAAGTTGAGATCATTATAACGGCTAAGGAAAAAGCTATTCAATATATATATATATATATATATATATATATATATGTATATGTATATTTATATATATGTATATATAAACTGATAACTAATAGAATAAATACAAATATATGTAAGTGTGCACCATGTATGTGTGTATATACTGAAGAATTGTCGATGCATAAAATGAATATATATACGTTGATAACATTAAAAAATTAGAAATATTAATGTCAAAAGATAATATTAAAAAAATCATAAACTTGAGTTGAAGCACAAAAATACAAAGGAAAAAAAAAAGGACAGGTAAATTATAAAAAAAATTAAAAAAGAGAATGACCAGACATTTAAAGTTACAAAAAAAATTAAAATTATTTTAATACATTTTGGAATTAATTAAATACCATCTAACTTAATTTAAAATTTACAAAAACACCATCAAAACTAAAGGAGATTATAAAACTAGCACTAAAATAGTCTGGAATGAAATAGGATCTCGAATGTCATTTCTGGCCGTAATGATCGAAACGAGCAAAGATTTAGAACAAAACGGAACGAGCAGGTATAGTATACTGGATATTACATCGGAACGAAAAATCCCAACAGAAATGGCTGGAGTGGAACTGATTTGAAAACTATGATTAGTACTGTATACTAAGGGTAGGTAGCGAGGCCTTGCACCCTGCTACCCTGCCCTCGTTCGCCCCACCCCCGCATGGTGGGGTAGGCAATGTTGCCTCGCAGGGCAAAATACCCATGGGGCAACAACAGTTTTGCCCTAGCACCCCCTATTTATATCTATTTTACATACATACATATATATTTTTACACATTTATATATATTTTTTATTATTTTTATTATATGTAAATATAGTAATATATATTAAGTATTATTTTTATTTAATACTTTGTGTAAGTTGTAATGTAGTCTAGTGTAGCTTTTTTATAGGAGGCAAAGACAATATAAGTCTTACACTTAAGTAATGTGTGACTTTTGTATTGCTTAGGCATATGAATTACTCACGATTTTATTAGGCCTAATTATTTTGTAACACTTGGGCCCAGCATGAAGCTCGTGTTCTAAAACTTCTTTTTTTAGGTTAATATGTATATAAAGCCCACTTGAGATTTAATGAGTAATTTTGAAAAAGGCTATGGGCTCAAAAATTTATTTTGGCAGAATATAGATTTTATTGGACTAGATAATTAGGTTAAAATTTTTATAAGTGGAAATTTGCCCAAACAATTTATGAGACAAGTTGTATTATCTTTAGAAATTGAGTTGAGGCCCATTAGTAGTTAATATTTATGGGAAGAGTGGGATAATTCTAAAAGTCGAGTTGGGACTGACTAGTATCTATTATATACTCGACCTATGGAAAAAAAAAAAAATTACACACAAACTAAAGAGATTTTTGAAGTGTTCTCACCGGCCCAACCCTGCTCATTTGTTAATTTCATTCTCTATCCAAGATGTGGATCCAAAATTCCAAATACTTTCAAATTGGCAAAAAAAAAAAAAAAAAAAAAAAAAAAAAAAAAAAAAAAAAAAAAAAAAAAAAGACAGAAAAGAAAAAGAAAGGAGAGGAGGAGCCGATAAGAACCAAATTAGATCACAATCGACACTTTCCAAAGCCCGTTTCCACGCCATGCACGTCTCCACCCCGCTAGGGTTCACGGCAGGGTTGCCGCATCCTGTGTCTTCAGTACACCTCCTCCGCGTAGCTGCCGCCAGGCACTGCACAAGGCCTAGCCTACTGCACAGCTCCACGAGCCACTAGCCCACGTTATTGTTGACTAAAATCCCTCTGCCGCAGCAACCTACGCTAACCGGCTTCTCCACGCTTCCTTGCACAGCCGCAGCCAAGCTATGCCACCTTGTTGATGCACCACCGTGGGATAATCCATAGCCAAAACTCCTCCACAAAGCTGCCCTTGCACCACCAGCCCACACCCAGCATCCATTGCGTAGCACAATAGCCCCAAACGGAAACCCAATGGGCCAAAGATATTCCCCGCACGACAGAAGCCGCCAGCCCACAGCTTAAACCTCCGCCCTACACCACCACACAGACACTGTGAGACCCTCCATGCAAACCACTACCCACACTCTGTAAAATCACTGAAAGCCCCTGTTTCCCCCTACACCAAAACAGAACACCCCAAGCCATCCACAGCCCTTCCACACGGACATCTCAGCCACTAGCCAAGGCACGGTGAAGCCCAGCGATGTCGCCACCCCCTCCACATCGCCTCCACCAACGCCGGAAGTGCAGCTGATCACTGCACGCCCCTCCATATCTGCCGTTTTTCCTCTCGATAAGTCCACTGCCTCTTCTCCGTTTCTCCCTCTCACGTCTCTCTCTCTCTCTCTCTCTCTCTCTCTCTCTTCCCCCGCCGTGAGTGACTGTTCTCTCTCCCTATCCTAGTGCTCTTCCGCCGCTCCCAGTCACCTGATTGCCCGCTCGTTGCTTTCCTCACGGTGAGCCCGTCCTACGGTCCCTTCTCTGGTGAGTCTGTCTCACTAGCCTTCGGAAAGAAAACATTTACAGATCCAAATTACGTATTTGCCCTTAACATGAAAATCAATAACAGGATGTCACTTATTTTATTTTGGGCTACACCTTACGTTGCAGGTTGTGTTTTATAGTTGGTATTTAAGTTGGGCTTAGTTTTACTTTTATGAGCCCAAAAACTCATATTTTTACAGCAAATACTTACGAATTTAAGTATTAAATTTTACAACAAAAGTTATGTAGCTATTAGTAAAATTTTGATTTTAGTTTTAATTATAATTTTAAACACTTTAAATCTGATTTAAGTATATCTTACTAAATGAGTTCCGCTGGTTAGGTTAAATTGATATAATTATTTGAGAAATAATAGTTTGAGTCGTGAGTATGCAAGCGTCGCGCAATCACTTTAAAAAAAATGAATAAATACGGAATCCACATGAAAATAAAATTAATTTTTTAATAGTGGACCCCATACTTTTTCAAAGTGACTGCACGATATTTGCTCACTCTACGACTGTATGAAGCATTACTCTTAAATTCTGTATAAAACAAAATAAATATTAAAGCTCTTTACTTAGTATGTATCTAAGTAAATGGAAAATTTTATAAAGTATTTTTAGAAATCTAGTAATATTTAGTATTTTATATAGCTGACGATTGATATTTATTCGACATGGTTGTGTAAAAAATTTAGAAAAATTAAAATTTGAGGTAAGCGGGATTCCTATGCTAGACTTTATATAAAAAAAATGGGTTGAGGTTGATTTTAGAAAAATATGCATGTTCTGTTATGAAAATAAAAGTTTGAAAACAACCTCGGTCATTTTATCTACATTACTCATGAAATTCGTTTAAGAAGAGGAAAAATATTGTCTGTCATGACTGGTGTAAACATGGACTATTTATGACATTCTGTTTCTGAACTATGCAAAGTGAGCATACATGAAAATTTGTGCATAATTATATGACGATCATCTGATTCTAATTATATGATACGATATGATCTCTAAATATCTCTGGCATGACATTCTGTTTGTGTTTTGTTCTGACCTCATCGTGGGTGTAAAACTGTGGCCTCTGTTTTGGTTGGTACTAACTTTTTTGTTTCTAGTGCACCCACATTGGAAACAAAGTGGTTTTCTACGTGATCTTTCTTATGTGCATACTGAAGGCTCCAAGAATGAATAAGGGGAAGATCTCACATTCTATTTCTACTCGGTTGGCTGCTGGAGTTCGCACAACCCTACCATGTGGTTAAACATGGAATTCCATTCTGATTTGATGTTTTAATTATGTTATGCCAAAAGACTTTTGAATAAGAATAGTTTTGAATTTTCGCTCTAATATTTTTGGTAACATGTTCAGATTTTACACTC
This sequence comes from Juglans microcarpa x Juglans regia, assembly GCF_004785595.1. NCBI lineage: Eukaryota > Viridiplantae > Streptophyta > Magnoliopsida > Fagales > Juglandaceae > Juglans > Juglans microcarpa x Juglans regia. Next base: position 16,156,750 of record NC_054602.1, on the reverse strand, counting down.
TGAAGCTAAAAATGTTTTGTTCTGCATTCTAAATTCTATAAATGCTTATGTTTACATACTAGTATGTGTTCTTTGCTTGCTGAGTTATTGATACTCACTCCTTATCTCCATAATATTTTCTGATAATTTTGATGGTTCTACTAGTAGTCAAGAGTAGGAAGCATGACTAAGACTAGATGAACGTAAAGAAATAAGTGTCAAATAGTAGAAGTAATTATTGGAGAGCCTTATTCAATAGATTTATTCATTTACAAGTATAGCGTTTATATCCTAGACATGATCAGTAGTACTCTCAAATTGATCTTAAAAATATAGAGCAGCATTATAGAAACAAGAGCTCAAAACAACAAATTAATTAGCCGAATGAAGACCTCATGCCGGCGGCCACCTTCAATCCCAATCATACTTGCAACCATTTTGTTCTCAATTTCATCTGCGAATTCAAAACAAGTTAATCTACACGTTTTTCCGATGCCTTCCAAATAATTCTTCACCATTCCACCCAGTCTCCCAGGCCATCTACATGACCCCCAACAATGCATCTTTTCTCTCAATTTTGAACTCTTACATAAAAAATCACAGGTTTTTGACATCTGCAACCCCAAAACCCCTTGCTATTATAGCTGCCAAACATATTTCTCACATCCAAGCAACTGTTATTTGTGCACAACGTTATGGCTTGGAAATCAGGATTCGAAGCGGTGGCCATGACGATGAGGTCTTTCATACGTATCAAATAATCCATTTCCAGTCCTTGACATGTTCAATTTTCATGGTCTATACATTGATATAGCATCCGAGACTGCATGGTCCATTACAAAATCGCCGAGAAAATTAAAGTCCATGCTTTCCCTACCGGGGTCTGTCTAGGCGTAGGCACAGGTGGACATTTTCCTGGAGGTGGATATGGAACCTTGATGCGAAAGTATGGCCTCTCTGTGGATGATATAATCGATGCGCAAATAGTCACTGTCGGTAGATCGATCCTTGATAGAAGATCCATGGGAGAGGATGTGTTTTGGGCCATTAGAGGAGGTGGTGGAGCAAGCTTTGTAGTCATTCTTTCGTGAACAATAAAGTTGGTACGAGTTCCGTCCATAGTGACAGTGTTCAACGTTAAAAGGACATTGGAACAGAATGTAACAGATGTTGTTTATTGTTGGCAGCAGGTTGCAGATAAACTACCAAAAGACCTCTTCATAAGGGCAATGCCACGAGCAGTGAATGAAAGTCAGGAAGGCAAGAAGACGGTGCAAGTTTCTTTCATTGGACACTTTTTGGGAAAATCTGAAAGCCTTATCCCTTTGATTAATGTGAGGTTTCCCGAACTAAGATTGCAGCAAGGGGACTGCAGTGAAATGACATGGATTGAGTCAACTCTTTTTTGGGCAGATTTCCCCATCGGAACTCCCACGAGTGCTTTACTCTGGCTATCCAAGGCAGATTTCTTCTGCAAAAGCAAGCCTGATTATGTGAAGGAACCAATTCCAAAGACTGGTTTAGAATCCATATGGAAGTTATTGATTGAAATAGGGAAAAAGGGATGGATGCAATGGAATCCTTATGGAGGAAGAATGAGTGAGATTTCGGAATCAGAGACTCCATTTCCGCATAGGGCTGGAAACATATTCAAGATACAACATTTCGTGCTGTGGGTGGAAGAAGGAACAGATACCACGAACCATTATCTAAAATTTTCAAGAAACCTGTACAAGGCGATGACACCATACGTATCAAAGTCTCCAAGGGAGGCTTTTCTCAACTATAGAGATCTTGATATTGGTATTGCCAATTCAAGCAATAATCGTACAATCCTTATTGACAATGCACGAGTGTATGGGAGTAGGTATTTCAAGGGCAATCTGGATAGGTTGATGCGTGCGAAAACAAGCATTTATCCCTCCAATTTCTTCAGAAATGAACAAAGCATTCCGCCCAACCCTTCCAATCCTGCCTTTGAGCCTTTAGGCGGTTTCCAGACCATGGACATGAACTTGTTAAACTAAATGAACATGTTTTACAAAATATAAATTTTTATGGCTGGCTTAATTTTAGAGGAAAAATGCTAGGGAGCCCGTTTTGGGCTCCCGTCTTATTTTTTTTTTTTAGTTTTTATTTAATAATATTGTGAATTTTTTTTAAATATTTAAAAGTGTTAAAAAAGTGATTCTTTTTTTCACATTATTTTTTAACACTTTTTAATATTTTTAAAAAAAGAAAAAAATTCACAATATTATTAAACAATATTTTCTTAATAACCAAGTCGAATAAAAAACTAAAAAAATAAAAAATAAAAGCCCGTTAAAATCAACAAGAGCCCAAAACGGGTTCCCTAGCATTTCCCATTTTAGAGTTATATGAAAAAAAAAAAAAAAAAACATTTCCCTTCACTTTTCTCTCCCATCATCAGCCAAAGATGCAGACCGGTTAGAGGCCGAGAATACTGGCCTTGAGGCTTGGGATGATGACAGAGATGAGAATTTCTACATCATCACCGGGAGGGATCGCTTGCAGATCGAGAGGAAGAACGCCTTCAAACGTGGATCCTATGGCATATAAAACCACATTTAGTCTGCTTCGGGCACAAATTTTGATACGAGTGACATGTGGAGATCCCATAGATTTGCCACTGCACATCTTTGAGAGGATCTGTTACGAGGCGAGCATCTTCTCAATGAAAAATCTCTCATACGGTGTTCTGATCAGCCGGTTATTACTTGCTCGGAGAGTGCCAACCCAGTAAGAGGAGGGGCTCAAAGATCAGATGATCCCCCTCGACATGACCACGCATCAACGTAGCATTGGACAGGCGAGGGAACGTCAGCCACCCCTTATAGAGGATCTAGTTCCTCCGACATAGCCTGAGCTAGGTCATGTGGAGAGTAGTAGTCAGTAGCCGACGAGTACATCTACGGGAGATGCGCAGTCTGCTTGGATTGATGCAGTGATCTCACAGCTGACAGCGTATATTGATCGTAAGATCGATCGATCGCTCGCAGTTGTAGAGGAGTCTGTCGCCAAGATAGCCCATCATGTAGGTATCCTCAACGACAATGTTGATACCTTGATTGAGGAGATACAAAGTACGAATTTCACGAACAACGCTATCATCTGAGTGTTATTTACGAAATTTTATCATATTTTGTATTTTGTTTTTAATATATGTAAGGAAAAATATTATTTAATATTTCTTTGGTTTTTTAATTTCAATTCTCAATCTTCTTTAATGTTATATTTTTCAACTTTAATACTAGATCACTGCACTTCAAATATATATAAAAATAAATATACATTTTTATATTACAAATTGTGTATATATAAATATATACAAGTCAATTTTTTAGACTTGTTCACAAATTATGCACTATAAAAATCACATAATTTTTAAATTAAAGTCATATTTAATTTAAATTTACATTTAACATTTGAACGTTGGCGCAAAACATTTCACATTCGAACGTTAATTACTAACGTTCAAACGTTGGCGCCAAAACATTTCACGTTCATACGTAAGTAGCCACAGTGTTCGAACGTATATGTGACGTTCAAACGTAAATTTTCCATATGTTGGAATGTAAAAAAAAATCTCATCTGTCATTAGTGTCAGTTTCTGCAGAAAAAGCTTTTTAGTGACGGTTTGGAGACTATCACAATTTTTCAACAGTCACTAAAATGCAATTATGTTGTAGTGGAAATTTGTAACGAATGGACTAAATTTCAAGTTTGTGGTACCATAGGGTTTATTCCTAAGCAGAATTTGCATTGGGGAAAAGCACAAGGGTTACAGGCCAAACTTTCCTAAAAGGAAATTAAAAAAAAAAAAAAACTAACTTGCAAACTAGCTAGCCTGATAAATAGGTTACATACCACTACAAAGCACAAAGGTTACATGCCAAATTTTCCTAAAAGGAATTATAAAAGAAAAACTAATTAATTTGCAAACTAGCTAGCCTGATAAATAGATTGAAAACTAAAAAAATCAAGGATTCAAATCCCAAATACACCAAGAAGGGGGAGTGAATAGTTGTTTTTCAAATTTATTGGACTATTTAAATTAACAATCAATCAATCAATTAATCAAATCACAATAAATAATCAACACATCAATTTTGGTAACAATGTGGAAACTCATTTGAAAATGCCTTCAAAATCTACAACCACTCTGGGTAGAAGTAACCGCCTAAAATTTACTACTACTTTAGAAACTCTTACAAGACCCTTGAAGTAGCTAAATATAGCTTGCAACATCACGAGTATCTCACTCGATCTTTGCACCCTGCCAACTCCGAACCACTGGCCTTTCTATAGTTTCACCATAAGCACCAACTCTATCTTTGGACCCAGGTAGCTCCAAAACTCCTTCCAGCCAACGAACATGTCCACACCAATGGACTCAATAGTACTCAAACACGAGCACAATATGATGGAGGTTTGCTTATCTAGAGAGAATCGATCTTCAATGCACAATATATCTCCTTAGGATTTCCTATCAAGAATACAATGAAAACTAAAGCTTTGGCCCATCTCGACAGTCTAGAAGTTGTACGTATTATTCTGTAATACCCCGCCTAAAAGGCTCCTTAGGCCTTGACCTTAGTAGTCTTAATCCTAGTTAATTAGAAGTTGAGCTATTCTAGAATAAGAACAATTTTAGATACTTGAGTTGGCAAAAAGGCAGTATACTTTGAGTTTAGAAGAAATTTTAGAAGATTATGTGAGATCCTTATTTTTATGGGTTTTAAATTATTTATTTAATTATATTATTGTGTTATTTTATTTATGTTATTTTTAAGTGTATTATTTTATTGTTAATTATTTTGGTATGTTGGGATTTTAATTTCCTTATTATTATTTATTTTTATATATGTGTTAGTAATTTTTTGTGTAATTTTATTGTAGTGATTATTTATTGTGGGCTGTGTGAGTGTTTGTTTTTGGGCTTAGTGTTGTGTGAAACTCGTAACAGCCTTGTGTGTGTGTGAGTGAGCCGAAGCCCAGCCCGTGCGGCCCGTGAGAACTCAGCCCTCACTTATCAATACGTCGTTGTTTTGGAGGATGACCATTAGGGCTTCATCTCTTTCTCCCTTGCGCCGTGCTCCTTCTTCTTCCTTTCTTCTAGTTTCTTCTGCAGATTTCTTCTTCTTCCTTCCTCCACACAGCTGCTGCTGATGCCATTCGGGCCTTCGTTCTGCAAATCAGCCGCAAGCTGCCACCTCCACCTTGCCTCTTCCTCTCTGTGTTGTTCGATGGAGGCTCCGAAGCCTTACTGTCAAGCCGTGGCTTCACACGGCTACCACCACCTTCCACCTCGAGCTTCCATGGTTTCTCCGTGTCCATTCTTCCATCTGTTGTCAACCCGCATTGCCATGCACGATTTGATGCCTTTTTGTTCTTCTTCCGCCCGTGCGACACGCGGCTCCTCCCACCGCCATACTTGGCCTATAAATAGGCCACGGGTTGTTCGATTAAAACCTTCCGAGTTCATCATCTTCCTCTCTTGTCTTAGCCATCTTCTATTCTTGTTGATTTGTGTCTTGTTCTGTGAATTTTTTTGGTGAACCCGTGAGCTTGTGAAGCTTTGCCGAGCCCTGTTTTCTTCTATAATTGTGTAATTTCAAACGGGTTTTTGGTGAGATTTTTGGTAATTGCCATGTGCCGCCGTTGAGCCGCCACCTTGAGCAACGCACTTTTGAGTGATCTTTCAGAAATACCCATCTTCGTGTGTATGTAATTTCCCAGTTTTTAATAATAAAGTTGTTGTAATTATATTTTGTAAACTGTCATTTTGTTGTAACTGTTGATTAAAATGATCCGTTGGAATTGGGCCATGGGCCGTTAAAACGTTTGGTTGTAACTGTTGAAATTGTTGGAATTGGGCCTTTGCCGGTGTGGAGGACGGGGTATGACGTGTATTGTGGAAATGTTGAAAGTGTAAATAAATGACAGAAAATTATCTGTCAGAAAATTGTAAAATTCTTGTAAAGTTATTTTACTGCTTTTTGTACAATTTTGGTACTTAATAAAGAAAGACCCTTTTATTTTCTCCGTTGCGAATATTATACTGTACATTTATTGTATATTGTACACACTTTGAGCACTGGTCGTTGGGGCGCGTGATCCGTGTGGTCATCATCCCGGTGTCACGAACTCCACAAAAATAACACGTGAGGGTCGAGGACGCCACAGATTCTAGTGCAATATTGATTTTTGAGAAAAAAGGAAATTTGTAGAGCTTGATTGGTTAGTAATATTATTTTGGAAAAGTTTTAGTGCTTTATTAATCTTGAGGATATGAAGCTAAGAGGCCCATAAGGGAATGACACATGGCATATTGGATGGTTGCCACATTAATGGGCTAAGCAATTTGTGTAAGTATTTGATGGAATTGGAGAAGACCCAAAGAGTGGTTTACTAAGAGCCCAAACTTTTTGGATATAAAGGCTTAAGAGAGGCAATAAGACTTTAGGACCTACTTAATGGACATAAGACTTTAGGCCTCTAATGCACTAATGATGTGATGGGCTAAGGATAGAATGTTAAAAAGCTTTAAGCCCAACTTGGGAGATATAAAGTTTTAAGCCTTTCTTGAATGACACAAGAAAATAGACCCAATGAAAAGGACATATGGTCATTCAACCTAACTTAGTAAGAGTGAAGTTATTAGGCCCAACTTATTAAGCATGAAGGATTGGAGAAGCAAGCCCATAAGTAATTCTATTAAGGCCTTTAGAACCTTAGGAAATTTATGAGTCAATCCTTAGAAGTCCTAAAAACAAGCCTTATAAGAGTGCAAGACTTGGTAGGATAGCCTTGACAAAGTATGAGGAAGGCATAAGGCCTTTGGGCCAAGCTTGGTATAGATTTGACCCAAGGCCCAATTATGTCAATGTAAGCCTTTCAAGTCCCATCTTTGTAGATCTTGAGGTCTCTTTTAATCTTTCAAAATCTGGAAACAAGGTCCCCATTCATTTAAACCCAAAAGCCCATGAGCCTTTGACCCACACTCATGGCCCTTTTAAGCCCACAAGGCCCAAAGCCTTGTTTTGTTCTATTTTACTCTTCAATTTGAAAGTCCAATACACCATACCATGAGTTTCTTTAAGCCTTTGTCATACTGTAAGTACCTAAATTATGTTTTGAAATTTGGTTAAGACCATAAATCCACTTACCCTTGGTTAGTGATCTTTAAACCATGTTTTAGAGCTCAATTTTCTTTCTTAATCCTTTTTAACCTTTTGATCTGAAATTTTTCTTATTTTATTACTCAGTTACATCACTCTTAGATCATTCTAAGACCCTAGATAAACCTTCATACATGTCATTAGAAGAAATGACATAAAAACTACACCTATTGGCACACATGTGTGCCCTTTGAGTGCATGGACTGTTTTGCCCTTAAATCCAAAATTTTTGTGCCTTTTTCTCAAGGTTAATATGGTATTGTAACACCTCATATGATCCCTTATAACTCAGATCAAGCCTTGGATGAAATTTGGTTTCAAAATCCAAACCAATAACCAAAGCCGATTGCACCCAAAAGACTAGTTGAGTGGGAACCAAATTGGTTGAGTTTCAACCACCCCACACCACCACCATCACCACCCAATCCCCAAGAGTCTTTCATGGTCATCATGAGCCTTTGACCAGGTTTTTCCACCCGAAGAAGGTACCAAAACCGAATGGCCTTTGTGCACAACTCCATTTCAGCAACCACCCTCCATTGCATCATCTTCTTGGAGCTGCACCTTCATGATCGCTTGGCAGCCAACCCTCCACCTGAAAAAGTCTTTAAGAAGGGACCTTACACCTGTACAAATCAGTCATGATGATGAGTCAAGACAATGAACAAATCTATCCAAGGAAAACCACTTTTAACCTGTCAGCCCATGGTTAGTTTTGTTGGTTTTTCTTCTATTTCCTCTGCCCCAAGACTTGATGACCATCCACAGGAGCAATATAGCAATTGTGGGAAAGAAATCATGGTGGTTTCATACCACTATTCTCCCTACACAAGGTGACATAAGCTGATGAAGGCAATCTGAAAATTTCAGCTTCTTACACCACCTCCCACCTCAACCAATCCCCTTGGACCACGCCTCCACCCTCTTGGCCATCTATAAAAGGCCCCTTCACGCCCTCATTTCCTCCAAACTTCAAATCAAGCTCCCCCTTGAGCATAGAGAGCCATATTCTCCCTTACTTTTTAGAGAAATCGAAAGTGAGTGACTTTGAGTGTTCTTAGAAGTTCTTGAGAGTTCTTATGCTAGGAGCTTGAGTGGGCTACGAAATTTGTAAGTTTTCTTGACCTCGATCTTAGTTTGCATGTCAAGCCTTGTTTTCAAGTGTTGGAGTGAATTTTGGTTGAGTTTAGAAAAGGTTACCACTTACCATGCTTAATTCAAAACCGGATTCATTAAGGATGGTTTAAGTGTTTAAATTGTTTTAAGTGGAAATTTAGCTATGGCATGTCTTAAATATATTTCAATATGATTTATTAATGTCTTATAATGATCATTGAAGGTTTGATTTTGAGATTAGAAGCATGCCATGATAGGTTTTAATTCTACCTTGTGTTGATCATCAAGCATGCATGATTTTGATTAAATCATGCTTATTTTATGAAGTTTTGATTTATTTCACTTAGGCTTGATCAATGAGCATTTAGAAGATCTTGTGATTGGGGTAAGAATAAAAATACATGTTTTGGATGAATTTTGAAACCATGCCTTGGTTATTTAGGCTAAGAGTATCATACTTCATTAATAAAGGATTAATGAAAATTAAGATTTTTAGCCATGATTAAGTGTTGGGATGAACTTGCTCACTTAAGATTTAGCCTTTATCATGTCGTTAACAACTATAGTGATTATTTGTGACTAAAGAGAGTTTCATATGCATGCATTCATTAATGGCAATTTTTGAGAGTTTAGAGGTATTTTTGTAAATATCTATTTTTGAAATCATTTGATTATTAAGTCTTCCGTAGTAGTACAAATCCTAACTTAGTACAAATTTAATTTTAGACGCTATGATATTTCCAAACTCGGAAAGTTTGTAAGTTAGCTTCTAACTTACTCTTAGATAATTTATTTATGATTCTTGTATAAGCGGCAAATTCATATTATAAATTTCATTTTGAGCATGAAAAATCATATGATACATCATTGAACATTTGATTACTTGTTTACATGACATGTGAAAGTCTCACCATTTTATCATATTACATCTATAAATATCATTTTTTCATGAAAGCTTTCTACATATGCACATATCATGAAATATATTTTTCAAGTATAGCATGAAATTAATTTTTGTCATGACTCCAAAGGCTGGGATGGGGATTTATCCTAGTGAAATTTCTCTATCCACTTTGGAGTGAGTAAAAATGGAATGGTAACCCTTGGTTGACAAAGAACAGTCAATGAGTTTCAAATGGGTTCTTTTTAAAAGAACACCGGAGCGAAATCAAATGTTATGACACCAAATGCTTGTGGGTGTATATGTTATGATGTTATGATAATGTTATGTTATATTATCAATGCATTGAGAATGATATTTGCAGACAAAGATGTAGTGTCAACATGAGTTATGCTACGGTCACTAGCAGGTGCTCACGGTGCATATGGAGACCGTGTTGCTATCATACATATGTTAATGATGGATTTAATAACGATGAAATGTTATGATTTTTTAAAGCAATGAGATATGCAATGTTCTCTTTCGAAATGTCACGTTTTTGAAATGAGAAAGTGAAAATGTTCTCTGAAAGAGAAAGTGCATCAAAGTTTTTTTTTTTTTTTTTAAATGTTGAGGAACTTAGATAGGAGGCAAATACGGATTTTTTATTTTTATTTTTGCATGCATCTCATGTTTATAATTAATTATGCATATCTTATCTATGTGAAAGTTGGTTATTTAACTTACTGAGATTTCAAGTAAATCTCACAATTGTGGACCCACTATCATTTCCTCCAGAATAATAGAAGTTGTGTCAGGACCAGTAGAGGAAGAACAAAAAGGACCGCTGGATACAGATGGTTGAAGAGGAGCTAGACCATGAGCGAAAACTAGATATAATTTTGATCCTCATAAACATTGTCTCTTCATACTTCAGAGCGTATGAAACAGTTGATCTAATCATGGAACTTGGATTAAGTATTTTGTATTAAGGAAATTATATCCTTAAGTTTGAACTTATGATGTATATTAATGCTTTTTGACATAAGTTATAACTAATCACCCTTAGTTCGCTGCGATTATAGCATACTGCTAATTGCATACTAGGATGCATTGCATATTAACTGTCATAAACGGGAGTGTGTAACCTTGTGTTGCATATCCTGATGCTCCAAGTCTCCGTTACATCCCAAGTGGTGATTTGGGGGCGTCACATATTCTATATATACTTATGGTTTGAGTAGACCATTTAAAGAGTCCAAACCCTAATGAAAAAGTGAATCTTGAAATTTTCGCTTGAGCAAAGTGTTGAGTGAACTTTCTGTCCAACTTTTTATTTGTGACATTGTCGAGTTCTTTTGACCTTGTAAACATTGGAATTTGAAGACCCTTGTGAAACATGAATTTGTAGATAATTAAGTTATGTGACGCCCCCAGACACCGCTTGGAATTTGACAGAGATTGACTCGGTTTGGATTGAGAAAGGCTCTCAACCCATCTCATCTCCTCATAGCAACTTTCGCAAATTCTCACATAAAATAAAATAAACAATTCAAAATTTTCAAATTCTAAAATAATAATAATATTAAAAAAGTAATATTGTCACAATATTTTATTCAACTTTCATCTCAACTCCTTATCCAAACCTAAAGCGTCAGGACATGTAACACATAGTCACACACCCCTCATTCATACAATAAACATGCAATGCACCTAGTATGTTTTTAGTAGCATGACATAATCATAGTAGAAAACTTTCAAACATCCAAAATACATTGTTCTTGACATATACCCAAAAGATATCCTAATGACCCTTATCCTTCTCCAAGATCTTCTGGAGGTCCTAAAAAATGTTTAATACTTCGCAAATGAAATTTTTAGCGAACTCTAAACTCGAACTCTAACCACTCCACTAATGATGGTTCCGCAGAGTGCTCAGGGCTCTTTCGGGCTTCCTTAACTTTCGAGGGACCCTTGTGCTTGTGCTTCCTCATCCCTGTCTTCTAGTTCTGTCACAACTTCTACCATTCCAGTAATTCCTGTACTCCGTTACTTCTTGTCAATTAAAAATCATAATTCACAGTGCATATATAAACTCTAAATTCTCAATGACCCTAAAACTTGTTGTTTCAAATCAACCACTCCAATATAATTAATCTATGACTCCACAAAGCCACAAAATAAACGCCAACCTTCCAAAATACCTAGTTAATGGAACGAAATAAATTTACTGAATATCACTATCCACACTACAACATAATTGCTTTTTAGTGACAGTTGAAAAATTGTGGCAGTCTCCAAACAGTCACTAAAAAATATTTTCTGTGACGGTTTCTGGAAACCGTTACTAAAGATCGATGAGATTTTTTTGACGTTCGAAGGGGAAATTTACATTTGAACGTCACATATACGTTCAAACATTGTGGCTACTTATGTGCGAACGTGAAATGTTTTGGCGCTAACATTCGAATGTTAGTAATTAACGTTTGAACGTTAATTGTAAATTTAAATTAAATATGACTCTAATTTAAAAATTATGTGGATTTTATAATGCATAATTTGTGAACAAGTTTAAAAAATTGTAATATATATTTATATATACACAATTTGTAAAATATAATTATATATTTATATATACATATATATTTATGTTTATATATATTTGAAGTGCAATGATTTAGTATTAATGTTGAAAAATCTAACATTAAAGAAGATTGAGAATTGAAATTAAAAAATAATAGATATATTAAATAATATTGTTTCTTACATATATTAAAAGCAAAATACAAAATATGATAGAATTTCGTAAACAACACTCAGACAAACGCGTTGTTCACAAAATTCGTATTTCATGTCTCCTCAGTCAAGCTATTAACCTTCTCTTTGAGGATACCTACTCGATGGGCTATCTTGGCGACAGACTCCTCTACAGCCACGCTCTTTCGATCGATATGCGCAGTCAGCTGTGAGATCACTACATCAACCCAAGTAGGCCACGCATCTCCCACAGATGTACTCGTCGGCTACTGACTACTACTCCCCACACCGAGCCCAGGCTGCGTTAGAGGAACTAGATCCGCTACAGGGGTGGCTGTCGTCGAGGATACCCCCACGCCTGTCCAATGCTATGTCGAAGTGTGCTCATGTCGAGGGGGCTCATCTAATCTGTGACTCATTCGTTCGGCTGGAGTAGCACTCTTCGAGCAAGTAATAGCCGGCTGATGATAACAACGTATGGGAGGTTGTCTGTGGAGACGATGCTCGCCTAGTAACGGATCCTCCCAAAGATGAGCAGTGGCAAATCGATGGGATCTCCACACGCCACTTGTATGAAAAACTATGCCAAAATCTAACTAAATATGGTCTTACGTGCCATAGGATCCAGGTTTGTAGCAACAATTAGCCGCAACATGCGAAAGAAATATAGCAGATGTATTTGGTTAAATGCGTTCTTCCTCTCGATCTGCGTGCAGTCTCTCCCAGTGAGGATGTAGAAATCCTCATCTCGACCATCATCCTGAGCCTCACTGTTAGTACCCTCGGCCTCTGACCAGTCTGTATCTCTGGCATCATCTACTGGCTCAACTAGGCCAGTAAATGACGCAAAAGTGTCTGCATCTCCATCGAGTGTGCCGTGTGCAGATATAGATGTGTGAACCAAGGCTGTGTCGCCAGTTTGAGAGTCAAATATAGTTGATTTCTCAACTACTCGACGAATCCCGAGGAGCTCGGCGATGACATCTGATGAAATCTCAAACGAAACACCTCATACAGTCACGATGTAAGAGGATACGTCCTAAGACATGGAGTACATCCCCATATAGAACTTCTGAACCATTGAGGGGTATACCTTCCCCCTCAATATGCAGATATTTTCCAAGCTATAAGTAGCTAGCTATAAATAAGCAGTTTTCTTATAATGACTATTATTGATATTATATCCACACGTGTCTGTGTGTGATCTATCCATAACATGTATATATGTATGCACATATATATATATATATATATACACGTACACACGTATGTATGTATGAATGAATTAGAAAGAATTCAAAATTTACACAAAAGAAATTTGGTGAAGAAAAGTGACAAGTTGCATTGTCAAAGTTCAATATTGTCAAAGTTGCCATGCAATTTGGACTTTACTACTTGCAGACGTACACTAGCTTCCAATTTTCTCTGTTCCGGCCTATTTAATTTCTTGTGGCGATTCATCTCTCCAATCTGGATGTTGGAATGGTCTGCAAATTAACCTTAGAAAATACAACATGCAAAAGATAATATCGTCGTAACGTTCACGTACATTAAATTTCCAAGTCTTAAACAAGCAGTGGATCCTCCTCATAACACAATAAATAATGAAGCTCGCATCCAATTTCTAGCGCAGAAACACAGACAAAAATGAAGTCTCTTAGGACATCAGCGCTTGCATTTGTTTTTACTTTTTTCTCATTTCTATGGGCAACTTCGGCTTACACTAATGAAGACTTCCTTCAATGCCTGACCCTTCATGCTGGAAACTCCAGTACCTCCTCAATTTCTCAAGTCATTTACACCCTCACCAATTCCTCATATTCATCTGTAGTGGAATTCTCCATACAAAATCCTAGATTCTCAACATCTGCCACCCCGAAACCTCTAGTCATTGTTACGCCATCGCATGTCTCCCATATTCAAGCAGCCATTAATTGTTCCCAAAAGAATGGCCTGCAAATCAGAGTTAGAAGTGGTGGTCATGATTATGAGGGCCTTTCTTATGTATCTGATGTTCCATTTCTCATAATCGATATGATAAATCTTCGATCAATCAGGGTTGATGTAGAAGATGGCACGGCTTGGGTTGAATCCGACGCCATTATTAGTGAAGTTTATTATAGGATTGCCAAGAAAAGTATAAATTTTGGCTTTCCGGCAGGACTTTGCCCGACTATGGGTGTTGGTGGACACTTCAGTGGGGGAGGATATGGCACCTTGTTACGCAAATATGGCCTTGCTGCAGATAATATTATTGACGCACAAAGATTGACGTCAAGGGTAGAATACTTGACAGAAAACCCTTGGGGGATGATTTGTTTTCGGCCATTAATTCGAGGAGGTGGAGGATTCAGTTTTGGAATCATTGTTGCATGGAAAATCAAGCCGGTTCATGTTCCATCAACTGTGACTGTATTCACAGTTAATAGGAGCTTGGAACAAAATGCAACCAAGCTTGTTTATCGGTGGGAACATGTTGCAAACAAAGTTCATGAAGATCTATTCATTCACGTTGTGTTAACTGGTGCCAATTCTGTTGGGGAAATCAATATAGTGGAACGAATAAAAACGGAAATAAAAGAGCATACCGACGTATTCAGTGACACTAAGAATTTAACGTGGTTCAAAAACTACTTATATCCGTAAAAAAGAGTTTCACTAATAAATAGTGGAACACAAGAAAATGTTACAGAAGTAGAGGATCACACTCTACTTAACTCAACTCTCTTATTTTCTCTTAGAGCTGTCTTGACTCTCTCTCTTTCCTCTTCTTCATGGGTGTGTCTGAGGCTCTCACTGGGAGCCTCAATTTATCGGCAAATATCAGTATGAATGCATTTAATTTGCATTCAATTGGTAACAGCAAATGCAGTTACCTGCTTAGCGCTGAGCAGCCATTGTAGACTGCTCAGGCATGGGCATGGACTTCAAAAATTCTCCCGTTCCAAGCCCATCGACCTAGATGCTCTCCATTCCAGCTATATCTCTGCATAACTCAAGATTCTCACTTGTAACCACTTTCGTTAGCATGTCCCCTGGATTCTCTTTCATATGGATCTTCACAAGCTTCAACAGCTGTTGTTCCATCGCTTCACATATCTAATGATAGCGGATATCAATATGTCTGGTAAGGGAATTGTACATTGAATTCTTGCTCAAGTCTAGAGCACTTTGACTATCACAATGTACCTTGTAGTCTTCTTAACTAACCCCTAGTTCTTGGAGAAAATGCTTTATCCATAATATCTGTGATATCCCATATTTTAGTGTATTTTAATTGAAGGGTTATTTTAACTAATGCAAATATTGGTTCTCTTGTTTTAAGTTTATCGAATTTTTTGTTGGTTTATTTTTACGATTTTTAAGTTGTGAAATTTATTTTGATATGCTTTCTTAATATTAATAATTGTTATGCATTTAACTTTATTTTAAATTAGTTTATTGTTGGATTTAATTATTTTATTTTTATTTAGTCAATACGTTTAAATTATTTTATTTAACTCACCGTTTTGAAATTATTTTCGTTGGATCATTTTGTGACCCAAGATGTAAGGATTTGACCTCATTTCTTTTCCTTACTTTTTCTTTTTTTCTTTATCCCTCTTTTCCTTTTCCTTCTTCTCTTTCTTTTTCTTCTTCTTTCCCCCCTGCTTCTCCCTCCTGTGCACGACGTCTTCCTTCCCCTTCCCCGTTCATTTTTTTCTTCCCTCCCAGCGCACTGCCGAGCGCCGTCGTGGTCGTCACCGCCCCTCCCAACCTCTTCCCCACTGTTCGGCGACCACCCCCTCTGTTTTCAGCCCCTCCTGAGCCACCAATCTCCTCCACGCACGGGTTCAAACTGCATGGCCATTGTGCTCTAGCGCCACCATCGTGCCACCATATTTTCACCACAACACCAGTGGCCTCCTAGCTACCTAACTCACCCAAGCTCAGCCCTGATCCGCCACCTTTGAGGCTCCTCTAACTCATTCTCTAATTTGAGTGTTGTGGACTCCAACCGCCACCCACGCCACCACCCACGGCCAACCACCACTACCATTAGCTTCACCAATACCCCTAAGTATTTCCCTAGTCATCCCAAGTTTTCGTTTGTCCCCGTTCAAAAGTTGGGCTTTTGAGACCCACGACCACAGTCCAAAATATATTGTTTCATTGTTGAGCTGCCACTTCTAGCATCTCTGTGATCATTCGAAAAGTATATTATAGCACTGTAAATATTTTTCCAAAAAACTTTTGAGATTTGGATGCATTTTTACACTAATTGATATTTATTGTGAACTGGTTGGTTGTACCGGACTGAGTCTGATGAGTAAGGGATCGGTTGCATTGGAGGATGGAGTTGTTGTGTGATTGGATTATGCTCGGTTTTGTTAGCTATTGGATATATGTGTTGTATCATATACAATGCATTTATACGCATGTTCATGTCTGTAAATGAAAATTGAGTTTTCGCATAATTGCATACATTGTGTATACTTGAAATACTAGATTTTTATGCAATAAATGATTTTGAGTATGTTTGAAATGATTGAATTGATCGGTTTGAGAGGAAGGAAAAGAGACTGTAGGGATGGTGGTATAGTCCTGCCTGTGATTCCCACCTATGGTGCATGCAATACTGATGGTGGTATAGTCTCGCTTGTGATTCTCGTCTACAATGCATGCGATATGGATGTTGGTAAGCAAGAATGGTGATAGAGTCCCACCTGTAATTTCCACTTGTAATTCCCACCTGCAGTGCTCTAATAGGTACCTCTTGTGTGAAAATGAACTGTAGTGATGATGGTGAGCAGGGATGGTGGTATAGTCCTGCCTGTGATTCCCACCTACGGTGCACGCAATAGGGATGGTGGTAAATAGAGATGGTGGTATAGTCCTGCCTGTGATTCCCGCCTATGGTGCATGCAGTAGGGATGGTGGTAGAGTCCCACTTGTGACTACCGCCTACAGTGTCCAATAAATGATTATGTTGGGTCATTTTCTAGAAAAATGAGGAATATTATTCATGGCGTGTTTTTACTCAAGTGGGATTTTTGGCATGTGTTGAAAAATAATCATATTTAGGGAAAATGAGGTTTTTGGGTTACATTTGCGTTTCATCAAGTACACATGTTTTTTGGCTGCATTAATGCATTTTTATCTCTTGGGTTGCTTGGTTGATTACTTGCTAAGATTCATAATCTCACGATATTCGATACCTTGCGGTAACGTTTTATGGTATCGTAGATTTTGATGCAGATGAAAACGAAGAGCCTGAGGATTCGGCTCTGCCGGAGAAGTGATTTGCGATCACTTGCTCGTGTATTGGGATTTGTCTCCCACTTTTTGGCTATGTATTTGGTTTGTATTATATTTATATTAGATAACTGTATAACTTTTTAAAGACAATTTATTTTGAATATCTGTATTTAAATATCTGGTACTTAGTTGGCAAACTCTTAATTAACCGTTACGACTTTTATTGTGCACTTCTTGCATGTTGCACACACTTGAGCACTTACCATTGGGATGCGTGACCCGTGTTGTCATCATCCCGACATCATGATTCCAGTGTTTCTGTACGTGGGGGTTGGGGGCGCCACAGGTGGTATTAGAGCGGTTTGGCTCTGGGTAAAATCACATGTCCTGTTGGTGCTGTACCAGAAAATTTTAAAGTATTGATTTGAAGTTATTTTGTTTGAAGTATTTTATTTTAATTGTTTTATTTGTTTTATTGTACGCTAATTTATTTGTTTTATTTATTTTATTGTATGTTTATTTTAATTTATTTGTTCTATTTTATTGTATGTTAATTTATTTTGTTGGTTTTATTCTACTTTATTTATGCTATTTTGTTGTATTTTAATTTATTTTACTATAATTATATTTTAATTTGTTTTAAGTTGAAAGTGGGGTTAAGGGTTACGCTATGCCAGAAAGATGGTATGACCAAGAAGGCCGACTTGGGAACCTTGAATTGCCGAGAGGCGATGGGAATTACGTCATGGCAAGGGCGTTAAATCGGATGACGGAATTCTTTCAACATAATTTTCGTCCACCGCAAGGAGAGCAGAATATGGTGGTGCAAGCTGGGTGCACCTATGAACGATTATTGGCGCATAGAACCCCTGCCTTCACGAGCGAAGTGGATCCACTTTAGGCCGGGAGGTGGATTGAAGACCTCGAAAGGACATTCGAAGTTTGTGGTTGCATGGAGGCCCAGAAGGTATTCTATGGGAGTTACCTGCTGCAAGGTGAAGTAGCTAATTGGTGGAAGACTAAGCGGGAACTCCTAGAGATTGAGTTGGCATCTTTTACGGCTATGTCTTGGCAGCGCTTCAAGAAAGAGTTCGACGACCATTTCTTTCCTGTTTTTGTGAGACGGCAGAAGACACAAGAATTCAATAACTTGGTCCAAACGGATATGACTTCTGAGCAGTATACCCGAAAATTTATAGAGCTTGGGAAATTTGCGACTCATCTGATAGCCACTAAAGAGTTGTGGGCCAAACGTTTCCAGGAAGGGTTGTGCCCTTAGATCTGGCAGACAGGTTGCGTGCCTGCAAATCCAGAACTTTCAGAGGTTGGTCGAGATGGCCTCTATTGCTAAGCAAGAGTGAGGTGTTGTGGTAGGATCCCCTCCGAGTAAGAAGCGGCTGAATGTTGATGGTGAAGGGAGTAGTTCCAGGTCGCCATAGAAGTTTGTTCAAAGGACGGGGGCCCGATCGCAAGCAGCCTCTGGTGTACGTATGGGGGGCCGAGCTCCAGTTTGCGACCTATGTAATAGGGCCCACGAGGGCAAGTGCCGTCAGGGTAGGAACCAGTGCTTTGAGTGAGGTCAGACGAGGGACTTTGCTCGTGAGTGCCCAAATCGGACCCAAGGGAATCAGGGCGGTCATCGCGGTGGTAGAACTAATTAGAAGCTAGTAATTCAGGCTCGGGTGTATGCGTTGACTCCTGGTAGTGCTGCTGACGAGGTTCTAGAGACTTAGGACGCTGGAGTTATGACAGGTATGGGTCTAATCTGATCTTTCGTAATGGATGTCTTGTGTGGTTTATTCTCGGGTTTTGGAAAAGTTATGCAAGTTGTACCCATACCCGTTGGGTGTTGGAGGTCGTGTGATTTTCTTAAGTGTGTTCTGGTTGTGTCTTGTAACTGCCTTAGCGTTGATGTTTGACCTTGTAAATTGATACCCCCGTATTTTAGTGTATTTTAATTGAAGGGTTATTTTAACTAATTTAAATATTGGTTCTATTGTTTTAAGTTTATCGGATTTTTCGTTGGTTTATTTTTATGATTTTTAAGTTGTGAAATTTATTTTGATATGCTTTCTTAATATTAATTATTGTTATGCATTTAAATTGCTCTTTATTTTAAATTATTTTATTGTTAGATTTAATTATTTTATTTTTATTTAGTTATTACGGTTAAATTATTTTATTTATCTTGCTGTTTTGAAATTCTTTTTGTTGGATCATTTTGTGACTTAAGATGTAAGGATTGGACTTCATTTCTTTTCCTCACTTTTTCTTTTTCTTTTTTTCCTTTTTCCCTCTTTTTCTTTTCCTTCTTTCTTTTCTTTTTCTTCTTCTTTTCCCCCCTTTTCTCCCTCCCGTGCATGACGTCTTCCTTCCCCTTCCCCGTTCATTTTTTTCTTCCCTCTCAGAGCACCCCCGACCGCCGTCGTCGCCATCACCGCCCCTCCCAACCTCTTCCCCACTAGTCGGCGACCACCCTCTATGTTTTTAGCCCCTTCCGCGCTGCCAATCTCCTCCATGCACGGCTTCAGGCTGCACGACCTTTGTGCTCTAGCACCACCATCGCACCACTATTGGCCACCATATTTTCACCATAACACCGGTGGCCTCCTAGCTACCAAACCCACCCAAGCTCAGCTCTGATCCGCCACCTTTGAGGCTCCTCTAACTCATTTTCTGATTTAAGCTTTGTGGACTCCAACCGCCACCCACGGCCAACCACCACCACCATTAGCTTTACTAACACCCCTAAGCCCTTCCCTAGCCATCACAAGTCTTCGTTTGTCCCCATTCAAAAGTTGTGTTTTTTAGACCCCAAAATATACTATTTCATTGTTGCGCTGCCGCTTCTAGCATCTCTGTGAACCTTTGAAAAGTATATTATAACACTATAAGTATTTTTCCAAAGAACTTTTGAGATTTAAATGTATTTTTACACTAACTCATATTTAGAGGATATATTTGTTGTCTGATTGGATTATGTTGGGTTTTGTTGGCTATTGGATATTTGTGTTGTGTCATATACAATGCATTTACACGCATGTTCATGTCTGTAAATAAAAACTGGATTTTCGTATAAATGCATACATGTTCATTTGTATATGTTGAAATACTGGGTTTTCATGCGAGAAATGATTTTGGATATATTTGAAATGATTGGATTGATCAGTTTGAGAGAAAGGAAAAGAGACTGTAGAGATGATGGTAAGCAGGGATGGTGGTATAATCCCGCCTGTGATTCCTGCCTACGGTGCATGCAGTAGGGATGGTGGTATAGTCCCGCCTGTGATTCCCACCTACGGTGCATGCGGTAGGGATGGTGGTAAGTAGGGTTTGTGGTAAAGTCCTGCCTGTGATTCCCGCCTACAGTGCTCTGATAGGTACCTCTAGTGTGAAAAGAAACTATAAGGATGGTGGTAAGTAGGGATGGGAGTATAGTCCCGCCTGTGATTCCCACCTACGGTGCATGCGGTAGGGATGGTGGTAAGTAGGGTTTGTGGAAAAGTCCCGCCTGTGATTCCAGCCTACTGTGCTCTGATAGGTACCTCTAGTGTGAAAAGAAACTATAAGGATGGTGGTAAGTAGGGATGGGAGAATAGTCCCGCCTGTGATTCTCGCCTTCGGTGCATGCAGTAGGGATGGTAGTAAACAGAGATGATGGTATAATCCCGCATGTGATTCCTGCCTACGGTGCATGTAGTGGGGATGGTGGTAAGTAGGGATGGTGGTAGAGTCCCACCTGTGATTCCCGCCTACAATGTCCGATAAATGATTATGTTGAGTCATTTTCTAGAAAAATGGTAGATATTATTCATGGTGTGTTTTTCGTCAAATGAGATTTTTGGCGTGTGTTGGAAAATAATCATTTTCGGGGAAAATGATGTTTTTGGGTTACATTTGCATTTGATTAGGTACACATGTTTGTTGACTGCATTAATGCATTTTTATCTTTTGGGTTGCTTGGTTGATTACTTGCAAAGATTCATAATCTTATAGTATTTGATACCCTACAGTACCGTTTTATGGTATCGTAGATTTTGATATAGATGAGAACGAAGAGCCTGAGGATTTGGCTCCGCCAGAGAAGTGATTTGGGATCACTTGCAAGTGTATTGGGATTTCCTACTTTTTGGCTATGTATTTGGCTTGTATGATATTTATATTAGATAACTGTATAACTTTTTAAAGGCAATTTATTTTGGATATCTATATTTAGGTTAAGTCGAAGGTTAGGAATATGTCGAATATCCTTTAACACCATGGTACAACCAATGTTGGTTTTCATCTGCACTTCGCCAACTCCCATGATTTTCGAGGAACTGGCATTCCCCATCCTTACCGTACCAAAGTCTCATCCTTTGTACGAGTGAAAAATTCACTATGGGAAGTGCCATGGTATGATGCTGTTATGTCTACCACACACTCAACATCGTGGCTTGCAACGTGTAGACACGTCTCGTCACTGGTAGAGAGTATTGCCACATCTCCTGAAAGAGTGACAAGAGTTTCACCATCTTTTTTCTTCAACTTACTATTTTGACCTTACTCTCTTAAAAACTTGTGGCAGTTTTTCCTCATGTGGTCTTTTTTGCCACAATGGTAACACTTCATATTACCCGTCTGCTGGTTCCTGCTACTGTTGGACTTTCCACGTGGTTGAGACTTCCTTCTGGTTCTGCCTCCACCTCTCCCTCTATCATGACCTTGAGGTCATTCTCTACCCTCAGTGACAAGGACATGAGATTGATTCATGCTCATCTCCTTTCGTCTAGCCTCCTCATTGAACAAGGCATCCACATCGTCATGGTAAGTTTACCATCTGGAGTAGAGTTACTTAGAGAGACCACCACCGTCTCCCAACTGTCTGGTAATGAATTGAGAAGTATCAGAGTTTGTTCTTCATCGCCAAGATTCAACTTGACGAACCCGAGCTGGTTAACTAGGTTTTGAAACTCGCTAGTGTCCTCAACAACAGATGTGTCACTCTTCAACTTCAAGTTAACAAGTCATCTCATCAAAAGGGTCTTGTCTCGAGCAGTCTTAGCTTGATACATATCCTCCAACTTTTTTCAGAGGTTATATGCATTTGTCTCTTAGGCCACATGGTGAAAGACATATTGTCGATCCATTGCCTGGTCTGACTGATAGTCTTCTTGTGCATCTTATTCCACACTTGATCCCGTATATTCATTTGGCTTCTTCCCTTCATTTTTCAAGTGTTCAGACAGATCTTTACAGTTCAAGAGATCCTCTATCCGAGGTCTCCAAAGATCGTAGTTTGAGGCAGTCAGCCTTTTCATGCCCCTGATGCTGAATCCTCCATGGATTTAGATTGATTCTAATACAAAATGCAAGTATAGGATCTTTGAGGTAGGATATTGCAAAACAGACAGAACCGTTGTGTCTGGAATGCCTGATTTTGTTGGAAACGAGTCTTGTTTCGTCAAAATCGAACGCAAATAGCACAAGGATGAGCAAGAAAACCAAAACATGGACTTTGTAGCACGTGCAGTGTGTGGCGATCGAAAAATGCGTAGGCGCATGGAAGTCATGCACCTTTTAGTGGTCAGTAGTGCGTGAAACACGTGGACGTCACGTACAAATACTTCTCTGGAGGGCATGTGCTGCCTGGTGCGCGTGGGGTCATGCGCTAGATCCTCTCCTTGGCGCGTGTGGAGAGTGTCGAGAGTGGACTTCACTCTCCAATCTTCAGAAGGCGCGTGGGGGCGAGTGCGACATCCGTTCGGCCTCTCTTTTTCACCACTTTTTTTGTCTCGATGAGACGAACACAGTGGTGTGTTCAAATTTGCAAACTGAGCAGCACATTAAAAATGAGTTTTTTGTAAAAAATCCTTCTACCAATCGCTCTGATACTACTTGTTGGAAAAAATAACACAACAGAATGAATAAAAGCGGAAATAAAAGAGCACACCCACGCAATCAGTGATACCAAAAATTTAACGTGGTTTGGCAACTGCCTACATCCACAGAAAAGAGTTTCACTAATAAATAGTGGAACACAAGAAAATATTATAAAAAAGGAAGATCACATTCCACTCAACTCAACTGTCTTCTTTTCTCTCAGAACTCTCCAGGCTCTCTCTCTTTTATCTTCTTCCTTGGTGTGTTTAAGGCTCTCTCATTGGGAGCCTCAATTTGTAGGCAAATATTAGTATAAATGCATTTAATTTGCATTCAATTAGTAATTGCAAGTGCAGTTACCTGCTAAGCTCTGAGCAGCCATTATATCATCCAGTTAGGGTTGAGAGAAAATTAAATCTGCGACAATGACGATGTGAGCTACAATGACGCCGTGACTGAGAGAGTTAAGAGAGTTTGAGAGAGAGAGTCTAATGGGTTGTTTGGAAATAATTTTCATATCATCCAATCTCATCTTTTTCTCAAGCATCACTCAAAGACAAACACTTTCAAATTAATCATTATAACTTTTTCAAATTAATCATTATGCATTTACCAAACTTCCAAATAAAACACAAAAAGAATAATTCAACTTTTTCAAATCTCAAAATAAAAATAATATTTTAACAATATTTTAACTTTATAATATTTTTTAACTTATTAAGTCTCATTTTTCAAGACCTAGTAAATACTTAACTCAAACTATGTCACTATTATACACAAATCATCTTAATATTACTTGTAAAATTCTCATCTTATCTCTCTCTTCATGCATTCCTTAAGAGAGGCATGAAAAAGAGACACAGATGCAAAGCAGGGGATGATTAAACCTAAAATGAAATGACGCCGTATAAACTCTTCAAAACAACGTTGTTTCATTACAAAACTTATTTCTTTTTAATATATATATATATATATATGTATATTTATATATATGGGCCAGGTGATCAAGTGAAATCCGAGCAGGATAGAAGCCTAGCCCAACACCCGTCCCAGCCTTTCACAATGGGCGGTTGCCCGTTCGTTCGCCCGCCTGTCTACTTGCATGATGCGGGAGGACAACCTTGCCCACCCCATGCAAGGGTCGAGTGGGCTGCCTGGGGTGGGCAAAGCAGTACTGGGCCCCAGGCCTAAGCTGTACCACTACCATGAATGTATCCCCACCATCGGATTCTTTGCCTGCTAATCCACCAACCACCATCCACTGCTTATTTCTAATGTGCGGGTGAGGTTCATGTGCCAGCTTTATTCATTAACAATTTGGTTCCTTTCATCCCATTTTTGAGAAGCAAAACATGTACGCCACTATCTTCAATTAATGCGGGATTATATATGTTTTTCTTTTATCTAGAGTTCGTATCTGCTCATGCTTTCCTATCTTAAATGTAGCGATATATGGGAAGTGATAATCTATATTTGTCAACTGATCACTACAGTTCATCTCAACGATTTTATTAATATCAAAATAAGCATAACCTAAGTACAAAAGTTGTCCGTATGAGAATGCATTCAGTGCTCGGTTGAATACATAAATTATCTCATCTCATCTTATCATTATTATAATTTTTTTAAATTTTTATATAAAATATAATAAATAATTTAATTTTTTCGAATATCAAAATAATAATAATATTCTAACAATATCTTATCTCAACTTAACTTAATATTCAAATAAACCGTTAATTAGGAACTAAAGATAAATACAAGGAATTCATAAAAATCAAGAACATAGAAATATAGGGCCGGCGGCACGTAATATAAATACGGCGCGTAATTAACTAATCCGTATGAGAATGCATTTTATTCCACGAAGATTTTTCAATGGAGTTATAACATTTTTTTTCCCTGAATTTCCTTACACAAGGAAAGAATTGCGGACCACGAAAGGATTAGGCATGCATACGTGTCAGATGCTTCTACGATGGGCAGTACTTTTTCCATTTATGTGAAAATTAAAATTTCAGAACCTCTGGCCTATGAAAAGTCCTTATAGAGATTAATGATCAGTGCATTATGCAAATTCAAATCCTCATTACGGTCGTGATGATCACGCAGGTCGATCATGGCAATTATATTTATGGCCTTGTTTTGAGAAAAGAAAATAATATACACACAATATTTTTATTTTATAATATTCTTGTATAATATGTTGTGTAATGTCTTATGTGTATATGATTACTCTTCGAAAACTATGGCCTGAACTGATGAACCTGAACTGGTTTTGCTGTTGGTTTTGTTTTGTCGGCAAGTTTTGAGAAACGTTTGTCAAAGTCAGGCTCTTCTATTAGTCAAATTAGGCAATTGCCTAAGCCCCTCACGGAAGAAGGCCTAAAATATATATATATAAAGGAGAATAAATATTATATTATTATTAATTTTTAAAAGTATCATATATAATAATTATTTTATCTATTCTCTTTCTAAAAATATATTTCTTTTTTGTTATTATTAGTTTAATATATAATTAATATGAAAATTATAAATAACAAAATTTAATTTTCCAGTACTCATAAAAAGTTTGTGTATAATTATTTGAACAGGTAAGGGGCCTTTTTTTTCCAAATATGTAAGTTGTTTATAGAACTTTATTGACAATAATGATTATAATTATGTCTAAGAGTCTAAAGTATTTATAAAACTAGATTTAATAAAATTCAATCTAAATAAAAAATTTCCTAATAAAGACTAAAATTAGTTATTAATTAAAAATGTGGTTTAAAATCTTAATCAATAATTTTATTTTACAAAATGATAGTAATTATTTTTAAAAAAAATATATAATATGAAAATAAAAATAATATAATATAAGGTCTCACTCAGAATTTTAGCCTTAGCCTTCGCCTCGGAATGTATTGAGCCGGCCCTGGTCAAAGTCGTATGTAATTGTCAAATCGCCATGTAATTTGGACTTTAATTACCACGTTCACGAAATTTCTCTTTTTCTATAATTTCTTGCGGGAATTCGTGATCTTTCCCTGGCCAATCAGCTGGATGCATGATGGAATGGTTTACTGCAGAGTTAAAAAATATGTAAGTTATATGCAACAGCTGTTATAAGCACCATTGTACGTACAGTTTTCACATTAATTTGCAAGTATTCAACAAATTACTTATACTATATCTCCAAATAACACTATAAATGAGGATGCTCGCATCCTGTTTTTAGCACAGAAACACAAACAAAAATGAAGCCCGTTAGCTCTTCAGTGCTTATTCCATTTGTTATTACACTTCTTTTCTCATTTTTATGGGCAACTTCGGCTCACACTCATGAAGACTTTCTTCAATGCCTGACCCTTCATGCTGGAAACTCCACCTCCTCAATTTCTAAAGTCATTTACACCCCCGCCAATTCCTCATATTCATCTGTATTGGAATTCTCCATACAAAATCCTAGATTCTCAACACCTGCCACCCCGAAACCTCTAGTCATTATTACGCCATTGCATGTCTCCCAAATTCAAGCAACCATTAAGTGTTCCCAAAAACATGGCATGCAAATAAGAGTTAGAAGCGGTGGTCATGATTTTGAGGGCCTTTCCTATGTTTCTTATGTTCCATTTGTCATAATCGATCTGATAAATCTTCGTTCAATCAATGTTGATGTAGAAAATGGCACTGCATGGGTTGAAGCCGGTGCCACTATCGGTGAAGTATACTATAGGATTGCAGAGAAAAGTAGAAACTTTGGCTTTCCGGCGGGAATGTGCCCGACTGTGGGTGTTGGTGGACACTTCAGTGGGGGAGGGTACGGCACCTTACTGCGCAAATATGGCCTTGCTGCAGATAATATTGTTGACGCCCAAATGATTGATGTTAAGGGCAGAATCCTTGACAGAGAATCCATGGGAGAAGATCTATTTTGGGCCATTCGAGGAGGTGGAGGGGCCAGCTTTGGAGTCATTGTTGCGTGGAAAATCAAGCTGGTTCATGTTCCATCAATTGTGACTGTATTCACAGTTAATAGGAACTTGGAACAAAATGCAACCGAGCTTGTTCATCGGTGGCAATATGTTGCACACAAGCTTGATGAAGACCTATTCATTCTCGTCACCTCAAGTGTTGCCAATTCTAGCCAAGAAGGGAGGAGAACAATACAAGCTTCATTTATGTCCTTGTATCTCGGAGGGATAGATAATCTCCTTTCATTGATGCAAGAGAGCTTCCCTGAACTGGGTTTGGTAAGAGAAGATTGCACTGAAATGAGCTGGATTGAATCTACCCTCTACATCGCCGGGTTTCCAAGTGGGGAATCCTTGGATGTATTGCTAAGCAGGACTCCTCTAACAAGACCAACTTTTTTCAAAGCAAAATCTGACTACGTGATGGAACCTATTCCAGAAGTTGGCTTGGAAGGGATTTGGGAGAGATTTTACCAAAAAGAGGCCGAGGAAGCAATTTTGATGATGATTCCATATGGGGGAAGAATGAGTCAAATCTCGGAATCTGCAATTCCTTTCCCACATAGAGTTGGTAACATCTACAAAATCGTAGATGTGGTGTATTGGGAAGAAGAAGGAATTGCGGCATCCGAGAGGCATATAAGTTGGATCAGAAGGCTTTACAGTTACATGGCTGCCTATGTTTCAAAATCTCCAAGAGCTGCATACATCAATTATAGGGACCTTGACATAGGAACAAATAGTAAGGAAGGCAACACAAGCTATAGATGGGCAAGTATATGGGGTACTAAATATTTCAAGAGGAACTTTAACAGGTTGGTTCATGTGAAGACCGTGGTCGATCCCACTAATTTCTTCAGGAATGAACAAAGCATCCCAGCACTTTCATCCTGGTGAGAGGTGATTTTAATTACAAAAGATATTGTACTCAACAATATATCCTCTCTCTTTCTCGTTTTACCAATTATTCCATTTAATAAGCACATATCATAAAGGCCATATATATCAATATTTTATGTGCATTGTAAAATAAAAGTGTTTCCACAAATTGAGGCATATAGTTTGCTGATGATGCATATATATATATATATATATATATATATATTTCAAATCAATAATAATATAAAAAATAATATTTTATTCAATTCATCTAAAATCATCTTATCTCATTTTATTTTATATCATTATCAACGAGGCCTTAGCTCGATTGTATATCATATTTAGACCTACATAGAAAGTCTCTAATAATTGCTGGTCATAAGAAGCGCACCGCTAAAAAATGCTTTCCTTTTCAATAAAAAATTTACATATGGGCAGCAGAAGGTGGAAAAAATCCATGATCATTGTCCAATATATTTCTATGGATAAATTAATTGTGATTAAAAATAAATGATTAGGTGGCTTATTTGATATATACAAAAATAATTTTAGATTAAAATACGAGCTCTATATATCTATACATGAGTGTATTTTACTATCTAGAATTCTAAAAGCATTGTCAATTAAAATATATTAATTAAGCAGCTTCTTCTTAAAGAAAAGACCGTATGAGAACTACTTTAAAATCAATAAAGTCCTTGAGTAGAATAAAAAAGAGTATTTATAACAGATTATTTGTGACAAAAATGACTATTTGGGATGAAAATAAATTTATTTTAACAGAAAATAGTCAGTTTTGCAAAAAATAGCCGATCATAAATAAGCAGTTTTCTTGTAATAATTATTATATATTGATATTACATCTACACGCATATAAATATATATATATATATATATAATGTATGTATGTATGAATGTAGAAAGAGTCCAAAATTTACACCAAAGAGATTTGGTGAAGAAAAGTGACAATTAGTTGCATGGTCAAAGTTCAATATTGTCAAGTTGCCATGCAATTTGGACCTTGACTAGTTGCTGTTCCGGCCTATTTAATTTCTTGTGGCGATTCATCTCTCCAATCTGGAAGTTGGAATGGTCTGCAAATTAACCTTAGAAAATACAACATGCAAAAGATAATACCGCCGTAACGTTCGCGTACATTAAATTTCCAAGTCTTAAACAAGCAGTGGATCCTCCTCATAACACAATAAATAATGAAGCTCGCATCGAATTTCTAGCGCAGAAACACAGACAAGAATGAAGTTTCTTAGGACATCAGCGCTTGCATTTGTTTTTACTTTTTTTCTCATTTCTATGGGCAACTTCGGCTTACACTAATGAAGACTTCCTTCAATGCCTGACCCTTCATGCTGGAAACTCCACCTCCTCAATTTCTCACGTCATTTACACCCCCGCCAATTCCTCATATTCATCTGTATTGGAATTCTCCATACAAAATCCTAGATTCTCAACACCTGCCACCCCGAAACCTCTAGTCATTGTTACCCCATCGCATGTCTCCCAAATTCAAGCAGCCATTAATTGTTCCCAAAAGCATGGCCTGCAAATTAGAGTTAGAAGCGGTGGTCATGATTATGAGGGCCTTTCTTATGTATCTGATGTTCCATTTCTCATAATCGATATGATAAATCATTGATCAATCAGTGTTGATGCAGAAAATGGCTCGGTTTGGGTTGAATCCGGCGCCATTATGGGTGAAGTTTATTATAGGATTGCCGAGAAAAGTATAAATTTTGGCTTTCCGGCGGGACTTTGCCCAACTGTGGGAGTTGGTGGACACTTCAGTGGGGGAGGGTATGCCACCTTGATGCGCAAATACGGCCTTGCTGCAGATAATATTATTGACGCACAAATGATTGATGTCAAGGGTAGAATCCTTGACAGAAAATCCATGGGGGAAGATTTGTTTTGGGCCATTCGAGGAGGTGGAGGGTCCAGTTTTGGAATAATTGTTGCATGGAAAATCAAGCAGGTTCATGTTCCATCAATTATGGCTGTATTCACAGTTAATAGGAACTTGGAACAAAATGCAACCAAGCTTGTTTATTGGTGGCAACATGTTGCAAGCAAAGATCATAAAGATCTATTCATTCGCGTCGTGTTAACCGGTGCCAATTCTAGCCAAGAAGGGAGGAGGACAATACAAGCTTCATTTAGTTCCTTGTATCTCGGAGGGATAGATAATCTCCTTTCATTGATGCAAGAGAGCTTCCCTGAACTGGGTTTGGTTGGAGAAGATTGCACTGAAATGAGTTGGATTGAATCAGTCCTATACTTTGGAGGATTTCCAAGTGGCGAATCCCTAGATGTTCTGCTAAACAGGACTCCTCTAGTAAGACCCTTTTTCAAAGCAAAATCTGACTATGTGATGGAACATATTCCCGAAGTTGGCTTGGAAGGGATTTGGGAGAGATTTTATGAGAAAGAGGCAGAAACAACATTATTGATCTTCACTCCCTATGGGCAGAAAATGAATGAAATTTCGGAGTTTGCAATTCCTTTCCCCCATAGAGCTGGTAATAACTACAAAATCCAATACTTGGTCTATTGGGAAGATGAAGGAATTGCAGCATCTGAGCAACATATAAGTTGAATAAGGAGGCTGTATAGTTACATGGCTGCCTATGTTTCGAAATCTCCAAGAGCTGCATATATGAATTATAGGGACCTTGACATAGGAAAAAATAATAACAAGGGCAAGACAAGCTACAGACGGGCAAGTATATGGGGTGCTAAATATTTCAAGAGGAACTTTAACAGGTTGGTTCATGTGAAGACTATGATCGATCCTACTAATTTCTTCAGGAATGAACAAAGCATTCCGGCTCTTTCATCTTGGTGATTAGTGGTGATATTTAGAGATCTATATGATCTCTAAATTAAAGATTGCATGTACTCAGCGATAACGCCTTGTTCTCTACCTATTTTCACCTATTGATCTTCCATTTAATATGCACAGCTAACGGCTATTTATGGATACACACACGCACGCACACACTGGATTGTAAATTTTTCTGGTTAATTTTCACATATATATATATTAAGGAAAAAGCTAGTTTGCCCACCAAATGTGACCGCTCAACTTGATTGCTCCGATAAATTATTTTTTTATTTTTTTGATTAAGGAAATGATTTTAGTGTATTGATGTATTTTTTTATTTTTTAAAAATATTTAAATATATTAAAAAAATGTGAATATAAAAATGAAAAAAAAAACTTGTAAAATGCCCTATTGTTCATGGAGATCATACAAAAACAATATTTATTTTCTGACATGATCATGTTCAAATCTTTCTCATTAATATTTATATCAATTATATTTTGGATCCGTTGGTTTATAATTTATATATGAATACAAAAGCGAGACTCATGATGAATTGCTAATTAATTAATTATGAGATTTTAAAAAGGAAGTCTTTGAAAAATATTTCCGGTCATAAGCTACATGGATATCTTGCGAAGGGCAAAACAATTAAAAAGAAGAAGATGAAGATGATGGTCAGCGCGGATCATTATAGTCAATATTGTACCGCGTTATGCATGGATATCTTGCGATTTAAGTAAAGATTAGGTGGGTTAATATTTTATATAAAAAAACAGATTTTTAAAATCCTCTATAATTCTTAGGGTATTTATTATCTAGAATTTTTTAAATTTAAACCAGAAAATCCAAATTAAATAATTAGAACTTTTACTACATGAAACTTTCTCACTTTTAAAGTAGGCTAAAATATATGAGATATCCTAAAAAAGGGAAAATTCTGGAAATTGTTGACAGTTGCTTATATTCATGATAAGCTATAGCTACTGGCTGAACAAGTAATCAAAAGGTAGTCATGTGGAATAACATGATGAGGTTTCATCGTCATCGATTGTTCAACCTTATTTAGTTAGCATGCACTAGAGACTTGTGAGAGTGAAAGGGGTTTGTTTTCTATGTAATTTATGTTTAGAAAGATTTATTGTGATAATTTTTGTTCATGTGTACTACGTTAATGCTTCTTTCTTTTATTTTACCTTGGACTTGTTATTTCTCATTTAATTTACATCCAATTCGATTTTTAGTAGTATTTTCATTTAAGTGGTTACTATATATAAGAAATTGAATGTCTAGTGAAAATGCCGAAGGCACGAAGCTCTCTCGATAGCTTCAATAGTTCACTGAAAGCCTTTGGTGTAATGAACCGCAAGCCCATAAGAAAGAAAGACATAGTCAAATCCGATTTGGTAATTAAGACAAGATCCGATTATCGGAAAGAGAGTCAAAGAGACCTGGCTTTCTACCCTTTGGCATAAGACTGTTCACCAGACCTGACCCGGTATAAAAACAACTATTCCGACCCAACCCAACCTGACTTAGAGACATTCTACTTGGCCGATTAGTCAACCCAAAAATTCTTTTGGAATAAACGAGTATTTCAACCCGATTTTCTTTTTTTAATAATAATCTAGAAAAATTTGATTACCATTTTATACAAAAAATTCGAAATAGTCTGTTCCAATTCTCTTTTGTGTAGGAGGTTGTAATCGTCCACTAATTTTCAAAATTTGTTTGTTTCTAAATTTCAATGTAATTAGGGTTTACATTGTAACGAATGTCTTACGATTTATTGTATTTTTAACGGATGGCTCTGTATTTTTTCTCGTTGCTAGACTTTGGTTTTTTTTTCAATTACACGACTTTTGAGAATAGTTAGCGAGTGGTGGAAGTGATTTGTAACATCACTTCGAGACTGCATGCTTATTTGTATCCTTTTGTCAACTTCGTCCATTCAACTCACCAAAAGTGCATGTTGTGTCTCTACATATTTAATCATTCACAGAAAATATAGCCAAATACTAATAACAAAACTTGGTAAGAAAAGCAAAGACCACTGCATTTGACATTACTTTGCAATTAATAACTGTTTACATAAAAAAGAACAATCCAATCGAAGGCAACTTCCTGGTTATACCAAAAAGAACAATATCCTGCCTACATCATAAAGAGCAATATCTTGGTTATATCAATCCCGAAAGATCCACAAGGAAAATTCATAACTAAGCCCTCTCCAATTGGAGCAGTAATCAATAGAAATCCACTATCACCACTCATCACATAATACTTAAAAGCGAACTGAAAACATGAGCAGAGAAGATTATGCATCAATTATCTTGAAAGTATAAAAAACAAGGATCAAATGCATAATATTATAATGCTATATAATCCAATCAATGACTTAACTAATCATGATCAGCAAGCAAAAATGGTCGTACCCTTGGATTAGCTAGTTTTGGTCCAAAAGTACTTCAAGTAATCTCTAATCAACCTCATTCAAAGTTATCTCTAAATATGTTAAACATATAATTAATTGAAAAGACTATATGAAAATAATTTTCAAATATGAATCTTACCGGTTTCTAAATTGTAGCTTTCAGCATCTTTCATTACATATTGGGAGTCATAATTAATGGAGGGAGCCATCAACTAGTTTTGTGTGCAGATAAGAGATTCATCTGTTGTCTGGGCCAATGAGCTACGAAATGAATCTAAGACCCGATCTCCAACGCTAAATGCCGACTCAAAAGCAATAGTAGATATGAGAATAGTTAACACATCTCGAGCTATATTGGCAAGGATCGAATATCTACTTGAGTTCACCTTCCACCATATTAGAATATCAAAGTCGGGTGTCAATCCTTCAAAACTTTCCATGAAATACTTATCCAATTCTGATTTAGACTCTACCACACCTTTTGATGCTTGATATTGGTGATACGTACTGAATAGATTATCCTCATTATCATAAGAAGTGTTGCTTTAGGTCTCACTAACACTTGACTGACCTCTACTTGAACCTACATTGGATTTTGAATACTACTTATACATCTACTCAATCATCATCCTTAACCCTGTAACAAGTTTAGAGGCTCGCTCATGGCTAAAAATATTTGTAAACCAAACTCCAAAACTTCCAACTTGGAGCGTAGATCAAGCATTTAACATTGAAAATCAAAAAACTATAATATCCAAAATCCAACAACAAGTTCAGCTAATCCATACCTTCAATCAGAGAGCTGGAGCCTGTGAGCTTGTGAGAGCTAGAGCTAGGGTTGCGACTGCAAGGGACTAATGGAGCTTCTCTGTGGAAGGAATAAAATGAGAGAGAGAGAGAGAGGCAGAGCAATGGCCTTCGTAAACTGTAAGCGAGAGAGAAGGAGGCTGAGAAATATGTTTCTTTCGGTTATCGGGTATTTACCGACCCTAACCGCAGTGTTTCGAAAGTAAAACGGAAGACTTCCATTTCCATTTATTTCAATCCGGGTCAAGTAATTCGGGTTGGAAATTTCGGAACTTTCGGGCTGGGCAAGGCTTTTGGGTCAAATGTACAGTCCTAATAAGAATGACATTTAATGATATAAGAATGACACTTGGTATTACAAGTAATGTGAGATGGATATTCTTCCATTAACCCCTTTACCTCATTCATGAGCTAGCTATCTATAGGTGATCCACTTTGGGCAACATTCCTTTTGACCACTGTGACACGAAGAGGCCCCATTTAACGCTATCTCCTAACGCAGCATGCCATTGAGTGAAGCGCTTCAGTACTCACATATTCTAGCTGATGGCAGCACAGTCATATTCTTGCGAGAATTAATGTTTCAAGAATGCTTTACACTACACACATCCACCTAACTAATAGGTGATTTATCATTTTTAATTTTTTATCTAAAGACACACATATTTAATTAACATTAAAATAGAATGATAAAAAATTACAAATCATATATTGATTAAGTGGAGGTGTACTGTGGTGTAAGATTTCCATGTAAAATTTCTCTATTCCTATAAGTTAATTATGTCCACATTAATTAATTTCTGATATCTCTTGCCTGTAAGTATTTATTGCTACTCATTTAATTAGACATGATCTATCTTGCATCACCTTTAGTGCCTCTAATGTTACATGTCTTAAGGCCCTTGCGCCTTTGGGTGATTGGAAAACATGCAGTACTACTATTCGATCTGTGGTTGTAGTTGTTATTGTGGGTCATACATAGTTTTGATTTAAATGGATCTGGGTCAAAATGAGTTGGCTCAATAAGATATAATTAATAAATGAATCAATTGAGGGTCAATCCACAAAACTCACAATTAGTATATATAACTTGAATACTAAAGAAGGATTACCCTTTACTTCTACTTTCAACAAAATGAAGGATTACCCTTTACTTCTACTTTCAAATTCTATATATTTTTGGATTTATGCCGTTGTTGTTGTTGGGATGTAATATTGATCTTGTTATTTGACAATATAATAACTAAAAAGTATCAACCCTTTTTTTAGTTAATATTTAAACTTATTTTTGGAGATATTAGTTTTTTTTTATTATTAGTTTGAATATTGATTATAAAATACTTTATTATGAATGTAGTTGGAATTGTGAATGATTTGTATAAATATCCTTGTATTCTATAGGAAATTATATTAATTTGGTAAAAATAAATATACAGGTCTGCTAAACTCATTTGCAAGAAACAGGTTAAATTGGATGGAATGCATGTGTGGTATTCAAGTGAAAAAACAAGAGTTAATTATCAAATTGGCTATGCAGGTCATGTTATATTACTCATTATTTATATATGTCATGTTAGGGTTTAATCCATTTAATTAAACGGGTTCAATTTTATTTTTATGATCTAACCCAACAAGGATTCATTACGGTTTTTTGGTATGTGGAGTTTTATGAGGCTTGGGCCATGGAGCACAGGGTTGGGCGAATAGGCTCAAGCCGAAAGTTCGCTCGATGTTCACGCTACAGGTCACTCGAGCGAACATTAGAAGAGAGTTTGGACGAAACTTGTGCTCAAGCGAATAACACAATGATTGAAAAATTAGGGCATTCGATGTACAACGCTATATATATGTTTATTATAAATAGTATGACTATTTTGAGAATTGTAATTTTGCCCCAAGTAATGCTAGTTACAAATATGGAGTGTGCAAATGTCGCACAATCCTTTTAAAAAAGAGTAGGGTCCACTATTAAAAAATGAGTTTTTTTTGTTAATGTGAGTCCCATATTTATTTACTTTTTCCAAATAGATTGAACAATTTTTGTGCACTCTACAATTATAAATATAATTTCTCTTTTTCCCCACAATGTACTTTGACATTTCTCAACAAAATAAAATCATATGCAGCTTTGTGAACATAGGTACATTGGTGAACTACGTAGATTTTTATGTCGCGTGATTGATTTATTCTTTTACTTTATTCTTTTTCATAATACTCACAATCAAAGTAACAATAAAAGACGACTAACTATGCATTCCTAGATTATAACAATAATATTGACAGCAAATATTATATGAAGCCTCTTCCCAAGATATGGGCAAATTAAGATCAATTATATTATATAAAATAAAAGTCATAAAAGGGCCGCGCGCATGTGACCCTCGATCTCTATAAGATCATTTGGGAGAAAATTACATAGTTAGAACACTCACATGCATGTGCCATCATGTGAATATTCTATATAAGTGCATGTGCCATGATGTGATCGAATGTGCGCATCCAATCGATCGGCATTCAACCTAACTTGGTTTTAATGTGTTTAAACTCCCAAGATTAAAACTGGCTATACTATAAGTACTGTTCAATATTAATATTCAATCTCCGTATAAACCATTCACTACAACACAATTTGTCTTTTGTGACAGAGGAAACCGTCACCAGAAATTGCCAAAACGTCACTAAAAATATTTGGTGACAGTTTGAAACCGTCACCACAACTGTCACCTAATGTGCGTCATAGAAAAAAATTGGTGACGGTTTATTGTTGAACCGTCACTAAAAATATTTTAGTGACGGTTGAAGGTGTTCCATTTGGTTGAAAGTTCGAACGTTACTTTTTTTGTGACGGTTGAGAACTGTCACAGAAAGTAACGTTCGGGCGTAAAATTGAACGTTCGAACGGCAACCCGACCGATTGGCGTTCAAATGAGAGAATTTGACGTTCGTTGATTATAGTTCGAACGTATCATATTTACATTCGAACGTTTATGCGTCTGAACGTTCATTATAATAAACGTTCGAAATTCAGTTCGAACGTTAACAGACAAATGTTCAAACGTAACGGGTTTAACGTTCGGACGTTATTTCAAATGTAAACGAAGGAGCGTTCGAATGCAAGTGCTACGTTCGGGGCTTTGTTCGAACGTTAATCGTTTAATTGTTTGAACGTAGAGGCCTACGTTTGAATGTTACTGTCCAATTTTATGTATTCACGTTTGAATGTTGGTTTAAATGTGAACCAACGTTTGAACGTTTTTAATTTACATTCAAACGTATAGATCAGAAATACTAATTTCATAAAATTTAAAAACATACCAATTGTATCATATTACATACCATCAATTAACAAGTAACAATGTCTTATAAAATTTTAAAATTAGATATTAAAACTAGCCGCTAGTTTTGATAAAATTTATTTCTTTTTTTTCCCTCGCCCATCGCGATTCTATTGCAACGACATAACAAACTCCATTTGCACTATCATCTCTCGTTGCACTTGCTCTTGGACTTCACTGCGTATTCTTTCCTCCTGGTCTCTCTGTTGGTCCTACAAACGCATCTCTAAATGAGACTGTCGTTCTAAGAGAGACTCTAACTCCTGCTGTCTCGACCTCATATACTCATTCTCACACCGTGCAACTTCTAAATCTTTGGTAAGACTATTAATTTGTGAAGTCGATGAGATTGAGGAGGATGAACATCTATGCTTAATAGATCGTCCCAAACCTCTTGCCATACTAGACTACGGACCGAGTACTTACATGAATATGTTTATGTCACTAGGGGAGGATTCCCCAGAAGCCGACTGCATCTCCATCATTTTTCCCTGCAATTTTAAAGGTAATGATCGTTAATAAGTAACGTATTAAAAGAAATAGAAATAAAAAATAAATTATTCACACGTTACATCATTTATTTAACAAAATTAACACTGCTTACATAATTATCTACAGCGACAGGATCCATCCACTCACTATGTTCATTAGTGTGAGCAGCAGCATAGACATGAATGAGAGAAAAGTTTCCAAGATCATCACGTTTGTAACAAAGCGATATACACAATTTTAAAAAGATAATGTTAGTACTTAAATAAAAGAATATCAGTAAAATAAATTAATTCTATAATTTTTTAATTACCATTTTTTAGCAAGACGGTGGAATGATCTTGAACTGGCACGATGGTGGACAGTCAGAGCGGATCTATTCTGTGCATTTGTAGAACTCAAGTGTTACAAAATATATTAAGACTGTTAGTTATAATATATATACAAATAATATATAGAACGAATATGAATGTAAATAATTAAAAGATATAAATGTAAAATACCTGATAATCTGGAGATGTGAAAAGATCATAACATTTTCTCCAATCAGCTAACTTCATCTGTTGGAAAGGAGACTGCGCAGCCTCTTCCAACATCTCAAACTTCTTGAAGTGCTCATGACATTGTCCGTTGTGACGTCGGAATAGTGTAGCCATCAACTCATTCATGGTTCTCAAATTCTCGCTACGGCCAAAGTCGAGGTCGAATTCATCCTAACAAGTGAATCAGGTCAAAAATATGATATACTAATCTAGGTTTAAAAAATATACTATCAAAGTAAACTCACTAGCACACGACTTCGAATGTGCTCCTTAATCTCATTCGGAACATCTCGCCATGAGCGCACATAAAATGTAGCAGAAGCTCATACTACTATGCCAATATAAGAGGAAAGCGTTGTTGCACTATCATCCACTCCTCCAGTGGAATTATCAGGAATGGTGATCTTGAGTTTTCCGTGCCTTCTACTTTTCTCAAGAGAGATGCCACGTGTATAACCATGAC
The DNA here is from genome assembly GCF_004785595.1 of Juglans microcarpa x Juglans regia. Lineage (NCBI taxonomy): Eukaryota > Viridiplantae > Streptophyta > Magnoliopsida > Fagales > Juglandaceae > Juglans > Juglans microcarpa x Juglans regia. The sequence continues at coordinate 16,117,969 of NC_054602.1, read as the reverse complement.
CGCGACGAGTAGATGCATCAACTACATGATAATAGATAGTATAATTATAGTTATATATTTATTGAGACAAAAATATTAACTATATAATTAATTATCAACGACAATATTTCCTTACTGTTAGGTGTTGACTGACTGTTATTCTCTTGCATGTTAACTTGATCTTCAAGAGCGGATTCCTCGAGTGGGGAGTCGTCAATAGGTTCAGAACTTGGACTTAGCAGAGGCATATTTCTTCGTTGTCGTTTTGGCAGTATTTTTGAAAATAATTAATAATATCAAAGAAAATTGATTAGAAAAAATTATGAAAATTCTAGACATTTTATAGTCACCTATATGAATAAAATATTTAATACTTTTATTCTTCATCTTCAGATTTATTTTCCATGCTTGTTTCAGAATCTTCCTCAATAACATCTTCATAATCATCCTGCACCTCTTCTTCATCCTCCTTATCCACCTCCTGGCCGGATTCTGATTCGTCTTCATCTTGTGACACATATTCTTCTTCTTCCTCCTCCTCACTTACTTGAATTGAATGATCATTTAATACGAACGGGTCGAGATGGACGGGTGGGACATCATCTCTATACAAGGGGAGCAACTCGAGTGCACCAAGGTCAACAAACAAGTTAATACCCTCTCCATCTTCCTGGTATGCCTCCACAATCGGAGTTTCATCTTCATCTTTACTATTCTCATACTCTGCACTCGTTCTTTCATCATATATATTTTGAGGGATAAATTTTTGTACGACTGGCCAAGTTATCTCTCCACTATCTTCATCAACACTTTTCATTAGATCAATCAAGTAATAGACTTGCGAAGCTTGACAAGCCAATACGAATGGATCATCTTCATACCATTTAGATGTAGTATTGACACTCGTAAAGTGATTATCCCTATATATCGAAACCCGACCACCGCCTAGATCCCACCAATCACATTTAAAAACATATATTACAAACCCACTCAAATATTTCAATCTGATAATATCACGTATGATATCATAATAGTCAATATCATCTGTTCCATGACTCCCTTCGACCAACACACCAGAGTTTTGAGTCTTTCTATTACGTTCACGGTCCAAAGTATGGAATCTATAATCTCGAACTGTGCATGCAGTGTATCGAAGTGCTCTATTTGAGGGACCACGAGCCAGTGCATATAATTCAGAAGAAATTGATCCGAGATCACGAGTACGTTGTTCCAAAATCTAACAATGAAAATAATATATATTTATTAAAAGTTATCCAGAGTTAAAAGTTTCAAAATATAACATATATATAATTTTAGTTCATACACGTTATTCAAACCATCCGAGAAATTCTTCCTCGTGTCTTGCCTCTATATTGTCTATGCCTTTCGTCCTAAGTTTGTCCATGTGCTCACTGTTATAGATAAATGCAAAAAATGTATATTTTGACCACAATAATTATAGTTAAACTTGAAAAAAACTAGAATTTATCGAACTATGGAACGACATACTTGAAATAATCATCAATGTCCCAGCAATTATTTAGCACATACTATCGAAATTTACCCAACTCTCCATCGATTAAATCGTAAATCGTTTGTGCACCCAAGGGTCGTACATTCTGAGAAAACACTGATAGCTCACGAGGAGGCGGAACAGTAAGATCAACATTTCGCTCTTGACGATTAAATCGTGTCTCAACACCACGAAGATATAGAGAGCAAAATATTAACCATTTATTGTGTATATAAGCCTCTACTATTGAACCATCAACTTTGGCTTTATTCCCAACAGTGCACTTCAGTCGACCCAAATATCTTTCAACTAGATACATCCAATGAAACTACACCGGTCCACCCAACAGTACCTCTTGCGGTAAATGTATTGCTAAATGGACCATGACATCAAAAAATGATGGTGGAAAGATCTGCTCGAATTTACATAGTATAGTAGCAATATCTTCTTCCAATTTCTGCAACACATCTCGATTTATTACCCGAGCGCACAAATCCTTAACAAATATACAGAGTTCGGATATGGCGACACGTACATTAGATGTCAGCTTCCCACGAATTCCCACAAGCAATAACTTCTACAAAAATACGTGACAGTCATGACTTTTCATTCCACTGATTTTCCAGTCATCAGGACTCACGCATCTACCAATATTTGAAGCATAACCATCTGGCAACTTCACACCTTGCAACCATTTGCAGAAGTCCATCCTCTCCTCCCTCGTCATCGTAAAACATGCATGCGGTATAACCACCCTATTGCCTTCCACATGCAAATGTAGATTATGTTTAATTCCCATTCTCTCAAGATCTTTCTTCGTCTTGATCGTGTCCTTCGTCTTTTTGTTAATGCTAATCAATGTACCCAGTATATTATCACAAATATTCTTCTCTATATGCATTACATCAAAACGAAGTCGCAACATGCAGGACGACCAATACGGCAAGTCAAAAAAAATACTACGCTTTGTCCAATTCAATTCTGTTGTGCCTCATTTTCTCTTGTTCTTTCCCCGACCTTTGCCAAAATTGTTTGCTCTAACATGTACCAATTATTCCACTATCTCTTTCCCAGACAACTCTTTTGGTGAAATTCTATCCTCTATTCTCCCATCAAACTTACACATTCTCTTCTCCATGCATGATTTGCTCGTAGATAACGTCGATGACCCATGAAACACAACTTCTGAGAATATTTTAACCACTCACTAGCAGTTTCTTTATTACACGTCGGACATGCTAACTTCCCTTTCGTACTCCAGCCAGAAAGATTCACATATGTCGGGAAGTCATTTATGGTCTACATTACCGCAGCATGCATCTGAAATGATGTCAACGTGGATGCATCATAAGTTCTAATGCCTGTTTCCCATAACTCTTTTAACTCTTTAATCAACGGCTGCATGAATACGTCAATGTCATTCCCAGGTGATCTCGGACCGGGGATAAGTAAAGTTAACAAAAAGTTGGGCACCTTCATGCACTTCCATGGTGGAAGATTGTACGGAATCAATACTACGGGCCAAGTGCTATAACTTGTACTCATATTCCCAAAAGGGTTGAATCCATCGGTTGTAAATCTCAGGCGCACATTCCGAGCTTCTATCCCAAACTCTGGATATTGATTATCGAAAGACTGCCACGCAAGTAAATCAGCTGGGTGCCTCATATATGCGTCGTCCTTAACTCTTTTCTCCTCGTGCCACCTCGTATCGTGAGCTGTTTTCTTACACATATATAGTCTTTGCAACCTAGGTATCAAGGGAAAATACCGCAATACCTTAACCGGCACGTTTTTCTTGCCCTTCCACCTCGACTCTTCGCATATAAGACATGCTTGTTTCTCCTCGTTCTCCTTCCAGAACAAAATACAATCATTCTTGCATGCATGTATGGACTTGTACTCAAATCCTAATCATTTTCTCAATTGTTTCGCTTCATAAAAGTTTTTGGGCAATGCAGACCCTTCAGAAAACACCTCGTTAAATAAGTCCAATACCATGTTTATTACTTTCGTCGACATCCCGCACGATGACTTAATGTGAAGCAACCGAATAATAAACGACATTTTGGAATGTTTTGTACTGCCTGGATAAAGCTCGCACTTTGCATCTTCCCACATTGAAGCGAAATTATCACAATCAGTCCCTCCGCCACTTGAGGCATTGTCGTCAACCTCATCCATAAACATCCCCACTCCAATGTCATGCAACATCTCCTCCATCTCATACTGCTCATAATCATCATTCATGTGCCGCAAATAATTGTTATGATCGACCAATACATCTGCTGACTGTTCATACAGTTCACCATGCAGTACCCATCGGGTATACCCCAGATCCATACCATTCACAAATATATGACTTTCTACTTCATCCAACCCTATCGCACACAAATTTTTACACTCTCGACATGGATACTTAATGTAACCACGACTATCAGCAGAGGCCCGTGCAAAATCAATGAAGGTTCTTACTCCACGCGCATAGGATACGTAATCCTTTCCAAGTCTATTGCCCAGACGCATCCAATTTTTGTCCATTTCTAAAAGCATCTATCTATTAATAACACGTACATAGAAAATTCACATACATGTCATGCTCCAATATGAAGTTACTTTTTTTATAAGGTAGTTGGTCCTATCTCATTCGAGATTATATTATCCATATTGCACAAATTTCGTCACTCTACTACTTTCCACATTGGTAGAAATTTCGGCAACACCTCCCTATAGTTCTCCAAGTATACATGTTCAAATAGAGGGATTGTGACCTTACGAACAGTATACACGAAGAACAGTAGAGGAAGACACCGAAACTTCATATTAAACGTGGAAAGTAGGAGTAACAAACTGTCCACATTGGACAATTCAGGAATTAGTGGACACATAAATGTACACTAATTCCTAAACGGGTCTAAGGTTATTTATGCAATGTCACATGCATCTATCAAAAAATACTACAAACAATATCTTCATGTTCTGTGTCTAGATTATCAAACAAATAATATTGCATGTTATATTGTTAAACTAGAGAGAGATAGAAGAATATATTCACAAGATTTGTATCAAGAGTAGATACGAGGGAGAATGATCTTGAAGAAATGTATATATTTTAGTCTAATTGCTTAACTGTCATAGATTCTCCAGTCCTAACAATTGTTATTATAATTGTTATATATAATTTTAAAGGTTATTATATAATTTTAATTATTATCATTCATAAATTATCATTTTAATTGTTATACTTAATTGTTATGAGTTATTTATTTATATAGACAATAAGTATATAATTTTTATATAAGCATTTATTTGATCCTTATTTGCTTACTCTCTAGTTTATTTTAAATAAATATATTTATTTATTCCAACTCTACTTATTTGGTAGGTTCAAGACTCTTTTATTGAAGAGTATTTAACTTTCTTTCTTTATATATATATTTAATAATATAATGGTTTGGAACCTCACAATGGTAAGAATATTTAATGGACGGTTTATTAATAATAGTTATTATATGTATATTATACTTTATATATTGTTAAGTTATATACTTTTTTTAATTGTTATTTTTTTAAAAATTAAGTTTTATACTCATCTTATTCCAAGTATCATTAATTTTAATTGTTATACTTAATAACTATAATTAATAATTACTAATTATTATTATTATTATTCCTAAAGTCGTATCATTTTAATTTTTATACTTAACTGAGTGAGTTATTTATATTTAATAAGTAATTATTAATTATAGTTATTGTATGAATATATTATACTTTATATATAGTTAAGTTATAGTAATTTTTTTTATTTTTTAAAATTAAGTTTTATCCTATAGTTATAATTTGAATAATAATGATTATTCTAACGTGACAGTCTAACTAAATGGTAAGAATATTAACATATTCCTAAACTTGAGTAAGCAATAAACATGTATTAACAAAACTTAAAGACAATATATTTCTAACCATGTAAACATATTCAAACAAAATTCACAAACAATAATCATAATATTTCAAATCCATATCACAACACATTCACAATATTCTCACAACAATATTTATACAGATATTAATTCATCAATGAATACCATGCATAAACTCACAAACTATTCACAAACTATACAAACAATAATCGTAATATTTATGCAATGTCACACCATATCTATCAAATTAACAGTACAAACAATATGTCCATGTTGTTTGAATTAACAATGTCACTTTCTTGTAGTGTTATATTGTTAAACTAGAGAGAGATTAAAGATTATGTGAAACAATTTCCTATCAGTACACAACGAGAGAGAATGATCTTAAATAAATGTCTAAATTTTAGTCTAATTACTTAATGGTCACAAACTGTCTAACCTTGACAACTCTCAAGGCCGGAGAGACTTTAAGAGTCAAGCAATTTGACCGACATTTCTTCAATATCATTCTTCCATGGGGTGTACAAGACACAAAACTTGTTCACATATTCTTTCATCTCTCTCTAGTTTAACAATATAATACAATACGAATGTGACATTGTTAATTTATAAAAGAAATCAAAATGAATTGTTATGAAATCAAAAGTTCAGATTTCTCAACAGCCAACAAAGTTTTTTATAGTGGTTTTAGATTGGTTAGGGCTATCTTATGCGAAATAATTTAATTGTTATTATAATTGTTAAACTTAATTTGAAATGTTATTATACAATTTTAATTATTATCATTCTTAAAGAATCATTTTAATTGTTATACTTAATTTCAACGGTTATTATATTATTTTAATTATTATCATTCCTAAAGTATCATTTTAATTGTTATACTTAATTTTAAAGGTTATTATATTATTTAAATTATTATCATTCCTAAAGTATCATTTTAATTGTTATACTTAATTTCAAAGGTTATTATATTATTTTAATTATTGTCATTTCCAAAGTATCATTTTAATTGTTATACTTAATTTGAAAGCTTATTATATAATTTTAATTATTATCATTCCTAAAGTATCATTTTAATTGTTATACTTAATTTCAAAGGTTATTATATTATTTTAATTATTATCATTCCTAAAATATCATTTTAATTGTTATACTTAATTTGAAAGCTTATTTTTTATGATTAATTATTATCATTCCTAAATATTAAGTCTCATATTAAATGTATATTAAATTCCCAATCTTTACATAAATCTAAGCATATAAACATATTCAAACAAAATTCACAAACAATAATCATAATATTTCCCATATCACAACAACAACAACAATATTCCCACAACAATATTTCTACACATATTAATTCAAAAATGAATATCATAAACTCACAAACTATACAAACAATAATCATAATATTTCAAGAGTAAGCATAAAATGACAATATGTATAAACATATTCCTCAACTTGAAAAAATAACTAGCACTCACAAATTCTTCAAAGTCAAAAAATATTACATCAAAATTTTCACATAATTCCTAAACTTAAACACAATATATTTTTACCCATGTAAACATATTCAAACAAAATTCACAAACAAAAATCACAATATTTCAAATCCATATCACAACATATTCACAATATTCCCACAACAATATTTTTACACATATTAATTCATCAATAATACTATAAACTCACAAAGTATTCATAAACTATATAAACAATAATCACAATATTTCAAAAGTAAGCATAAAATGTATAAACATATTGTTAAAATTTAGAAATATACCTAGCACTCACAATATCCTCTTACAAATCAAAAGCTTCCAACTTGCCAAAATAATCAATCATTCAAAAAAATACAACACTAATTTATTAGAAATATATATAACAAAAACACAAGAAAAATATAATAAAATTTAAGAAAATAAAAAACAAAAATAATTTTTCCTTACCAAAACTCAACTCAACTCTCACTCTAACACTCTCTCACTCTAACCCATGTGATCTCTCTCTCACTCTAACCCTTTGTCTCAATAACCTTGATCTCTCTAGCGTCTCTCTCTTGCGCACACGGGAGAAGCAGCAGAAATGAGGCTGCTGCCTCCTGTGCGTGTATTATTTGGAAGCGAAAATATTTAGACGAAACGTTCGAATGTTTAAGTTACACGTTCGAACGTTATGTTATCCCTCCCAATTTTTAGATGACATTCAAACGTCAAAAAACACGGATAAATTTTCTAGAAAAAATGTTTGGACGTTTTCTATAAACGTTTGGACGTTTTCTATAAAAAGGCCAAAAATCTAGCAGAAAATTTCCTGCACTTTCATTTTCATGTTCGAACGACTGGAATTTTGGCATTCGAACGTTTGTAAATTCTCGATGATTTTCATCCACTAATGTTCGAACGTAAATATTTATCGTCCGAATGTTCATATCATCGCAGAGGTACCTAAATCGAGCGGGAAATTTTCCGCACTTTTATTTCCATGTTCGAACGTTTATAAATTTGGCGTTCGAACGTTTATAAATTTTCAGTTATTCTTATCGACGAACGTTCGAACGTAACATTATAACGTTCGAACGTTCAAATCTCACTTGGATGAAAAGTATATATACTATGATATATATACTATGATAGCATAATACTTTAAATTAAAACATAATATGATAGTATATATATATATAGTATTATATATATAGTATAGTATACATCTATAATACACTATATGTATATCCTAAACTTATAATTATATATATACACTATATATATACTATATAGTAATGATTTTCTTGAATCACATCATTTGAGGGTCATAATTTATACGACTTTCAACTTCATCCAAATATATGACTTTCAATTAACACCTATATCAATGAACATCTATATCGAGGTCTGAAGATACGTACGGCCCACTTCATAGCCACAAATGCAACAGCTGAAAGTACGCAACTACAATGTGATCACTAAGCTAGCTAGTCAGTCATCTATATATTTATTACTTGTAATACAATGATGGAGGATGTTTGAACATTACTTTGAAAATAAAAGTGATCGATCCTCCCACTATACTTAATATATAGTTAAGTTATATAATTTTTTTTTCTTTTTTTTAAGATTAAGTTTTAAACTATACTTACAATTTGAATAATAATTATATTTTAACTAAATTAGTATGAATATATTATATATACTTACTCTATGTTAAATATTAAAACAAGAATATTAGATGTATATTACTTAAATTAAGATCCTAAACTTATAATTTTCTTGTTAAACATATTCAATAAAAATTCAAAAACAACAATCACAATATTTCAAATCCATATCACAACAACAACAATATCCCACAACAATATTTCTACACATATTAATTCATCAATGAGCACCATAAACTCACCAACTATTCACAATATTCACAAACAATAATTACAATTATTTCAAGAGTAAGCATAAAATCACAACAATATGTATAAACATATTGCTAAACTTGAAGAAATATAACTAACACTTACAAATTCAAAAAACCAATTAATCTAATTGTCATTCATTAGAGAGAGTAATTTGATTCTAATAAATCTATTTAGGAATTTGTATACTAGAATTTTGGGTACTAGTTGTAATAAATAAAGTATATCATTTTGGGCTAGTAATAAGAGCTTGTGGTTCTAATGTTGTTTTCATTAGTTTATAATGGATCGTATATATATATATAATATATTATATATTATATTATAATATATAATATAATATTAGATATATACTATACTATATATATAGTACAGTATATATATAATATACTATAGATTACGTTATATATATTAATACACAGTATATAGATACTATAATATACTATATATATATATATTATATAATATATTGTATGCTATATGTTATATTATACATTATAATATATAACATATATTAATAATATAATATATTATAGTCAATACTTTGGAAAATAAATCGAAAAACGTTCGAACGTACTAAGAATTACGTTCGAACGTAACGTGTATATAAGCGCAAAACAAAACGGCGAAATGTCATTTTCACCGTTACTAACTTCGTTCCCGTTTGCACGCCGCCACTCCTCCGTCGCCGCCGTCATCAAACTCCGCCACAACCTTTACTAAAAGGTAGGCATTCATCTTTTAATCAAATAACATGTATTTTATTTGAGATTTGGGTTTGATTTTGTTTAAAACGGATCAAGTGGTGGTCGAATGTTTAACTCAATTTTCCGGCCACCACAGCTTGCCATTGGCCAAATAGTCACCGTAGAAAAGTTTCTTGAATTGTATACTTCATTTCTGCAGTGGCATTTCGGCATTTAGAACCTTGTAAATTGATTTTGGAGATTTTAATAATGGCTGAGTCGACTCAACCATTCTGTGTCGTAACGTTCAAACGTTTCATCAAGACGTTCGAACATACGACGTTTCAATTATATAGCCGTTAAGGCTTCTACGTTTGAACATGTATTATTTTACATTCGGACGTTAGTTTTTCATAAAATTTACGTTCGGACTTTACATATAACGTCCGAACGTACTATTTTTTAAATTTATTTATGTCTCAACGTTCGGACGTGCATCCTTTACGTTCAAACGTAAAACCCATACGTTTGAACGTATAACATAAACATCCGAACGTACGTTAGTTAAATTTATTTACTGCTTACGTTCAAACATGTATGTTATACGTTCGCACGTATGTGTTTAACGTGCGAACGTATAGGATGAACGTATGAACGTAAATTTATTAATACTGTTTTATGTGCGAACGTAAATGACACACATCTGAACGTTTTTTTCTGAACGTTCGAACATTATTTTGATATGTTTGAACATTAATGCAGACCAGCTTAAAATTAACACAAAAAATACTTCAATATAAATAATTTTTTTCCTTTTCTATTTTCAGGATATGGCTCATCCTCTGCATACTAGGAAATGAGAGAGGGAATGAGCCACTCAGGACACTGTTCGTATCGGGGCTCGTACTGTTATGGTAGAGCGAGAGGTCCTGATTAATGAGTTCGACGAACTCATATGGGAGCAGACGAATCTGAAAGATGTTTTCATCAGTAGAGGCTGGAGAAATATCTGCACATTGAGGGGGAAGGTATACCTCTCAATGGTTCAGGAGTTCTATATGGGGATGTGTGCCATGCCTCAGGACACATCCTCTCACACCGTAACTGTACGTGGTGTTTCCATTGAGATTTCACCAGATGTTATCGTCGAGCACCTTGGCATTCGTCGAAGAGTTGAGACATCTGCACATGCTACATCCCGTGAGGATGTAGCCACTTCTGCATCATCTACTGGCTGCCCATTTGAGCTAGCATCAGCCAGAGATGCAGACCGATCAGAGGCCGAGGATACTGGCCTTGAGGCTCGAGATGATGACCAAGACGAGAATTTCTACATCCTCACCGGGAGGGACCGCATGTAGATCGAGAGGAAGAACGCATTCAACCAGAACCATTTGCTACCTTTCTTCCGCATGTTGCAACAAACGTGGATCCTGTGGCACATAAAACCATATTTAGTCTGCTTCGGGAACAGTTTTTGATACAAGTGGCATGTGGAGATCCCATAGATTTGCCACTTCACATCTTTGAAAGGATCCGTTACTTAGGCGAGCATCGTCTCCACGGATAATCTCCGATACGGTGTCCTGATCAGCCGGCTATTACTTGCACGAGGAGTGCCAACTCAGACAGAAGAGCGGGTGAAAGATCAGATGAGCCCCCTCGACATGACCAAGCATCGACGTAGCATTGGACAGGCTAGGGGACGTCAGCCACCCCTGTAGAGGATCTAGTTCCTCTAAATCAGCCTGAGCCAAGTCATGTGGGGAGTAGTAGTCAGCAGCCGCCGAGTACATCTGCGGGAGATGCGCCCTGCTTGGGTTGATGCAGTGATCTCACAGCTGACTTAGCATATCGATCGATCGCTCGCGGCTATAGAGGCGTCTGTATCTGAGATCGCCCATCGTGTAGGTATCCTCAACGACAAGGTTGATACCTTGACTGAGGAGGTACAAAGTTCGATTTTCGCGAACAAGGCTATCATCTGAGTGTTGTTTAAGAAATTCGATCATATTTTGTATTTTACTTTTATTATTTGTAAAAAAAATATTATTTAATATTTCTATAGTTTTTCACCATTCAATTCTCAATCTTATATGATGTTATATTTTCCATCTTTAATTCTTAATCTCTGCACTTCAAATATATATAAACATAAATAAATATATTACAAATTGTGTATATATAAATATATACAAGTCAATTATATAGACTTGTTCAGAAATTATGCACTATAAAAATTAAATAATTTTTAAATTAGAGTAATATTTAATTAAAATTGGCGCCAACGTTCGAACGTTAGTAATTAACGTTTGCATCTTGGCGCAAAACATTTTACGTTCGAACCTTAATTACTAACGTTCAAACGTTGGCGCTGAAACATTTCACGTTCATACGTAAGTAGCCACAATTTCAAATATATATGTGACGTTTGAATGTAAAATTTCCATACATTAGAACGTAAAAAAAAATCTCATCTGTCCTTAGTGACGGTTTGGAGACTGTCACAATTTTTCAACCGTCACTAAAAAGCAATTGTGTTGTAGTGATTTTACATTGTTGTTTGGATGTCTTCTCGCACTGTTCCAAATTATTACCGTTCGATGATGTCGATCTCATGCATGTTATTGTTTGAACCGTACACTAATTAAATTTGGCTTTATATACTAACGTCTACGGCCGGCCAGTCATACAGTTACTTAGGATGATGAGATTGGCTATTTTAGATTTAGAAAATGTGATATAGTACTACATGACTCTACTACAATATTCTCAATGTCTCGTGATGGATCTTACTCTATCTTATTATGTTCATGTAATATTATTTATAATCTTTTAATGAATTTATTTCTTTTATAAGAAAAATATTCAAAGATTAATAATAGACAACATAATACACCACTTAGCTTAACGAGATATATAAGAGTGCGTTTATAGATATTGTTTTAAATGAGTGCACGCATTAAAGGGATAAACTCGTGAGAATAATAAAGAGAGTGTACGTGGATCACACTTTTAAGTGGCACAAGATTACTCAAAATTAAAGAGCTACAACTGTATAAATATATATACAAATCTATACCTATAAATACAATATACAAAGGCAAGATAATTTATCCTTGCGAGCCTCTATTTCAATATTTCTTTCTTGTATGTCTTCATGATGAAGTTGTCGGCGACGACAATATTAATGATCTCTCAATACATTAAAGTCAAATTCATAGTTGGATGACCAAATTATTATCTTTTTTATACGGGAGGTGGGGGGTTTCGAATCTGATTCTCTCATTTAGAGATCAGACCTTATGACATATGATCCAGAGAACCTTAGCATGACCAAACCATCTATAAATGACTGGCTAGTATATGTAAAAGTGGCTAGATCTACCCAAATTAATATGCATGCACACAATTATTTTCGAATTATATAATAGCAATGTACTATATACCGTTCTAATTTTTTTATTATATTAAAATTAGTATTAATATTATTCCGTGTTGTATCGGGTACAAAAACATCTAAGCATATATAGAATTAATTACTGAAAAATATTTTGTCTATAAAGAAATTTTGTAAAAACAAACTTATAAACTATAGTAGTTTAATTTAATACTAAATTATAAGATTTTTTTTATTGTAAAGTAAATTTTCATCCGAACATTTCAGTTTATAAATTTATATTTAAGAAATCTCTTTAAACATTATGTAACATTTCACCCCAATTATTATAAGGGTGATATTGAAATATTTCAGTATTATCAGTACTACATATCCATCTACACTGTCACATGTTAATTATTATATAGTATTATTATTATTATTATATGTATCAATAATTGAATATATTCGGATAAAGTGTACTCTCTAAGTAATATCATTAAATGGGTCAATAACTTGGCAATGTCAAGAGAAATGACAATAATAGAGATCAATATTAATGATAACAAATAAAATAAAAAGGGCAATGCTACACTCACCAACAAATCCATTGAGAGTGAGTAACGAATATCTCATTCTTTTTTTAGTTTTTTTTAAATACTTTTTAAATCCCCTTAAATATTTAAAAATAATATTAAAATCATAAACTCAATAAATATTATATACATACATACATACATATATATATATATATACACACACATATATATATTTAAGAACACACATATTTAAGAATGCGAGGCGTGGAAAAAACGTCAAAATCGAGCTATTTGAACCAGTGTTTTAAATTCTGTACCGTATTGGTTGGTACGGTCGAAATTTTTCGTAGTGGCCGTCCGTCTGGTACAGGTACTATACCCATTTTGTACCGGCCAATACCAACCATACCAGTCTCAATTTCGGCCTATACCTACTTATATTTCGGATGGTACCAGCCGATATTTCGGCTTGTTTTTTTTTTTTTTTTCGTTTTGTGAAACTACAACCATATTTTTTAACCCTCAATTCAGACTAGACTATTTATAATTTTTATATATATGTATTTATATATAATTTATTTATATATAGACTATTATTTTAGAATATAATTTATATATATATTTTTATATATAATTTATTTATATATCGAATATCTCGAAACGTTATTTCGAAACGTTATCTCGAAATGGTATCGATATCAAAATATTTCGTTTCAATACCTTGACTAATATGACGTTCAATACGGTATTCAAAACATTGATTTGAACTCTTATACAAGAATAATATTGTACATTAATCATTCAGCACACGAAAGAAATGGTTGCCTTCCTAATTAATTGGTTCTACTTTCTTTCTTCTTTTTCTTATGGTTTATATATTATCTTTTCTGGTGGCGAGTTGTGATAGACCGCTCATCTAAAGATATTATATATATATATATATATATATTTATATATTTGTATGTATGTTATATGTACATGTATGCACTTTCATTGGTAGCTTCAATAAGAGCTCCATAGCAACAATCGAAATATCAAATGAGTGGATAACATGCACGATGCATTGGATCACGAAAAGACTCACATGCGCATTAATGGGATGGCGACCAAACCTATCAGCAAGTGTGAAAATGAGTACTCGTTTTTAATGTCTTGCGCATTTCGAGCCCCGGCCTGCCCTATACGTGTTTGTACTTTGTATGTCTGGTCTTGTCCATGTTCAAGTCAAATCTGTAAGCTATAATTTTAAATTTAAAAATCTCTCAAATCATCATATTTTATTATTTTAAATTTTTTAAATTTTTATATAAAATATAATAAATAATTTAATTTTTTTAAATTTTAAAATAATAATAATATTAAAAAATAATATTATAATAATATTTTATTTTTCTATTTATAAATTAATATTTCAACTCATCTATGAATCTAAACGATTACTTATCTAAAGCAAAAAATCAAGCTAATTAAGAGATAAGACTAGCAAAAAATAAGAAAAGACACTCAAATTTCTGAAACGAAAAAGATTCAGGATGTGTGTGGATGTTGAAGTGAGTTGAGTTGAGTTGAGTTGTGATGATAAAATATTGTTAGAATATTATTTTTTAATATTATTATTATTTTGAAATTTGAAAAAATTGAATTATTTATTATATTTTGTATTGAGATTTGAAAAAGTTGTAATGATGAGTTGAGATGAGTTGAGGTGAATTTGGTAACCAAATACACCCTCAGATTCTATATAAATTGGAGATATCCACAAATCTACAGGAGGCTATCCACAGAAATTTCCTAAATACCAACTTCAAAAATCTTTTTTAAATTTATCTATTGTATTGAAATATATATGAGATAATATAGAGATATTATAAAATTACCTATTATAATAGATTTTCCTTCCAAATAATTTGTGTTCATAAATATTATGTCGAATTATATAAATTTTTAAATTTTTATATTTATTTCTACTTATAATTTACTTATTATTTATTTTCATAAATAAATACGAAGAGTATCGTATCCAAATCAGAACCATTAACGAGGATCGGATTTGATTATTTCAATTATTTCTATCTATTATACAAATTAAAGCATTACCAATATAGATGAATACGTGGACATGAATGCTGATCATGATGATGATCCATCGACGTTACCCATAAAATCTTCCAACTATCTTCCCCGCGTAACACCCAATTAACAGACGTACTGATGGGTACCTAGAAAACCTCCCAAATTAGTACTATCAGATAGATCTAATAATGATATATATACAACAAATTATATAATATATTATAAAAGGAAGATATTTTATCAATCGAGATCTGCTTCAACGAGGGAAGAGATCATTATCTAATTCGTTCATTGTGGTAGTCAAACAATACGTGTCATTACAAGTACGACGACTCATCAAGTGTTGATCTCCAAATATAGTTTATAATATTAATATATATAGATTGATCAGAATGAGTAATATTTGATTTCAACGATTGGACTTTTTATTTAATATGGATTAATAATACATGCAAGCAGGCTGGCTATATCCGTGTGTACGTGTGTGTATATATATATATATATATAGTGTATATTCAAAGTTAAGTACTAAATTATATTTCTTTAACGGTTTTCTTTTTCATATTGGGAAATATAAAATATTATTCTTAGTTTGTTACGTGACCTAATACCCGCCAAGTGTCCCCAAATCATTATATATAAAAGCATAGAGTCACGTGCGTACGTGGGTCAATGGTTAGAATATTATTATTAGCACCTATTATTTTCTTTCACTCTCTCGTCTATACATCGCTCTCTCTCTCTCATCTTTATCATCACTATCATCATCATCATTATTAGAATCATGTTAGCATTCCGTCCAGTTATGTAGATTGTTGAGCGTGCCCGCTAGCACATATACTAAAAAATACTAGCATATATATATATATCAATATACTAAAAAATATTTCTTTAATTATTATATAAAAATAAAATTTAAAAAATTATATATAAGCGATCAAAGTGAGAGTACAAACTCAAACCACTACTAGCATTTCTAAACCAGATCAAGAATTAAAACATTGATTTATTGACTTATTCAGGCTTCGAATTCAGCCACGTTAATAAACATATACACACTACCAGAAAATTGGTCTATACCAGCGATTTTTTAATCGTTGCAAAAAAAATCGCTGGGAAAAAAATTAGCTTTGCGACGCTCTAAACTACGTCGGAATACATTGTGTGGGCGCCAAATCGATCTCCTGTTTATCAAAGAGTACTTTTATTTTCCCCCCAACACCCGGTTTCTGCACTTCGATGAACCCTTGACTACAGTGCACCTGCATTGCGACCCTACCCAGTGTTTGCGCACGGCGTCACCTCTTCCATCTTCAGCAAAACCTCGTGTTCACTGTCCCATTTTCCCACACTCTTCTCCCTTCTGTTGTTGGTTCTCCATTTTCGGCGATCCTGCAAAATGGAAAAATCGGATTCCCTTCGTTTCGGCTAGTAACGATGCTATGACCATACGTTTTCTTCCCTTACAATATAGGTTCTGTGCCTCCATTTCGTTACCCAAGTTGAACTTTTGCCGCAGTCCAGTATAATCGTCGTCTACTCTAGGGAAAGGAACCACCGTACAGGTATCTCTCGTTGCTAATTTATCTGTTTTCCCCCCTTCATGTGTAGGTTGCATTCCAAAAATTGTGTTTTTTTTTTGTCAATAATTTTTGTTTAACTTGCGAAAGTGATGTGCATGTTCCTCTGTAACTTATCAAAAAAATGTTCCTCTGTTTGCTTCAAAATGTTCTGTATCTGCCTAATTTTGCGGTTTAAGTGTCGATTTTGAACTCAATGCCTGGTTTTCTTTGTGTAATACTACTGTATTTAGTGTTTATATATAGATTTAGATCCCAGGTGTAAGCTTAAGATTGAACTGTTGCAAGGCAATAGTTCACAGTTGCCTTGCAACAGTTCACAGTTAAAATCCTATAGGAAAATGAACTAGACTTTGAGTACTTTTATTAATTTGGTAAAGGGGAAAAACCAACTCAAGTATATTATACCAGAATGAATTTCATAATTTAAACCCCTAAAAGGAAAAATAGGCCGCCAACTTCAGGTAGGCCTAGCTCATATAAGTGACAAATTGATGGAGTTTAAAAACTATTTCAGATTTTTTACACTACTAACTTCATATTTTTCTAATCTTATAATATCATAAAAGTTAATTTCTGGTTTTCTTAGTTAGGAGCAATATTAAATATATCGCTGCTATATTAGAATATATAAGTCTTGCATAGTCTCATTGACTTTGATAATTAGAGTGTATAATTAACTGGTTGTGGAAAGCGAATTGGAGAGTGGACATAAACTCTGGCTTTGATAATTTGCTATATGTATCTTCATAATCGAAGATGTCGTTAGTTCCGACAATAATGAGGAACAAAGACTTAGAAAGCATACTAGCTGTTTTCGTTGGACCCAATATCTCAGTGATGTTAAGCCTAACCAAAATAAATTGTTGGGTCTGCTCTTTCATTGACACCACCTCTTCCTACAAGATTTCCATATTGTAAAATCATTTACTGACCAGTTAGCTTATATATATTAATGCACTACTTCTTTTATCTCTAATTACTTGCATATTCTTTGTTATAACTTGTGAATGATCACTCATTTTTCCGAGTTAATGATTAATGATGGGGTTGTTTGAATATCATACACAGACTGTTGTTTTGGATTAAGAAATTAGTCAGTCATCTCCTTCCATGTGTGGAATCTCCTCCATGATAGCCACCTTGTTCTGTTTTGATCACCCAGCAACCATGCATTAATTGAGGTTTTAGGATATGCGGGGATGCATAAGTTATGTAAATATTGCTCCCAATGTCGTATGCATAGATGTGGTTTGAGAAATCTGTTTCAGCATAATCATTATATAATTAAGGCAAACAACTCAGAAAACAGTCTTTGAACTTCAACTATTAACCTACTTTTTTAACGCTAATTTACTAGAATCTGACCTGGAATGAGTATAATTACCCTTGTTTGATAGGTTAACAAACTCTTGCTTGTGTGTATTATTGCTATAATCTGAATTAATTACATTGTCAAGTACTATGGATAAACGTGTAACACCCCATATTTTAGTGTATTTTTATTGAATGATTATTTTTATTAATTCAAAAATTTATTCTCTTGTTTTAAAATTATCGGATATTTTAAATGGTTTATTTTATGATCTTTAAATTGTGAAAATTAATTTGATATGTTTTCTTAATATTTATTGTTGTGATGCATTTAAATTGTTCTTTAGTTTAAATTAATTGATTGTTGGATTTAATTATTTTATTTTCATTTATCATTACGTTTAAATTATTTTAATTGAGATGTTGTTTCAAAAATCATTTTCATTGGATCATTTTTGTGACCCAAGATGTGAGGATTGAACTTCATTTCTTTTCCTCACTTTTCTTTTTCTCTTTTTCTTTCTTTCCTATTTTCTTTTTCTCCCCATTTTCTTTTTCCTCCCTGCCTTTCCTTCCCGCGCGCGATGTCTTCTTCCTTCTCTACCCGCGTCCGTGCGTCGTCCTCCAGCCCGCCGCCGTGCGCCTCCGTCCAGCGACACCGCCCCTCCAATTCCCTTCCCCACTGGCCGGCGACCTCCCCTCCAGTTTTCAGCTCCTCCCTCGCCGCCGTGAGTCCCCACGAACAGTCCAAAGCCGCGGCGCATCTTGAGCTCCTGCGCCGCCGTCACGTCACCACCGGCCACCATCTGTTCACCACTTCATCCTTGACCTCCGAGCAACCCAATGGACCCAACTCCAGATCCGATCCGTCACCGGTGAAGCACATTCAACCCCATTTCCGATTTGGATATTTTTGGCCTAAAACCACCATTTGCGCCGCCACCCACGCCAAACCACCACCACCATTGGCTTCACCGTCCCCTTTAGGCCCTACCCTATCAATTTCGGGACTTAGTTTGTCTCTGTTGAAAAGTGAGTTTTTGAGACCCACGGCCACAGTGTATTTTACACTGTTACGTTGCTGAGCCGCTAGTTCTTGCAGCTTCGTGATCCTTCGAAAATTATTATATAGCACTGTAAGTATTTTTCCAAAGAATTTTCGTCATTTAAATGCATTTTTACACTAACACATATTATTGTGATCTGGTTGGACATGCCGGACTGAGTCTGAGAAGTTCGGGGGTCGGATGGATTATGGACGAAGTTGTGTGTTTGGTTGGTATTGTGAATTGTTTGTTGTTGTGGTGTTGTTTCATGTATATGGCATATTTGCACGCATGTTCATGTTTGTAAATGAAAACTGAGTTTTCACATGATTGCATATATGTTCATGTGTTTATCTGAAAATTGAATTTTCATGTGAAATGATTTGAGTGTGTTTGAAACGACTAGATTGACTGGTTTGAAAAAAAAGGAAAAGAGATTGTAAGGACGGTGGTAAGCAAGGATGGTGGTTGTGTCCCGCCTGTGATTCCCGCCTACGGTGCACGCGGTAGGGATGGTGGTAAGCAAGTATGGTGGTATAGTCCCGCTTGTGATTCCCGCATACAGTGCTCTGATATGTATTCATGGTGTGTGATAAGTATTCATTTTGTGTGATAAGTATTCATTGTGTGGAAAGGAACTGTAGGGATGGTGGTAAGCAGGGATGGTGGTAGAGTCCTGCCTGTGATTTCTGCCTACGGTGCACGCAGTACGGATGGTGGTAAGCAGGGATGGTGGTTGTGTCCCGCCTGTGATTCCTGCCTACGGTGCACGCAGTAGGGATGGTGGTAAGCAGAGATGATGGTAGAGTCCCGCCTGCAATTCCCGCCTACAGTGTCCGATAAATGGTTTATTTTGTGTGAATCATTTTCTGGAAAAATGACGGACTATATTTTTGGGCCAAAATGAGATTTTGGCGTGTGTTGGAAATAACCATTTTTCTGGAAAAAATGGTATTTTATGGCTAAGTGTATTTTGTCATATGAATGCATGTTGGTTGCATTAATATGTTTTTATTCCGAGAGTTGTTTGGTTTATACTTACATGTGGTTCCATTTTTTGGTATCGCAGATTTTGATGCAGATGTGGATGACTTGCCTTGAGTTTGGCTCCGTTGGCAGAGTGATCTGGGATTACTCCTGTTTATCGAGATTCGCTTTATCAATTATTTATGTATTTGTTTTGTAATATATTTTGGGATGACTGTATAACTTTTAAAGATGATTTATTTGGAATATTTGTATTTAAAATTTTGGTACTTAGTAGACTTATTTATATTATCCGCTGCGATTTTTATTGTGCACTCTTGCATGTTGCACACACTTGAGCACATTTCGTCGGGATGCGTAACCCGTGTTGTTATCATCCTGACGTCACGATTCCCTTATTTTTGTACGTGGGAGTCGGGGCGTCACGGGTGGTATCAGAGTAGTTCGGCTCTGGGTAAAACCACATGTCCCATAGGTGGAGTACCAGAAAGTTTAAAAGTTGTGACTTGAAATTATTTGGTTTGAAGTATGTTATTTTAATGGTTTGAATTTATTTATGTTCTTATATTTTGTTGGTTTTATTTCTTTTATTGTATACTACTAGTATATTATTTTATTTTATTCGTTTTATTTTATGGTAGGTTATTTTATTTTTTTAATTATTTTATTGTGTACTGCTTCATTGTTTTCTTCATTTTGTCTTATGATATTTTATTGTTGGTTTTATTCTATTTTATTTTATGTTGTATTGTTGTATTTTAATTTATTTTGCTACAGTTGTATTTTAATTTGCTTGAGTTAAAAGTGAGGTTAAGGTTACGCTATGTCAGGAAGATGATGCGATCGAGAATGTTATTGTTAGGCTTGAACATTTAGTGTAGTAGGCCTGAACTCTTGGTGTTTGGCTCGTTTTTAATATCGAGACTTGAAGGGAACGGCATGGTCTGGGTGAACTCTATGGAGTAGGAACTCAAGTCGCAACTGAGGAGTGGAATAGTTTTAAATCGCTTAGGTTAATTGAGGTCGTAGCTTCCATAGAAATTAAGTAGTGAGTTTATGGAGTAGGAGGTTGTAAGTTCAACGAATTTCAAGGTTAGATTTTTGAGAAGTTCATCTAAGGCTTGAGGCCTAATAGTTTTTAGGAAATAAGTTTATGGGATTTAAGGTGGTAGGTTCAACAAGCAATTAAGGGATTACTTAGATTAGAAGTTTTCAATCTTGCCGACCGTGATAAGCAATTTGATAATATTTGGGGTTTTATAATTTACAAGTTTTATAAGGTGAATGTTTTAGAATTAAGGTCATCGATCTGCAAGATTTTGGGAAATGATTTTTATCTGGTTTATGGTTTTAGAATTGTAGAGTTGAATGGCTGGATTAAATAGGATCGATCTGAGTTGAGTTATTGATATGAGAATTCCTTTGGAGATGGAAAGTGATGATCTAGTTCATGTAATTCTGGGGATTGAAGATGTTGATCTAGTTCGATAAATGATTGTTTTTAGTTCGAGGTCACAGTGGCAGGTTAAGGATTTAATCCATATTAGTTTTAAAAATAATAGATGGTGCGGATTTAGGAAATAATTCTTGTTGATTTCGAGGATATAGGTCTAGATGATGAAAATGGTAGTGATGGACCACTTGCACATTTGGAGCATATTTTGTTTTGGCTAAAGGTGCATGAGATCGATACGTATTAGTGGTAAGTGTTTATGGAATTCGGAGAGTATAGGGCCTAGTCTCTTTTTTTTTTTGGCTTGGAAGAAGTGGCTTTGTGGTTGTTGTAGAGGAGTCGATACAATAATATTCAATTCAAGAGATTTTGGCTTAGAGTTTTTGGTTAGTCAATCCGAGTGTATAGTCGAAGCGGATTACTCAATAGAATGATGGTTGACAATAATTATTGTGATTATCTACAGGAATTAATTGTGACTTGAGGTTACCTAGGAATTTAAATTTTGAGGTTATACTTTCTTTGAAGATCGAGCATCCAGTTGGTTGGATTAAGGACATTGTTATTTAACTTGAAGAGAGATTGATGGGTCGTCATGTAAGGTGTATGATAAGATTTTAGGAGTTGAAGCTTAGGCATCAACGGTGGATAGCATAATCAAGTATGTGAGTTAATCAAGCATTAGAATCCTTGGGTGCTTTGCAATGGCTTTTGGTGGATTGAAGATTTGAGCAGTATGGCTTGCCTTGGGATTTAGTAGTGATGTGCTATTGAAGGAACTAGTCGTACTGATACTAGCTCATAGGAATAGAAGTAGGTGGACGAGTTACTGAGAAGGTTTCGATAATGTTTTGGTGAAGTCAATGATGGTTCGTAGTGAGTTTAATCACTGCTAGATTAGATATTATTAAGAATGTAAGGTGGTAAAGGTTTTCTGGTTAGTAGGTATGGAGCCACCTTGTACTCGATGGTGTCTTTATATGAGGACATAAATTTTATGCATGTGGCGAATTATCAGAGTGCATAGTAGAAACGTGATATTTGTGGTTGTAGTTAGGAGTTTAGATTTTGCACTGATCTTGACGAATTGGTGGTGACTTGAATTTTGGAGGCGATACTTGTAATTGGAGATTAATCATTTGGTTTTGCAATTTGTTATTGATGGTTAACTTTGGAGGTGTCCATTAGGTTACCAAAGGTAGAATACAATGAAGGATTAGAAATTATAGCATAGGAGTCGATTGAGGTTAGTACAGATTATTGTACGAAGCTATTAATTATTGGAATTTATTGGATGTTGTATTAAGGTTCTTGAGGAAATGAGATTTTGGATAACATAGCCACCCTAGGAATACTGGACGTGAGATGCCATTGGAAGTCTAATGTGAGTATGATGGAATTGCCTATGGGAGTAGACTTGAGAGAGCATTACTTACGCTTTAGGGCATTAGTGATGGTATGTTGTCTCAAGTGTGTTCTGGTTGTATTTTGTATCCTGTTTTAGCGTGATGTATGGCCTTACAAATTTCGAGGACGAAATTTTTTTTAAGGGGGGAGAATGTAACACCCCATATTTTAGTGTATAAAAAGTTGAAGGATTATTTTTATTAATTCAAAAATTTATTCTCTTGTATTAAAATTATCGGATATTTTAAATGGTTTATTTTATGATATTTAAATAGTGAAAATTAATTTGATATGTTTTCTTAATATTTATTATTGTGATGCATTTAAATTGTTCTTTATTTTAAATTAAATGATTGTTGGATTTAATTATTTTATTTTCATTTATCATTACGTTTAAATTATTTTAATTGAGATGCTGTTTTAAAAATCATTTTCGTTGGATCATTTTTGTGACCCAAGATGTGAGGATTGGACTTCATTTCTTTTCCTCACTTTTCTTTTTTCTCTTTTTCTTTCTTTCCTCTTTTCTTTTTCTCCCCATTTTCTTTTTCCTCCCCTGCTCTTCCTTCCCGCGCGCGACGTCTTCTTCCTTCTCTACCCGAGTCCATGCGTCGTCCTCCAGCCCGCCGCCGTGCGCCTCCGTCTAGCGACACCGCCCTTCCCATTCCCTTCCCCACCAGCCGGCGACCTCCCCCTCCGATTTTCAGCTCCTCCCTCGCCGCCGTGAGTCCCCACGAACAGTCCAAAGCCGCGGCGCATCTTGAGCTCCTGCGCCTCCGTCGCGCCACCACCGGCCACCATCTCTTCACCACTTCATCCTTGACCTCCTAGCAACCCATTGGACCCAACCCCAGCTCTGATCCGTCACCGGTGAATCATATCCAACCCCATTTCCGATTTGGGTATTTTTGGCCTAAAACCACCATTTGCGCCACCACCCACGGCAAACCACCACCACCACCATTGGCTTCACCGACCTCTCTAGGCCCTACCCTATCAATTTCGGGTCTTAGTTTGTCTCCGTTGAAAAGTGAGTTTTTGAGACCCACGGCCACAGTGTATTTTACACTGTTACGTTGCTGAGCCGCCAGTTCTTGCAGCTTCGTGATCCTTCGAAAATTATTATATAGCACTATAAGTATTTTTCCAAAGAACTTTCGTGATTTAAATGTATTTTTGTATTAACACATATTATTGTGATCTGGTTGGACATGCCGGACTGAGTCAGAAGAGTTTGGGGGTCGGATGGATTATGGACGGAGTTGTGTGTTTGGTTGGTATTGTGAATTGTTGGTTGTTATGGTGTTGTTTCATGTATATGGCATATTTGCACGCATGTTCATGTTTGTAAATGAAAACTGGGTTTTCACATGATTGCATACATGTTCATGTGTTTATCTGAAAATTGAATTTTCATGTGAAATGATTTGAGTGTGTTTGAAACGACTAGATTGACTGGTTTGAGAAAAAGGAAAAGAGACTATAGGGACGGTGGTAAGCAGGGATGGTGGTATAGTCCCGCCTGTGATTCCCGCATACAGTGCTTTGATAAGTATTCATGGTGTGTGATAAGTATTCATTTTGTGTGATAAGTATTCATTGTGTGATAAGTATTAATTGATCTGGGATTACTCCTGTTTATCGAGATTTGCTTTATCAATTATTTATGTATTTGTTTTGTAATATATTTTGGGATGACTGTATAACTTTTAAAGATGATTTATTTTGAATATTTGTATTTAAAATTCTGATACTTAGTAGACTTATTGATATTATCCACTGCGATTTTTATTATGCACTCTTGCATGTTGCACACACTTGAGCATATTTCGTTGGGATGCGTGACCCGTGTTGTCATCATCTTGACGTCACGATTCCCTTATTTTTGTACGTGGGAGTCGGGGCGTCACAAAACGAGCAGGGGTGATCTTCAATATCACCTTTGAACCTCACCCCGTGTTATCAATATTTTATGACTAATTATAGTATAGTCATTCCACTCATATATATCCTGCGATGTTGATGGGTACTTTCAAAACCATTTAGTATTATTCTAATCAAAGTGCGGTGAGAATGATAACTCATATAATTGAAATCTAGTAATTGGGGATCTAGTTCAGTAGATCTTAGGAAGCAAATTGCATATGCTAAAAAAATAGAAGAGCTATGATATATATATATATATATATATATATATAACGCTCATGATGTAATGTTGGACCGACCTTATTTATATGTCCATATATATGTATATGGTTGTAAGTCATATATATATGTATGTATGTATATATCCATGGCATGGTAGACATTGATGAGTAGGGTCCATGCAGTACGTACATTGAATGCATATCCATGCATGCTGCATGGACCATGGACGGCTTAGCTAGCTAGGTAATTAGTTTGCTTCATCTGCTCCTCTTGATCATCAATATAGTTGTATTTTTGTAGTTAATATTCATATATCTATGTTCTTGCTAGTTGGGGGAACTCAAGTTCTTTCTAGTACTGGTCAATTAAACAGCTGAGCATTGGCAAAAATTTCCCTTAGGGTTTCAAGTGCTATAATACTTGTCAATACCTTAAGCAATTGAGATTTTCTGTACTAAATATTGAGGCAAACATTATTTCCCTTGGGGAACTCAACTTCTTTCTGCATATAGAGATTAATTTATCTTACAATATAAAAGGTTGATCAATTAATTATCCTTGTCACAACAAACTATATAAATATATATTAGGGGTGTATATATAAGTAGGTATGTATTTCAGTTTGTATGACAACTATTTGTAATTTCTGTTTGTGATCAACCAAACATTTATCTTTGTATATGCATGAAAAACATATACTTTTAAGAATAAAGTTGTACTAGGCTATTTGTGTTATTACTTTTAAGAATGAAGCTAAACTATATGAATCTTTTATCCCAACATATTTGTGTTATTACTTCTAATATTTAGTCTATAAAGCCACCACCCGGCCAATTTTGTAATTACTAATTAAATGAAAACTAAATAATATATAGCAAAGAGTTAAATTTATCAACTAAAATATAATACATCCAACAGAAATATGTCTAAATCCTTTTTAAAGTTAGAATTTATTAAAGGAAAAAAAATTATATTACAGCGGTATCATCTAAGTATTAATGATATATATATATATATATATATATATATATATATATTATATCTTATCTTCCATATTGGAGCTAATTGTCAAACAATATTGTATTAATGTAACGGAGATCAAGATGATGATGGGATCTCTGGTACCTTCAATTAATTGATTTGGTACTACATTATTTTATAGTACTAAACTCATACATTATAATATATATATATATATATATTATATAGTCCATGCATTACGTATGGTGCACAACTTATCATATATATATATGAAGCAGTACTACTAGCTTATAAACAGAATCAAGTATCACTGATTGATCAACTAATACCTAAAATTTTCCTGAATGCATATTCTGGCTTATGAGCACATACGTACCATCCATAATGCTTTTTCTCTAATATTTTTTTATTTTATTTTATTTCTTTGAACCATAATTTGAAATGGAAAGGAGCTAGAGCTAGGGGATCAGTAATTGTTAAATGTGATCAAACCCATTAAAACCAATAACATTATAAATGCAATTTTTTTTTTTGGGTGCTAATTAAGAAGGGATATTGGAGGTGCATGGAAAATGCATGGGTGAATATATTATATTATATAGTGTGTGTGTGTGTGTGATAGAGAGAGAGAGAGAGAGAGAGAGAGAGAGAGAGAGGCTAGTAGCTAGTCAGTTTCCTTGAGAGAGGATATAGACATAAACTAACTTTCAATATGTTTGCATGCATGAATAGCAGCCACTCTCAAGAATCGTAGCCGGCCATGTACGTACTTACACTCGACAAACTCGAGTGTTTATCATTACACAAGACATGCAGCAGTACTCCTCTATAAATAGTCTGTTATGTAGGATTATTAATAGAACTAGCTAATTAGGATCATACATTCTTCAAGGTAAAGGATGATGTCCGGCCCGGAGTTCCCTTTTTATCTCATGCTCTTCCAAATCAATCCAATAGGAGAGTGAAGTATCTAGCAAATAAGTCAAATAAAACAGCCACCAAATTGCCTTCCTATAAGTAAGCAGGCTCCAGCATCATCTCAACGTCCTGGCTTGCCCCGCCCAAATGCACTTGGTTCTGTTGCCCCGCCCAAGGGCAACGTTCTGTTGCCTTCCTATAACCACCCACTAATCGTACATATAAATGGAAAGTCTGCCACTGATCATGCCTTACAATTAATGGTTATTTTATGGGCAGTACCGTTTGTACGAATTATTAGCCCCGAAGCAATCAAAAGCTGAGTACTGCAGATCCACCTGTTAGATAGTTTAACCGTTATATGCATAAATGGAGGCTGGACATATATCATTTCTACTTGACCAATAAGTTTCATTTTTTTCGATTATAAACCCATGCAATCACATGGGTTTAGTGTGATTGTTTAAATAAATAAAGCACTTTCTACCTACTTATATTCTAATATATATATATATATATATATATATATAATCTCATGGATATATATATATATATATATAAATACTACTTATCCATGCTAGCTGCATGGAATTGGTAGAATATAATTAACTCTAGCTTACATATTATATATTGGTATTACGTAATAATTTTTATTGTTGAACTATTGCAATGGATGATATGGCCACCCCCCCCCCCAAAAAAAAAAAAAAAACAAAAAAAAAAAAAAACTAGTCACAAAACACAATCCAACATAGGCTACAACTGAATGAACATTTTGTTTACTGCTCATATTCTAGGACCATACTAAGTATGGTCCTTTTGCCTTCAACAAGGGCCTCCCCTCAACCATCCCATCCTACTAACATAAACCTTCATAAGCCTCTTCATACACAGCAAGTTTCCATCAATTTAGTGATGGAAACTTTTGCTTGATTTGATTAACAGTTAAAATTCAGAAAGAAAACATCTTCAAGGTTATAACTAGCTAGCCTACTTTGTGCACTAGTATACTTTCATTTTCTTTCAGATTGCTATTTTAAATGAAATGAAACTACACTACATAAATCATTCAATACAATACTACATGAAATTTTATGAAAGGGAGGAAGTCAACCCAATTGTCGCTTCCATCCATATATCTTTCATGTAGAAAACTCAATGGCCTTTATTGGACAGCAAACATGCAATTTGAATCAATTTTAGTTATTTATTTAGAATGCTTGAAATGAGGAGTTTTCAAGTTTGGCTTATTGCTAAGTATGCATAGAAGTTAAATGGCTTGATGTTGTGTTTTGTAGTTGATTTTCCCTAAGTGAAGAGGATGTAAGGAAAGTGCTTTGTACTTAAAATCATTACTCCTACAGGATTTTTGCTTTTATTAGTATATATATAAATATATATATATTTTTTATGTTTATTGATTTTGTTTGTGTTATATTTTGGTATTGAGATTTAATCTGAAAATTACTTGGATTGTTGGGTGTAGATTGTATGACGGAGACCTAGTGCTTTTGATTGAAAAGCACTTGACTGAGACAACAAGCAAAGCTGTGAGCCATTTCACCTAGGTGTGAGCTGAAAGTCTTTTAGGGTGGGGATTGAAGGTAACGAATACCCATACACAGCTGCAAATCCTTTTTTCCATTTCATTAATTCTCAAAACATAACAGATTGTTTTGTTGTTAGTGTTATTATATATGTTAGACCTTCTGAGTTTGGAAAGAAATATGGATTATTATTAGATAATCACTCTAAGTCAAGTGTATTCTACTTACCAAATTCTCTTGGACTTGGCTTTTTGTTTTGGGTGATGTTGTTCGTTTGTAAGTCTATATATATCATGTGTATATACATACACACACACATAGAATATGGATATATATATATATATATATATATATATGAGAGTGAAGGTGGTGGACATGTAGTTGGCCATCGACGGTTAATACTATCACAATCAAACAATATTTATCCAGTATTGATAAATACATATATATCAATACACATCAATATTTTGTAGAAGGGACAACTAAGGACTACGTAGCTAGCATCATCATCAAACTTGACTCACGTTAATTCAGATGAAAACTAGTTTCGGTACCAATTTTTGATCTATATGGAATCACATGATGTCATAAACAAGACGAAAATAAAGTTTAGTCAGCCAATTATCCTTGAAATTTTTTTTAGCTAGAAACCTTCTGAGATGCCTAGATAGCCACATTCATAAATCATCTTCAAGTTAAACATTTATTCTCCTATGCGAACATTTGGCCTATGGTGAGTTTTTCATCGAACATATATATTTACGGTCTCTGCTTAACTAACTTTCTTCCCCACCATATCTTTGTTTAGATGGACAAAAGTTGGATGAATGATCCCGATAGGTTTGTATCACTTGCATATGTCGAAGGCGTTAAATATTTCCTCACAGAAGCACGAAACCATACAAGTGGAAGGGATCGCATTCGATGTCCATGTCGTGCATGCCTTAACAATCTTTGGTTGCCTATATTTGAGGTGGAAACCCATTTATTTATTAAAGGGATCAACCCAAATTACACCCAGTGGATATTTCATGGGGAGGATGAGACAACATTGTACGTTAGCGATGGTGATATTGATGACGATATCATCGAAGAAGACGATTATATAGATGACATGCAGCATATGTTGGATGACATCTGGTCAGGCACCTTCGTTGATGTGCCCCAAGATAGCACTCCTACGCCAAACAGGCCACCAATTACTGTAGATTCACCAGTACCATCTTTTGACCAACTACTAGAGGATGCCCGACATCCGCTTTTCGACGGGTGTACAGAATTTTCAAAGTTGTCATTCATTGTCAAGTTGTTACAAATCAAATCAATCGGTGGATGGTCAATTAAGTCATTTGACATGCTTCTTGATTTGTTGAGGTCTGCCTTTCCTAATGCCTTATTGCCACAATCATATGAGGAGTCAAGGTCTTTGGAGCACGGCTTGGGCTTCAAGTACCACAAAATCCATGCGTGCCCCAACAACTGCATCTTATTTTGGAAGGAAAATGCTTCTTTTAATGAATGCCCTGTATGTAAGGCTTCAAGGTGGATACCAAATACACACGGGTCACGCGCGATACCTCAAAAGGTGTTGCGTCACTTTCCTTTGAAATCGAGATTGCAGCGCCTCTTTATGTCTGCAAAGATAGCAGGTGATATGCGATGGCACAAAGAACAACGGACTATAGAAGATACTTGTATGAGACATCCGGCCGACTCTGAGTGCTGGTAGAAATTTGATGAAGATCATGGTTGGTTCGCTGCGGACCCTCGCAATGTTAGGCTCGGTCTGGCAAGTGATGGCTTCACTCCATTCAACAATTTGGCTAAACCTCATAGCATTTGACCAGTGATCCTTGTCCCCTATAACTTGCCGCCGTGGTCATGCATGAAAGACCAATTCTTCATGACATCTCTGATTATTCCTGGCCCAAGATCACCAGGGAATGAGATCGACGTATACTTGCAGCCGTTGATCGATGAACTGCTTGAATTTTGGGAAGATGGGGTAATTATTAATGATGCCTCAACTAAGGAGACGTTTATGTTGCATGCTGCCTTATTGTAGACAATCAATGATTTTCCTGCCTACGGGAATCTATCTGGCTGGTTAACAAAGGGAAAATTGGCTTGTCCGTCTTGCAATACTTACACAAACTCCAATTGGTTGAAATATGGCCGAAAACATTGTTACATAGGACATAGACGTTTCTTACCACCAGATCACATATGGAGAAGGAGGAAAGGGTTGTTCAACGGTAGAGAAGATCATCGCATGCCACCAAGGGATATAGGAGCTGAAGATATTCAGACTCAATTGCAGATGATTGGGGATGTTTAGTTTGGGAAATCTCATAGGAAGAAAAAATGCACTGCTGAAGAGCTGAACTGGACAAAGTGTAACATATTCTTCGTGTTACCTTATTGGTCAACCCTTCGACTTCGGCATAATTTAGATGTTATGCATATTGAGAAGAATATTACCGATAACATCTTATTCACTTTAATGAACAGTCCAGGAAAAACTAAAGATAACATCAATTCAAGGCGTGACTTTGAGATTTTGGGCTATAGAAAAGAATTACACTTGAGGCATGATGGTGATTGTATAACAATGCCACATGCACTGTACACATTACGCAGAGATGAAAGGAACAAATTTTGTGAGTGGCTGTCTGATATCAAATTTCCAGATGGGTTCTCTTCCAATATCTCGAACTGTGTTTCTCTACGTGATTGTAAAATCTCAGGGTTGAAAAGCCACGACTGTCACGTTTTCCTTCAAAGACTACTCCCCATTGCTGCTGGGGGTATTTAAGAAGTGACATTGCCTTGACTTTGATTGAACTTGGTACTTTCTTCAAAGAGTTGTGAGCTCGAACACTGGATGTCAATCGCCTATCCCAACTCCAAACTGATATCGTCACCATTATATGCAAACTAGAGATGATATTGCCTCCTTCCTTTTTCGATGTTATGGTCCACCTAGCTGTCCATTTACCCAGTGAGGCCAGACTTGGGGGTCCAGTACAATATAGGTGGATGTACCCATTTGAGAGGTATCTCGGCAAATTCAAGCGGTATGTTAAGAATAAAGCCCGCCCAGAAGGTTCAATAGCCGAGGCCTACATTCACACCGAATGCTTGACATTTTGCTCCATGTACCTCAAAGACATTGAGACGAGATTTAATCGAGCGGACCGTAACATTGATGCTGACGAAGAGGAAACGTTAGATGGGTACAGAATTTTCAACCAGAAAGTTCGTCCCTTGGGCATAGCTTCTAACATGCAATTAGAAGATAAACTCTTTAGGGTAGCCATCTGGTACGTGCTCAACAATTGTGCGGAGATTGGACCTTATATAGAGTAAGCATTAACGAGTCAACTTAAAAATCCACTTCCATTTGATCTTATGAACCTTTTATGAACCCAATACCAGCTAACTTGAACTATGTTGCTTCGCCTCGGTGGTGGACATGCAGCGAACACTACGAGAAATGTAAGGTGCAACACCCAAATTGCATCAATCGCACGCATCAAACTGAGTTTCCAACTTGGTTCAAGCAACGTGTAAGTTCTTATCCATCCCTATCTAAGTTAAAATGCTATAGCAGCCATTTTATATGCTTTGCAATGCTGAACATAAACGTTATGAAATTTGTTTTTTTTTTGGTATAGATCCAAGAACATCGTACCTCGCATACACTTGATGCGTCCGCTGATCTGTATGCGTTAGCTTGCGGGCCTGACCGTTGGGTTGCAACATATGCTGCTTGCATAATAAATGGAAAAAGGTTTCATACGAAGCAGCGTGAACTTGGCCGGTGTACACAAAATTCTGGGATGTTGGTAACCGGTGATGAGGCCACAAACAACGTGGACTTCTACAGTGTTATTAATAATATCGTAGAGTTACGCTACATGGAGTGGCGTCGGGTGTACCTGTTTGAATGTGATTGGTTTGACGTTGGTGATCGAAAATGAGGGATGCGGGTGGATGAACATATGATTAGTGTTAACATGAACAGGACTTGGTATAAGGATGAACCATTCGTGTTGGCGAGTCAGGCTGATTAATGTTTCTACATAAGAGATTTAAGGGTGAAAGGGAGTTGGGGTGTTGTGTAGAACAATGCAAATAGGAATGTATACAACATTCCGCCAAAGCCGAGGGTTCTCGAAGATATTGATGGCGAATCAAGTACTCATGATGTCGATCAAGAAAATGAGTCATCATATTATTATGAACCAGTGCAGTGTGATAATACACTTCAAGTGGCAACTCCATTGAATAGGCCTGGTATACTACCTAGCCATGTCTATGCACGAGAAATCATGGATCCAGATGGTCAACGAAACCATGCAATAGGCTTTATTAATGATGACATGATCACTTTTGATTCTGGAAATGCGGCCAGTGAGGGGGAATTTTTAGATGAGGAGGACCTATCAACAAATGAGGGGGAACATTCAGATGAGGAGGACCTATCAACAAAGGATGAGTCATCATATGATTTATAATTACAACCCAGGAACTTCGTTCATTTAAGGTTGAGATATTAGATTTCTTGTTCAAAATTCCCATATGTACATAGACATCTGAATATATGAGATTGTTTGAAATTGGTATGTGTATATAGACAGTTCAATATGAGATTGTATGAAATATATGTTTTGATTTATTTCTTACCACCATGAAGGATTTGCTTTCTCCTAGCTCGAACTACTTATCATGCAAATAGCAAACAATCTTGAGAGTAGTATATTGCTTTTACAACATCCATACCTAATTTAAACGAAGTCTAACATATGATTTTATTTGCTTCAGGTGACGTTCAATAGCACTATGCATTATCAAGGTATATATTTTGAAAATTCAGTTATTCATCTGTCTATGTTATGCTCATAGTGTAAGGGTTAGTCTACCCAAAAGTAATTGAAAATGGTAGATAAATGATCTTTTTTACGAACTTGTCTGTGACTTTTATTGATTATTATGTATCAATTGACTTAACAATTTTATCATAATGCTATTAACTCATACTCGTGCAGGTAACCAATCGGGACCCAGTTCAAGAGGCGGAGGCATACTTCGAGGTATTCGCGGAAGGCATTATATCCCATATTCAGGTCGTCACATCCGACCATGAGGTGCGAAGTTATCTTCATATCACAGCACGGAGGAGTGTAATCAATCCTCCTCGGATGACTCGACACAGCCCCCAAGTCCCCCGCCATGCGCCAACCCAAATCACGCGCCAGAACCTATTCAAGAACCCCCACCAAATGCAGTGGAACAATCACCTCCTAGGGAATAAATTGGTGCATGTTTTTCCAATACTTTAATTTTGAGGGCATTATCATGTTTGTGTGTTATTAAGTGTGAATATTCCACATTACACAATGGGGTCCACTTATATATTGAACCTTGAAATATAGCTGCAGATGCCCCCGCGGAGGCCGTAGCAACACAGGAACAAAGGAGACGAACTCGTGGGCCAGCTAAATGCATTTTCTTTGAGAAGCTAAGGAAGAATGGGAAAGTGCAGTTGAAAATAAACGATGGTGAGACAGCCCCATGTTGTGAACACGCTTATATGTTCACAACACGAGTATCGTGGATTGTTAAACAATATTGCGACATGAGTTACAAGCGTTGGTCGGATGTCCCACAAGCGATTAATGAGGAGCTCATCGACCTTGTTTGGGTAAGTGCATTTTACTCTTAGTCATTATTTGAAAGTTGTTTATGTAGTATAATTATAGCCCAAATAATGAGATGACACATAAACAAATGCATGCTGCCTTATGTAGAGTGACTTTGTGCTTGACTGGGATTGTGAAAACCACCGATTGACGGTGACAAAGGCCCTACGTAAGCGCTTCAACTCCTTCCATCACGACTTGCACAAGATTTATCAATCATATGGAAGCCACGAAGAAGCATTGGCTCATGGAACTAGCTTGGTGGACCCCATTGTATGGGTGAAGTTGTGTGAAAGGTGGGGCAATGATGCCTTTAAGGTACATACGCTCTTTCTCACATACGACCATATATGTTTCAATTTAATATGTCTAAATATTGTTGTGCAAATCTGTTTGTCTATCATAGGTAATCTTTCCCTGATGTGTATGGCAGAAACTTTCAGCTCAAAATCGGGAGAACCGCCACAAGCAGACGATTAATCACACATCAAGACGTAAATCATTCATTCGATTACTTGAGCAAAAGGTATCTCTAAGGGAAAAGAATCTTTTCATTTCAATAGACTAGTGAAAATGCACTTTACTTGGAGATTTTAGTGATGGTATTACATTACTGTTGGGTAGTGGTTACTCACTTATTTTGGGCTTAAAATCCTCATGTCTACCACAGAATAACGTTTTCTTATATATATTATATTCTTATACTCATTTGTCACACATGTAGCGCACTGAGAATGGAAATTTGGTCGACTTTTACAAAGAGACGCGATGGTCTAAGAAGAAGAATGCATTTATCACAGAGGATGCAGAAAATACTTATGTGAGTAGTACACTTACAAAAGTTGGGATCTATGTTTCTTTCTATACGTCATAAATGCGAACATAGCATTGAACCTAGCTTTGTTAATAATGTTTTTTTTGTCAAATGTGCATAAGGAGATGCAAGATAGGTTGGATGGCCTAGGACCAGAGCAATGTAGTGATGAGGCAGCATCGGCTGTCTTTAGGGAGGTTCTTGGCCATCGACCTAGTTATGCACGAGGACTTGGGGAGATGGTCATCCCCGAGTCAAGTAGACAGCGTGACAAACTTCAAGTGCAACAATACATGTCTGAGGTTGAAAAGCACAAGAAAGATTCTGAACAATATAAGAAAGATACTGAAGCCTACAAGAGTCAGTTGGATGAAATGAGGACAGAGATGCGGGCTCTTAGGGAGCATCAGATACAGAACGAAAACCTTATGCAGTCTTTCTTTAGGGCGTTTCCGTTATTCACTGAGTCAGTTCGACAGACTCAGTGTAACGATTCCCCCGGCCCATAAGGGGCTTCTCATATTTTGAAATTTTTTGGGTGGTTTTTTGTGACACCGGGAAGATATGAAGTTAGGGTGTCGACGTTTCTTTTGGGTGGTTTTTGTACTTAGTCTATACGACACTGGGCTATATATATATAGTACTATATATATATTTATATATAATGGGATCTATGTCTACACCGGGGAGATAACAAGTTTGGGTGTCCTCTTTTTGTTGGGTTTTGAGCATATCTTCAGACTCCATACCTGAACCATTAAGTGTAGGACATGTTCTCCTCTATCTAGTGTCCATGTCCCTTTCAATCACTAGTAGACCAGGACTGAGATCTATATCATGATCATGATATTAAAGTTAAATCCCAGTGTAAGTTCCTTAATTTAAAAACTTCCTATTTCATAAACTAAATGGTACAAATACTTGTTGACTATTTCTGATTTGGTTTGATATGCTCTGCAGTGATATGGTGTGTGATAAGGAGAGAGGCAAGGAAAGAGATAAGAATAGGGAAAGGGACAGAGATAGGGACCGAGACTGTCATCATAGAGATCGCCATGGGGATCAAGATCGCAGTGAGAGAAGGGAACGGGGCAGGGAGAGAGATGATGATGATTACCATCGAAGTTGGGACGATGACAGGTAGTACATGAACAGATACATTTTGAATTATTTATCGTGTATTCCTTTATCAACTTCCATGGAGACAGATTGCTGTGATTTTTCGGGATTATGAAATTGTTTGGATTGATTTTATTGTTGAACTATGCCTGCAACATCACCTTTTGTCATGGAAAATGCCGGCTGCAGTTTATGCATGTAATTTCATGGTTATTTACCTTTTCAGGTCATTTAGTGATCTGGAATTGGCCGTATTTTAGTGTCATCTGTCTTTCACATAAGCTGTCAGATTTACTAAGTGGCCTGTAACTGATATGTTATGAATATTTTTTTAAATTCCATGTGTTCTTCTCGATATTTTATATAGACACATGCATTTTTATAATCAATATTTGTTATGATGAACAACTAGGTAAGATGGAGATGCTGTATTTTCTTGTACAACACATGAATTTCTCGATATTTAACCGATATTGTTTCCCTTATTAATTCAGATGTCTGGTTTTTAAACGAATGCGTCACTTGTATATTTGTTCTGCTCATGGTATACTAATAATATTTACGTGCAGCAAAAGGATTAGTGGTTTTGATATGGCTCCTCCTGCTTATGGATTGTTGCCTGGTGCCACTGCCGCCGTTGCTGCAGCAGGTAAATGTACCCTCTTATTTATTTATCTCTGCTTATCATTTTATTAACTGCTTTTTTCCTTTTCTGGATATAGTGTCTCCAAGTCCGTATCAAATTGCATGGTATAGATGGGTAAACCATATCTTTTGTTCTTTCATTTGCACATACAGCTTTCCAAGCTGTGGTATCTGGATGACTGTACTTTTTTTTGTTTAATTGGTGAAATAATTCTGGAATCGAAACCGAGAGATGTTTTTGGTTTTTTTTTTTAGTTGTGTTTGGTGTTTGTTTGTTTGTTTTGTTTCTATGTCATGTTCCGACATTGTAAAAAGGCAATGTTGGGCTTAGTTGCCTGTTTTGGTAGTCTTACGAATATTACCTCCATAACTTGTATATAATATATTCTTTTCATCTCATTTGATAAGGCTGTTGAGTGGAAAAATGAGATCTTCACAAGAACATGTCAAACTTTAGCGAGATTTCCCTATTGTGGCTGTCGATTTATGCAGCTATATATGGTATTGATTAATGGTGTGAAAGCAATTGTAATGGAGCCTGAATTATCATAAATTTATCAGCTTTCCTTCACAAACCCCAAGACCCATGATGAGTTTCAAACCCTGATCATTGACCCGTCCACATCTTACACTGAAAATTATAAGCTTCTGAGGAACCCTGCTTCTGTGGTTAATATCCTTTGTTTCTCTAATCAGTCCCATAGCCTGTGGTCTTACTGTGCAAACAAGTTTTATCTGCCATGTAGGGTGAAAAGGACATGAAGACACACTTGCACCAAATAGTTTCGCCGACTAGTACCTGCGCCTAATAGATTGTTGTTGCTTACCCTTTTAAAACTTAATCATCCATCTCGATTCCTGAGCCTGAAAATACAGCAGGTGAAAATGGAGGAGGACATGTAGGGCATAACAGTCATTTTTTCTAGCTTGGGAAACCCCACCTTCCAACACCCCCATCTATTTTTTCTTTTTTCTTTTGCCCACCAAGTGGAGACATCTTGCCTAGGAGATAGTGGAAACGAGGACTAGAACACACCCTTAAGATAATGAGGGTGTTTTATGATTATGCATCTTTTTATTTTTTTTTAACATAGAATAAGAGCAGTAGATACTAGAGTTGAAAAAACGTATAGGCTTAATTAGGCTCATGAGTAATGGATGAATAAAAAACCATGTCCATCAAAATAGAAGTAAAACCAGTCTTTGAAATTCAAATGAGCTGTTTGAATGTGAAGTGTAAACACTTTTTTTTTTTTTTCGTATTACTGAGGATTACACAATTGTTGATTCTTTTCCCTTTCGAATCAAAGAAAATAGTTTAACTCTATTTTGTCTCTGAAATGGTAATGGGCATCAATAACATGCAGGGATATTCCAAATGGGCACTTTCTAGTAGAAGTGATGATTTGCCCCTTATATTTGTCTTAGTAGAAGTTCATGTGGTGCTCCATGTAGGTGGTTATGGAACTCTGGAAGAGCTACTTGAAGTGATAACCTGGGATCAACTTGGAATTCACGATAAACCGGTATTAGACTTTTGTGCATTTTCTGCCAAATCCAACGAACTTAACTCCTTCTAAAACTGCTAAGTTGTTCTCCAATATGCTTATTCAGATGACTGATACTATAACATTTTCACAATTTGCAGGTGGGATTGCTGAATGTTGACGGATATTATAATTTGCTGCTGTCATTTATTGACAAAGCAGTGGAAGAAGGATTTGTTAGTCCCAGTGCTCAGTTTGTTGATGGTTATTTATTATTCCAGATGTAGCTCAGTTTGTACTTGATGTAGCTCAATTTGTACTTGATACGAGAATATAATACACCACCCCAGTGTAATACATATGAGTTTGGAAGTTTTGTTGATGGATTTTATTTTGCATGTGTTTTCGATGTTCAACTTGAATAAATGAAGCAGAAGTTGATTGAATGTTGTATTTAGGAACAACCAAAAACCAGGCCTAGTAAGAAAATTGGGTCGTCAATTTTTTCATGGAATTCAGTTTTCCGGCAAATTTTAGGTCTTTAGCGGCGAAAAATTTTTCGCCAGGAAATAAGTTAAAAAGGTGATTGTCCAATCCCCGCGCATTGAAAATCGCAGCTAAAACCACACTACCAGCGATTTTCATATCACCGTCAGTAATTACGGCGATTTTCATATCGTTGCTACTGAGTTCCCTAAAGCAATGACTCAGTAGCAGCTATATGAAAATCGCTGCAGGTTTAACAATCGCAGCGCTTTTAATCGTCGGTAAATAATTTTCCCATGAAACGCTACTTAACGGCGATTTTCTAATCGCTGTAATACATGTTTTCCCATCGATGTTATAGTCGTCGTCAAATAATTTAGAAAACTGTGAATTTATAATCGCCGTTATTTATTTATTAGCAGTGATGTTATGTTCGCTGCAAATGAATATATCTCAGTTGTAGCGTTGTTAATATCGCTAGTATAAGCCATAGCCGGCGCATTTAATCACCGGTATTGATATTTCAATTCCGCTAATTATATTACAGCGATTTGAAGACATCGCTGGTAAATATTATTGCCGGCAATTTTTGCTCTTTTAGCGACACAAATTAATCGCTGGAATGAGTCTTTCCCAGCGTTTAACAACTGAATCGTACCTTCATTTTGCGGCGATTGAAAGTGATATTGTGGCGTGCATTATTCGCCGGTACTAATTAAATGTTTGCCGGCGATTTTAGGGTTCTGTTGGAGTAGATCTAAAGTGGGGCTTTAATACTGGCGAAATTGCAGTGAGTTATAAATCGCTGGGAAAGGTGTTTTGCAGCCATTGTTTGAGTTTTCCCAGCGATAGTGAACCGCTGGTAAAGGTGCCAATCATTTTAGTGTCGTCTGTATTGGAATTCTCCATACTAAATCCTAGATTCTCAACAGCTGCCACCCCGAAACCTCTAGTCATTGTTACGACGCCATTGCATGTCTCCCAAATTCAAGCAACCATTAATTGTTCCCAAAAGAATGGCCTGCAAATCAGAGTTAGATGCGGTGGTCATGATTATGAGGGCCTTTCTTATATATCTGATGTTCCATTTCTCATAATCGATATGATAAATCTTCGATCAATCAGTGTTGATGCAGAAGATGGCACGGCTTGGGTTGAGTCCGGCGCCATTATTGGTGAAGTTTATTATAGGATTGCCAAGAAAAGTATAAATTTTGGCTTTCCGGCGGGACTTTGCCCGACTGTGGGTGTTGGTGGACACTTCAGTGGGGGAGGATATGGCACCTTGATGCGCAAATATGCCTTGCTGCAGATAATATTACTGACGCACAAATGATTGACGTCAAGGGTAGAATCCTTGACAGAAAACCCTTGGGGGATGATTTGTTTTCGGCCATTAATTCAAGGAGGTGGAGGGTCTAGTTTTGGAATCATTGTTGCATGGAAAATCAAGCTGGTTCATGTTCCATCAACTGTGACTGGATTCACAGTTAATAGGAACTTGGAACAAAATGCAACCAAGCTTGTTTATCGGTGGGAACATGTTGCAAACAAAGTTCATGAAGATTTATTCATTCACGTTGTGTTAACTGGTGCCAACTCTGTTGGGGCAATCAATACAACGGAATGAATAAAAATGGAAATAAAAGAGCACACCGATGCATTCAGTGACACCAAGAATTTAACGTGGTTCGACAACTGCCTACATCCATAGAAAAGAGCTTCACTAATAAATAGTGAAACACAAGAAAATATTACAGAAGTAGAGGATCACACTCCACTCAACTCAACTATCTTCTTTCCTCTTAGAGTTGTCTTGACTCTCTCTCTTTTCTCTTCTTCCTTAGTGTGTCTGAGGCTCTCATTGGGAGCCTCAATTTATAGGCAAATATCAGTATGAATGAATTTAATTTGCATTCAATTGGTAACAGCAAATGCAGTTACCTGCTGAGTGCTGAGCAACCATTGTGGACTGCTGAGGCATGGGCATGGACTTCAACAATTCTCCCCCTCCAAGCCCATCTACCTAGATGCTATCCATTCCAACTATGTCTCTGCATAACTCAAACTTTTCATTTGTAACCACATTCGTCAACATGTTTGCTGGATTCTCTTTCGTATGGATCTTCACAAGCAGGGAATTAATCATTGACGGACGATATTGCCCTTTACGTGCTCTGCTAGGGTTCCGTCTCTTTGTTTGCTGTGGCTGCATGGCAGCCTTGGATGGCCATTCTTCTGGCCGTCCATCCTTCTCCGAAATGGTTGTTGTGGTGCCGCAACCCCTCCCTGAAATCACAGTTGCCCATCGTGTTCCAAAAGTAATGGACGGAGAAATATTTTTTCAATTCTCAAAGGAAGAAATCAACAGATCTGCGGAACCTTTCCGCTTCTCGATTGTGATCAAGTTCCTCCGCCAACGTCCCTCTCTGGATGCGATTCGTGCATTCATTGCCAGTCGGTGGGGTCTGTCATCTACCCCGGTGGTCTCCTCTATGAAATTGCCTCGTAACGTCTTCATCAGATTGGCTACGGAAGCAAACTTTGTGAAAGCCCTGTCCCGTGAATCATGTGAAGTGAATGGAGTGGCTTACCGTGCGTTCCACTGGTCTCCTGATTTTAATGAGGAACATCACCTGCAAAAAGAACATGATTTTGGTCCTCAAAGTGACCATTAGCACAACAATCACAACGAGAGGTAATAGGGATGCCAATACGACGAAGATGATGATCAATACTAAGGGCCATATACCAAGCTTTCCACATGAGAGAAGACATTTTAAGAGGGAGACTCTTATGCCAAATCCAGGAATGACCCTCAATAGTATCACTTCTAATGCGAACACAATCCCAAGCCGACTTAGTAGAAAACAGACCATTATCATTTTTAGTCCAAATCAGAACATCCATACCTGGCTTAGCCTTGCAAAGATCCTCTAAAATTTCATCAATTTGATCCGGCCCCACTAACTGACGAATAAAATCGACATC
This sequence comes from Juglans microcarpa x Juglans regia, assembly GCF_004785595.1. Taxonomy (NCBI): domain Eukaryota; kingdom Viridiplantae; phylum Streptophyta; class Magnoliopsida; order Fagales; family Juglandaceae; genus Juglans; species Juglans microcarpa x Juglans regia. The sequence goes on along the minus strand of NC_054602.1, from coordinate 16,075,846 downwards.
CCAAACATTATTTAATTGACAATCCTTCACGAGAAGATTGGGATGCCCCACAATATTCATATCATTGCTTAAAGGACCTCTGTCTCTCCATTTATCATACCAGAAAAAAACCTTACCATCCTTAAGACGCCATTTAGAATTATCCAAGACCAAAGGAAGAGATTTAACAATCATTTTCCAAAACCTAGTACCCTTAGTAGGATCAACCAGGTCCCAAGGTTTCAAACCCACATATTTACTCTTAAAAAAATTAGCCCATAAAGAATTACCTTGAATAAGATTCCAAGCAAATCTGGCATGAAGGGCTTTCTGCATATCATCGAGGTTTCTAAGCGCCAAACCTCCTTCCTCCACGGGACAGCAGATAGAATTCCAGGCCACCCATTTTTTCTTACCTTTGCCATTATGCTCCCCCCAAAAGAAAGTACTCATCATCCGGTGAATGTTTTTAATAGTAGCTTGAGGGACTTGAAGGACAGCAAAAAGATGAAGAGCCATACTAGAAATAACATGACGAAGTAAGGTAAGACGGCCACCCGTCGAAAGAAATCTCATCTTCCACCCCGAAATTTTCTTTTGGATATTAGCCAGCTATATTCCAGATGAACCTGTTTGAGACGACCCAAAATAATAGGCACTCCAAGATATTTGAGAGGAAAAGATCCTTCTGAAAATCTAGTCTTCCGTAATAATAAGCTTTTGCGAGCAGTAGAGATTTTTTAGGAGCAGAAAATGGCAGATTTAGAGTGATTGATACACTGACCCAACCAACTCTCATATTTATGGAGCACAGATAAAATCTCCCTAATAGCTTGAGAGCTACCATTAGAAAAAATAACTACATCATCAGCATACATTAGATGAGAGATTCTGGGCATACCTCGGGCCTTGGAGAATTGACCAAATTTTTTAGCCTCCACACTTTGCTTGATCAATCTAGAGAAAATCTCTTGAAGTATAATAAAGAGATAAGGAGAAAGAGGGTCACCCTGATGTAAACCTCGACCAGCTTTAAAAAATCCTTTAATAGTGTCATTCATCATAATAGAATACCAAGGAGTCGAGATACATGTTCTAATAAGATCACAAAAATTAGAAGAAAACCCAAAACAACGAAGAACCTCCAGAAGAAACAACCAATCCACGCGATCATAAGCTTTAGCCATATCCAATTTAATCATGATACTACCACCATGGGCCTTTTTATTAATGGAGTGAATCATTTCCTGAGTAATGGTAATATTTTCAAAGATACTTCTCCCTGGAATGAAAGCTCCTTGTTCCCACGAAATCATTCTTGAAATGAGGCCTGTCAGCCGATTAACAATGATTTTGGAGCATATTTTATAGAACACCAAACAAAGGCTGATTGGCCTAAATTTATCAAAACCAGAGGGAGTATCAACCTTTGGAATTAAGACCAGAAAAGATGCAGTGAAAAATCTTGGAAGATATTTTGAATTAAAAAATTCCGAAATGGCTTCCAAGACATTCTCTTTCACAATATCCCAACAACTTTTGAAAAAGCCCGAGCTAAAACCATCAGGTCCCGGAGAACTGTTAGAAGGAATAGAAGAAAGAGCAGAAGACACTTCCTTCATAGAAGGCATCCCACACAACATCGAATTGTCAGAATCAGAAATAATAGGAGAAATAAGAGTCGATAAATCAGGTAACAAGCTAATCTGGGAGCCCTGCAAAAAAGAAGAAAAGTAATCCACAGCACCCTGATGAATACTCTCCGGCGAATTAAAGACCATACCATTCGATGATCTCATGTGCATCACTTTTTTACGCCATTTATTAGCAAGGCATGCATGAAAAAATTTAGTATTCTGGTCTCCTTCCATATGCCATTTTAACTTGGCCATTTGAGCCAGTCTAGTATCTTCACGACGGAGCCAATTATCCAATTCCGCTGAGGTAGCAATACGATCCCGCTCCGTAGAATCATCCCAATTTTGCTGAAGTTTCTATTCCATCTCCTCAATTTGCTTCTCGAGGGATATAATATGCATTTTAGTATGACAGAAATTCTGTTTATTCCATTCATGCAAGGCGACCTTAGTAATCTTCAATTTAAAAGCCAATTTTGTGAGCCCATGACCATCAAAAGTAGCAGACCAAGCCTGCTTGACGCACGACAAGAATTGGGGATGATCCACCCACATTTGTTGAAAGCGAAAAGGCGAAGGGCCATAAGAAGAAGGATCCATCTTGAACTCAATAACCATGGGGGCGTGATCAGAAGTTGTTCTTGGCAAGTAAGAGCAAACCGCATTCGGGAAATACGAAAGCAAGGAAAAATCCATAAGAATACGATCAAGCTTAGCCCAAGACCTAGCAAGACCCGACTGCCCATTACACCAAGAAAAAATTCTACCTTTAGACTTCATCTCAACCAATCCACCTTGGTGAATCCAATCATTGAAATCCGCCATTGCTGCATTAGATCTAGGAGATCCACCCCTTCTCTCCGAATTATTCTGAATAATATTAAAGTCCCCAGCAAACAGGCAAGGAGCCTGCCCCATAACTTGGGAGCTAAGGTCCTCCCACATAAGTTTTCTCTCGTACATACTACACTTAGCATAGATGATAGTTAATAAAAACTGAAAAGACCCAGTGTTGACCTGAAGCGAGACAAACTGCAAGTTGGATCTCACCACTTGAATATCAAGAGAATTAGCCCAAAAAATCTAGATTTTACCACCAACATCCACATTAGAAGAAAAGGAATCAAACTGAAGATAATGCTGCAACCGGATGGCTTTGTCCACATTTTGAAACGGTTCAAGAACCGCAACCAGTTGAGGTTTGAACTTGGAAACAAAATTCTTTAATCTGCGATGAGAGGTACCAATACCACGGACGTTGCAAACAATTATAGAATTATTCATAAAGATAAAGTAGAGGGCAGGTGATGACCCGGGTGGAGCTTCTAACTTTCTCAAATTTTTTTTTCTTATATTTTTTCTTTACCTGTTTATCTTCAGACTCCGAATGGTACTCCTTATAATGAGGTAACACATCTGGAGGGATATCAGGGTTCGGCTCAGAGACAATAACTTCAGGGTAATTGTCAAAATTGGCGCTATTTTGGGGCTTATCTTGGGATCCCGATAGGACAAAATTGGAAAGATACAGTGAAAAGGTGGTTTCGTCGAGCAAATATTATGTCTCAAGTTGGCATTATTCTGGGAATTCTTCTGGTGATTATAACTTGGAGACTATGGCGGAGGCGTTGTTTGGCGCGTATGGAGGGTCGCTTTGAATCTGTCTCAGAAATTATTCATTCTGTTCGTCAGTGGATTAGTCTTATATGCCGTGATATGCATGCTAGTTCTCACATTTCCAGTTTTGATTTGCATGTATTGAAAAGTTTGAATGTCCAGGCTGTTCTAATCCCAATTCGGCGTTGCAAAACTATCACCTGGAATCGTCCTTCGGCATGATGGGTCAAGCTTAACACAGATGGTAGCAGTTTGGGTAACCCTGGTGCCTCAGGGATAGGTGGGATCATTAGAAATAATCATGGAAAACTTATTCATGCTTTTTCCTCATTCATTGGCATAGGTTCTAATAATCGGGCAGAACTTCTAGCTCTTCTTCATGGGCTTCAGGTTTGTAAATCTTTATCTCTTAATTTTGTGCATATCGAACTTGACTCTATGAATGTTATATCCTGGTGGAAGAGCAAGAGATGTGGGGTGTGGTATTTGGAGGATTTCTGGGAGGAAATTATCGACATTATGGACTCCATGACCTACTCGATACACCATGCTTTTAGAGAGGGAAATAAAGTTGCTGATTGGTTAGCCAAACATGGAGCTTCTGGTAAAGACTTAGCAGTTTCGCAATTAACGGAGACTCCCCGTGCATTGCGTGGTCTTATCCGTATGGATTACTCCGGTTTACCGTCTTTGCGTTTTAGTTAGTTTCGAGTATTTGTTGTTTGTCGTTTATTTTATTGTTTTTGTTAGTTTTTTTCTAGCTAGGTGTTTTCCGCATGTTGGGTTTATCGTTTGTACCCCAGATGCTTGTCTTTGTAACCATGGTTTTCCTCCGCCACAAGTGAGGGTTATTAATAAAATTGGGGAGGGGTCACTAGTGTACAGGTGACCCTAACTTTTCTTTAAAAAAAAAAAAAAATGGATCTTCACAAGCTTCAACAACTGTTGTTCCATCACCTCGCATATCCAATGATAGCGGATATCAATATGCTTGGTGTGAGAATGATACATTGAATTTTTGCTCAAGTCTAGAGCACTTTGACTATCACAATGTATCTTGTAGTCTTCTTAACTAATCCTTAGTTCTTGAAGAAAATGCTTCATCCATAATATCTGTGATACCCCGTATTTTAGTGTATTTTAATTGAAGGGTTATTTTAACTAATTTAAATATTGGTTTTATTGTTTTAAGTTTATCATATTTTTTGTTGATTTATTTTTATGATTTTTAAGTTGTGAAATTTATTTTGATATGTTTTCTTAATATTAATTATTGTTATGCATTTAAATTGCTCTTTATTTTAAATTAGTTTATTGTTGAATTTAATTATTTTATTTTTATTTAGTCACTACGTTTAAATTATTTTATTTAACTCGTCGTTTTGAAATTCTTTTCATTGGATCATTTTGTGACCCAAGATGTAAAGATTGGACCTCATTTCTTTTCCTCACTTTTTCTTTTTCATTTTTTTCTTTTTCCCTCTTTTTCTTTTCCTTCTTCTCTTTCTTTTCTTCTTCTTTTCCCCCTGCTTCTCCCTCCTACGCACGACGTCTTCCTTCCCCTTCCTCGTTCATTTTTTTCTTCCCTCCTAGTGCACTGCCGAGGGCCGTCGTGGCCGTCACCGCCTCTCTCAACCTCTTCCCCACTAGCCGGCAACCACCCCCTATGTTTTCAGCCCCTCCCGGGCTGCCAATCTCCTCCATGCACGGCCTCAAGCCACACGGCTTTTATGCTCTAGCGCTGCCATCGCCCCACCATATTTTCACCACAACGCCGGTGGCCTTCTAGCTACCTAACTCACCCAAGCTCGGCCCTGATCCGCCACCTTTGAGGCTCCTCTAACTCATTTTCTGATTTGAGTTTTGTAGACTCCAACCATTACCCACGCCGCCACCCACAGCCAACCACCACCACCATTAGCTTCACCAACACCCCTAAGCCCTTCCCTAGCCATCCCAAGTCTTCGTTTGTCTCCGTTCAAAAGTTGGGCTTTTGAGACCCACGACCATAGTCCAAAATACATTGTTTCATTGTTGCGCTGCCACTTCTAGCATCTCTATGAACCTTCGAAAAGTATATTATACCACTGAAAGTATTTTTCCAAAGAACTTTTGAGATTTAAATGCATTTTTACACTAACTCATATTTACTGTGAACTGGTTAGTTTTGCCGAACTGAGTCTGAGGAGTAAGGGGTTCGGTTGGATTAAAGGATAGAGTTGTTGTGTGATTGGATTATGTCAGGTTTTGTTGGCTATTGGATATTTGTGTTGTGTCATATACAATGCATTTACACATATGTTCATGTTTGCAAATGTAAACTGGATTTTCGCATAATTGCATACATGTTCATGTGTATACTTGAAATAATGAGTTTTTATGTGAGAAATGATTTTGAGTATGTTTGAAATGATTGGATTGATCGGTTTGAAAGAAAGGAAAATAGACTGTAGGGATGGTGGTATAGTCTCGCCTGTGATTCCCGTCTACGGTGCATGCAATAGGAATGGTGGTATAGTCCCACCTATGATTCCCACCTACGGTGCATGCGGTAGGGATGGTGGTAAGTAGGGATGGTGGTAGAGTCCCGCCTGTGATTCCCGCCTACAGTGCTCTGATAGGTACCTCTTGTGTGAAAATGAACTGTAGGGATGGTGGTAAGCAGGGATGGTGGTATAGTCTCGCCTGTGATTTTCGCCTACAGTGCACGCGGTAGGGATGGTGGTATAGTCCCACCTACAGTGTATGCAGTAGGGATGGTGGTAGAGTCCCACCTATGATTCCCACCTACAATGTCCAATAAATGATTATGTTGGGTCATTTTCTGGAAAAATGGCAGATATTATTCATGACGTGTGTTTGGTTAAATGAGATTTTTGGCATACGTTGGAAAATAATTATTTTTAGGAAAAATGAGGTTTTGGGTTACATTTACGTTTCATCATGTACACATGTTTGTTGGCTATATTAATGCATTTTTATCTATTGGGTTGCTTGGTTGATTACTTGCTGAGATTGATAATCTCACGGTATTTGATACCTTGTGATACCGTTTTATGGTATCGTAGATTTTGATGTAGATGAGGACGAAGAGCCTGAGGATGGTGGTAAGCAGGGATGGTGGTATAGTCTTACCTATGATTCTCACCTATGGTGCATGCAGTAGGGATGGTGGAAAGTAAGGATGGTGGTAGAGTCCCGCCAGTGATTCCCGCCTATAGTGCTCTGATAGGTACCTCTTGTGTGAAAAGGAACTGTAGGGATAGTGGTAAGCAGGGATAGTGGTATAGTCCCGCCTGTGATTCTTGCCTACGGTGCATACGATAAGGATGGTGGTATAGTTCTGCCTGTGATTCCCACCTACGGTGCATGCAGTAGGGATAGTGGTATGCAGGGATGGTGGTATAGTCCTGCCTGTAATTCCCACCTACGGTTTATGCGATAGGGATGGTGGTAAGTACGGATAGTAGTAGAGTCCCGCCTGTGATTCCTGCCTATAATGCTCTGATAGGTACGTCTTGTGTGAAAAGGAACTGTAGGGATGGTCGTAAGCAGGGATGGTGGTATAGTTCCAGCTGTGATTCTCGCCTACAGTGCACGCAGTAGGGATGGTGGTATAGTCTCTTCTACGGTGCATGCAGTAGTGATGGTGGTAAGCAGGGATGATGGTAGAGTCCCACCTGTGATTCCCAGTTACAATATCCGATAAATGATTATGTTGGGTCATTTTCTGGAAAAATGGCAGATATTATTCATGGCGTGTTTTTGGTCAAATGAGATTTTTGGAGTGCGTTAGAAAATAATGATGTTTAGAAAAAATGAAGTTTTGGGTTACATTTACGTTTCATCAGGTACACATGTTTGTTGGCTGCATTAATGTATTTTTATCTATTGGGTTGCTTGGTTGATTACTTGCTGAGATTCATAATCTCATGGTATTTGCTACCCTGTGGTATCGTTTTATGGTACCGTAGATTTTGATATAGATGAGGACGAAGAGCCTGAAGATTCGGCTCTACCGGAGAAGTGATTTGGAATCACTTGCTTGTTTATTGAGATTTGTCTCTCACTTTTTGGCTATGCATTTGGTTTGTATTATATTTATATTAGATAACAACATAACTTTTTAAAGACAATTTATTTTGGATATCTGTATTTAAATATCCGGTACTTAGTTGTCTAACTCTTAATTAACTGCTGCGACTTTTGTTATGCACTTTTTGTATGTTGCACACACTTGAGCACTTATCATTGGAATGTGTGACTCGTGTTGTCATCATCTCGGCGTCACGATTCTCGTGTTTCTATACGTGGGGGTCAGGGCGCCACACCATCTATTTCCTAGTCTCTACTACGGCAATGTATTCTGTCTCTGTTGTAGATAAAGCAACACACTTCTGTAATTTAGACTGCTAAAAGACAGCTCCTCCTGTAAAGGTGAAGTGAAATCCTGAAGTAGATTTTCAACTATCCAGATCTCCTGCCATATCTGAATTAGTATAGTCTTCCAAAATTGGTTTAGCTGCCCCAAAACACAAGCACACCTTCAATGTACCTTTTAGGTACTTGAGAATCCACTTGATTGCTTCCCAATGATCATTTCCTAGATTTGAAAGGAATCTGCTCACTATGCCTACAACATGAGCAATATCTGGTCTGGTACAAACCATTACATACATCAGGTTTCCTACTGCTGAAGAGTAAGGGACTGCTTCCATCTCCTCAATCTTTTTCTTTGAAGAAGGACATGAGCTCTTACTCAACTTGAAGTGGTTAGCAAGTGGAGTATTGACTGACTTAGCATCTCCCATGTTGAAACGTCTTATAACCCATTCAACATATTTTTGTTGTAATAGCCACACCATTTTGGCTTTCCTATCATGAACAATTTTCATGACCAAAATTTTCTGTATTGGGCCTAAGTCCTTCATGTCAAAGGACTTGGATAGTTCCTTCTTTAGTTTGTTAATCATGGACATATCCTTACCAATGATTAACATATCATCAACGTAAAGGAGCATGACAAACTTTTAATCTTGGAATCTTTGAACATAGACACATTGATCTGCAACAAGTCTTTTGTAACCATGACTCATCATAAATGAGTTGAACTTCTTGTACCATTGCCTCGGCATTTGCTTGAGGCCATATGGACTCTTTTCTAACTTGCAGACTAAGTGATCTTTTCCTGAAAATTCAAACCTTTTTGGTTGCTCTATATAGATTACATCCTCCAGATCTCCATGGAGAAATGTTGTCTTCACATCCATATGTTCGAGTTCCAAATTCAAGCTTGCTACCAATCCGGATTGACATCATCTTCACCACCGGAGAAAATATCTCGTCAAAGTCGATTCTATTCTTCTATTGGAATTCTTTGACAACCAATTTGGCCTTGTGCTTTATCAGCTTTCCTAAGCCATCTCTTGAACATCCATTTGTTTTTTAGGGCTTTCTTTCATTCAGGAAGTTTCACCAACTTATAGGTCTGATTTTTCTATAAAAAACTCAGCTCTTCTTGCATTGCCTGCACCCATAGGCTTTATCAGCATGATTTTGAACTTCCTGGAAGCTCTCTGGCTCCTGCTTATCAATAAGTAGAATATAGTCTGATTTCGGATATCTCTTCGACGAAATCAGTAGGCAGCCTCTTACCGATCTTCTTGGTTGAGCTTCATCAACCAAATGAGATTCATCACCATCCAACCCCTGTGGTGGTGCACCAGCTTCTGGTGGAAAGGGTTCTTGTTCCCCCTGCTCGACAGCCTGAGCTTATTCTTCTGCTTCTGAATCTAGATCCTGCACATCCTCATTATCTGTAGCAAACTGTAATGGTGCAGGATTTGGAGTATAGGAACTAAGCTCTCTTGATGTTTAGGAAGCTTCAGTTCCTATGTGTTGGTTTTCATGGAACACAACATCTCTACTTCTGACAATTCTCTTTGTCATTGGATCCCATAACTCGTATCCGAATTCTTCATCTCCATATCCAACAAAGATACATGGAGTTGACTTGACATCGAGTTTTTGTCTCAACTCCTTAGATACGTGTGCAAAGGCTTTGCACTCAAACACTCTCAGGTGAGAGTAAGAGACATCTTTTTAAGACAAAACCTTATCAGGAACTTCAAATTCCAGTGGTGCAGAAAGAGATCTGTTGATCAGGTACCAGGTAGCACGAACAGCTTCACCCCAGAATGGCTTTGGTAACTTGGCCATGTTGAGCATGCATCTTGTTATTTCCATGATGATCCGATTCATTTTTTCGGCTACACCATTGTGTTGAGGGGTATATAAGACCGTCTTCTCATGTCGAATACCGTGATTAGCGTAGTATGCAGCGAACCTTTTGAAAATACATTCTCCTCCATTGTCCGTTCGCAGGCACTTCAAATTCTTTCACGTATCTCTTTCCACTAGGGTGTAGAAACTCTTGAAGTACTCGAATACCTGATCCTTTGATTTCAAACATATACCCAAACCTTTCATGAAGCATCATCAATGAATGTCATGAAATATCTGTTACCTCTCAATGAATCTTTTTTCATGGGACCACATACATTAGAGTGTACCAGACTCAACAACTCTGATCCTCTCTTTGTAGAGGAATTAAACGAGACTCTACCCCGTTTGCCAAACAAACAATACTCACAAGGGTTTAAAGCTGTTCCTTTGACAACTTTGATGAGTGCCTTCTTCATAAGCGTATCTAATCCCTTTTTCACGAATGTGTCCGAGTTTCTTGTGCCATAAATTCTGTGATGCCTCGTCTTCCACTGCATTGAGGCTATCATAATCGATCTTCACATGGGTCTTGTACAACGTACAACAAATATGTCATTGGGCGACAACCATGGCACCTTGTGACAACTTCTAAGTGCCTTTACTGAAATAGTTGTCATAGCCCTATCGATCAAGGGCTGTTCCAGAAATCAGGTTAAGCCAAAGGTCAGGAATGTGTCGAACATCCTTCAATACCATGGTGCAACCAATGTTAGTTTTTATCTGCACTTTGCCAACTCCCACGATTTTCAAGGAACTGGCGTTCCCCATGCTTACCGTACCAAAATCTCCTGCTTTGTACGAGTGAAAAATTCACTATAGGAAGTGGCGTGGTATGATGCTGCTATGTATACCACCCACTCAACATCGTGGCTTGCAACGTGCAGACACGTCTTGACACTGGTAGAGAGTATTGCCACATCTCCCGAAAGAGTGACAAGAGTTTCACCATCTTCTTTCTTCAGCTTATTGCTATGACCTTGCTCCCTTAAAAACTTGCGGCAGTTTTTCCTCATATGGCCTTTTTTGCCACAATGGTAACACTTCATTTTATCTGTCTTCTGGTTCCTGCTACTGCTGGACTTTCCACGTGGTTGAGACTTCCCTCTGTTTCTGCCTCCACTTCTCCCTCTATGATTACCTTGAGGTCATTCTCTATTCTCAGTGCAAAGGACATGAGATTGATTCATGCTCATCTCCTTTCTTCTAGCCTCCTCATTGAACAAGGCATCATTAACCATCGTCATAGTAAGTTTACCATCTAGAGTAGAGTTACTTAGGGAGACCACCAGCGTCTCCCAACTGTCTGGTAATGAATTGAAAAGTAGCAGGGCTTGTTCTTTATAGCAAAGATTCAACTTGACATACTCGAGCTGGTTAACTAGATTTTGAAACTCGCTAATGTCCTCGGTAACAGATGTGTCACTTTTCAACTTCAAGTTAATAAGTCATCTCATCAAGAGGGCCTTGTCTCGAGTAGTCTTAACTTGATACATATCCTCCAACTTTTTTCAGAGGTTTTATGCATCTATCTCTTGGGTCACGTGGTGAAAGACAGTATGGTCGATCTATTGCATGATCTGACCGATAATCTTCTTGTGCGTCTTATTCCACACTTGATCCCGTATATTCATTTGGTTTCTTCCCTTCATTTTTCAAGGGGTCAAACAGATCTTTACAGTTCAAGAGATCCTCTATCCGATGTCTCCAAAGATTGTAGTTTGAGGCAGTCAGCTTTATCATGGCCCCTGATGGTGAATCCTCCATGGATTTAGACTAATTCTAAATAAAAAATGCAAGTATAGTATCTTTGAGGTAGAATATTGCAAAACGGAGAGCACCGTTGTGTCCGGAACGCCTGGTTTTGTTGGAAACGAGTCTAGTTTCGTCAAAATCGGATTCAAATAGAACAAGGATGAGCAAAAAAACTAAAACATGGACTTTGTCGCGAGTGCAGTGTGTGACGATCGAAAAATGCGTAGGCGCATGGAAGTCACACACCTTTTAGTGGTCAGTAGTGCGTGAAATGCGTGGACGTCACACGCAAATACTTCTCTGGAGCGCGTGTGGCTCCTGGTGCGCATGGGGTCACCCGCTCGATCCTCTCCTTGGCGTGTGTGGTGCGTGTTGACAGTGGACTTCACTCTCCAATCTTCAGAAGGTGCGTGCGGCGTCCGTTCAGCCTTTGGTTTTCACCACTTTTCTTGTCTCGATGAGACGAACACAGTGGTATGTTCAAATTTACAAACTGAGCAGCGCACTAAAACCGCTTTTTGTGTAAAAACTCCTTCCAACAATCGCTCTGATACCACTTGTTGGGAAAAACAACACAGCAGAATGAATAAAAGCGGAAATAAAATAGCACACCCACGCAGTCAGTGACACCAAAAATTTAACGTAGTTTGGCAACTATTTACATCTACAGAAAAGAGTTTCACTAATAAATAGTGGAACACAAAAAAATATTACAGAGGAGGAGCATCACACTCTACTCAACTCAACTATCTTCTTTTCTCTCAGAGCTCTCCTGGCTCTCTCTCTTTTATCTTCTTCCTTGGTGTGTCTAAGGCTCTCGCTGGGAGCCTCAATTTATAGGCAAATATTAGTATGAATGTATTTAATTTGCATTCAATTGGTAACTGCAAATGCAGTTACTTGCTAAGCGCTGAGCAGCTATTATGGACTGCTCAGGCATGGGTATGGACTTCAACAAATTCTATCCAATAAATCCAAACCCCTAAACTAATTTAGGCTTTTGGATTGAAACTCTAAAATTTTTCCTAAAAATAAAACACCAAAAGTCTAACCTAATCACACAATCCAACTTCACAGTATCCAAAACACAATCCTATCATCCATCGAAAATATAAAACAATTCGTATTTCAGAATCTCAAACTTAGGGCCTCAAGATACTTACAAGGTGAGATTGAGGGAAAATGAAATTTGCGACAATGACGCCGTGACTGAGAGAGTTAAGAGAGTTTGAGAGAGAGAGTCTAACGGGTTGTTTGGAAATAATTTCCATCTCATCTCATCTCATCTTCTTCCCAAGCATCACTCAAAGACAAACACTTTTAAACTAATCATTATAACTTTTTCAAATTAATCATTACACATTTACCAAACTTCCAAACAAAATACAAAAAAATAATTCAGTTTTTTCAAATCTCAAAACAAAAATAATATTAAAAAAATAATATTCTAATAATATTTCAATTTTATAATATTTTTAACTTTTTTTGTCTCATTTTTCAAGAGGTAGTAAATACTTAACTCAAACTATCTCACTATTATTCACAAACCATCTTAATATTATTTACAAAATTCTCATCTCATATTTCTCCTCATGCATTCCTTAAGAGAGGCATGAGAAAGAGACACATAGATGCAGAGCAGGCGATGATTAAACCTAAAATGAAATGACGCCGTATAAACTCTTCGAAACGACGTTGTTTCATTACAAAACTTATTTCTTTTTAATATATATATATATATATATATATATGGGCTAGGTGATCAAGTGAAATCCGAGCAGGATAGAAGCCTTGCCCAACACCCGTCCCAGCCTTTCACAATGGGCAGTTGCCCGCTCGTTCGCCTGCCCGTCTACTTGCATGATCACTACAAGAAAAAGCGTCATTTCTGGCGATGTAATCGCCGCTAATAGCCTATTTATTGTTATGGTAAATTCTTTGTGTCCATTAGGAAAATCGCCGGACTAGATCATTATTTCCGGCGATTTTTTGTCACCGCTAATAAGGTTGTCCCAAATACGCTATGTATAGCAACTCAGCCGTTATCATTAAAAAAAAAAAAAATCGGCGCTACAATTTATTATTTCTGGCGATTTTATGTCGTGGCTAATAATATTGTCGCAAAATGTAAAATCCTATCCATCTTGCTTATTACGGCGACATCTAGGTCGCCGTAATAAGTCCTACACAGTAACGAAAACCTAAATTTTCCCCCTCGCGCCTAATTTCCCTATTATTTCCCCCCCCCCCCCGGCGAGTTTTGCCCCTCTATCTCTCTCTCTCTCTTTGTGACTCGAGGCTTCGCACGGTTGTTTCCGATTGCTGTCACCGCCTTCTCGCCGCCTCGCCGCCTAGCCGACGCAGGTGAGTTTCTCTTTCATTATTTTTGGCTCCACCGATCTCTCTCTCTCTCTCTCTCTTTCTCTGACTCGAGGCTTCGCACGGTTGTTTCCGGTTGCTGTCTTGCCTTCTCGCCGCCTCGCTGCCTAGCCGACGCCGGTGAGTTTCTCTTTCACTATTTTAGGCTCCACCGATCTCTCTCTCTCTCTCTCTAATGCTGCCGCTGATCAGTTTCCTGGCCGAGTATAATATTGTTTTCTTAGAACCGAATGACTACTGCATTTTATCTTGAAGTACTTACCGGCCAGTCCATAGTCCGAATGACTGCATTTCATATGGAGTCCATGTATATGAAGTTCTTATCTCTGTACTTGAGCCCCAAACAAGAGAAAGAAAAAAGAAGTCATTAAAATCTCTATCATTGTGTGGCTTTTATTTTCAGCACATAAGCTTTTGTTTGACATTGAAACTGCTGTGATATTTGTCATCTGCATGCTTAACCACTACCAGACTTAGATCAGAGAGTTCATCACATTGACAAAAGTTTACTCCAAGTTTATTAATATTGTAGTTGGAGATTATCTTCCATCTAACGCTTTCTAGCTAGATGATCATGATCAGCCATTTTTAATGCAGTGCATGCTTGTCCCCACCATGAAAATATCTTCTATATATTTACCTGGAAGGACTAGTACTCTAGCTATATATATATATATATAAATGCAGGTGAGACCCTGTTCATATAGATATATATATATATATATATATATCCTACTAATTAGCACGACTAAGGCTAGCTTGCAACTCAAAGTTCACGCCCACATCAATCCTCCATGTTACAATTCTAACACACACACACACACAAATGAATTATTAGAAAATTTCAAAGATCAATCGACATGCATGCAGTAAAATTAATATTTATATTAACAATTATATATAATAATGCAACATTTTGTGATAGTACTATGATAACTAGGATGGAAATTAACAAGCTGGCTGTTCAGTTTGCTTGTAGCACACTGAGTGATTTTATTATATTTATTCACTTATATATACGTGTATATTGTAAGTGATTTTATAGGTCAACTAATAATATAAAATGCAGTGCACGCTTGTTCCCACCATGAAAATATCTTCTATATATTTACCTGGAAGGACTAGTACTCTAGCTGTGTATATATATATATATATATAATTGATCATGTCACATATAATTAATGGTGGTTGATCTAGAATCACATGGCAACAGCCTCAACTATTGTTGAGCTTAATCAAGTGGTTCTCATCTCACTCTAGTAATCATTGCCTTTTTTGCCTTAATTTACACCTTCGCCCTTTGCCTCCAAGGGCTTTCAGTTTCTCCAAATTCCCTCTCCATGCATTTACTTCCTCTCTTCTTCTTCTTCTTCTTCTTCTTCTTAATATGAAGGTTTGTTCTTTCCTCCAATATTAATTTTTCTCAAATTGTATTAGAGATAGTATTGTTTCCATTAGTTCTGTTTTAGTTCTGTTACGTCTCTATTATTTCTCTTTTTAGTAAGTTACATTTTAGTTACATTTTTAGTAACAGATAGGTTAGTTTTGTTGCTTAGGTATTTAAAATATTTCTTTCCCGCCTATTATACACGGTATATAAAGCATTTCTGCTTTGATGTATAAACAGAAGTCTTAATACAGAAAAGAATTCGATGCTCTGCATCTTTTTGACACTTTCTTGATATCAATCTTAACATGGTATCAGTTTGAAAAACACATTCCCGCGCAATGACTGATTCTTCTTCAGTATCATCTTCTCCCTCTGATCCTTCTTCTGATTCCTCCAGTCCTTACTATCTTCACCATGGAGATAGTCCAGAATCCATTCTTGTTACTCAAGTTCTCATTGGTGACAATTACCATACATGGCGTAGATCCATGCTAATGGCCCTCACTGCCAAGAACAAAGTTGGTTTCGTTGATGGCTCTATTGCCAAACCAGTAGGTACTTCTTCTCTTTTTCATAGCTAGACCAGATGCAATAACATGATCTTATCTTGGCTTCTTAATTCTCTTTCTAAAGAGATTGCTGCTAGTGTCATATATGTCGAATCTGCCAAGAAAGTTTGGTCTGATCTTCAAGAACGTTTCTCTCAAGGAAATGGTCCTCGGATCTTTCAACTACAGAAGTCTATTGCTTCTCTTATGCAGAATGATCTCTCTGTTAGTGCATATTTCACTCAAATGAAAGGTTTATGGGATGAATTGATGAACTATAGACCCTTACCTGTATGTTCATGTGGAGGTCTGCGTACATTGATGGCCATGCATCAGCAAGACTATGTTATGCGTTTCTTGATTGGGCTGAATGACTCATTCTCTCAAGTGCGTGGTCAAATCCTTTTGATTGATCCACTTCCTCCTATGAACAAGGTTTTCTCTCTTGTTCTTCAAGAAGAGCGCCAGAGAGACATTGGATCACCTCTTATCTCTCACATTCCATCTGCTGCACTCTCATTAACAGCAAAACAGGCTCATCAGATTAAACCCTCCACTCGCAAAGATAGACCTATTTGCTCCCATTGCTCTGTTCCTGGGCATACCATTGAAAAATGCTTCAAGTTACACGGATATCCTCCTGGATATCGCTCCAAAGGAAAATATTCCACTCCATCATCTTCAGCTCATTAAGTTGTTGGTGATTCTACCTCTTCATTTCCACTCACACCACAGCAATGCCAACAGCTTATAGCTCTTCTCAATTCTGAATCACATGTGTCTCAGACAGCCAATGTGATTTCTTCAGTCGATCATCTTTCGGGTAAATTTTCTTCTGTTTTTTTCGTTAAAACAGCATTTCCTATGCACATTACTTCAAATGATTGGATCATAGACACCGGTGCTACGGATCATATGGTCCATTCCACTTCACTTTTCACTTCTTTTCATTCCACACATAACTCGTTTGTCAAAATGCCCAATGGCATTTCTGCACCAGTTACACATATTGGATCCATTCATCTATCTCCGCAGCTCATTTTGCATAATGTTCTGTGTGTACCTTCTTTTCAATTCAATCTTCTTTCTGTTAGCCAACTAACCAAATCAACATCCTGTTGCTTAATTTTTTCTGGTAATGCTTGCTATATACAGGACCTCACCCATTGGAGAATGATTGGGAAGGGTAAAGCCAAAGGAGGATTATACATACTGCAAAAATCAGATGATCATGTTACTCTTCCTTGTAATTCAAATTTCAATTCTACTTATGTTTCACAATCTAATCATTCTGAGTTTGATATTTGGCATAAAAGGTTGGGTCATCCATCCTTTTCTCGAATAAAGTTGTTGTCTTCTATTATACATACTGCTTCCATAAACAATGACATTCCATGTTCAATTTGCCCACTTGCTAAACACAAGAGATTGCCATTTCCTTCTCACAGTGAACACATTTCTTCATGTCCTTTTCATCTTATTCACTGTGATATATGAGGCCCATTTCAGTCTCAGTCATTGGATGGTTTTAAGTATTTCTTAACCATTGTAGATGACTTTTCTAGAAGTACTTGGGTTTATTTGATGAAGTCAAAATCTGAAACTCGAGTGCTATTGCAGAATTTCATTAATATGGTTGCCAATCAATTTGATTATTCCATCAAAACTATAAGGACAGACAATGGCACTGAATTTGCTATGCCTCATTTTTTTTCTTCTAAAGGCATAGTTCACCAATTATCTTGTGTGGCCACTCCTCAACAAAATTCAGTAGTTGAGAGGAAGCACCAACATATTCTCAATGTTGCTCGTGCTCTTCTTTTTTAGTCCAATATCCCTTTGTTTTTCTGGTCTGACTGCATTCTTACAGCAGTGTATCTCATTAACAGGATTCCTTCTCCCTTGCTAGCAAACAAAACACCATATGAATTACTTTTCAAAAAACCACCCTCATATTCTCACCTCAAAGTGTTTGGCTCTCTTTGTTATGCCTCTACACTAGCTCACAATCAATCTAAATTTGCTCCTCGAGCTAGAAGATGCATTTTCATTGGCTATCCTCTTGCTATTAAAGGATACAAACTCTATGACCTTGATAGTCATACTGTTTTTGTATCTCGAGATGTTGTTTTTCATGAACACATCTTTCCCTTTAAGTCATTAAATCAAAATCTCAGTGCTTTACCCCAATCCTCTCCTGTCTTTCCTACACCTATTCTTGATCAACATGTTTCTTTTCCATCCATTCCAGTGAGTTCATCTCTATCTGATTCTACAAAACCTGTCAATTCAGAATCCACACATTCAGAATCCACTCATACAAAACCTGTTCCTAATCAATCCACACCTTCACAAGATCATTCTCTTCCTAGAAGATCTTCTCGAGTACATAAACCACCTGGTTATTTGCAAGATTTTCATTGCCATTTGGCATCCTCATAGGCTTGCTCTTCTTCATCTTCAATTGGGAATTCTGGTTCTTTATCAGGTAAGCAATATCCACTCTCTCATTTTATTGGTTATTCTCATTTATCATCTAAACACAAAGCCTTCACCTTAGCTCTTTCAACCTTTGTTGAACCCAAGTTTTATGACCAAGCTGTCAAAATTCCTCATTGGAGAATTGCTATGGCTGAAGAAATTCAAGCCTTAGAAAACAATAACACTTGGACATTAACTAATCTTCCGCATGGAAAGAGTCCAATTGGATGCAAATGGGTTTATAGAGTAAAACTGAAATCTGATGGGACACTCGAGAGGTATAAACAAGATTGGTTGCTAAGGGTTTTACACAACAAGAAGGAGTAGACTACTTTGATACTTTTTGTCCAGTTGCCAAAATGGTTACTGTCAAGTGTCTTCTTGCCATAGCAGCTGCAAAAGGTTGGCATTTAATCCAATTGGATGTCAACAATGCCTTCCTTCATGGAGATTTGTTGGAAGAAGTTTACATGTCCTTGCCTCCTGGTTTTGGTGACAAAAGTGATACAAGAGTTTGTAGGTTGAACAAATCATTGTATGGTTTAAAACAAGCTTCAAGACAATGGTTTGCTAAGTTTTCTTCTACCATTCTTGATCTTGGTTTTAAACAATCCAAAATAGATTACTCTCTTTTTACACGATTGCAAGGCACCAGTTTTATTGCTTTACTAGTATACGTGGATGACATCCTCATTGCTAGCAATGATATAGAAGCTGTCAATATTTTCAAAACATTCCTTGATCAGAAATTCAAGCTTAAGGATCTTGGGTCTTTGAAATATTTTTTGGGTTTGGAAGTTGCAAGGAATAGTTCTGGTATCTCTTTGTCTCAAAGGAAATATGCCTTAGAGATTTTATCAGATACTGGATTCATGGGCTCTAAACCTGTTAAAACTCCCATGGAACAACACCTCAAGCTATCTCGAGTTGATGGTGCTATTTTGGAAGATCCTAAGGCCTATAGGAGATTAGTGGGCAGACTTCTTTACCTTACTATCACACGGCAGATATCACTTTTGTAGTCCACACCTTAAGTCAATTCATGGACTCTCCTCGACTGCCTCATCTTCATGCTGCTCAGAGAATTTTACAATACATTAAAGACTCTCCTGGCAAAGGTTTATTTTTTCCTACTAGTTCCAATCTTCACTTGACTGCTTTTGCTGACTCAGATTGGCTGGCTGTTAGGACACTCGAAGATCTATAACAGGCTTTTGTATTTTTCTTGGCACATCTCTCATTTCATGGAAATCCAAGAAGCAATGCACAGTTTCCAGATCCTCAGCTGAATCTGAATATCGAGCCATGGCTAACACAGTTTGTGAGCTTGTGTGGTTACTTTCTTTGCTCCATGATTTACAAGTTCCTCACTCTCAAGCTGTTGCTCTCTATTGTGACAATAAGGCTGTCATTCATATTGCAACTAATCCTATGTTTCATGAAAGAACAAAGCACATAGAAATAGACTGCCATTTTGTTCGTGACAAGGTTCAAGCAGAAGTTGTGAAGCTTTTTCATGTTTCCTCTCATCATCAATTGGCAGATTGTTTTACCAAACCATTAGGATTTCCTTTGTTTTCTGATCTTGTATCCAAGCTGGGCCTTATCAACATACATGCTCCATCTTGAAGGCGGGGTATTAGAGATAGTATTGTTTCCATTAGTTCTGTTTTAGTTCTGTTATGTCTCTATTATTAGTAAGTTACATTTTAGTTACATTTTTAGTAACAGATAGGTTAGTTTTGTTGCTTAGGTATTTAAAATATTTCTTTCCCGCCTATTATACACGGTATATAAAGCATTTCTGCTTTGATGTATAAACAGAAGTCTTAATACAGAAAAGAATTCGATGGTCTGCATCTTTTTGGCACTTTCTTGATATCAATCTTAACAAACTGACCATTTTATTTTTGCAATAATATTCCAATACGTACTCGTTTTTATAGTGAACTCTAGCTTTATGCTAATTTATAATTTCATGGAAATGATATATATTAGACCAGTCTTCTTAATTAATTAGTTATTTTAATTTTGAAACCAGACCTACGTACGTATGTACCTTAATTCTCATAAGCATTAAATGATGAAAATTAATTGAAAAAACATATATATATATGCTATATAACCTACCTAGTAATTAGATAAAACTAAATTTTTTGGGTGGGTTTGAGGCTTATCATGAATTAATGACCTATTTTTCTTTCTATTTGTTAATTATTGATTATTCAGTCATATATATCTAAATGGCTTGAGTTAGCTATAGAAATTAATGTCTTTGATGTTGATGTTGAAACATTATACATATTGATTATATCAGTGATCTAGAATTATGGGTTCACATGCATGCATGAGAAGATCGATTGAAAAAACGCATGCATTTCTTGTCTTTCACGAGGTAGCTGAGGATGTTCTGCATGAATTGCTAGTTTAATTTCTACATATATACATAGAAAATGCTATTGAAGTAGCTAGATTATAATGTGGTTGAGAACAAACATTATAACCATGATCCATACATACATACATACATACATACATACATACATACATACATACATATTTAATAATTAGTCATTTAAATGTTAATGATCCATTCATCTCCAATACATCATGAGCAGCTTAGATCTAATTGCACCAGTAAAAAGATGAGTTGATCAGTAGTTACAACCATTATCATTAATAATGGATAGCTAAAAGTCCCACAACTTTTATATATGTTAATAATTACCAACTTCATGGACAATTAAAAGTACAGGAATTTCATTAGTTGGGTTAATCCTTTTGGTTCCTTTTAATTTTTGAAGAAAAAGTACAGAATAAACCTTTTTTCACATTAATCAAGATTATCATGCATGATCAAATAAGCTAGAATCTTTGCCAAAAGCTTCTGATTAAACCTTTTTATTGTGAAATCTCATGAATTGCGTGACACTACGAATTAGCCAAAAGTCACTTTTTTTCATGATTCAACAATAGCATCTTTGTGATTTTGAAGCTTCCTTATGCTGGTATTCTATATATTCCGATTGTTTGCAATGATATGATGGGCAAAGGGTTAATGGTAGTTTATTGTTTGGAAATGTTTGGAAGTTGGTTTTTAGTCCAACAAAAATCATCCAAAATGAATACCGGACATAGGCCTACTCTTGCTCTACCTTCTTCGTCCTTGGTAAGGATGGCGATGAGGATCTCCAGAGCAAGGTGGTTCTCTTTCTTAAGAAGAGTATTCCACTACCAGAATGGATCAAGATCTGATCTTAGCTCGAATCCTTTCAAGTCAAGCACTTGGATGCTGATGGAATTTATAGTTTTGGTGATTCAAATAAGCATCACAACATTTACTATAGCCATTTCCAAGGAGAAGCTTGTTTGGCCAATGAGAATATTGATTGTTGGTTATAATATTGGATGTGTTCTTAGTCTGTTGCTACTCTACGGCTGCTATCGGCATCATCTCAATCATGGAGATGGTTTTGGCCTTTCTGATGTGGAACAGCAGAGGGGCAGTGAATAATCTAGGTATGCTAGCTTTACATACAGTTCGCCCTTTCAGCTTCTATGATTCATTTATATTTTTCTCTTAAACAAAATCATTGGTTTCCATGCGTTGTACTAATAGTGAAAACTCGTCTATTGGGATCATTACAAAGATTTGTGAGCTAGTTATAAAACATCATGCAACTGTTATTGAGGATAAGTCTTTGATTTTGTTCTTTGGGTGAAATTATTGAGGAATTATGCAAACAACTTAGTAGTGATGAACCCTTAGTGATATGATAAAAGCCTCAAGTTATAACAAATAACTTCAAATCAATTCGATAATGGTTGGTGGTCACTATATTTTGTACTAGGCCACCTTAGAGTTTTAATCGTATTGGCAGCTATATTTAAATGATGAAAAACAAGATACAAACTCATGAATTGGCTGCTTTTATTTTTTTTCACACCCAAACTAGTTTCCATAAATTTAGTGAAAGTGTTACAGAGAGTTTTTGACAACTCAAGAGCTTTTCGAAGCCTTCTAATTGATTGCTACAATGGATACAGGATCTCACATCTAATGAACAAATGCCGAACTTCACTAGAATTGTTCTTTGCATTATGGTTTGTGATGGGTAATGTTTGGGTAGTTGACTCTCGATTTGGGTCCTTCCATCGAGCCCCAAAACTGCACGTGCTATGCATCTCCCTGCTAGCTTGGAATGCAATTTGCTATTCATTTCCATTTTTGCTATTTTTCCTGCTATGCTGTTGCGTGCCAATGATTAGCAACCTCGTCGGATACAACATGAATGCGGGGTCAATTGATAGAGGAGCATCCGACGAGGAAATTTCTCAGCTTCCCAGCATCCGACCTTGCAAATGATGATCTAGTAAGTCTCATTTCTTTCAACTTACACTTACAGATAAGCTAATATCTTTCATAGGACAGAACAAATTTAGTAGATTCTAAGTCAAAAGAATATATTGGTGTGTTGAAAGTTGAAGTGCTGATGAGATTGTCGTGTTTTCTTTGTGTTTGTGTCGGGAATGATAGGAATGATGCATTTGCATAACCAATTACTTGGATAGGGAAGAATTAAGGAGGTTGCCATGTTGCCATGTCTTCCACCTCAAGTGCATAGATCAATGGCTCCAAATTACATCTTCTTGTCCTCTTTGTAAACAAGAACTAGGGAGGTAGTACACTATATATATATATATATATATATATATATTGGGAAACACATTTTTTGTGGGGTAGTACATATGTTTTGAAGAGTTTCCATTGATTTGGAGTTGCTCACAAGATGGCCTTCACCTGTTGCTTTCACTTTTGTCATGTTAAGTTTATGTGGTGTCAAGGATTTTGATCTGGAAGGCCTTAACAAACTCTTCCCATTGCCTTCCTTATTCTACCTCAAGATGCTTGGTATGGTGTTAAGGTCAGAAAAATGTATAAATGGATTATATTTATTTGTCATTTATGCTTTACAAAGGGATTGTATTAACTTAGATGATGTGGACAGGGATTGCCTGGTGTTCCATGGTACAAATAACGCCTCCTTCATCAGAAATCTCTTGGTTCCCTGATGGTCATTATTCTCATAAGGACTGTGCAATATAATTTCTCTAAGCTGAGGGTATGTAAACTTCACCAATCCATATTGCTAATTTGATTATGTTCTATATTTGTGATGACTTTGATATAATTGCTAGACATGAATTGCTTTAACTTAATTGCTTTAACCTGGTTATTTTTATCTATATGCTGCACCTAGAGGCTGAGATAGGATGTGTTATCCTTTCTTTTGGTGATTAGATGAGTTACCCAATTAACTGCATTATAGGTGGTTATATTAAAAAATTAATGTATACATGCACCTATGCTTACACATTGTAGATAAAAGACATGAAAAAAAACCTAGTAGACAAGTTAATTGAAAACTCGAGATCTCACAACATTAGTTCAAAATTTGTTTCACTTAATGTTTTCCTTTATGCATTTTACATTAAAAAAAAGCATGCTCATGTTAATTTTATTTGCTTAGGAATCATATATATTTAATGCAATCATATATTTAATGTTGTTTCACTTAATGTAATCAGCTTGCCAGTTGCCTTTATTTAATGCAGCCATTATAGCATTAATAAAGTGAATGTACATTGTGAAAATGATGAATGTACATGGAAATGAAGAAAATGATGAATGTACATTGTGGTTGACTTTGAGAACTAAAGAAGAATGTATATGTTTGCAGCAATTAACATCAATGAAGAATGCATCAAGTTTTGAGAAGAAGAGTTGAAGAATGAAGTTTTGAGATTAAGGCAATTTTGAGATCATGACGAAGGCCAGCAGCTTCCAAGGGATGATCAAGGCTTGCTTAGGAAACTCTAGTTACCCTATATTGAAGAGAGGAGGACACCTATAAAACAATATTGATATATTGTGGGGTGTTAAGTAGTACTTTAGACTAAACTATCATCAATTTCAATTTGAGCAATTTTCATTAATGTATGATGTTGGGGATGTTTAAACCATCTATCTATATATATATATATATATTTCAATGATGATTAATTCATGATATTGTATGCTTATTAGGAAATATAATTGATCAGATGGTTTAATGGATTAAACTGATGTTGAAAGCAGGCTGAATTGTATACAGAAAAAATATTTCAACTCATTCCGACGAGTTAAAGCTAAAATATTATAGATGAATTGATTCATTTCCGGCGATTATATCTTGGCGAAATTACTAAGTATCGACAATAATATTTAATGGGAAATACTTTTTTCGGCTACACTATCTCGCGACAATAGCTCCATTTCGACTTTTTTTTTTCTAATTAGATAATATATATATATATATATATATATATATAAGGGCAATGCAAAAGAGCTTAATATATAATTATGAAGGACTTTCATGATTTACATATATAGTATTTCAATTAAGAACATTATATTGAAGACCGACTAGATAATCAGTTTGCTTACCCATCTTAAGTTTTAAATTATGAACTACACTTTATATATATATATATATATATATATATAGTTTAGTATTTAAACTTATAATGACTAACTTATAAGGTGGTTCTAAGAACCTGGATTTGATATCAGTTAAAGTCATAGCTCATAATTGTAAATACAATATATATTCCTCCATCATAAGTAAGCTGCATCTTATCAATAAAATTTACAAATTAAGTAACGTCCTAATCTTAAAAAATTACATCTCTAATTTGATGATTCCATTATTTTTTTTAATGTTGTATGATTATTTTGGGATATTGAGAGTACTTTGCCGTGTTCTTAATTAATTATGTTGTAGTCATTGATGTTCTTGTAGAAAAATGTATACGTCTGATTTGAACAACTAAGTTTTATGTGATAGAGTCTTTGGAGTTTATACTTCATGTATAGTTTGGATGTGATATTAAATGACATGAACTAATTTCCTAACCCTCTGGATATGGGGTGTTACAGATTATACTTAAATTTTATGGCAAATTCTTTCGGAAGGCTTCCGCAGCAAAGCTTGAGTCGTAGATGACAAGTTTCAAGACAAAATGCTATGAATTTTTGTTGACTTTCCAGTAGAGGCCGAGACTCAATGAACATGTATTCTTGAAGGAAAGGTGAGAGATCTAGTGGAAAAGATAAAATTGGTTCCAATGGCTTAGAGTGTCCATCCAATCCGAGATGGACGTCGATCCGTCTACGTCGATTTGAGATGGCTTAGAGTGTTTCCCACACGACCATCTCTCTTTGTTCTACTTCCCTCTATTTTATTTCTCTTCAGTCTTCATACACGGGATCTGGCCGAGTTATCTCAAAATATATGCAAGAGGTGGTCGCTCAACTCTCTAAAATAATAAAATTCATTCAATAACCCTATAGAAGATGCGAAACTTAACTTTCATTGATACAAAGATGTCCTATATATGAGGGTTGTATAGGGCTTTGCATTTACAAATTCAAATATATAACGTTATCAAAATATTCAAAAGTTGAAGTTATAAAATATAATTAAGTATAGTATAAATCAATCTACACCAATTAAAACATCCATCCATGATCACCCAAAGGCTTGCAAAGAAATTTTATATGCAATCAGAGAAGAACATCTATTATCTGCTGGCTGGAGAGCAACAAAGATTTATTTATGAGATATTTTATTTATCATCTTTTTTATTATAATCATTACAAGAAATATAGGCGCTAAACGCATTTCCTCCGCCATAGATGAGGACAATTAATAAAATTGGGAGTCTGTCATATTTAATAAAATATATATATAAAAAAAACAGAAAATGCACCAAAAAAAAGAAAAAAGAAAAAGAAAACAAAACGCACCGTCTTCCTCCCAAAACCAAAATCCCCCAAAAACCCTTATTTCCTTCACCTTCTCCTTCCCCCTAAAATCCCCACGCGTCCCACCCCCAAAAACTTAAAAGCTCCACTTTCTCTCTCTCCCCCATCCTCGTCTCACTAATTCTCCCTCTCCGTGGTTAGGCCGCCTCTCTACAAGCTGTGCAGCTCCTCCGCTACTTATGAAACCCCGGTAAGCCTCTAAATCCTCTTCTATCTGTCTCGATCTTTATCTGTGTATTCGGTTCCGACTCTCCCTCTCAATAACTATCTCTTCGTACTAAGCCAGTCACTGTGACTAGTGGAGGCCGCCGCAACCTGTCCAGCCACGTTGCCTCGCTCTGTCGAATCCTCGCTGCAGCGCCACCTCGCCCACGAAAATCCAGCCCACCACCACTCCTAGTTGGGTAAGATACTCTCTTGCTTTACCCATGGAACCTAATGTCATCCATGATTGTGTCTTTGTTTTGGAGTCGGGTGACTTTGACGGGAGAGTCAAAGGGAGTGAACAAATATAAATCAGATGGGGTAGATTTTTTTAGTGCTGGTGTTTAACTGTCAAAACATGTAGAAATCGACAATTATAAATGCCAAGCGTGCAAAAGTAGTTCATATTAAATAATTCACATGCGTATGATGATCTGCAAATGACTAGCTACATATAACAACATTTGGCATTTTAATAAGAAAAGGGAATTAACTAATTCATATCTTATTGATTTAAGTTTGTCACAAACCTATTTGGCTTGAGTGAGCTTTTGAATTCTTTCTCTCTCTATGCTGCTTGGTTGGTATATATTAGGGTGAATGCATTTACTGTGGCAGCTGTTTGATTGGGCCTTGTGGAGCCGATGCTGCAGTGGCGCAGTGGCGATTGATTAATGTTTGTTTTTTGGTGGAGTTGTGGCCAAGTTATTTAATTAATGTGGTTGTTTTTGGCCATGTATTTTGTGGTTCCTCTTGTTGATCAGTACTGGTTGTTTTATTGTAGTAAGATCTTTTTGAGGTTGGCAGCTGCTAGAGCTACTGAGGAAATCCACCGATGATTTCTACCAATTGTGTAATTTTTTTAAACATTTGTTTTTGTTAAAAAACCTACAAATTCATTAAAAAAATACTTTCTTAACCATTAAGTTAAAAAAAATAATAATTCGATACAAAATTTCGGTGCATGGATATTCCTTGCTCATGAAAGTTAGACCAAATACCAAAATCTTAAAGATCAAATACTCTCTCAAACACTCCCTCAAGGCTCAAAATGCAATTTATGCCTTGATTGATAATATAATGAGAAGGTTTACACGGATATCTTATAAAAGTAAACTTGCCAATTAACATAACTTGATCATGTAAATTATTAGATCTACTTCACAATTAGAAAGCTTTATAATCTGATATCTCATGTCAAGCCATGTCAGTTTATAAGTTTTTGTAAGATTTCTATACAGACCAAGCATTTCTCCTCAAAGAAAAAACCCCACAAAATGGACATGAATTAAAGTCTGAAGTGATGATCTAATAGAAGTCTTAAAGTTTGGGATATGAGTATAATGCATATATATGAATCTCTTTTGCTTTGACACATTTACCATTATGGAATGTAGGAATTGATTACTTATCGGTTGCTGCCTTTGAAGATTTGATCCCATCTCATCTTGTTTTCTTGGAAGGCTGGGTAAGAAATTCTTTCCCCATTGAGTGAAACTTAGGCAACCACTAGGTTGGTTTTATGAGAACTTTATTCTTGGAGTTGAAATGAACTGTCATTAAAGTACTTTGGAAAAGCAGAAACCTGCGTATTGGTTCCCAAAGAAAGAAAAAGAATTGTTTTTATGTGAGTGTGATATTGGAGTTTTAGCTGTTTATGTACAACATTTGACTACTTTTTTAGCCACTTTTAGATTGATTTCTTAATATGTTGTTTCCTAATGAAAACAATTGGGTCATAATTTGGAACAAGTGAAATTGTAGTAAGGTGGTGTCTATCGTGATGATATTTGCAATAAATGAAAAAAAAAACTATAATTATCTTTCCGTCATTGGCTTTCTATATAACATGGTCTGGAAAAATATACTAATTGGCCATTGTAGAGCATGTTATTTTAGTCGTGCTCAGGGTCAATGTCTTCTTCCTGATTATTTGGGTTGACTGATGAACATTGAGCTGACATCTACCATAATGGTGTTCAAGTGGCGTATTTTTATCTAGCTCTTTGTTTTCGAACTCTGTTTTTAATATGGATTTTTGCTATTTAGTTTCTTTGAGCAATGCTAGCTAGATATAATTGTAGGAATATATCTTGGATAGGTATAACTTGCCCATGCAAATTACCTTAATCATAAGTAATCGGGATTGAAGTGACTTACCTTAATAGGAGGATGAACAACTTTGTGTCATCCCTCTTCGGGAGAAGACAAGAAGCTAAGATAATTGGTAATGAAGCAATGGCATATGGGTACAAGATACTAATGAACTCGTTGTACGGTAGATTTGGTATAAATCCATAAAGTACTATAACAGAGGTATGCAATAGGGAAAGATATGACTATTTGACATAGAGGGACGAGGAATGATCTAACATCAAGAGTAGAGTTGGAGTTGGAATTACCTTAATCAGGTTCTAATTAACAAAATAATATACACTCTTGACACCCTTTCTTACTACTTATGTTCATACCTACAAGTACCTTTGCTTTTGCTTATTATTGCACACCTCTAATAATATATATGCTTATAAGTTTAAATACATATGCCGGTTTGCACCCGGACATGGTAGCCACAACCAACTAAATAACTTTTCCCTTACTTTACATTATTCTATGTGGCATTGTGCTGAATTTATCCCTTACTAAACAACTTCCCCTCCTCTACTTGTTTCTAGATAGACAAGAGTTGGATGCAAATCACTGATAAATTTGGATCTAAGGAATATGCTAAAGGAGTTAAGGAGTTCATTAACTTGGCCCGATCTCATGCTACTAGTGACGAAATTCGTTGCCCATGTGTCATGTGTTCAAATAATTACTTCCTACCTATAGGCCAGGTAGAAAGACACTTGTTCATTAAAGGTATTGAGAAGAATTACACGACGTGGATTTTCCATAGCGAGGAGGAAGATTTAATCATAAGTGATGATGATGATGATCTACATGATCCCCAAGAAGAGGATGATTACATCAATGACATCGATGTTATGTTACAAGATTTTCGAGCTGGGACATTTCCTAATGTTCCCATAACTTAGTCATTCCATACTGAGGGTCCGCCATCGGTTGATCCTGAATCATCGCCAACTTTCGACCAGTTGTTGGCTGATTCCCGGTGTCCTCTTTATGAAGGTTGTACAAAGTATTCTAAACTATCATTCACTGTCAAGTTGCTGCATATCAAAACACTTGGTGGTTGGAGTGTAAAGTCTTTCGACATGCTTTGTCACTTGCAAAAGTCAGCTTTTCCCAATGCCCTTTTGCCAAACTCATATCAAGAGTCACATAACTTGGAAAAAGGCCTGGGCTTTACTTACACCAAGATACATGTTTGTCCGAATGATTGCATACTTTATTAGAGGGAAAATGTAGATAAAGATGAGTGTCCGAAATGTAAACTCCCAAGGTGGAAATTCAGCGAAAGTAAGCAAAGACGAATTCCTCAAAAGGTTCTACGACATTTCCTGTTGAAGCCAAAGTTGCAGAGATTGTTAATGTCACAGAAAACAGCAGCTGATATACGGTGGCACAAGGATCAGCGCGTTATTCAACAGGGTATTCTAAGTCATCCAGCTGACTCTGAGGTGTGGACAACATTTGATCAAGAGCATGCTTGGTTCGCGGCAGATCCAAGAAATATCAGGCTTGGTTTAGCTAGCGACAGTTTCAACCCATTTAATAATTTGGCTAAGCCTTACAGCGTATGGCCAGTGATTCTTGTCCCTTACAACTTGCCCCCATGGTTATGCATGAAAGATCCATTTTTTATCACTTCACTCTTGATTCCTGGACCAAGATCACCGGAAAATGAAATCGATGTTTATCTTCAGCCTCTGATAGATGAATTGATTGATCTATGGGATAATGGTGTTGATACATACGATGCAAACGCTAGAGAGACTTTCCGATTGCATGCAGCATTGCTGTGAACAATCAATGACTTCCTTGCTTATGGAAACCTCTCCGGGTGGAGCACTAAGGGGAATATGGCATGTCCATTGTACAAGGAAGAAACAGATTCAATGTGGTTGACATATAGCCAAAAAATTGTTACATGGGTCATCGCCGATTCTTGCCACCGGACCACATCTGGAGAAAGAAAAAGAAGACTATTTTTAATGGCTATGCAGAGCATCGCGGCCTGCCTACGGTGTATTCTGGAGAAGATATACTGATTCAACTTCAAGATATTCTTGATGTAAATTTTGGTAAAGGCATAAAGAAAAGAAAGCATACTATAGACGAGTTTAATTGAACCAAAAAAAGTATCTTCTTTCAATTGCCGTATTGGTCGACTATAAAGATTAGACATAATCTAGATATAATGCATATTGAGAAGAACATTTGTGACAACATCTTAGGAACTTTGATGAATATCTCTGGAAAAACTAAATATCATCCTAATGCACGTCGTGATCTTTCCAATCTCAATATAAGGAAGGAGTTACACCTTATTCAGGATGATACACGCATTAGTATGCCACATGCATGTTATATGTTGTATGGAGCTGAGCGGACTAGTTTCTGTAATTGGTTGCGAGGTGTGAAATTCTCAGATGGATTCACTTCAAACATTGCCAAATGTGTTAGTGTACCTGATTGTAAAATCTCGGGGATGAAAAGTCCTGATTGCCATATTTTCATGCAAAGGTTACTTCCTACTGCAATTTCTGGATACTTACGCCAAGATGTTCGATTGGCACTAACTGAGTTAAGCACTTTTTTCAAAGAATTGTGTGCTAGAACATGTAAGTTTGAGATGGTTTTTCTGCCTACCTTCTTTGATGTAATGGTGCACTTAGCCTACCATTTGCCACGTGATGCTCTGCTTGCAGGGCCAGTTCAATATAGGTGGATGTATCCTTTCGAGAGGTATCTTGGAAAATTCAAGAGATATGTTAAGAATAAGACCTGCCCGGAAGGTTCAATAGCCAAGGCCTATATCCATGTAGAATGCTTGAATTTTTGTTCCATGTACCTCCACGATGTCGAGACTAGATTCAATCCCCTCGAACGTAATGTTGATGAAGGAGATGAGGGTGTACAAGAGGGACTATGTGTTTTTTCACAGAAGGTGCGCCCCATGGGTTTTGCTTCACGTCACCGATTAGACGATAACATTTTCTTAAAAGCCAGATGGTATCTTCTTAATATTTGCACAGAGATTGATCTATACCTTAAGTAAGTAACCAAACTACTTACCAACTTAGTAATTTTCAATTCTAAAGATACTGATTTACGTTGCATCTCCTACACATACTTAACCGCTTGAGTTCTTTTGTCTAGTGTGCACTACATGCAGGTCAGTGAAGAGTATCCTGATGATGTCGATAGTATGCATGCTGCAAAATTCCCATATTGGTTCAAGTCACATGTAGGGAAATTCATTTAGAAGTTCACCCCTATATGAGTTTTGAATATGTTTGGCTTTACTTTATGCGGTTCCTTGTTTCAACTTGTGATAGATTCAAAGTCTGCTTGCTGATAATCCCGGAGAAGTTTCGAAGGATCTATATGCCCTAGCATGTGGTCCTAACCCTTGGGGTGCATCCTATTCAGGTTGCATAACCAATGGTATAAGATTTCACACAAAAAATCGTGAAGAACATCGTCACACCCAAAACTCAGGTGTCATGGTGATTAGTGAACAACCAGAATCTGAAAAGCTTGAGTTCTTTGGTAGACTAATAGACATTTTGAAAATCCGCTACATGGGTTGGCGTTGTGTTTGCTTATTCAAATGTGAATGGTTCGACATCTCTGATTCCAAACAAGGGATACGTGTGGAAAAACATTTTATTAGTGTGAATATGTCTCGGACAGCTTATAAGGACAACCCTTTTGTTTTGGCGTGCCAAGCGTCGCAAGCGTTTTACCTAAAAAATCGCAGCATCCGTGGTGATTGGTATATAGTGCAAAAGGTCAAAGGTCCAACTATGACCTTCCACGAAAACCCCTAATTGAAGATGATGCATCTGATTTTAGCAACGTTGATGCATACCAAGTGGATAATTCTGGCGATGCTTACGTGAATGTCCATGCTGATGACATTCCACTGCAAACAAACATGCACAGGCCTAATGTTGAGCCGGAGCAGATTGAAGTTGACACATCGGTAATGCAAATGTCAAATTGCAACCAGTTTGAGAGGGGGTTTATCAATGACGATACAAGTGAAGATAGTTCTTCTCACAGCACCGAAGTGGAGTGTAGCATAGAAGAAGATAGTCTCTCAGAGGATGAGATGAACTAGCCACTTCAAAGTTGGTAATTACACTGTGTCTCCATACAACCCATTTTGTTTGGCTTATCCTAAATATCATTTCTCAAATTAAAGACCCATATTTTCCGTCTCTCGCAGGAACATCAAGGTCGTTAGCAATGTGCAATTTACTTCAAGAATAGGGGATCTTCCATTGAATGGATGTGTAATTTGCTTGAGAATTATTTAGTTTGTTATCTTTTGCCAATTTAGCCAAGTTTGTAATGACAGCACACTAGGAGGCATTACTTCCTAAATGTCCTGGTTAATTTATGAAGAATTAGCTAGCCAGCATAAGCAAATTATTAATTAGAGGCCATTGGAAATCGATAGATCGAAGCTAGCCACTATATATTATCCATGATCAATTGATGTCTTCTTTTTATTAACTTCATGTAAAAATATTTATGACACATGATAATTTAGTTTGAAATATTTATCCATGAAATATTTATTATATCATATCATTCCAGCTTCAATATGTTTTGCTTTTATTACTATATATTTAGTTTGAGTCTCTCGCCGATCGATGATCTCTTCATGCCCTTCTCAACTGATCTCACTGTAGAACTAATTCCAAGTACTTCTTCCTCAAAAACTGTTCATTCACTGTATGTATGCCCTCTCATTAATCAATTAGAAATACCATATTATATATATATATATATGATCATATATCACTTGCGCGCGCTGCAAAACAAAAGTCACTTGCATATATATATACACACATATATATACATGATCACGAGTACTAGGACAGACAACTCGAACTTTAGAATTTTAGCAGTCTCTTCATGCTGTTTTGAGTTTTGCTAATTCGTTTATCATCATCATTATATATAGTTGTCTTTTGTCGTAACCTAGCTAGCAGCTTGCTGCTTGATGTCTATGTCGTCCTTGAAATTGAAAGTAAGGTTAAAGATTAATTATTCTGGTTGGTTCTAGTAGTACTACTATTGGTCACAAACTAAACAGTTAAGCAGCCTTTTATTTATTTTTTCCAGCAACATTCCAAGCTGGACTTTATTATATATTATGTACAACGTCCTTGTACAAAGCCATCGAAATGAGGGTAAATATTGATGCATGAACCTCTCTAGCTAGCCACGTTGAAATTTCCTAATCCGCATGTGTTGGAATTCGATGATCTGTGCATGCATGCCGCAACAAATTATTTACCATTGGGTGTACAGTACTAGTAGTTTATATATACGTACGTTCCTATTAATTTGATCCCATCATATCATGTCACATCACATGCATTAATTATATGCTCAGAGGCAATATCAAATTGAAATTAAATTAGTATATATATATATAGGATATTGTACATTCGTTATTGACTTATTGTAGCAGTACTACCTACTCGCGTTAACAACTTTCAAAACTGTTCAAATTAATTGAGGACCTTATGATAATTAAATTGGATATTACGAATTGAACCATGCCTTGCTTTGATAATCTCCTGAAACTGTCTCACCAATCAGGACAAAACTAACCACTATTTGCTTCATGATCTTAGAAATCACTCAGAGTTTTGTTTGCCTAAAATATATATGATCTAGTATATATTCTGTAATTTGAATATTACTGCATAATTAAATTAGATGACATTAGAAAAGATATTGGACTTTTAATTTTTTTTCCTCTTTCTACAATATCATGTGCATGACCTAATTATAATCGCCTGTGTTGCAATATCATACTTAAAATTAACATATTATAACTAACTGAGTTGATCATGTTATATATTAAACTTGTTCATGTTTCATACTGTGTGAGTGACATTGCTTAAGCCAATAAAGAGTAATGGTGCCAAAAATATTAATACTTAAAGAGGGCAGAGAATCATGTACAAGATCAACTTCATATATAAGGCTTTTACCTAGCATCTCTCTCTCTCTCTCTCTCTCTCTCTCTCTCTCTATATATATATATATATATATACACTCATTGATCAATGACTGATCAAGCTGCATATATATTTTTGAGACATCTTCCCCATTAATTAAGGAGAATATGATCTTCTCCACTACACTTG
Source organism: Juglans microcarpa x Juglans regia (assembly GCF_004785595.1). Taxonomy (NCBI): domain Eukaryota; kingdom Viridiplantae; phylum Streptophyta; class Magnoliopsida; order Fagales; family Juglandaceae; genus Juglans; species Juglans microcarpa x Juglans regia. Next base: position 16,041,404 of record NC_054602.1, on the reverse strand, counting down.
AGATTAATAGATATAATACATATAGTGTAAAATATTGATCAGTCTTTTGATCATTTCAGATTATATATCATGCTGACAAGTACTGAATTAATTAAAATACTTCATAGTTTACACTAGATATAATATATATATATATATATATATATATATAGAGAGAGAGAGAGAGAGAGAGAGAGAGAGGTGACCAGTGCATACACTAGCTACTAGTTATACTCATGTTAATTCTGCATAATATCACAGGTTGAACTGTATTTGCAGCGAATTAGGGATCAATTTTGCAATCAGTCTGCAAGTACGTACTAGCATGCATATTTGCCTTAAAAATTAAGAATGTTTTTCCTTTTTCTTTTCGTTTACTATACTAGACGTACATTTATAATATCCGGTAGCTTGCATACTATATTGCATGGTAAAGTAGTAGTACTCATGCGTAAGCATTATATTTGAGACAGACTCTAGATCTACATTCAATCACGAGATTATTTTGTAATCCATGCAAGTATTAATTCAAGATATAGCTCTAGCTAGCTAGCTAGGTTGAAAACAGCTAATTAATTGGTTTTACAATTCTCACGTACAAAAATGCATGGTAATTAAGTTATCATCTTGTTTCTTTTCTTTGACTGGAACAAGGGATATTGTTGGCGCTGAGATCAGAACTATCTGATTATGATTTTCATTACTAACGGATCATAATTAATATCTGCTCAAGATCATTAGGTTTTTATATTTTAAACAAGACCCATGCATGATGCATGATGCATGAGCTTCCATGAATGTTGAAGCCAAAAACTCATGAAGGGTTTCAGTGAATTACACACATACAAACACACAGACATATATATTTATATATAGGTCATGTGTATAAAGCATGAGCTGATGATCACTAGATTATGCATGTTTATTGAGTATATATGAACTAGCTAGCTTGTCATGGTTATCCAAATTAATTGGATACTTCTATATATATATATATATATATTCTGTAATTTTACTGGGTTTGAGAGGCCGGGCATGATCATTTGCATAAAGAATGATCTAATTAGATTACTACAACTTGAATACAATTCCAGTACCCCGGCCGTTAGCAGTGTGCAATTTACTTCAAGAATAGGGGATCTTCCATTGAATGGATGTGTAATTTGCTTGAGAATTATATAATTTGTTATCTTTTGCCAATTTGGCCAAGTTTGTGATGTCAGCACACTTGGAGGCATTACTTCCTAAATGTCTTGGTTAATTTGGACCATTCCCTTAAACAAATAGTAGCATGATGATGAACTGATTGTAATATTCTAAACTAAAGTATAATCATATATAAATAATTGTATCCTTTTAGTGTGATTGCAGGAATAATATTGGTTGTTCAGTTTTTTTGGCAAGCACACCACCTAGAAGTTTGTTTATATAGCGTGCTTCATCAATGCCGATAACTGGAAGAGGTAGAGGTCGATCATGCGGCGTGAGCTACGGTTGGGGGAGATCTCAGAGCAATGATGAAGTTCGGAATAAAGTACCCATTGCTGCGATGGATCTTAGAGATGACTCATCCTCAAGCTCAGATGACTTAACCGATCCACCTAATGTCGTCCCAAGCACAGAACCGAATGACATGCCAGCAGTTGATTCGTCACTAAGCACAAACCCGTCTAGTATTAATCTAATTTAGATTTATATTGTTTTACATTTTGGATATTGTTTTACATTATATGTTTAACATGTTGATTAGTTTAATTATTGAACTATGATGACATTTTCACTCTTGGAAACAACCTAGTACCACTTCGCCAGAAGCATGGGCGAGGAGCTGCAAAGAGCACAGAGTTTGAAAAAGTGCAAAAGTATGGAAAGATACCCTTGAGGATAAAGGACGGTGAAACTGCACCTTGTTGTGAAAACGCTACCTTGTTTACTACAAGGGTTACCTGGTTGGTCAAGCACCATGTGGACTTGAGTCATGCTAGCTGGCACGATGTACCAGCTAATGAGAAGGAAGAATTAATTACACGCATTCAGGTAAAAGTAGGAGAATGCAATACATGTTCAAATAGAGTAGATGAAAGCCTAACATTGGTAATGTAAAACTCGGGGCTGAGAGATTATAATTAATACTCTTGATGTTTTGTCTGTAGGCTAACTTCATCCTCGACTGGACCAAGAAGAACCATCGTGATACGGTTACGAAGACACTACGCAAGCGGTTTAATCATATTCGCTATGATTTACATAGAACCTACAAGCAATATGAGAGCAATGAAGAAGCACTTGCGAATGTGCCACCGTTGGTGACACCAGCCACTTGGGTAAAGTTATGTGCTCGATATTCAAGCGATGACTTTAAGGTAAGTTGGCAGTCGTATACTTAATTAACATGCTGTGGAATTTTTTGGTAAAATAGTCACCTGTATTAAATGTTAGTTAGAACGGTTAGTTTTTGTTAAAATAGTCAACTATATCCACTTATGTTTTTAGTCATATAATCCTCTTGACACCTCTACATTCAATAAATGTATATCATGTCTTATGTGATTGCAGTGGATGTCTGAACGAAATAAAAGTAATAGGGAGAAGCAACAAAACAATCACACGGCTGGGCGAAGGTCATTTGTGCGGCTAATGGAGATGAGGGTAAGTCTCCATTTTGGTTGCAAGATGCACAACGACTGTATGTAACATTATTATTTCTTTGTGCTGTGTGATATGTTAGGCTTCTTCAAAGTTGTGTATTTCTTTTGTGTTCTCTATATATCAATGACTAATATAATTACTTGCACATTTAGTTATGAAAAAACAGAAAAAACACTCAACAATCGTTATTGTTTTTACTTTGTAAGTCGAATCCCAACAATTAATTTGATAGCTTGAATGAGAGTTTTATCTTGCAGATTTGAGTTCCATTGTGAATGCTAGCTACTTGTACGCTTTTAATTTGTACTCCATAATGGTGTTCATATATTCAATCTACGTTAGTGTGTAATTTATTTTATTTGCAGTCTGGGAACGAGGAGAATTTGGTTGATTTCTTTAAAGAAGTCAGGTGGTCAAAGAAGAATGACAAATTTGTGACTCCCATGACGGAAGAGAAATATATGAGTGTTAATTAAGTAAAATCCCATGATGTTTGAGAAAAACTAATGTCTATATTTTTAGTGCTAAGTACATATTACGAGCAATTAACCTATGTGATGTTTTCCAATGGTTGATAGAACGAGATGGCAGCAAAGATGGCAGAGCTGGAGCCTGAGAAGCGAACTAAGGAGGCTGCAACAACAATATCTAAGGAAGTTTTGGGCCACAGGCTAGGGTATGTACAGGGTCTCAGCGAGATGGTTATTCCCGAGTCATCTAGACAATCAACTAATGCCCGAATAGTAGAATTAACTAAACGTGCAGAAAGAAGTGAGAAAAAAGCTGCACATTATAAGGCTTTACATGATGACTTACGAGTGAATGTCATGTTATTAATGGAGAAACAAGACAAGTACGACAAGTTTATGGAGAGATATGAGTTAGAGAGGTAGACCCAGGGAGAGTCTTATAGAGAGACTCAGGGACCTGCATAGCCAGTTACTAAATTTGAGAGTAACAATTTTTTGTCAATTTTGGTAAGGAGATGAAAGTTAAAATAATATAACAAGAAAATGTCTCACATGTCTCACATATCTCCAGAACCTCCTCTTTTGTACATCAGTTACTGGTGTGAGGTAGGTAGTATATTTTTTGGTTAAGGATATTTTGTAGCTTTTGTCTAGCGATGTACGTTGCTTTTGCCACCAACATGCACATTGGAAGTTCTTGGTCATCAATGTACAATGAAATTGCTACAGCAAGGTAAGTTATCAATACATACGTAGCCTTTTAATAATATTATTAGTACCTGACTAACCTACAGATTTTCATTTATTCTTGTTCTGACATTGTTGCTTTTTATGTATCTTTCAACATCTATATGACTAAGAATAAATAACTTGTTTCATCATTATTCTGAAATTTTTTTTTTCTGTTTGGTCAATGAAGTTGCTGAATGAGAGATATCATAGAAGAAATCACCTTGGGTGAGTGCAGCGGACTTGCTATTTACTAGTTCCAATAAGCGCAAATTATGTACTTCTCATATAAAAAAATCATAAGTGCATATGGTTTTTCACCTATATAATTTGTTCTTTTTGGTGCGTACTTTGTTTGGCAGGATCAAATTGCCAAGTGTTGGATTTTTCTCACATTGGGTACTGTGATTTTGGAAGCTAGCTTTATACCAGACTAAAGAGCTAGCGTACTTAGAGATTTTCTGAAATGGACTCATTAGTCTTCTGAATCATGTAAAAGGTAGCTCCAATTTCAGGTGAGACCCTTGTATTAATTGTCAGAGTTTCTACATGTTCTATATATGTACATAATATATACATAGTTGGTTATTTTATTTAGAGATGCTATATTTTATTAATTGAATGCCTTGTAACTTAGGCCTTGAATATTATGTTTTTGCAGAAATATGTTGCATTTCTTTACAGTTGTGTTGAAGCACTTGAAGTAAAATCGGTGAACCAAATTCAACTCTTCCCATACTTGCTGAATATGGTGATTAGAAAGAAAAACACTTGCAATGAAGAAGCTGGTGCATTCATGAAGGCAACTTGCTGTTAGACATTTATAGTTTGAACAAAAAACACTTGTAAATTTATATTCCATTGTGATATGTTGGATGGTATTATGTAAAACGTACACTTAAATCTTGGTGAATTTTAAATGTACGTCGAGGTTATTTGAATGATGTTGACATATAATATATATGTGCAATCAGATATAAATTTATCCAAATATAGTATTTATAATTTATTAGCAAGCAATTATCTGTTATGAAATTACAAATATTAGGGAAAATAACACCACGACAAAATTCAAGCAAATAGAATAGGTTTTGAAAAAAAACAAAAAAACCATTTCCGGCGAACATAACTCGCCGAAAATAAATATAGCAATTAATATAGTAGACATTATTTGCAATTATTTACGGCGACTATATCATCGCCGCAAATAATTGACTTCGTGTTTCTGGCAAATGTCAATTATCGCCAATAATGGAAGTTTTTTGGCGACTTAAATTTGCCGCAATGATTATATTTCCGGCGATTAGTAGTCGCCGAAATAGACTTGAGCAACTATGCTAAAAGCCTTTACTGGCGATATAGATGATATTTCCGGCGAGTAGCGAGTAATACTCACCGGAAATGGACAACATTTCTGTCCGTTTTCGAACATCGGCACAAAATGTCTTACTTGGCCGTTTAAAAGCAGCGACATTTTGGCAAACTTATTTAGCCGGAATAAGATTTTTGCGGCGAAAATTGGTAGTATTTGCGGCGATTTTATTCGCCGGAAATAAATTTATTTCTTGTAGTGGATGCGGGAGGACAACCTTACCCACCCCAGGCAGGGGTTGAGTGGGTGGGCTGCCTGGGGTGGGCTGCCTGGGGTGGGCAAAGTAGTACTCAACCCCCAGGCCTAAGCTGTACCACTACCATAAATGTATCCCCACCATCGGATTCTTTGGCCGCTAATCCAGCAACCACCATCCACTACTTATTTCTGACGAATGTGCTGGTGAGGTTCATGTGCTAGCTTTATTCATTAACAATTTGGTTCCTTTCATCCCATTTTTGAGATGCAAAATACGTACGCCACTATCTTCAATTAATGCGGGATTATATATGTTTTTTTTTTTTAATCTAGAGTTCATATCTGCTCATGCTTTCTTATCTTTCGATGTAGCGATATATGGGAAGTGATAATCTATATTTGTCAACTGATCACTGCAATCAATCTCAACGATTTTATTAATATAAAAATAAGCATAACCTGAGTACAAAAGTTGTCCGTATGAGAATGCATTTAGGGCTCGGTTGAATACAGAAACTATCTCATTTCATTTTATCTCATCTCATCTCATCTCATTATTATAATTTTTTTAAATTTTTATATAAAATATAATAAATAATTTAGTTTTTTCAAATAACAAAATAATAATAATATTCTAACAATATTTTATCTCATCTTAACTTACTATCCAAATGAATCCTTAGTTAGGAACTAATGATAAATACAAGGAATTCATAAAAATCAAGAACATAGAAATATAGGGCCGGCACGTAATATAAATACGGCACGTAATTAAACCGTATGAGAATGCATTTTATTCCACGGAGATTTTTCAATGGAAGTTCCTTACAACATTTTGTCTTTTCTGAATTTCCTCATACTTGGAAAGAGTTGCGGACCACGAAAGGATTAGGCATGCATACGTGTCAGATGCTAATTCTACAATGGGCAGGACTTTTTCCATTTATATGAAAATGAAAATTTCAGAACTGACCTTTGAAAAGTCCTTATAGAGATTAATCATCAGTGCATTATGCAAAATTCAAATCCTCATGCAAACCGATATATATATATATATATGAAAAATTTTATATAGAAGTTTTATATATACCACATGATACATTCACTTAATCAATATGTAATTTATTATTTTTACTCTTCTATCATAATGTTTAAATATATTAGAATGACAAAAATAATAAATTACACGTTGGTCAATTAGAGGCAGCTACGTTTGGGTGCCAAGAGTACCTCAAGTACTCTCACTACTATTCTTTACTTTATTATTACTTTTCACCTACTTTTTTACTATTCATTACTTTTTACCTACTATTTATTATTCTATTATTACTTTTTCATTACTTTTTCACTACTATTCACAAACATTCTCAATACTTCTCAGGTATTCTCACTATCCAAACGTAGCCTAAAGACTTCATTGTAACATTTCTATCTCATATATATATATATATATATATATATATATATATTGTAAAAATGCATTGAGATGACTTTCTCATCATGATTTCAGTAACAATAAGCACAATCATTTTTATAAAAAAAACTCTACTCACCATTTATTTTTTTATGTTGCATTAAATGATAGATTCACAAATGAAATATAATAAATAATCCAATCATCTAATGCCAGTATATTATGAGATGATGAGAATATGGATAATAAGTAGTATTATAACTCTTTTCATAATCACGATTTAAAATAAAGGTATTTTTGCAAGACGATAATATCTTTATAATTATTCTATAAAAATTTCATTTATTTAAAACATGATTATAAAAAGGCCGGTTGTGTAGTTATCACTTTACTAACTTTTAATAAGATTGATGAAAGTGAAAGATCCAAGCACGCGGGATTACGTTTCAAACTTACATGTCAAAATCATAATTAGTTACTATTTTAAACATACTTTTACTACACGTAACGGGTTAGTTTGAAATCAAGATGGTAATCCTTTCAAAAAAAAGAAAGAAAGAAAGAAAGAAAGAAAGAAATTAAGATGGTAATGTCCCTTTTAGGTGGGATTTAGATAGTGAAATGAAATGAGATGGTTTTATATGAAAGTTGAATAAAATATTATTAGAATATTATTTTTTAATATTATTATTATTTTGATATTTGAAAAAGTTAAATTGTTTAATATATTTTGTGTGAAAATTTGAAAAAGTTGTAATGGTGAGATGAGATGAGATGAGGTTAAATTTAGAATCAGATTGTGACATTTTCGAAGGCTAAGCTTTGACGACTATTCCACCGCATGGCTAAGGTGAGGTTTGGATAATTAGATAAGATAAAACGAGATAGTTTTAGGTAAAAGTTAAATAAAATATTGTTAAAATGTATATTTTTTAATATTCTTGTAGTTTGAAATTATAAAAGTTGAATTATTTATTATATTTTATGTAAAACTCTATAAAAATTATAATAATGAGATGAAAATGATTGAGATAGTTTTGGTATTCAAACTAAACTAGTACAAGCTGCAAGGTACGTAATATCTTATAAAAATAAGAGATATTGTTGTACGTAATATTTTATATAATTCTTTTTTAAATAAGAGATATTTCTGTAAAACATCTCATAAAAATATTTTAATTTATAATATTATTGTATAATATGTTGGGTAATATCTTACGTGTATATGATAACTCTTCGAGAAACTATGGCCTGAACTGGTGAACCTGAAGTGGTTTTGCTGTTGGTTTTGTTTTGCTGGCAAGTTTTAAGAGACGTTTGTCAAAATTCTATGTAATTGTCAAATCGCCATGTAATTAGGACTTTACCACGTTCACGAAATTTCTCTTTTTCTATGTACGAAATTACTTATGGCAATTCGTGATCTTTCCGCCAATCAGCTGGATGCACGATGGAATGGTTTGCTGCAGAGTTAAAAAATATGTACGTTACATGCAACAGCTGTTATAAGCACCATTGTACGTACAGTTTTCACATTAATTTCCAAGTATTCAACAAATTACGTATATATCTCCACATAACACTATAAATAAGGAAGCTCGCATCCAGTTTTTAGCGCAGAAACGCAAACAAAAATGAAGCCCGCTATCTCTTCAGTGCTTATTCCATTTGTTATTACACTTCTTTTCTCATTTTTATGGGCAACTTCGGCTCACACTCATGAAGACTTCCTTCAATGCCTGACCCTTCACGCTGGAAACTCCACCTCCTCAATTTCTCAAGTCATTTACACCCCCGCCAATTCTTCATATTCATCTGTATTAGAATTCTCCATACAAAATCTTAGATTCTCGACACCTGCCACCCCGAAACCTCTAGTCATAATTACGCCATTGCATGTCTCCCAAATTCAAGCAACCATTAAGTGTTCCCAAAAACATGGCATGCAAATAAGAGTTAGAAGCGGTGGTCATGATTTTGAGGGCCTTTCTTATGTTTCTTATGTTCCATTTGTCATTATCGATCTGATAAATCTTCGTTCAATCAATGTTGATGTAGAAAATGGCACTGCATGGGTTGAAGCCGGTGCCACTATCGGTGAAGTATACTATAGGATTGCCGAGAAAAGTAGAAACTTTGGCTTCCCGGCAGGAGTTTGCCCGACTGTGGGTGTTGGTGGACACTTCAGTGGGGGAGGGTACGGCACCATGTTGCGCAAATATGGCCTTGCTGCAGATAATATTGTTGACGCCCAAATGATTGATGTTAAGGGCAGAATCCTTGACAGAGAATCCATGGGAGAAGATCTATTTTGGGCCATTCGAGGAGGTGGAGGGGCCAGCTTTGGAGTCATTGTTGCGTGGAGAATCAATCTGGTTCATGTTCCATCAACTGTGACTGTATTCACAGTTAATAGGAACTTGGAACAAAATGCAACCAAGCTTGTTCATCGGTGGCAATATGTTGCAGACAAGCTTGATGAAGACCTATTCATTCTCGTCAACTCAAGTGTTGCCAATTCTAGCCAAGAAGGGAGGAGAACAATACAAGCTTCATTTATGTCCTTGTATCTCGGAGGGATAGATAATCTCCTTTCGTTGATGCAAGAAAGCTTCCCTGAACTGGGTTTGGTAAGAGAAGATTGCACTGAAATGAGCTGGATTGAATCTATCCTCTACTTCGCCAGGTTTCCAAGTGGGGAATCCTTGGATGTACTGCTAAGCAGGACTTCTGTACCAAGACCAAATTTTTTCAAAGCAAAATCTGACTACGTGATGGAACCTATTCCAGAAGTTGGCTTGGAAGGGATTTGGGAGAGATTTTACGAAAAAGAGGCCGAGGAAGCAATTTTGGTGATGATTCCGTATGGGGGAAGAATGAGTGAAATCTCAGAATCTGCACTTCCTTTCCCACATAGAGTTGGTAACATCTACAAAATCCTAGACGACGTGCATTGGGAAGAAGAAGGAATTGCGGCATCCGAGAGGCATATAAGTTGGATCAGGAGGCTTTACAGTTACATGGCTGCCTATGTTTCAAAATCACCAAGAGCTGCATACATCAATTACAGGGACCTTGACATAGGAACAAATAGTAAGGAAGGCAACACAAGCTATAGACGGGCAAGTATATGGGGTACTAAATATTTCAAGAGTAACTTTAACAGGTTGGTTCGTGTGAAGACCATGGTCGATCCCACTAATTTCTTCAGGAATGAACAAAGCATCCCTGCTCTTTCATCCTGGTGAGAGGTGATTTTAATTACTGAAGATATTGTACTCAACAATAAATCCTCTATCTTTCTCGTTTTTCCTATTATTCCATTTAATAAGCACATATCATAAAGGCCATATCTATCGATATTTTATGTGCATTGTAAAATAAAAGGGTTTCCACAAATTGAGGCATATAGTCTGCTGATGATGCATATATATATATATATAATATATATATATATAAAGAAAATATATATTGTATTTTGTGACATGTTTATATTCCATTAATAATATATATAGTTTTCATTTACGTCAATTATATATTTTGATATGTTGGTTTGGTGGTTATGAATTAATGATACTCCTTCCTTTGTATCTCAAGCCGTTTGATTTGATAAAAGCAATCTTTTGTAAGGACTTGTTTATTGTTTCAATGAATGAATTTATATATAGAAAAAAAAAAAAAAAAAACCAGCTCTTAGCCTTGCTTGGATACATAAATCTCTAATTTCATCTCATCTTATCCTTATAATTTTCTCAAATTTTTATACAAAATATAATTAATAAACAATTCAATTTTTTTAAATTACAAAATAATAATAATATTAAAAAATAATATTCTAATAATATTTTATTCAACTCATCTAAAATTATCTTATCTCGTCCAATTTAATATTATTATCAACGATGCCTTAGCCTCGATTATATATAATATTCAGAGCTACAGAGAAAGTCTCTAACAATTGCCCGTCACAAGCAGCGCGCCGCTAAAAAATGCTTTCCTTTTCAACAAAAAGTTGACATATGGGCAGCAGAAGGCAGAAAAAATCCACGATCATTGTCCAATATATTTTTGTGGATAAATTAATTGCGATTAAAATAAATGATTAGGTGGCTTATAATTTGATGTATACAAAAATAATTTTAGATAAAAATACGAGTTCTATATATCTATACTTGAGGGTATTTTACTATCTAGAATTCTAAAAGTATTGTCAATTAAAATATATTAATTAAGCAGCTTCTTCTTAAAGAAAAGGCCGTACGAGAACTACTTTAAAATTAATAAAGTCCTTAAGTAGAATAAAAAAGAGAATTTATAATGGATTATTTGTGACGAAAATGACCATTTATGATGAAAATAAACTCATTTTAGCAGAAAATAGTCATTTTTATAAGAAATAACTGATCATAAATAAGCAGTTTGCTTGTAATGACTATTATTGATATTATATCCACACGCATATATATATATATATATATATATATCACTATAAGAAAAAGAGACTTTTGTGGCCATTTAATTAAGGCAAAAAAATTATTTGTGACTAAAATAGATTCATTTTAATTGTAAATAGTTATTTTACTAGAATTAACTGATCATAAATAAACAGTTTTGGTTGCATGGTCAAAGTTTAATATTGTCAAGTTGCCATGCAATTTGGACTTTACTACTTGCAGACGTGCGCTAATCTGGATGTTGTGGCGAATTTTCTGTGTTCCGGCCTATTTAATTTCTTGTGGCGGTTCATCTCTCCAATCTGGATGTTGGAATGGTCTGCAAATTAATCTTAGAAAATACAACATGCAAAAGATAATACCGCCGTAACGGTCACGTACATTAAATTTCCAAGTCTTTCCCTGGCCAATCAGCTGGATGCATGATGGAATGCATGGTTTTTATGCAAAGTTAAAAAATATGTACGTTGTAAGCTACAGCAGTTATAAGCACCACTGTACGTACAGTTCTCACATTAATTTCTAAGTATTCAACAAATTACGTATATATCTCCTCATAACACAATAAATGATGAAGCTCGCATCCAATTTCTAGCGTAGAAACATAGACAAGAATGCAGTTTCTTAGGACATCAGTTTTTACTTTTTTCTCATTTTTATGGGCAACTAAATCGGCTCACACTAATGAAGACTTCCTTCAGTGCCTGACCCAGGGGCGGACCTACGTTGATGGGTGGGGGGCTGTCGCCCCTCCAAAATTTTTCAAAAATATGATTTAGTATATAGTTTTTGAAATTTTTTTTAAAGATATCTTAGTATAAAGATAATTCACCCTCTCAAAATTTTTCAAAAATATGGTTTAGTATATAGTTTTTTTAAAGATATCCTAATATAAAGATAATTCGTCTCCCTAAAACATTTTTGAAAATCTCATTTAGCACTCAGTTGTCTATATTTCTTTTAGTTTTTTAATAATTTTTTCATAATTACACCTAATTTTTTGTCATTAATAAAATCTCACGTTCTCATTTTTTTTTTACATCTCAAAAGTGGCAATAAAATATCTTGGTCTCTTTTTATAAGCTATTTGGTAAATTTACAACCTCATTTTTCCTATTTATTTATACTTTTCCTTTTAAGTCTTCCACTAGCTAGCTTGTTTGGATTAGCTTTGTTAATAAGTATATATATTATATATCTATAACTACCATCGAGTTAACAATTAGGAGTGAATGCAACAAATCTCACATAACTATTTCTATATATATTATAGAAACTTTACAATATTCAATCTTAGATTCAACAAAAAAATTTATCTTTGTTTACTTAATTTTTATCATTTGCTTCAAAAAATCTTATATAACTTTTTCTATCTTAATTTTTATCTTTCACTTGAGTTCGATGGAGCTTAAGTAAGAAGTTTAGATATGTGGTGTCCTAGTTCCACCCCTGGCCTGACCCTTCATGCTGGTAACTCCACCTCCTCAACTTCTCAGGTCATTTACACACTCACCAATTCCTCATATTCATCTGTATTGGAATTCTCCATACAAAATCCTAGATTCTCAACACCTACCACCTCGAAACCTCTAGTCATTGTTACACCGTCGCATGTTGATGGCTTTCTAAATCTGTCTTCTAAGTGCAGAAGCTATCAAAGTAGTACATGGATAAGTTCCATGGTCATTTCCATATGGACAATAATATTCATGTTGAGGAAACATATAATGAAGTGTATTTTGTGTGAAGAGCTTGTTTGTGAAATGGCTATTTATGCAACCAAGAAAAGAAACAAGAAAAGTATATTTATGTACTAACTTGAAGTGTATTAATGAAAAGTGGTTCGGATATTTTCTCTATTTTTTTCTTGAATAATTTTCTGAATGCTTGTAGACTTAAAAGGAATGGAAATAGAAAGAAATGAGAAAAGAAATTGAATGCTAGAGAAATGTGTGCAGGAAATGTAGAGATTGCAGTAATATCAAAGCAAGTGACACAATATGTCAAACACTTGGGCTACAAGAATGTTTCCTCCTTTTCCAAACTCTGATTAAGAGGTCTAACTCTATAACTCAATTGTCAATCTAGTCTAATCATTAACAATCGGAAAATGGAGATTTAAAACGAGATTTTCAGTCTAAAGTATCTATGGAGTGCAAATAAATTTATTGTGAATACTAACCATGAAAAATCTTGAAAATATTACTAAGTTTCTGCTGTGCCTTACGTTAACAGTAGAACAAGAACAAGAGTTTTTGGTTTTGACTTATCTCAACAAAATCAACTTGCAAAACTATAAAATAGATTTATATCATATCAGAATCACTCTAATCAGTAGTTTAGTGCAAGAGAATCCATATCTTGTAGCTCAAGCTGTAAACTTAGCCTAACATCATTCTCTCAAGAAAATAGAAATTGAAACAAGTAAACTCAAACTTTGAAAAGAGTCCTCTGTGCATAACAAACTGCAGAAGAAAAAAATCCAGAATCTCTACTATTAAGAAAATAAAATCATCTCCAATCAAAAATATGAAACCTAAAATCCCAAAAGATAGAAACGAAAAAACAAAGACTGCCAAAAAAAAAAAAAAAAGAGAGAGCCCCTCGCACGGAAAAATGCCTTCTTTTTATACTCTGCGTGACCTCGTCTCAGCCCCTGCGTTTCACCCCCATTTTCTGCATTTCATCCCTGCAGTGCGTGTTCCACTTTTCTTTCCGCGTGAGAATGTGTTGTTGTGAAGCTACGGTCCAGCTCCTGCAGTGCGCACCTTGCGCTGAATGGAGGCCATGATCCCTGCAGTTTGGCGTCTTGCTCCAGCGTTGCTCCAGTGTTTCCGTGCGTGAGCTCGTCTGCCCCTCATTTCATCTCCAGCCCAGGTGAGGCCGCCTCTCTCCACTCAGTCCCGTGTGCGTGAGTTTCTAGTGCTTTTGGATGTTGCCTGGCTAGCTGGGTATTTCCAATAATGCTCATGTGCTTTTAACATCTTTCCTATAATGCCCTACAACATAAATAAGATATGAGAGGAGTAAAATTTTGGGATATTAATTTTGGTGTGGACTAACTGCAATACAACTCTTTTCAAGTGCTAAATACCAAAATTTAATATTGAGTCAAGTATAAAAAATTACTACATAATTAAGTGCTTAATTTATTTTTTGGTTAAATAATTCATTCACTTTAACAACTTAATCATGTAGTTTTTAACACTTTATCACATGTCTCCCAAATTCAAGCAGCCATTAATTGTTCCCAAAAGCATGGCCTGCAAATCAGAGTTAGAAGCAGTGGTCATGATTACGAGGGCCTTTCTTATGTATCTGATGTTTCATTTCTCATAATCGATATGATAAATCTTCGATCAATCAGTGTTGATGCAGAAAATGCACAGCTTGGGATGAATCCAGCGCCGTTATTGGTGAAGTTTATTATAGGATTGTCAAGAAAAGTATAAATTTTAGCTTTCTGGCGGGACTTTGCCCAACTGTGGGCGTTATTGACGCACAAATGATTGATGTCAAGGGTAGAATCCTTGACAGAAAACTATGGGGGAAGATTTGTTTTGGGCAATTCGAGGTGGTGGAGGTCGAGTTTTGGAATCATTGTTGCATGGAAAATCAAGCTGGTTCATGTTCCATCAACTGTGACTGTATTCACAGTTAATAGGAACTTGGAACAAAATGCAACCAAGCTTGTTTATTGGTGGCAACATGTTGCACACAAAGTTCACGAAGATCTATTCATTCGCGTCGTGTTCCCTGGTGCCAATTCTAGCCAAGAAGGGAGGACGACAATACATGCTTCATTTGGTTCCTTGTATCTCGGAGGGATAGATAATGATCTCCTTTCATTGATGCAAGAGAGCTTCCCTGAACTGGGTTTGGTAAGAGATGATTGCGCTGAAATGAGCTGGATTGAATCAGTCCTATACTTTGGAGGATTTCCAAGTGGCGAATCCCTTGATGTTCTACTAAACAGGACTCCTCTAATAAGACCCTTTTTCAAAGCAAAATCTGACTATGTGATGGAACCTATTCCTGAAGTTGGCTTGGAAGGGATTTGGGAGAGATTTTATGAGAAAGAGGCAGAAACAGCATTATTGATCTTCACTCCCTATGGGCAGAAAATGAGTGAAATTTCAGAGTCTGCAATTCCTTTCCCCCATGGAGCTGGTAATATCTACAAAATCCAATACTTGGTGTATTCGGAAGATGAAGGAATTGCTGCATCTGAGCGGCATATAAGTTAGATAAGGAGGCTGTACAGTTACATGGCTGCCTATGTTTCGAAATCTCCAAGAGCTGCATATATGAATTATAGGGACCTTGACATTGGAAAAAATAATAAAAAGGGCAAGACAAGCTATAGACGGGCAAGTCTATGGGGTGCTAAATATTTCAAGAGGAACTTTAATAGGTTGGTTCATGTGAAGACTATGATCGATCCTACTAATTTCTTCAGGAATGAACAAAGCATTCCGGCTCTTTCATCTTGGTGATTAGTGGTGATATTTAGAGATCTATATGATCTCTAAATTAAAGATTCCATGTACTCGGCGATAATGCCTTTTTCTCTACCTATTTTCACCTATTGATCTTCCATTTAATATGCACAGCTAACGGCTATATATGGATACACACGCACGCACGCACACACTGGATTGTAAATTTTCTGGTTAATTTTCACAAATATATATATAATATTATATATATATATATATATATCATATTAATGAGGCATGCATGTTCATGGAGATCATACAAAAACAATATTTATTTTCTGACATGATCATGGTCATGTTCAAATCTTTCTCATTGGACCCGTTGGTTCATAATTTGGTTATATATGAATACATGAGCGAGAATCAATTGCTAATTAATTAATTATGAGATTTAGAAAAGGAAGTCTTTGAAAAATATTTCCGGTCATAAGAGCCAATAATGCTCTCGTTTTCAGCATTTTTGACATTGATGGGCACTGCTAGCCAGTGAGAAGGGGAAAACAATTAAAAAGAAGAAGATGATGGTCATCAGGGATCATTATTGTCAATATTGTACCGCTTTATGCATGGATATCTTGCGATTTAAGTAATGATTAGGTGGGTTAATATTTTATATAAAAAAACTGATTTTTAAAATCCTCTACAATTCTTAGGGTATTTTATTATCTAGAATTTTTTAAATTTAAACCAGAAAATTCAAATTAAATAATTAGAACTTTTACTACATGAAACTTTCTCACTTTTAAAGTAGGCTAAAATATATGAGATATCCTAAAAAAGGGAAAATTCTGGAAATTGTTGACAGTTGCTTATATTCATGATAAGCTATAGCCACTGAACAAGTAATCAAAAGGTAGTCATGTGGAATAACATGATGAGGTTTCATCATCATCGATTGTTCAACCTTATTTAGTTAGCATGCACTAGAGACTTGTGAGAGTGAAAGGGGTTTGTTTTCTATGTAATTTATGTTTAGAAAGATTTATTGTGATAATTTTTGTTCATGTGTACTACGTTAATGCTTCTTTCTTTTATTTTACCTTGGACTTGTTATTTCTCATTTAATTTACATTCAATTCGAATTTTAGTAGTATTTTCATTTAAGTGGTTACTAAATTGAACGTCTAGTGAAAACGCCAAAGGCGCGAAGCTCTCTCGATAGCTTCAATAGTTCACTGAAAGCCTTTGGTGTAATGAACTGCAAACCCATAAGAAAGAAAGACATAGTCAAATCCGATTTGGTAATTAAGACAAGATCCGATTATCGGAAAGAGAGTCAAAGAGACCTGGCTTTCTACCCTTTGGCATAAGACTGTTCACCAAACCTGACCCGGTACAAAAACGACTATTCTGACCCAACCCGACCCAACTTAGAGACATTCTGCTTTGCTGATGAGTCGACCCAAAAATTCTTTTGGAATAAACGAGTATTTCAACCCGATTTTCTTTTTTTAATAATAATCTAGAAAAATTTGATTATCATTTTATACATAGGCAGCCATGTAAGTGTTGAGTCGGCATTTAGTGTTGGAGGTCGGGTCTTAGATTCGTGCGAGAATTAACGTTACAAGAATGCCTTACATTACACACATCCACCTAGCTAGTAGGTGATTTATCATTTTTAATTTTTTATCTAAAGACACACATATTTAATTAACATTAAAATAGAATGATAAAAAATGAAAAATCATATATTGATTAAGTGGAGGTGTGTGGTATAAGATTTTCATGTAAAATTTCTCTATTCCTATAAGTTAATTATGTCCACAATAATTAATTTCTGATATCTCTTGCCTGTAAGTATTTATTGCTACTCATTTAATTAAACATGATCTAACTTGCATCACCTTTTGTAACACCCCATTCCCATAGGCTATGAGTGCCACGTATTTTTCATAAAATAAACCCGGCAAGAGATCTCATTTTTCATAAAAGAAATTAGAAATTTATTTTGTAGAAAAATGTCTAATAAAATGTCTTCCAAAAACATTAAATGAATAACTGAAATAAATTCATATCATAAAAGCAAATTTTATTTTAGAAAGTCTGAAACTAAAATTAACTGCTCCTTCTATTCCTAGTCTGCTTGCTCGTATTTATCATCCTCACCTGGGTGGTTAAAAACATGAAAACAAATTAAAATGAGTTGAAGACTCAGCAAGAAATCCATCACAACGTAAACATAATATACATAAGGTTTTCATAAAAAATTTCATGCTGAGAGTTTAAATTCATGACTGTTCATACTGATACTTATGTTATGCATGACTGATTTAACTGAATTAACTGATTGATCTGACTGATTTATCTGATTTAACTAATTTATCTGACTAGCCAACATACTTAACTCTATGTGCAAGATTACTAATTTATCTGACTGGCCAACACACTTAACCCTATGTGCAAGATTGTGCACCAGCCCCACGTCCCGCTACAGCAAGGGGAGCCGTTGATAGTATTCTGGCATCCTATGGTGGACCACGACTGAGTTCGTGGTTTAAACATCCACCCTGAAACTGAACTGCATTGGTACCATGCATCTAAATGATCATCTGATTATTAACTGATCTAATCTTATCTTGCACTTTAAACTTAAGATAACTTACGTGTCTTATACACATGAGATACTTGACATAATATATACATAACTATAATTTCTGAATTTGAACATAATGCGGAATGACATGATCGTATGCTATGCTGGATAACATGCTTGCATATGACATGAGTGGTTCATAAATAATGGCTGCCAATGAACTTGATTGAATAATACTTATATATAAGTTGAACTGTGATGATCCTAATTTATGATCAAATTACTTACCTCACTACGCTTCTTCTTGAATATCACTTCGTAACTTGACACCTATACGCAATAATAACAAGTACTAAATTCGTCTAGAAATAATATGTACTAATATCCTACTTAATTAATTTCACAATAAAAAACATAGTCAAATAAATCTTTTGTTTAACTTAATAATCAATAAGTCCTAGTATTTAATTTACTTAAATAATAATGACATATTATAATTTAGTAGGATACTGGGGCTATTTTAAAATAAGTCATAAAAATCTCAATTAATAGATTTACAATCCCATGATTAACATAACTAATTAATTTAACAAGAAATCTAATAAATATTAATATCATTTTAATATTCTTAACATATTTCTTTATTTTAAATTTGCAACATTAATAGCACAAATATATTAAAATCTACTATAATAACATTAGAGGTTCATTTCATACCATAGATTTAAAGTATTTAAACATAAACTATTAAACACTTGCTATTTACTATTGAAATTTAATTTTAAAATTAATAATAAATAATATAGTTTAAAATTTCTTAATTTTTCTATTTAAAATATAACATAATAATTTTATTAAAAAAAATCTGACTAAATAGACAAAGGAAATATTAACTAAAATATTAGGCTCAATAGCATATTTTAATAAAATATATTTCAAATTCCTTAAACACTTCCTTATAAAAATGAGCTTATGACTAATATATTTATTTAATAACATTAAACTCAACTTGAAATATTAAATTCAACTTCAAATAAAATGACATAATAGTCTCTATAAATATCATATACTTAAGTGCAAGGTTACAAAAGTAATTATATTTAAAAAAAGGTTATAAAAGTAATAATATATGTAATATTATTAACATCTACTCGCAGTAAACTATAAACCAACAACCCAAACACTCAACTAAAAACGAAACTCAACTTAAATCATGAAGAGAACAGAGGCTCGGGAGAGAGGCGTGCAATACAAGGGCTCACCGAGAGAGAGGCTGACGTGCGGCGATTCTGGGTGGCTGGAGGGGGTCACGGCAGCGCACTGGGTGGTCCTCTAGGCAGGGAGGTGTGACGCTGAGAGAGGAAGCGAGAGTTAGAGAGAGAGAGAGTGTGATCCATTAAGCCGAAAACAACTGAGAGAGAGATAGGAGGCTGGCGACGGTTGTGGGCTTACCGGGAAGATGCGGGTTCGAGGGAAAACAACAAGTCGGCGGTTTCTGTGTTTTCCGAGAGGTGCTCCGACGTCCTTAAGGTGGCTGGCGAAAGGCTGTGTCAAGGTGCTCATCTACGGGTGCAAGAGGCCGCAACGTGGTTGAGCTGGGTTCTCAGGCGGTGGCAATCCATGAGCTGGCACAGGCGTGATCTGAAAGTGGTGGTGGCGTCGGCATGTTCTGGGCGGTGGTGGAGTCGCCGTGAAGGAACGTGGGTGATGGTGGTTTGCGGCGCGATAGATTTTGGGATTTCTCTGTTTTTGGTGAAGCAAAACAGAGTGCTATCCAGTGGTGGTTTTAAATGGCTGGGCGACGGTTGTTCCTAGCACCTGTGTGGTGGTTGGCTTCTGTTTGGCTCTCCAAGGTGGCAGCGGTTTGCAGTGACTTGCGGTTCTACGAAGTGAAAGAGTTTTGGCACAGGAGGAAGCTACGGCTGCTTGGGTCTTCTTCATGCATGAGGGAAAAACGTATATTTGTAGAGTTTGATTGGAGAAAACCCTAGATGAGAACAAAAAAGAGAATAATGTGCATGAGAGACGTCCATCGTATGAAACATGGAACGAGCCTGACATGGAAAATGGTTCCTGACTTCATGGGCTTGGGGCCCATAAAAATTATTTCATCTAATCCAATATTATAAATATTTAATGATATTAACTAACATGACAAGTCCAATAAAATTCGATATCTTCCAAATAATAAAAAATATAAAAATATAAAAAATCTTAGACCTGTAGTCTATTAAAATAAATACTTAAACGCACAATTGGGCTTATATAATAATTGACTCATTATCCTAATTTAGGCTCAATGACATTATCCATAAATTATCCTTAATAATATTGGATCGGGTCGTTACACCTTTAGTGCCTCTAATGTTACATGTCTTAAGGCCCTTGTGCCTTTGGGTGATGGGAAAACATGCACTATTCGATCTGTGGTTGTAGTTGTTATTGTGGGTCATACATAGTTTTGATTTAAATAGATCTGGGTCAAAATGAGTTAGCTCAATAAGATATAATTAATAAATGAATCAATTGAGGGTCAATCCAAAACTCACAACTAGTATATATAACTTGAATACATTCTATTTTCAACAAAATGAAGGATTACCCTTTACTTCTACTTTCAAATTCTATATATATTTGGATTTATGCCGTTGTTGTTGTTGGGATGTAATATTGATCTTGTTATTTGACAATATAATAACTAAAAAGTATCTACCCTTTTTTTAGTTAATATTTAAACTTATTTTTTGGATATATTAGTTTTTTTATTTATTATTAGTTTGAATATTGATTATAAAATACTTTATCATGAATGTAGTTGGAATTGTGAATGATTTGTATAAATATCTCGGTATCCTATATCAAATTATGTTAATTTGGTCAAAATAAATATATAGGTTTGCTAAACTCATTTGCAAGAAACAGGTTAAATTGGATGGAATGCATGGGTGGTATTCAAGTGAAAACAACAAGAGTTAATCATCAAATGGGCTATGCAGGTCATGTTGTATTACTCGTTATTTATATATGTCATGTTAGGGTTTAATCCATTTAATTAAACGGATTAAATTTGATGATCCAACCCAACAAGGATTTATTGCGGTTTTTTGGTACGTGGAGTTTTTATGAGGCTTGGGCCATAGAGCACAGGCTTGGGCAAATAGGTTCAAGCCGAAAGTTTGCTCGACGTTCGTGCTACAGGTCACTCGAGCGAAACTCATGCAGAGAGCTCACTCGACACTCGCTTGAGTGAACATTAGAAGAGAGTTTGGACGAAGCTCACTTGACACTTCGCTCAAGCGAATAACACAATGATTGAAAAATTAGGGCATTCGATGTACAACGCTATATATATGTTTATTATAAATAGTATGACTATTTTGAGAATTGTAATTTTGTCCCGAATAATGATAGATACAATTATGGAGTGCGCAAATGTTGCACAATCCTTTTGAAAAAGAGTGAGGTCCACTATTAAAAAATAAATTTTTTTTTTCAATATGAGTCCCGTATTTACTTACCTTTTTTAAAAGGATTGAATGATTTTTGCGCACTCTATGACTATAAATATCATTTCTCTTTTTCCCCACAATGTACTTTGACATTTCTCAAGAAAATAAAATCATATTCAACTTTGTGAACATATGTACATTGGTGAACTGTGTAAATTTTTATGTCGTGTGATTGATTTTATTGTTTTACTTTATTCTTTTTCAGAACACTCACAATCAAATTAACCATAAAAAACGACTAGCCATAGCAATATACTATATACCGTTCCAATTTTTTTTATTGTATTAAAATTAGTATTAATATTATTCCGTGCTGTATCGGGTACAAAAACATCTAAGCATATATAGAATTAATTACTGGAAAATATTTTGTCCATAAAGAAATTTTGTAAGAATAAACTTATAAACTATTGCAGTTTAATTTAATGCTAGATTTTAAGATCTTTTTATTGTAAAGTAAATTTTCATCCGAACATTTCAGTTTATAAATTTATGTTTAAGAAATCTCTTTAAACATTATGTAACACGTCTCCCCAATTATTATAAGGATGATATTAAAATATTTTACTACATATCCATCTCTATATATTATTATTATTATTATTATTATTATTATTATTATTATTATTATTATTATTATTATATGTATCAATAATTGAAGATGTTCGGATAAAGTGTACTCTCTAAGTATATCATTAAATGGTTACAATATATAAGGGTGTTCAACTAGACCGGTTTTTTTCCGAATCCGGTCCGAAACCTGAAAATCTGGGTGCGTCCGGGCGGTTATCCACTTAGATTACACCCGGGAGGTTAAAAAAATTCCGGATTTGGTTATGTGATCCGGTTATCCATAATCGGGTCCTTTAAAATGAAAAAAAACCGCCCCTTCTCTCGTCTTCGCGAATCTGCTTCTCTCTCAGTCTCGAATCTGCTTCTCTCTCACTTAGGGTTTGCAGCTTTCTCGTCTTCTCCAAGCTTCAAAGTGCTTTGCGCATCTGGGTAAGACACGCTGAGGCTACCATCGAAGGCTCTCTCTCTCTAAGCTCTTAAGGTACCTTTCTTTGTACTTAGGGTTTTCTCCAAGCTTCGAAGTGCTTTCCTTTGCTCTGTTTTTGACATGGGATTTAGGGTTAGATGTTAACACCTCACCTTCAATACCTTTGACATATTCTCATGGGTATATTCGAATTGAACCTGAGCCCATTTTGCAAAGAAGAATAACAGCTTGTAACAATTAGAATAACAGCTTATTCCCCTTCAAAAACTGTGGATGGTGGAAGCTGGAAGTACTGAGAGATTAGTGAAGGGAAGAAAAATAAAGTCCTTTTACATATGAGAAATATTTTTCAGAAGAGCTTTTTTGGATCCAAAAATTAATTGATACTGGCAACAGCTGCATGCATCACGAAAACGATCATCCGAGAACTAAGATTTTGTATTTGTCAAAGTACGATACGCGTTTAAGTAATCCCTTCATGACCAAGCTGTGTCTCACATGCATATGCATATATATATGCCCTCTAAACATCGATCATGAACACAAGAGCACCTACAATTTGAAATAGTCCTGGCACACATATCGCCACCACAACAATTAAACTTAGTTCCCATGAATTATTTTGCAGTTTGACGATATAGAATATAATGAGAAATAATTAATCTAGTTCCTTAATTTTAAGGTAGAGATCATCATTAGCCAACAGGGGAATTAAGTTATCTACAATTTACAGCATAATTTGCTTGTGATGTGGTATATACAAATGTACCTGAAAGCTCTTTTATCATCAGAGAGCACACTCTTCTATCAACGCCTAATAAATTTTGTTTGGAGAGCCATAGCTAAGCAAGTAAGATCATGTTGTTTGGAGTTTCAAGATGTGAAGACTAATAAATTTTGATTTTTATAAATTTATTTCTTTTGTTCTTTATAAATTTATGCTTTAGTTTAGTTGTGATGTATTATTATTTTTTTTGTTCTTTGTAAATTTATGTTTTCGTTTAATTAGTTGTGATATATTATTATTTCTTTTGCTTTTTGTAAATTTATGTTTTGCATTGTGATGTAACAACAATATTATTTATTTTGTATTTTTATTTATTTTGTTTGTTAATTTATTATCAGAATTTTTTTTTAAAAAAAAACCTAAGAGCTATAAAAACATTTTTTTAAGTTTTAAAGTCTTTTTAAAAAAAAATAAAAAATTAAAACCGTATTTATCCGGTTATAACTCGGATTAAATCCGGTTATAACCCGGATCCGGATAAATCCGAATATTCGGATTGAATCCGGTTATCCACCAGTATTAAATCGGATCTAATCCGGATGGATAACCGCCCAGATTTTAGCATCGGGATCCAGATCCGGTTATGGCCGGATATCCGAATCCGTATCCAGTTGAACACCCCTAACAACATAATA
Organism: Juglans microcarpa x Juglans regia; assembly: GCF_004785595.1. Taxonomy (NCBI): domain Eukaryota; kingdom Viridiplantae; phylum Streptophyta; class Magnoliopsida; order Fagales; family Juglandaceae; genus Juglans; species Juglans microcarpa x Juglans regia. The sequence goes on along the minus strand of NC_054602.1, from coordinate 16,017,173 downwards.
GACAATCACTTGACAATGCCAAGAGAAAGGACAATAATAGAGATCAATATTAATGATAACAAATAAAATAAAAAGGACAATGCTACACTCACCAACAAATCCATTGGGAGTGGGTAACGAACATCAAATTTATTTTTTTAGTTTTTTTTAAATACTTTTTAAATCCCCTTAAATATTTTTAAAAAAAATATTAAAATCATAAACTCACTAAATATTATATACATACATATATATATATATATATACACATACATATATTTAAGAGAACACACACATATAAGAATGCGAGGCCTGGAAAAATGGTCAAAATCGAGCTATTTGAACTCTGATCCAAGAATAATATTGTCGATTTGTAGCAGTACTTTTCTGCAGCTTGAAGCTACTGTATTCATGCTTCGTACATTAATCATTCAGCACACAAAAGAAATGGTTGCCTTCCCGGCCCTTCCTAATTAATTGGTAGACAATGATAGAGCTTCCGGTGGGCTTGTTCTCGCGCGTGTTTTCATGTGTATTTTTTTAAGTTATTTTTATATAAATTTTTAATATTTTTAAAAATAAAATAAATTTAAAACATCATTAAAAATATTTTTTTTAATTAGAAAGTAAAAAAACTATATATATATTAAAAAAATACTTTCTTAATCACGAAGTAAAATAAAAATTTATAAAAAAATATTTTTTAGTTTACTTGTGATTAAAAAAGTATTTTTAATAATATTGTAATTTTTTTTAATTTTTTTAAAATATTTAAAATTATTAAAAAAATTATTTTTAAAAAATTAAAAAAACACATAATAAAATATATGTTAGAGCCCAGCAGGAATCCAACGGGGCTCTAGCATATAATAATCTCTGCTAGCATATAATAATGAAAAAATCTATTCATCATTCCAACTCTTATCATCATTCTATCATCTCATGATGTGATATTAGATGATAAATCTATCATCTAATGTCACATCATGAAATGATAAGAGGATGATAGAAATTGAGATGATGAGTAGTATTAATAATAGTTCTGTTTTCTTTCTTCCTTTTCTTCTGATGTATATATTATCTTTTCTGGTGGCGAGTTGTGATAGACCACTCATTCAAAGATATTATATATATATATATATATATATATATATATATATCTATATATGCATTTATGTGTATATGTATGCACTTTCATTGGTAGCTTCTATCAATAAGAGCTCTATAGCAACAATCGAAATATCAAATGAGTGGATAACATGCATGATGCATATGGATCACAAAAAGACTCAGAGCATTGGCATTGGCTTCATCAAAGTTATCTCTAAAATTTGATAAAAAGTACATGATTTTTATAAATCTAAAACTTCTCTAGTCATAACTTCACATTGAATTAGCCATTGAATTCATCAAAATAATAATATAATATTATTTTTTTAATAAAAATAGTTTTATTTTTTTTCATATTTTACAATTATACTAATCATATGTTGATTAATAATTTAATTTGATTCTTACATTATTATTACAAGACGGTTGGAGATAAAATGTGAATAAAAAATATATTTGATGAATGAATAGTAGACCTTCAAATTTGAAGAAACCTATAGATTTATTGTAGCTCAAAGTTTTACATTTATCTATTTGACTAATCCAATGCAGCCTTATTTTGATGAAATTTATCAAATTTTACATTTGACTAGACTTTTAATGAAGCTAATGTTAATGCTCTCACATGCACATTAATGGGATGGCAACCAAACCTATCAGCAAGTGGGAAAATGAGTACTCGTTTTTAATGTCTTGTGCATTTCGAGCCCCGGCCTGCCCTATACATGTTTGTACTTTGTAAAATTTTAGTCCCAAATTTTTCCAAACAATTATTTTTAATTATTTTTAATTACCTTTTTCAAAGGAAGTTGGGATCGTGATAATTTTTTTAACTTTGAATCTTAAGTATGTGTTTGTCATATGCTTAATGAACAATTATTATTTTTAGAAATGAATTGAAAAATAATGCAAAAGGACAGGATAGTAAAAAAATAATACAAAAGAGACCCAGCATCGAGAAACCTTTACATCAACAAGATACAAACTTATTATACTAGACAATTTGCATCATCTATATACTCATCTTCTATCCATCTAAACCTAACTAGTCATCCGGTGCTTAGCCCTAGCCTTTCTAAGACAAGGTAGTAAAATGAGGATGAGACTCACGGAAAAACCCAGAAATCTAACCCAGATCAGACTCATGGAGAAACCCAGAAATCCAAACCTAGATCAGATCTGTTCGATACTTTTCGTGAGTAACCCAAAAAGTCAAACCCAACAATCCAATGGAGAGAGAGAGAGAGGGAGAGAGAGAGAGAGAGAGCAGACTCACGGGGATGCGGTGGCGGAGATGCGGCTACGAAGAGGCACAGACTTAGGGTCTCCACTTTCTTGCAAGCGTAGAGAGTGAGAGTGAGAGAGAGACGGATTGGGGGGGGGGGTTCTGTAGAGGCGTAAAAACTAAAAAGATCCGGATACCGGCACTCGGGTTTGTAACCCGTATCCGGGCCGAAAAGGTCTGGATTTTTCAACCGAGGTTCCAACCCAAATCAAATCTGGGCAGGAACCCAGAACCGGATCTCGGTTTTCTGGGTTCCAGACCGGGCTGGGAAAAAACCCGGCCTAGTTGAACAGTCTTACTTTGTATGCTTGGTATTGTCCATGTACAAGTCAAATCTGTAAGCTATAATTTTAAATTTAAAAATCATCTTAATTCATCTTATTTTATTATTATAATTTTTTTAAATTTTCATACAAAATATAATAAATAATTTAATTTTTTAAAATTTTAAAATAATAATAATATTAAAAAATAATATATTAATAATATTTTATTCTACTATTTACAAACCATTTCAACTCACCTATGAATCCAAACAACTCACAGCCTTAAGCAAAAAATCAAGTTAATTAAGATATAAGGCTAACAAAAAATAAGAAAAGACACTCAGATTTCTGAAAAGAAAGATATACAAATTCTTAAAGAGAAAATGGTTCATGAGGTAAGTTGAACTCAATTACCCCACAGAAATAGACTTTTATATAAATAGGAGATATCCACAAATCTACGGAGGCTCTCCATAGAAGCTCCCTACATATTAACTCCAAAAACATTTTCTTAAATTCATCTATTGTGTTGAAATATATGTAAGGCAGTATCGAGAGATTGTAAAATTGCTTATTATAATAGATTTTCCTCCCTAACAACTTGTAGATATAGGTATTATGTTGAACTATATAAAGTTTCGTATCTCTCTTTATTTATTTTTATTTATAATTTACTTATTATTTATTTTTATACATAAATAAGAAGAATACTGTATCGAAACCATAATCATTAGCATGGATCGGATATGATTATTTCAATTATTTCTATTTATTATACAAATTAAGGCATTAACAATATAGATGAATACGTGGACATGAATGCTGATCATGATGATGATCCGTCGACGTTACCCATAAAATCTTTCAACTATCTTCCCCACGTAGCACCCAATTAACATACGTACAGATGGTTACCTAGAAAACCTCCCAAATTAGTACTATCAGATAGAGCAATGATATACAACACATTATATAATATATTATATAATAATATTATTTTTATAAGATATTTTATAAAATTATATCTCATTTAAAATAAAATTATATAAAATATTATGTATAAATTATTTTCCTTAATTATATCAACACATGCAGGGGCCAGAATCTCAATCGAGATCCGCTTCAACTAGGGAAGAGATCATTATCTAATTCGTTCATTGTGGTAGTCTGACAATACGTGTCATTACAAGTACGACGATTCATCAAGTGTTGATCTCCAAATATAGTTTAAAATATTAATCTATATAGATTGATAAGAATGAGTAAGAGTAATGACATTTATCATCTTAATTTTTATTATTTTTTTATTATTTTATAATATGGTATTAGATAATTAAAATTTATTTATTATATTTTATTTATAAATTTATTGTTTAATACTACATTAAAAGATGATATGAAAATAATAAAAATTAGAATGATGCATAGATTTGTTCATAATCAGTAATAGTTGATTTCAACGACTGGACTTTTTATTTAATATGGATTAATAATACATGCACCAGGCTGGCTATATCGGTGTGTACGTGTGTATATATCTTATATATAATAAGCGGCAATAAGCAAGGAGGTGTCGTCCATCTTTTATTTCCAATTTTGCCCTTTATTTCGTATTTCTTTACGTTTCTGTCCCTCAGTTATAACATTTATACCAATTTCACCCCTGCTTTTGAAGCAGGCAGCTGTTGTCTAACATGTTGTTTTTCGATTTTGCCCTTCATTTTCTATATCTTTTCCTGCTCTATCCTTGACTTCTCCTAGGTTCTGGTTTTGTTTTTCGCTTTGGACCTTTTTTTTTTCCGTCGTTATCTTTAACTACCCTTTTCTTCTGCTTTCCCAATTCCTGTGTTTTAATCTTATCTCTGATTTCTTTTTCCCACTGCTTCTGTCACTTCGTTTATTTTCTACTGTTTTCCTCTTATCAGATTCTATTTTGTTTTTTCTGCTTTCCACCGCTTCCACCGCCTGCCGCTTGGTATAAGAGTGATTTCCATCTCTTTATTTCCTCCCAAATCTGTTTCTTCGCTTTTGGGTTCGCCTCTCAACTCTCCAGTTTCACAGGTATGAATTTTATGTTGATTATTTTGGTAAATATTTCTGACTATTTCTTCAGTTGTTTATTTCTATATGCAATACTAAATTGTTAGAAATAAATAAAAAAAGTCTTACTATAAATTTTTTTGGGATGAATGGATGAAAAAAATCGAAACGAAAGAACAACAACAAAAAGTTATTTGAATATTTGGATTTAGAAAACTAAATTTAGTTGAGAAAGAGATGACTGAATCTGATCAGGTTCTCCATTTTTCATTGTAGTGCTGTTTCTGGCTCCTTTATCTAGAAAAATAAAATAAAATAAAAGTAAGATTCTCAGATATGAACAATATTACAGTGACATGCGAGAAAGAAATAAAATAAAAAAAATCAAAACATGTAATACATTTGTACATAGATTCGTTAAACTCGAAAGAGAACTCATACTAATAGAAAAAAGATCATAGATCGCAAAAATTCACCACCTCGATATAGTCTTAGATCAGACCAGAACAAATATGAGAACGAAATATCCCAAACCATGTAATACACGTCTAGATGAATAAGGATTGAAACTAGAAAACTTTTCCAAACAGAGAGCTTGCACAAAACCTCAAATGACAATCAAATCACTATGCTCAATAACGATGAAAAAATTGATACCAAAAAATGTATAACGAAGCAGAGATGAGATTAACAACAAATTTATAGAAAGAAAAATAAAAGCAACGAAAATTACAGTTGTGCAAAAAAAAAAAAAAAAAACCTTGGACCTGTAAAGTTAGGGAAAAAAAAAACTTCAATGAAAATACCAGCACAATAAATCACTATATAAGTAGTTGAAGAAATCATAAGAAAAACACTAGACAAACAGTAGCAACGAAAAGAAAATCTTTTGCAGATCTGGAAAATAAAAATTAGTACACCAAAAAAGTTACATCTGCAGAAAAAATGGGAAATATATAAAACAACAGATCTGAAGAAAAAATTCCTCAGATCTATAGTAAAGCGTGTAAATATCTTTAGATTTATAAACGTAAATCTAAACAAAAAAAAAGTTTTAAGCATGGAGAATGGGAAGTAATGGATGCGATGTTCATCATCTCTGTTGCACGAAGAAAAAAATTGTTTTTTCTTGGCCAGGTGATATGGAGTCAGGCTGTGCAAAACGGAGCTGTTATGTTGGTGTTGCGGTTGATGCGTCTGAGAGTAGAAGCGAGATAAGGAGAGAAAGAAAGAGCTATGAGAGTGGAGGCAAAAGCAGAAGAGAAAGATAGAGAGGAGAGAAGAGAAAAAAAGTGTCAGCAGTGAGAGGGAAGACGAGAATAATTTATACCCCACATGTTATAATTGGTGAAAAATATTTTTGGGCTACCGTACGTGTGACAAACTATACTCCACATGTTATAGTTGTTGAAAATTTATATATTATTGAATATTATACTTGAAATCTATTAATAATTATTGAATATTATATTTTATATTATCAAAGAATTCTATATTTATGAGGTTATTAATGTTATTATTAATAAGACCATTAATAACAAATTCTATCTCCCACTGTATTATATTCTGTTTAATTTCCAATTTTATAAATACCCATGTTATTGATTATATATGTTCTCACTCTTAGTATTTTATTATGGCCTCATTCAATAAATATGATTTCTAATTTCATTATATTCTACACTTTTATGTGTTCTTTGTCGCAGATCAGCTGGTTCTATTCTTATCTTGCTCATTATCATTTCACTATCTATTCATCTGCACCATTTCCACTGTTCAATTATTTGTCCTCTACTTTGGTATTTTTTTTGTCCTTTTTATGCTAAATATGCTTGTTGTATTTATTCTGTAATAATTATTCTATTTATTCTAGCTCCATATTTAGATTATTTAATTTAATGGCATGCATAGATTTGTTTTTTTTAAATAAATGTTTATTTCTTCTGCTTTAAATATAAATAATTCTTATATTGTTTACATTTATATCTTCATGTATCTATATATATTATGTGTGTGTGTGTGTGTGTGTGTGTATGTATATTTGATACATAATGTTTGTTGTCATTCTTAATATTTTATTATAGTATCATTCATAAATAAAATCCTAATTTTATTATGTTTTGTTTCTTTATATATTATTTGTCATGAATCAGTTGGTTATGTTCTTATCTTGCTCTATGACATTTCACTGACTGCTCATCTGTGCTATTCCTACCGTTCATTTATTTCTCCTCTACTTTGTGGTATTTTTTATCACTTTTATTTGAAGTATGTTTTTTATATTTATTTTGTAATATTTATTTTGTTTATTCATATGTCATATTTAGAATAGTTAATTTAAAGCCTCGTTTAGAGATTTTTTTTTTTAAATAAATGTTTCTTTTTCTTGCTTTAAATATAAATAATTACTATATGGTCTATGTTACATCAAATTCTGAATATATTGGATGGATCTCAGAAATCAATTAATGGGAAACTATATAATTAATTGAATTCTGCACAGTGGCTTGCTCTGGCTAAAGAGTGGAAGCAGCTCTCAGTTGAAACCACTGCAGACCAGGTATGGTCATCAGAGCTATGCTGTTTAAGTCATTGTTTAAAGAATATAGATGCATGTTATGTGCCTGAGTAGTTTGGTGCTACTTGCAGTTGAGAATTTAAGCACATTTTTGCTACTGTGTGCAAGTTTATGTCAAAATGATAATTCAATGGTGAATACTGAAACATTTTAGGTGGTAGAAAATCTGGATGAAAAAATGTGAAATATTTGTTAGTAAGCGTAGTGTATTCTCAGCTTTTCAATGATTCCAAGGTGCATTAGATATTCTATTTCTTGTTCTTTAGATTTTGTTAGGGACTGATATTATGTTTGTTGGCATAAATCTTTACAGGATCCACTTGTAACTAGAGGAGGTTGAGAAGTACCTTTCCGGGTTCACAAAAGTGGACGACAATCGATACTCAATGAAAATCTTTTTTGAGATAAGGAAGCAAAAGTATCTTGAGGCATTGGATAAGTAAGCTTCCAAGTTTTAGGTTATTAATTATCTAATTGTCGGTTTTATGAGAAGTGATTGTTTGTCTTTGGAGATTCTGTGGCATATAGCATGTGAATGAGACTGTTTTTTGATAGGCATGATCGTTCCAAGGCTGTGGATATATTAGTAAAGGATTTGAAAGTTTTTGCCACATTTAATGAAAAGCTTTTCAAGGAAATCACTCAGCTCTTGACATTGGAGAATTTCAGGTATGATGAATTTGTGTTCAACTCTTCCCCCTTACATTTGAAATCAACTATAGAAAATGTTGTCAAAATAGATTTGTTGTATCACAGAGAAAATGAGCAACTTTCCAAATATGGAAATACCAAATCTGCTAGAGCAATCATGTTGGTGGAGCTTAAAAAATTAATTGAAGCAAATCCTTTATTCCGTGATAAATTGCAATTCCCAAACCTTAAAAATTCAAGGTTACGGACTCTCATCAACCAAAAGTAACTCATTTAAAGATGCTTTAGTCTTCTCACCAACAAACCTTACTTCTTGGTTGGCTCTCTTTTAAAGCCTCTTGATTTTATCTATAAATATTTAAGCTTGCTATCCAGTGTTGTAAATGTTATATTTCCTTCCTACAAATGTTTGGTGTTTTATGTCCATTGAATATTTTGCATGTTGTGCTTCAGTTGGTACCAATGTTGGGGACATTGGGTTGTGGGAAGTTGGTTCTAGGGAGCGGTTAGTTTTGAAGAATTTCAAAGTTTGGGATCTCAGTGCTTGTTCAATGCCTCTGCAGGTGTGTCCCTTCTCTTTTTTTTTTTTTTCTTTCATTAACGATACAAGTTAATGTTAGTGTTTTATCCTTAATGCTTATAATAGTAGAGTAATTGGAACTTGTTTACCAATAAAAAAATTGTAGAGTAATTGGAACTGATATTGATGAATTTTCAGGCAGCTCTGGTTAAAGATCCTGGTGTATCTGTTAATCATGTGATTTGGAGCCCTAACGGTTCTTTGTTTGGTATGCTTAATACATTGGAGGTTTTCACTCCATGTACACAACTAATATATATCTTAAAGGTGAACTAGACAATTAGATGATGTCTTCTTTCTATTCCAATTACAGGAGTTGCATAGTCCAGGCACATCGTTCAAATATATTCTTATCATGGGAATGATAATATACAGTAGCACCTGGAGGTATATCTAATATAAATTTTTCCGTTTCATTCTTTTTGCACTTTAACTTCTATGGTATTTGAGATGCTATACTGAAAGTTACTTTAAATTTACTGATATAGATTGATGCTCATGTTGGCGAAGTAAATGACATCGCATTCTCCCACCCAAACAAGCAACTTTGTCTGATAACCTGTGGTGACGATAAGACCATCAAGGTCGGTTGGTCTTGTTGCATGTTTGGTCGTTTTGATGTTTTAAGTTGAGGTAAATTTGTCATTCCTTCCTAATCTTGTTTGGTAATTGTAGGTGTGGGATGGCACTACTGGTGCAAAGCAGTATACGTTTGAAGGTCATGAGGCTCCTGTTTATTCTGTCTGTCCTCACTATAAGGAAAACATTCAGGTATCATTTTCATTTGTGATTTTTTTTTTTTTTTTTGTTCTGATTGTTTTAGTTGGATGCTTTGAGCTTATTGTGGTTATTGGTTTGGCCTTCCTTTCATGGATTCTTCCTTAAGTCCCAATATTTTTGTTCCTAACATCTTTTTTGTGCCTTTATACTTAGTTTATCTTTTCAACTGCACTGGATGGAAAGATAAAAGCATGGTTGTATGACAACTTGGGATCTCGAGTTGATTATGATGCTCCTGGTCGCTGGTGCACGACAATGGCTTACAATGCAGATGGTACCAGGTAATAAAATGAACCTGTTGTGTTGGTGCTGACTGTCCTTTGCTCTTTGGTGGGGGCATGGTCAACTAAATAGGGTTTTATTTTTTTAACCTTTGTTTTTTTAAATAGGCAACTTTCAATGTGTACTTTTACATCTATTTTTTATGTATTCTAAACTATCCATTGTTTGGTTGGTTTATTTTTTTTTAGGAAATTTGGACTGTGATCCAGTTTTTTAGGTTTGGTCTCTAAAAAAAAAATAGATGACTTTCAATTTTTTTGCATGTTATGTTCTGGTTGTTTTTTTTTTCTTTACTTAATCTGATTTGTTGGTTTGTTTCTTGCAAGGAATTTGGACTTTTTGGTTTGAAGTTTATGCTGTTTTGAGGTTTATTCATAGTTCATAATTTAGGATTTTATTTTACTTTTTTACTTTGTTTACTCCAATGTTTGGTCGCTGAGAAAAATAGAGGGAAATAGAAAAATGTAATATCAGTAATGAAAGTGTGGTGTGTCTTTGTGTTTTGAACTTAAGTGCCTGTGAGGTATTTGACTGCTACGTTCCATCCTACTAACTGAATACCAAATAATATGCAGTTTACATACATATGTGCATGTTCACACCTTATAAAACACATCATGATATACTCAGTTCATTCTTTCATGTAGCGATGGGGAACGAGTACATATCAAATGGTTCATCAGATTCAAGTATCATGCTATCATACCAAATGGATGTGTTTGGCTTGGAGGAGCACTATAATTTTTTTTTATCCCAATTTGATCGAATAGATATGTTTCGAATTATGAGTATAAAATTAGTTGAAGAAGTATTGCATGTGTTGCTGGATCATAATGACCTTCCAGTCATAAGATGATTGTTTTAATTTGAAGTACATAGTTTTTTATTGAACTTAAATTGCTGGTTAGACTTTCTTATTGGTTACTCTTTGAGATTGATTTTTCCTCTCCGAATGGAATTCTGTATCACACGTAGAGAATGATAGAGTGTTCACTATATGGTGAACACAAGTATTTCGTCTTTGTTTTTTTGGCATGCATATTATTTTATTATTAGGTTATTTTCTCTCAATTTCTTATTACATGTTTTTACAAGAAATTTCTATTTTTAAGAATATTTTTCATGTTTTTGCAATTGGGCACACGTGCATTGCACGTGTTTGCCCTTACTAGTATATATATATGTATGTATATTCAAAGTTAAGTACTAAATTATATATCTTTTAACGGTTTTCTTTTTCATATTGGGAAATATATAATATTATTAGTAGTAGTAGGTGGCTTAATTTGTTACGTGACCTAACACCCGCCAAGTGTCCCCAAATTATTATATATAAAAGGATATAGTCATGTGCGTACGTAGGTCAATGGTTAGAATATTATTATTAGCACCTATTATTTTCTTTCTGTCTCTCGTCAACACATCGCTCTGTCTCTGATTTCTATCATCACTATCATCATCATCATTAGAGTCATGTTAGCGTATCGTCCAATTTTGTAGACTGTTGATCGTGCCTAACACAGAAGTGACTTTTTTTTTTTATATTTAAATATTTTTGAAAAAAAAAATATTAATATATTAAAAAATAATTTTTTAATCATTATGTAAAAATAAAATTTTTAAAAATATATATAAGGGAACAAAGTGAGTACAAACTGAAGCCCCCGTTATTATTATTATTATTATTATTATTATTATTATTATTATTATTATTATTACATGTCTCTCAAATTCGATCCCCGTAAAGGTTTGACTCGGGATTCGTGCATGAATTTAATAATTTTGTTAATTAGCAGCCCTAGCTAGTCCCCATTGATTTGTCCACCCTACCAATTATTAAAGGTCGTTCAATATATATCTGATATTCTATTTTATATATATATATATATATATATATATTATATTTTGATCTATACCTACGCACACACTTTTTTTTTTTTTTTTGAAGAAATCGGATACTTCATATTAAAATCATCCAAAAAGATTTTGAATACAATGAGAATGATTCTCTACATGGATGGATTCTTCAAAGAGGTCTAAAGAACTCTTTGCCAGAGTATCAACCACTACGTTAGCCTGCCTAGGTACATGCTTAACGGACCAAGGACTAACTTGTTATAGCAACAGCTTGATGTCTTGACAGATTAGGCTAGATGAATTCCAACAATCCTCCCTTTCATTAATAGCTTTTACCACAGTCATGGAGTCCCCTTCAAGGATTATATTTGAGAGACCGAGTTCGATACAAAACTGAACTGCTCTTAAGGCTGCCAACGCTTCCCCTAGCAATGGATCCGAGAAGGAAGCTTGAGATGATCTGAGAGTGCCTATAACCAGTCCCTTGCAGTCCCTGATCACTACTCCAATGCGTACCTTGCAATGGATTTTGTCTATGGCTGCATCCCAATTCACCTTGAAACTGTCAAGCGGTGGCTTTGTCCATTGGATAGGGGTTTTCACTAGGACTTTTCTGCTTCTGAGGGCTCCTTGCCGTATTTAAATCTGATATACAAGAAGAGACAAGGTTAATAACTTGTTGAGGGGAGGAGAATTGAGCTTCAAATATCCACTTGTTCCTTCTAGACCAGAGTTGCTTTGTTGTGAAGGCCAACGCTTGATGTTCCTCCTCTAGAAGAGTAGAAAAGAGTTGTTCCTGAATTATACTGAAAAGAGCCTCAACCACTCTGCATTTTTGGAGTTTTCTCGTGCTGTTACACCACACATCCTGAGCAGCTGAACATGTCCAAAGAGCATGTGAAGTAGTTTCTGGTTCAGACTGGCAGATTAGACACAAAGGTGAATCAATCACTCTTCTTCTATGCAGGTTCACCTTGGTGGGGAGTATGTCCTTGGCAGCTCTCCAAAGGAAGATTTTGAGGGCATTTGGGATCTAAAGTTTCCAAATGTGGTGCCATATTCCTATGGTTTGTGATGGCACTAAGGTTTGTCCAAGCTTTTCAGTATTAAGAGATGTTTGAAGGTGATATGCAGACTTCACTGAAATTTTGCCATTTACAGTGCATCTCCAAGTCAGTTTGTCATTGCTTTTGCATGGACTGATGTGAATCTTTTGTATGATTGAGACTTCAGCTGGACAAAATAGGTCTTGAATCAAAGGCATATTCCATTTAAGAGAGTCTTGGTCAATTAAAGAGGCCACCGTAGCCTCTTGTGGCAGAATCCTTGGCAAGGATTGGATTTTGTAAGAGGATGGATAAGGGATCCATTTGTCTGACCATAATTTTATACTTTGACCATTCCCTACCTTCCATCGAAGGCCTTCAAGTAGTAGAGGTCTTGTTGTTGTGATGCTTTTCCAAACAAAGGAGTCTCCATTCCTTACTTTTGCATTGTAGAAAACTTCTGAAGGGTAGTACTTTGCTTTGAGTACACGAGCTATAAGTGAAGATGGGTTTGTGAGGAGCTTCCATCCTTGCTTTGCCAAGAGAGTTTTGCTAAAATCTTCAAAATCCCTGAAGCCCAATCCCCCTTTTTGCTTTGACATCCCCATTCCCTGCCAACTGAGCCAGTGCATCTTGGATTTCTAGTCCCTCAAGCCCCACTAGAAGGATTGCATGCTTTTGTTGATGTTCCTCAAGATACTCTTAGGGATTAAGAAAATACCCATGCAATATGTAGGAATTGCTTTGATAACTACCTTTAGAAGGATTTCCTTTCCTACTTGGGAAAGCAAATTGGTTTTCCAGCTACTGATCTTGCCTTTGATTTTATCCAGTATATGGTTGAAGGCCTTTGTTTTGTTCTTGCCTACATAGGAAGGCAGACCTAAGTATTGCTCAAAAGGACCCGAGGCTTGAATCCCTGCTGAAGCCAAAATGGCTTGCTTGATATCAGGCTTGGTATTCTTGCTGAAAAAAATGGAAGATTTCCCAAGGTTGAGCCTCTGACCAGAAGCCAATTCATAAGCTCTTAGTGTGATGTGTAATCTTGACCATTCCAAAACCTGAGCCTTACAAAATACCAGGCTGTCATTTGCAAAAAAACAAGTAGTTAACAGTAAAGGAGCCACGGTTGACAGGAATTCCAGAGATGAGTCCCTTTTGTTTAGCTTGGATTAAAGCAAAACTAAGCATATCTAAGCACAGAATGAAGAGATAGGGGGAGAGGGGATCTCCCTGTCTAATACCCCTGGTAGGTTTGAAGGATGCTTGAGGGGTTCCATTTAGAATGATGGAATAAGAGACAGTTCCAACACATTGCATAATGAGATCAACCCAACCCTTATCGAAACCCATCTTCAGTAAAACAACTTGTAAAAATGAACATTCTATTCTATTATAGGCCTTACTCATGTCGAGTTTGAGGGCCATAAATGCATCCTTTTGCTTCCTCATTCTGTTCTGCATGGAATGTAGCAGCTCATATGCTACAATGGTATTATTTGAGATTAACCTGCCAGGGACAAAGGCACTTTGAGTTTCTGAGATAAGAGAGGGTAAAATGTTTTTTAGTATGTTTGCAATGACCTTTGCAATGATTTTGTAGAGTACATTGCAAAGGCTAATTGGTCTGAAATCTGAAACGTACAAGGGGGAGTTCTTTTTGGGGATTAAGGCAATTAAGGTATTGTTTATGGCCTGAAAACCAGTTTTCGGAGTGAGCAATTCAAGGACCGCAGCAACTATATCATTCCCCACAATAGACCAATGAGTCTGAAAGAAAAGGGCAGGAAAACCATCTGGTCCAGGAGAGCCCAGTGGATTCATCTAAAAAAGAGCCCTTTCAATTTCCTCTCAAGTGTAGTCCTTAGTAAGGTTGGAGTTCATCTCAGCAGTGACACTAGTATTGAAATTTTCCACAAAGTCTTATACTCCTACTGGATTGGAGGAGGAAAAGAGATCCATGAAAAAAGCCTGAAATTCTCTCCCAATATCTTCCCTAGTTGTAAAGCAATCACCATTCTCACTCTCAATTTTAGTAATCAATTTTTTTTTCTTCCTTTGAGTGGCACACTTGTGGAAGTAATTGGTATTTCTGTCTCCATCTTGAAGCCACTTTTGTTTGGCACTCTGGCGCCAAAATAAATCCTTTTCCTCCAGCAGAGTGTTCATTTCCTTCTGAAGAATTCTGAGCTAAGCATTATCCATTCCAATGTTGGCTGCTTGTAAAGAGCTTAATCTGTCCCTTTTTTGAGCTCAATCCTGCTGGGATTTTCTTCTTGACTCATGGTTCCATTGTCTCAATTGGAATCTGCATCTCTCAAGACCCCTTCTGGTCACATCAGCTTTGGTTCCATCTTTGAGAGAGCCCTGCCATGCTCTTTTAATAATCTCCTCACATCCCTCCTTCTTGTCCCAGGCAACCTCATATCTGAATATCCTCTTTATTAGATTTTGAAAGTGAGCAAAGATTTTACTGGCAATCATGATAGGGTTATGGTCTGAGCATTGGACAGGCAAGGTGATGACTGAGTTAGTGTCATAGAGGTGTTGCCAAGCACCATTGACAAGGGCCCTATCTAGCCTCTCTTTGGTGAACTCTGAACCGTCTCGATTGTTACACCAGGTGTATTGGGAACCCTCAAAACCAAGATCACCCAAATCCCAGTCCATTAGAGCTTTTCTGAAATCATCCATTTGTTTGTTTGGCTTGGAAGGTCCACCCATCTTTTCCCCATGAGAGATGGTTTCATTAAAATCTCCCATAATAAGCCAGGGAGTGTTTGAGTATGTTTTTAGTAATCTAAACAGATTCCAACTTTCTTTCCTCTTTGCAGTCACTTGATGGCCATAAAAGCCAATGATTATACCTTTTTTGTTTGTATCCTTATGAATCATTTGTAAAGAAATATGGCTGAGGGAATAGGATATTAGGTCAGCATTAAGATCATTCTTCCACAGCATTGCTAGGCCCCCACTCCTGCCTACACAATCCATCACAAAACTACAATCAAAGCCTAGTCTGTTTCGAATAACCTCCATTCTGTTTCTTTTACATTTGGTTTCTATTAAAAAAACCAAAATTGGGGACTTGTCTCTCACCAAAAGGTGGAGTTCTCTAATTGTCCAAGGATTCCCAAGCCCTCGGCAGTTCCAGGATATAGTGATCATGGGGAGAGGTAGGACTGTTCAATAGCCTCTGCCATTTTGGTTTGTTTGAGTCTCTTAGACACCCTTGTAGGTTTAGAGGTAGCTGCATTCTTTCTCTTCTTATTCTTGGGTTTACTGGATATTTCAGGAATTGAAAGCATAGTTACATCAAGACTAGGAAGCTGACCACCTCTGGCCCTTCTTTTCCAGTTTGATAAAAGGTAAGATTCGTTTTGTCTCGTTGGCATCTGCGAGGTACAAAGGTTTGAGGGACTTACATTGTTGCTGACTATTGTAGGAGACATGTCACGGTTCGGGAGTTGGGTGTCAGTATGCCCCATGCTGACTTTTCTAGCTACTGATATGGGGATCTCGAGGCCAATTGGGGTTTCCTCAAAAGGCAAGTGGGAGTTACCTCGGGACCTTGCATGCAGCAGGTTGTCAACTTCCTTCCCCTTTTCTTGTAAAAAGTCTGGTTGCGATTGTGCCTTTGAGACTGACTCCAGTGAGATAGTTGTATCCTGTCTAAAGTTGTTCCCGCCCAAATCAGAACCCTGGCCATCGGAGCTGCCTTGCCGACCTTCAGCTGGTCCTCCCCTTCCTTGTTTGCTATTTCCAGGTGGGGCGTGTTGATATTTGGACACTGGACTGGCCCTGAGCCAAGGTCCATATTGCTGTTGAAGTCCCTCATGTGATCTTCCATCCGAGGCCTATCCTGAGCAGCTTGAGCTCGGATGCAACAGTACACCACAGTGAAAACAAAAGGATGGCAGACGCTCATATCTAATGAAATCCAGATACGTGACCCTTCCATATTGATTAGCCTTCCTCTTGGCAGTGGCTTGGAGATGTTTAGCAGCACCTTAACCCGTAGCACACCACCCCATGCTCTACCTTTGTTATCCACATCCACCACCAGTACTTTCCCCACACTAGCTCCCAGTTTTTCTCCTATGCTTTTGTTCATTCCAGCAAACAGGAGGTTGTGGAGCTGGATCCAAAATGGTTCGAGAGAAAAGTCTACATCCTTTAGTGCAACCCTTTCTGCACACTCTTGAAGGCACACCAGGTACCTATCGAAGGACCATGGTCGCCCCGCTAGAACCCTTGTTTTGACATTAGTATCAGCAAACTCTATAAGAAACTTGTTCCTAACTATCTCCTTAAAAGACAGGTCCCCTTCAGCTTTCCATACTTTCGTGATGGTAGCTTTAAAAGCCCCTCTGTTTACTTCCTTGTCTGACAGCACCAATGCAACCAAGCAGGCGTGGCTTACTTCTCGTGATAGTAGAATTTCTTCCTCTGGAAGAAAGATTTCTTGTTGTTCTTCCTCTCTTAACTTGAGGCTCCCGCAAATATGAGAGAGCTCCTCTTCCATAACTGACGCTCGAAACCACTCTCTACCACCCTCTACCGATCGAAGATCAAAGAGACACTATGTTCCTAAGAGCATAGAGAGAAAAAACCTCACAACCATCAAGGACCAACTAATTCTCTCCTACGCACACACTTGTATATATATAATTAACTAGATGTATATCTCTGTGTGTGTATAAGGGGTTTGTGAGGAATTAAAACATTGATTTATTGACTTATTCAGTCTTCGAATTCAGCCACATTAATAAACATATACAAGTTATCAAGTTTTCCATGACAACTAAGCATAATTAACTAGATGTATATCTCTGTGTGTGTAGAAGGGGTTTGTGAGGAGTTAAAACATTGATTTATTGACTTATTCAGGCTTCGAATTCAGCCACGTTAGTAAACATATACAAGTTATCAAGTTTTCCATGACAACTAAGCCAGTTGAAGCTACCCCACCTGGTTCCATACTAGGCGCATGCATATCTTGGGGTTGATCAATTCTATAGCTAGCCCTCATGATTGATTATTTTTCCTTCAATTTTTCTTACGTCTACCCATTGGAATTGTTATAACTGGAATTCTTTGTAAGAGTTTTATTTAAACTCTATATCCTACACATCCATATTTTAATGAGTTTAGAATAACTCAATACTTATTACTTAATTGATGAGTCACAATAGAATTTGATTAACTCTAATGAACTCTATATAATCACAGTGGGACATAAAGTTTCTAGATTTCTTGATGGTCAAAAGTCTATAAATATTACTGACGAGTTAAGAGTAATTCTGACCTACAACATCATTGTGCCTCTAGCCATCAAGAGACACTTAGAGACTAAGTTGTTAGGGCGATCATTCAATCATAGTCATGTCAGATTCTTTATCAAATTGATGTAAATGAATGTACATTTTCTAACTATTATTATTTATTATCGTGGATCATAGAAAAAGAAGATCCGATTATTAACTTTCATGTTAAAATATTTAATATTCTTTTGACCATATTCTACTCTAAATATATAGATCAAAGAACCCGCTTCAAATGAAAATTAATGCTCAGCCTTGAGTAAATATAAATTTGTTAATGAATATTACGAGCTAGTGTACGTGACCGATTGATTTAAAACCACATGCATGGTACGTATATTTATATGTTCATGGATAAACGACTCAATATTACACGCACACATATATACATACTATAGAATTATGTCACGTGAATAGTATATAGTGTCAAGACTTTTAAATGGAATAATTTTTCTAATAATGAAGGAGACTATACCTATAACATTTGTTATTGTTCTTATAAATTTTCCATATAATATGGAATGTTTAATAAATGTTGTATAGCACATTTCACATATTTATTTCTATAACGTTAGTTTAGATTTTTAAATTCCAACAAAACTTATGAGAATGCGCCAACTGTAAGTGGATTTTGGTAAATAATATAAAATGAAAAGTAATAAACACGCGTATCTGTATACAATTTTATTTTTTAGGTCGAAATGGAAGAGAGATACTCAATTCTCACATGACGTACGCGCGTGTACATGACATTGCAGTTGTGGATATATATTATATTTGTAATTATCTTAAGATTCAATATTAGGCAGAAGAAACGCATGTTTCAATGGCAATATACGTATATACAATAATATTGATATGGAATGTCAACGCACGTCTATATAACAAGCTGACGTGTCGGCGCCACTTCTTATCTATTTTTGTTTTTTTTACGAGTTTCTTTGCCGCACATGATCATCCTACTTATATTGCCAATCCAAGGACTCGACGGACAAACCCAACCCTTCTTAATTACAAATGCACTAATGCAGAATCAAAGATTACCAAAAATAAGAACTTCAGTACTACTGCCTGCAGAAATGCTTTCATGGCTCCCACTTCTCCTACTCTCCATCTCATGAATTTATTCCGTTTCAGCCACCTCTGGCTCAGGTGTGTTTGGCAAGTGAGAGTATCTCAAGTACTCTCACTACTATTCTTTATTTTATTATTACATTTTACTTACTTTTCTACTATTCATTACTTTTCACATACTTTTTACTACTATTCAATATTTTATTATTACTTTTTCATTACTATTCACAACATTCTCAACACTTGCAGGTATTTTGAGGTATTTCATTACCATTCTCAGCTCATCCAATCTCTACGGCTATCTAAACTCCCAGCAATGGCTCCTACTCTTCTGTTTTGCAATCTTACATCCGGGACCTCCGATTCAACATGTCCACAACCCGAAAACCTTATCTCATTCTCACTACTTTGCATGAGTCCCATATTCAAGCAGCCATGGTTTTTGCTCACAGGCACAACCTGCAAATGAAGATCAGAAGTGGAGGCCATGACTATGAGGGTGTTTCTTATGTTGCCGATGTCCCATTCTTTATCCTCGACATGTTTAATCTCCGTTCCATTCACATTGATATGGAAAGGGAGACAGCTTGGGTCCAGACCGGGGTAACTCTCAGCGAAGTTTACTACAGAATCTACAAGAAAAGTAAAACCCATGACTTTCCTGCTGGTGTTTGTCCCACAGTCGGTGTCAGTGGGCATTTTAGCGGAGGAGGTTATGGCAATATGATGAGAAAGTACGGCCTGTCAGTGGATAACATTATTGACGCTCAGATTGTCGACGTTAAGGGCAAACTTCTTGACAGAAAATCTATGGGAGAAGATCTGTTTTGGGCCATTACAAGTGGTAGAGGAGCCAGCTTTGGAGTGGTTGTTTCTTACAAAATAAAAATCGTTCGCATTCCAAAAATAGTGACTGTTTTCCGAGTTGAGAAGACCTTGGACCAAAATGCAACAAACATCATGTATCGGTGGCAACATGTTGCAGATAAGCTGGATAACAACCTTTTCATCAGGCTTATCCTGGATGTGGTAAATGGAATTGATGGTCAGAATACTGGAAGAGCTACATTCCTTGCCTTGTTCCTTGGAGACTCTGAAAAACTTCTCTCACTCATGAAAAAGAGCTTCCCTGAATTGGGATTGAAAAAATCAAATTGCAACGAAACCAGTTGGGTTCAATTTGTGCTTTTCTGGACCAACATCCCTCTCTGGTCAGCAAACAATGTTTTGCTCAGCCGAACACCTCAATCTCTGACCTACTTGAAGAGGAAATCAGACTATGTGAAGAAGCCAATTTCCAAGGATGGGTTGGAGGTGATTTGGAAGAGATTGATTGAACTGCAGTACGTAATACTGACATTCAATCCTTATGGTGGAAGAATGGCTGAGATTTCGGCATAGGAATCTCCATTCCCACATCGAGTTGGGAATCTGGCAAAGATTCAATATGCAGTAAATTGGAATCAGGCGGGGCAAGAGTTGATAGGTTACTATATAAATTTAACAAGAAAGCTTTACAGTTACATGACTCCATATGTGTCCAAGAATCCAAGACTGGCCTTTTACAACTACAAAGATCTTGACCTGGGTATCAACCACAACGAAGAGGACAGTTACTCGGAAGGAAAAGTTTATGGAATCAAGTATTTCAAGGGTAATTTCAAGATGTTGGTGAAAATCAAGATTGAGGTTGATCCTGGTAACTTCTTCAGGAATGAACAAAGTATCCCTACTCGGCTGCACAGACGGTAGTGTATGTGTATACACACACAGTATTGGTGCCTAGCTAGCTAGGATTTCAACGCTTAAAGTATTTATTCTTGTGTGTACTATAGCTATTTGATTGCTAGAAATATTTGTTGAAAAATGTAAAATATTGTTGTTCTTTGTTAAAAATAAAAACAAAGCTGATCATCCGCTGTGAAAACAGAAATTGAAGCAGTTCCAAATATATGTATGTATGGAATAGCTAGCTAGCAGTAGCTATTGATGAGTAATTTAAAGAAGAGCCTTGTTAGTAACAAATCTTAAATAGTCAAATTTCGTAGAAATATTTTGTTAAAAAGTAAAATTTATTAATAAAAAATAGTTTTTTTTATATATTTGTTTTTAAATAATATCTATTTTATTTATAAAAATTTTTGCGAGATTTATCTATTTATAATTTATAAAAATTAGTTTTAATAGTAAAAGTTTGATCGGTACTAGAAATTAAGGCGCGGTTTGGTTACATGGTATAAATGAAAACTTTTCCTCTCATTTGTATCGTACACTAGTTTTTCCTATTCAAACACAGTATATTTTGTCTCTAAGTCTTAAAAATATGCATCTACTTTAATAAATAGTAATAAATAATAATAAACAGTAAACAATATGTGATCAACGAAAACTAACAGTAAACAGTAGGTGAACAGCGCATGAACAAGGAAAACTGACAGTAAACAGTACTTGAACAGTAGAAACTGACAATAAACACTTCATAAACAGTAACATTTTCGGGTCTCTAATTAATAGTGGAATACACATCTTTTTCAAATTTTAAGAATTTAAAATTATCTCATCTTATCTCATTTTATAATTCAAACACACAATTTTTTATAAAATATTTCATCTCATTTTAACTCAAAAATTTTAATATTATTTAAAATATCTTAAACTGTGTAATCAAACGAGATAAATATTATCTATAGAGTTGACATATCTGGTTTTTAATTTGGTCAAATACAAACCATCCATTCATTCCTTTACAGTACGGCTATGTAAATAGTAAACATATTTACGACAGATTAAAGCAGTACGTTAATCTATAATGAAAAACGATGGATAGATAACATTTTTTTTAATAATCTTTTAAACAAATATATTTTAAATGATAGATATTTTTATAAAATATCTTATAAAAATAATAGCACTTTATGTAAATCCTACATTTTAAAATATGACTGTATACAGAAATTAAGTGTGTCATTACTCATGCATTATTTGTAGAACTAATTGGATATATATGTAAACTGATAACTAATAGAATAAATACAAGTATATGTAAGTGTGCACCATGTATGTGTGTGTATATACTGAAGAATTGTCGATGTATAAAATGAATATATATATACGTTGATAACATTAAAAAATTAGAAATATTAATGTCAAAAGATAATATTAAAAAAATCATAAACTTGAGTTGAAGCACAAAAAAACAAAGGAAAAAAAAAAGATAAAAGGACAGATAAATTATAAAAAAAATAAAAATAAAAAAGAGAATGAGAAGACATATTTAAAGTTACAAAAAAAATTAAAATTATATTAATACATTTTCGAATTAATTAAATACCATCTAAGTTAATTTAAAATTTACAAAAATACCATCAAAACTAAAGAAGATTATAAAACTAGCATTAAAATAGACTGGAATGAAATAGGACCTCGAATGCCATTTTCGGCCGTAATGATCGAAACGAGCAAGGATTTAGAACAAAACAGAATGAGCAGGTATAGTATACTATATACTACATCGGCACGAAATTCCAACTGAAATGGCTGGAATGGAACTGATTTGAAAACTATTATTAGTACTGTATATGATTAGTACTGTATATTAGGGGTAGGTAGCGGGGCTTTGCACCCTGTTACCCTAATAAATTAGTACATATATATTTATACACATTTATAAATATTTTTTATTATTTTTATTATATATAAATATAGTAATATATATTAAGTATAATTTTTATTTAATACTTTGTGTAAGTTGTAATGTAGTCTAGTGTAGCTTTTTTTTATAAGAGGCCAAGACAATACAAGTCTCATACTTAAACAATGTGGCACTCTATATTGCCTAGGCATATGCATTACTCATGAATTTATTAGGCCTAATTAATTTGTAACACGCCCAGCACGAAGCTCGTGTTCTAAAACTTTTTTTTTAGGTTAATATGTATGAAAAACCTACTTGAGATTGAATGAGTAATTTTTAAAAATGTTATGGGCCGAAAAATTTATTTTGGTAGGATATGAATTTTATTGGGCTAGATAACTAGGTTAAAATTTTAATTATGGACCAAGTGAAAATTTGCCCGAAAAATTTATGGGACAAGTTGTATTATTTTTAGAAATTGAGTTGAGTGTCATTAGTATTTATTGTTTATGGGAAGAGTTGGATAATTCTAAATAGGGCTGTAAATCAACCAGTCTGTTCGATAGCTCGCTCGGTACTCGCTCGATTAAACTTGAATCAAACTCGACTCGTAAAAAAAAAGCTCGTTCGTGAAAGCAGATACCTGCTCGATTTGTAAACGACCCGCTCGTTAAGACTTGCTCGTTTATGCTCGAGTCGACTTGTTAGCTTGACTCAATCAAAACTCATTCATATATTGAAAATATATACATATACCTATGTATATACATATATATATATATATATATATTAGCTAATAATATAAGCATACTACTTTTATAATTAAATAAATAGTATGTAATCGAATTACTTGTGTCTATATGGTGAATATACTTCATAGGTATATTTTATAATTTGTATAATAATTAGTTGATAAAATTTGAAAATTGCATATATTAGTACGTGAGAACCATATATGAAATAGATATATGATATTATATTAAGTGTATGTATTAATAATATATATAGGTATATAGGTATATAATATATTGTTATTTTGGATAAATATCAATTAGTTAAATATTAATTGTTTATAAATTTTTAAAAATTTTATAATTCAATAGAGGTTCTACTTTTTAGTTGTATAAATTCAATAGTAGATATTTTATTTTTTATTTTTTTAATTTATTAATTATTAAATCTTATTCAAAAAATTAAAAAATAAACAATTCGAGCTCGAACTCAAGTTTGACGTCGGCTCGACTCGACTCGAACTCGTTTATGGGACGAACTCGAGTTCGAGCTCGAGTTGAGAGTTTAGCTTATTGAGTCAAGCTCGAACAAAAAATAAAAGAAAAATCTCGAGTTCAAGTATTTTGAGTCGAGCCGAGAGACCGGCTCAGCTCGATTACAACCCTAATTCTAAAAGTCGAGTCGAGACCGAGACAGATTAGTATCTATTATATACTCTATCCAAGATATGGATCCAAATACTTTCAAATGGGCGCCAAAAAAAAAAAGAAGCCTGCTTCCCATCTACACTCTCCAAAGCCCGCTTCCTCGCCATTCACGTCTCCACCCCCGCTAGGATTAACCTGCATGTTCAAAGTTTTCCAAGCTAGGCCGGTTGCCGCAGCCTGTGTCTTCAGTACACCTCCTCCACGTAGCTGCCGCCAGCCACTGCCCAAGGCCTAGCCTACTGCACCTCCACGAGCCGCCAGCCCACATTACCAATGACTCATACTCCTCTGCCGCAGCAACCCACGTTAAGCGGCTTCTCCGCGCCTCCTTGCACAGGCACGGCCAAGCTGTGCCACCTTGCTGATGCACCATCGTGGGATAAACCATAGCCAAAACTCCTCCACAAAGCTGCCCTTGCACCACTAGCCCACACCCAGCATCCATCGTGCAGCACAACAGCCTCGAACGGAAACCCAATGGGTCGAGATATTCCCCGCACGACAGAACCGCCAGGCCCACAGCTTAAACCTCCGCCCTACACCACCACACAGACAGTGTGAGACCCTCCTTCCACACCTTTACCCATCCTCTGTAAAACCACCAAAAGCCCCTGTTTCCCCTACACCAAAACAGAACACCCCAAGCCATCCACTGCCCTTCCACACGGACATCTCAGCCACCAGCGACAGCACGGTGAAGCCCAACGACGTCGCCACCCGCTCCACGTCGCCTCCACTTGCACAGGAAGTGCCGCCGGTCACTGCACGCCACTCCAGATCTGCCGTTTTTCCTCTCGATAAGTGATCCACTGCCTCTTCTCCGTTTCTCCCTCTCACGTCTCTCTCTCTCTCTCTCTCTCTCTCTCTCTTCGCCGTGAGTGACTGTTCTCTCTCCCTACCCCAGTTCTTTTCCGCCTCGCCCAGTCACCCGATCGCCGCTCGTTGCTTTCCTCACGGTGAGCCCATCGCACGGTCCCTTCTCTGGGGAGTCTCTGTCTCACGATCTGTCTCATTTCACAAGTGATCATGGTGTAGCCTTCGTAATGCAAACATTTATAGATCCAAATTACGTATTTGCCCTTAACATGAAAATCAATAACAGGACTAATTTTATTTTGGGCTAGACCTTATGTTGCAGGCTGTGTTTTATAGTTGGTATTTAAGTTGGGCTTAGTCTTATTTTTATTAGCCCAAAAACTCATATTTTTACAGTAAATACATACGAATTTAACTATTAAATTTTACAACAAAAGTTCAGTAGCTATTAGTAAGATTTTAATTTTAATTTTAAACACTTTAAATCTGATTTAAGTCTATCTTACTAAATGAGTTACGCTGGTTACGTTAGATTGATATAATTATTTGAGAAATAATAGTTGCAGTCGTAATTGTGCAAACGTCGCGTAATCATTTTTAAAAAAATGAATAAATATAGGACCTATATGAAAAGAAAATTAATTTTTTAATAGTAGACCTCACACTTTTCAAAACGAGTGCACTACATTTGCACACTATACGACTGTATGTATTATTACTCTTAAATTTTGTATAAAACAAAATAAATATTAAAGTTATTTACGTAGTATGTATCTAAGTAAATGGAAAATTTTAGCAAGTATTTTTAGAAATTTAGTAATATTTAGTATTTCGTATAGCTAACTATTGATATTGCTTCGACATGGTCGTGTAAAAAATTTAGAAAAACTAAAATTGGAGATAAGCGGAGTTCTTATGCTAGACTTTGTAAAAAAAAAAAATAGGCTGAAGTTGATTTTAGAAAAATATGCATGTTTTGTTATGAAAATAAAAATTTGAAAAAAACCTCGGTCATTTTATCTACATTACTCATGAAATTCGTTTAAGAAGGGGAAAAATATTTTCTGTCATTACTGGTGTAGACATGGACTATTTTTAGCATTCTGTTTATAAACTATGCAAATGGAGTGTATATGAAAATTTGTGCATAATTATATGACAATGATCTGATTCTGTTGTGTTCTAAAAATGTTACATACTCTGATATAATATGATATGACATTTGAAAACCTTTGGCATGATATTCTGTTTGTGTTTTGTTCTGACCTTACCACGGGTGTAAAACTGTGGCATCTGTTTAGGTTGGTACTAACTTTTTTGTTTTTGATGCACCTATTTTGAAAGCAAAGTGGTTTTTTGCGTGATCTTTCTTGTGTGCACACTCAGGGCCCTAAGAATGAATAAGGGGAGGATCTCACATTCTATTTCTACTCGATTGGCCTCCAGGGTTTGCATAACCCTACCATGGAGTTAAACATGAAATTCAATTCTGATTTGATGTTTTAGTTATGTTATGCCAAAGGACTTTTGAATAAGAATAGTTTTGAATTTTCGCTCTGATATTTTTGATAACATGTTCTCTACACTCTAAAACTAAAAAATGTTTTGTTTTGCATTCTAAACTCTATAAATGTTTATGTTTACATACTAGTATGTGTTATTTGCTTGCTGAGTTGTTGATAACTTATCTCTTATCTCCATAATATTTTCATATGTTTTGATGGTTTAGTTAGAAGTCAAGAGTAAGAAGCATGAGTAAGACGAGATGATCGTAGAGGAATAAGTGTCAAATGGTACAAGTAATTAGTAGAGAGCCCTATTCAGTAGATTTATTATTTTATGTTGATTTGAGCATTTTGAGACGTGGATAATTTTTAGTGGAATGCTCAAATCAACATAAAACAATAAATCTACTGAATAGGACTCTCCAATAATTACATGTACCATTTGGCACTTATTCCTCTTCTATCATCAAATATTGCTAATACTTCTCACTCTTTATTTCTAACTGAATTATCAAAATTATATGAAAATATTATGGAGATAATGGGTGAATTATCAACAACTTAGTAAATAGAGAACACATACTAGTATGTAAACATGAGTCTTTTAACAAAGTTCAGAATGCAAAACAAAACTTTTAGTTTCAGAATGCAGATCAATCCCCAAACCATGTTATCAGAATATCAGAGCGACAGTTTAAAACATTCATATTCAAAAATTCTTTGGTATATAACAACTGAACATCATCATCATATCAGAACATAGGCCATATTTAACCCCCTTGGTTGAGTTGTGCACGCCTGTGATTAATGAAGCAGAACCAATCGCTCTTCGTCACTGAGGTGATGCACTCAGTATAGATATCACTATTATATCCTGTGGCAAGGCTAGAGACCACTATTGTATCCCGTGATAAGGCCAAATACCACTATTATTTCTCATGGTAGGGGTAGAGGTCACCATTATATCTCATGATAGGGCCAAAGGTCACTATTATGTCTTGTGACAGGGCCAGAGATGACTATTATATCTCGTGGTAGGGCATTAAATTAGAGCAAAACAGAAATGTTGGTACCCACACAATATCAAAATCAGAGTCTTCGAATTAGAACCAGAAACGGAATTAGACGAACAATCAGAATGTTATATCAAAGATTTTCAAATGTCACATCATATCATAATAGAGTATAGAAAAAATTCTAATCATTTTCACATGTTCAAAACAGATTCAGAGCATCTTCACATAACATGCATAAATTTTCAAATTTCATATTCGCTCTTTTTGCACAGTTCAAAAATAAAATGTCAAAAGTAGTTAATGTTGACACCAGTCATGATAGAAATTTTTTTCCTCTTTTTATATGGATTTCATGAGTCATTGAGATAAAACGACCAAGGTTATTTTCAGTTACCCCGGTTGGGATATCACCTCCAGTTACCCCGTGAACTCTTATTGCGCATGGCACGATATGACTTAATTATTAGGCATCGTTTCTTTCTTCGTGGCGTGTCAGTACGCCGCTTCATTTCCTCTTCTTGGGCACGTCAATCGTATTTCAACTCCTATTTATTGCCCATTTTTCCTTTTCTTTTGGTCTTCGGTCACACTTCTTGCTTTCTACTTCTTCTCTGAGTTCTTGCATTTCTCTTCTCTGGGTTCTTGCATTCCCCTTCCCTCTTCAAGTTCTTTGCCTCTTTGTGATTTCTTTCAATCCTTCCATGGCTTCCTCTTCTTCCAAGGGTGGTTGTTGCTGCTCTGGACTCCTCTCCACCTTGCGACTCTCTTACTCGACTCATTGTTGCTCTACCGGCTTCCATTTTTATGGGTTCTTGCTGGTCTTCCGTCGACACTGCCCGTGAGTTGGAGAATGCCTGGAATAATTTCAACATCCCTGATTCCTTCAAGTTGAAAGCTCCAGCTCCCAACCAGAAACCTATCGACGCCAAAGGTATGGCTATCTTTGTTGCCCTTTATCTCGCTATGTTCGTCATGGGGCTTCGTCTGCCTTTTGTGTGCCCTGTTCGCGACGTGCTAGACGTCCTAGGGCTTGCTCCTGCTCAGTTAGTGCCCAACATCTGGAGGATCTTAATGGCCTGCTGCGTTTTGTGGCGACGGGTGCTGAAAGCGGTAGGCGATGAGTACCCAGACCTAACAGCCCGTGAGTTTTTGTCTCTTCATGGGTTTAGGCATCTGGATGGTAATCTATGTAGTTTTAGAGCTCGTCGAACCTTGATTGATTTAGAGCGCAAGTACTCTCATGTGAAGGAATGGACCAATAAAATTTTCTTTATTGCTAGCTTTGGTTGGGAGTTTCCCGCCGATGAAGTTCCTAATCGGGAATTTCCCTTTAGGCCCAATTGGGCTCCTATCCCTGATGAGGATGACTACGAGGTGATTTCCCCTCGTGAAGAGGCCTGTGTTAGATTGGTGGAGTCCTGGGCTCAAGCCCACCCCAAACTGTGCCTCTCGGATGTGCTTTTAACTCCCAGTAACATTGAGAGGTTCGTGATGGTTCCTAGTCGGGACTATATTTTGGGACGTGAGTTTTTGGGTGCTCCCCAGCTAGCGGGAGATTTGAAAAACAAGAAATGTCTTGGCGAAGGCAGGAGGAAACAAAGAAATGTTAAAAAAGCTCGTGTCTCACCTCGCTCTAGTGAGTCCATCTCATCCAAAGGTGGTGTTCTACTTCCCTCGGCGGCGGGCAGAGATTCAAAATTGGTACCTCCCAAAAAATAGAGTGGGACCAAATTGAGTTCCTCTCTGGAGTTGTCGAGTAAAATTGTCCACCAGAAAGGTAAAAGCACCAAGGTGGCCACTTCTTAGGAAGAACCAATTGTTATGGATCCACTACCTCTTTCTTTGGATGACATTATGTTGCAGGCTGAGGAAGACATTGATAGTATACTCGCCGCAGAGACGGCCGCTGAAGCTGCTACCCAGCCTTCGATGATTCCGACTGATGATTCCCAGCAGCAATGTGATGATACTCCAGTAGAAGAAGACATTATTATTTTGAACCCTGTCCTCCTTACAACGCCACCTTTTGCTTCTGCTCGCTTCCTGCCCTTTGAAGCTCCCACGCCTCTATTGACTTCGCCCCAGCAAATTGTTTTTGTACCTTTTGATGCTCCTTCAGATCTACCTTGATTGGAGGGGAGCGAAGAGGGTAGTGCTCAAGAGTTAGTTGCAGCACTTAGTACCCCCCCTTGCCTCAACCAATTTGGGTGGGGTTACTCCAGATTTGCCATTTGTTTTTCCAACCCTCTCCCCTGCCAGTGGCAGCAGGGTTTCAATTCCTTCGCCGCCTTTTAGTGTCTCTCCTCGAGGAAGCGGCGAAGCATCTTTGACAACTCTTGAGGAGGGTCTCGGGACCGATGAGGCTGTACCCCGCCAGGATGAAACTGGTGAGATAGGGAAGGCCAAAAACTGCATGGTCCCTCCCGTTGAACCATCTGTTTGCTACCCTATGTTCTCCGCTACTGAAGCAGCCTTTCCCCAGGGGGACCTTGCTAACGTCTCCTCGCCGGCTGTCAACCCGAGAGGCTCTTCTAGCTTCGATCATGTGGCTTCCCCGGCCTCCCCTCCTACTTACCGAGCAGAGGTTATCAATGCCTTTGTTCAACAGCTTCATAGTGTTTTTGCACCAGTATTGTTACGTTCTCCTTAATGCTTTGGTAAATAATTCTGAAGAATATATTTTTAATCCTTTTTTTTAGGTGATTGGTCATCTTTTTGCCAACTCGACAGATGATTGGATGCATTTGGAGGGTGAGAAGAATCAACTGGCCGATGAGTTGGCCCTTTTTGAGGCTCGCTCCCATTCTTCTGATGATGAGTTGGCTGCTCTTCGCACCCAAGTTGCTTCACTCTAGGAAGAGCTGGCAAGTTCTTTTGAGGATGCAGACCACTACCGTCAGGAGGTGGTAGTAATGGGGAAGGAACTTGATGACCTTGCTACTCGCCTGAATGAAGTAGAGGGAGCTATTCGGGAGAGGGGCAACTTAGTTGCCCAAGCAGAAGCTTTTAAGAAAGAATGCGATAAGTTGGTTGCTCAAGTGGAGCCTGTTTTGAAAGAACAAGATGGCTTCGCCGCCAGCCTTGATTGTGCGAACTCAGAAATCGAAAGATTGGCTAAGTCCAAATCCGAATAAGCTTCTCGCTTGACCTCTCTTAGCGATGAAAAAAGTGAGTTGCTTATAAAGCTGGAGGCGACTGAAGGGATGAAAGCTGAAGCTGAGAAACACTTGGCTGAGGTGAAGGGCTTTCTTAAAGACAGCGATCGTTAATACCTCCCGCTTGACGCAATTGTTAAATCTGCCAAGAAAACTATCTCTATCTTGGAACACAAGTTGGCTGAGATGGGATCCTCTTTGGAGAATTCTCAGAATGACCTTAATCGGGTCCTTCCTCAGTTGGCTGCTACCCCCAAGATTCAAACACGGGCCTGGGGTATAGGCTTCAAGTTGGGGTAAAATTGCTTCGTGAGCTTCTTCTTCGGGAACCCACCACGAACCTGCATACTTTGGAATGGAAGTCTATTCGGGCTTGTGAGGTTGCCCTTCATTTCTGTGACTCCTTTGGTCGGGTTGAGATGCCTGACGCTTTTCACCACCCATCATGATGCCTGCTTAGTTTGGAGTTTTCTCATTCCCCTCGGGATTTGCTTTTGATTGATTTTTTTTTGTTAGCCTTGTAAATGACTGAATTTCTAAAGCTGTTTTTTAGGCTTTTGAACTTTGTTTGTTGGCTATAAAGTATTCATTGTTGATTCTGCATTTTGATATCAACCCATGTTATTCATGCCCTATGTATTAGCTTTTATGTATTAGCTTTTATGTTGTTCTCGCTTGTGAGTGGTACATCGCCCATCGGTAAGAGTTTCTATTGACTTCTTTTACCTCTTTAGGGCTAGTGAGAGAGTTCCTCGACCACGTTGCCTGTAGGCGAGATGATGCTAACAGGAGAGTTCCTCGACCGTTTTAACCTTTAAGTTTTTTTTTTCAATTTGTGGAAGAGTTCCTTGACCACATCGCCTTTTGGTGTGAAGGTGTTTAATGGGAGAGTCCCTCAACCATTTTAACTTTTAAGCTTTTTGATTTGTCGGAGACTTCCTCGACTACATCGCCTTTTGGCGTGAAGGTGTTAACGGGACAGTTCCTCAACTGTTTTAACCTTTTAAGTTTTTAGGTTCGTGGGAGAAATCCTCAACCACGTCGCCTTTTGGTGTTAATGGGAGACTCTTTCAACCGTTTTAACCTTTAAGTTTTTGGACTCAGAGAGTTCCTCGACCACGTTGTTTTTTGTCGTGAAAGTGTTAACGGGAGAGTTTCTCGACCGCTTTAACCTTTTAAGTTTTTAGGCTCGTGATAGAGTTTCTCAATCGCGTCGCCTTTTAGCGTCAAGTTGTTAACGGGAGAGTTCCTCGACCATTTTAACCTTTTAATTCTTTGATTTGTGGGAGAGTTCCTCAACCATGTCGCCTTTTGGCATGAAGGTGTTAACGGGAGAGTTCCTCGACCGTTTTAACCTTTTAGTTTTTTGATTCGTGGGAGAATTCC
The DNA here is from genome assembly GCF_004785595.1 of Juglans microcarpa x Juglans regia. NCBI lineage: Eukaryota > Viridiplantae > Streptophyta > Magnoliopsida > Fagales > Juglandaceae > Juglans > Juglans microcarpa x Juglans regia. The sequence goes on along the minus strand of NC_054602.1, from coordinate 15,985,370 downwards.
TGGACCACGTCGCCTTTTGGCGTGGAGGTGTTAACAGGAGAGTTCCTCGACCGTTTTAACCTTTCAGTTTTTTGATTCGTGGGAGAGTTCCTTGATGGGAGAGTTCCTCGACCGTTTTAACCTTTTAAGTTTTTAGGCTCGTGGGAGAGTTCCTTGACCACTTTGCCTTTTGGCGTGAAGGTGTTAACGGGAGAGTTCCTCGACTGTTTTATCCTTTGAGTTTTTAACCTTGGATACTTATTGCAAAGCCAAAATGAACAAAACAAAAGAAAAAAGTGGACAAAACGTGCTGGCATTTATTGAAAATGATATTCCTACAGAAATCAACAAATGAAATGAAAGAAAACTACATATCTTTACTTTAAACGTAGTACTTTCGTAGGTGCTCTGCGTTCCATGGATGAGGTAGCTGGCGTCCTGTGGCATCCTTGACGTGGTAAGTCTCCGACCTGTGACTTGCTACTATAACGTAAGGTCCCTCCCACCGAGGACCTAACTTCTCTTCTTCCCCAAAGGTCACGCCGGTTTCCTTCAGCACTAAGTCGCCCACTTTGAATGACTTGGGCCTCACTCATTCATTGAAATATTGTCTTGCTTTCCTCTTAGAAGCTACAACTCTGACTTCTACATCTGCCCTTATCTCTCCTAATAGATCTAGGTTTTTTTCTAACCTTGCTACATTTGCTTCTGGATCAAAATTTGTTCTTCTGTAGCTCGGTAACCCGACCTCTACTGGTGCCATTGCCTCGTTCCCATAGGTTAGGGTGAAAGGTGTTTGGCCTGTTTAGGTCATTGCTGTCATTTTGTAAGCCCACAAAATTTTCGGGAGCTTGTCGGCCTATAGCCCTTTTTTGTCCCCTATCTTCTTTTTTAGTATTCCCATGATGGTTTTATTAGTTGCTTCCACTTGTCCGTTTGCCTGAAGATGGCCTGGGGAAGAGTACTTGACCTTGATTCCTAACTCTGCACACCATTGAAGATAATGTTCGGAGTTGAATTGTCTTCCGTTATCAGAAATAATACATTGAGGTATCCCTAACCTGCATATTACTGCCTTCCATAGGAACTTTGTCACGCTTTGAGTAGTTATTGTAGCCATCGCCTTTGCTTCTGCCCACTTTGTAAAGTAGTCGACATCTATGATGATGAACCGCAACTCTTCAGGGTGCACATGGGATTGTGAATCTGACATTGAACACATTTTTTTGCGAACTCCTTTGCGTCTTTGAGTGCGTTTGGAGAATAGTACCTAGCCCTTACAATCTTTGCGGCGAGTGATTGTCGTCCTGAGTGACTCCCACAGATCCCCTTGTGTACCTCTTTCATTACATATACAGCTTCTTCCTCTGTTACTCATCGCAGCAATGGGTTTGAGAAAGCCCGCCTGTAAAGTACTTTGTCAATTATGGTAAACCTGGTCGTCCTACTCTTTAACTTTTTCGCCTCTTCCCGAGATGAGGGAAGTTCACCTATCTCCAAATATTTTTTTATATCATTTGCTCAGCCTGGCGTGTTCTCCTGAATGTGCAAACTTTCTTCTCCTACCACTGGTCTAGCGATTGCTTGTAAATCAACCTTCCATGGTAGTGTTTCTTCTTGCTTTGCTGAGGCAGCACGCCAATTGGTTAGCCTTGAAATTGTCTCCACGAGGTATCTTTTCGATTCGAAAATACTTGAGATCTTTGCTTTGTTCCTGTACTTGGTGAAGGTATTTTATTAGCTTGGACCCCCTCGCCAAATATTCCCTCATGATTTGCCCGGCTACCACTTGTGAATCGACTTTCATTTCGACTTCTTTGGCTCCTAATACCCTCCTGATGACCAATCCGGCGAGTATTGCTTCATACCCAGTTTCATTGTTTGTTACTTTGAACTCCAATCGTACTGCATCGTATGATTCTTTCCCCTTACTTGTTACTATGTACACCCCGACTCCTCCACCTGCTCGACAGGCTGACCCATCTACATACACTTGCCATGGATTCTTCTCAGGTGGCTTTTGGACTTCTTCTTTGAAGTTGGAAAACTCTGCTACAAAATCGACCAGTATCTACCATTTCGTAACTCTTTTTGGTATGTAGCTGATGTCATACTCACTCAGTTCGATTGACCATTTGACCAACCGTCCTGAGATGTCTGGTTTTTGCAACACCTTTTGTAGGGGCGACCAAGTGATTACTTTTATTGGATGGGCTTGGAAATAAGGCCATAACCGCCTTGCTGCTACTACCACTGCAAAGGCGACCAACTCCACCTTTGGGTACCTGGTCTCTGCTCCTCTCAATGCCCTACTTACGTAATAAATCAGTTTTTGCTCATTTCCTTCCTCTCGTACCAATGCAATAGATATTGCATCTGGAGTTACTGCTAAGTACAATGACAATGACTCTCCTGGCTAGGTGTGATTGAGCAATGGTGGTTTAGTTAGATACTCTTTCGACTGAGAAAACGCTTCTTCGCACTTGGCGTCTAACTCTGGCACTTTTTTAATCACCTGAAAGAAATGAAGATATTTATCCGTTGATCGGGATACAAACCTGTTCAAAGCTGCAATCTTCCTGTGACACCCTGTATTTTAGTGTATTTTAATTATTTTAAATATTGGTTCTCTTGTTTGAAATTTATCGGATTTCTTGTTGGTTTATTTTTATGATTTTTAAATTGTGAAACTTATTTTGATATGTTTTCTTAATATTAATTATTGTTTTGTATTTAAGATGCTCTTTAATTGAAATTAGTTTGCTTGTGGGCTTTAAAATTATTGTGTTGTTGAATTTTTATTATTATTTTATTTTAACTAGTCACTACATTTAAATTATTTTATTCAACTTATTGTTTTGAAATCCTTTTCGTTGTATCAATTTTATGACCCAAGTTGTAAGGACTGAACCTCATTTCTTTCCCTCACTTTTTCTTTTCCCACTTTTTCTTTTACTTCTTCTCTTCTTTTTTCCCTACTTTTTCTTCCTCCCGCATGCGCGACACCTCTCCTTTCTCTCCCGTCCATTTTCTTCTTCCACCCACAGTGCCGTCGTGCACCGTCCATTACCGTCACCATCACCGCCCCTCCAATTCTCTTCCCCTCCGGCCGGTGACCACCCCCCTATGTTTTTAGCTCCTCCCTTGCCGCCGTCAGCCCCATGCGCAGCTCTAAGCTGTGGCACCCTTTGTGCTCTAGCGCCGTCATCGTGCCACCATCGACCACCATATTTTCACCACAACACCGGCAACCTCCCAACTACCTAACTCACTCATCTTCAGCTCTGATCTGCCATCAGTGAAATCCCCTCCATCTCCATTTTCGAGTTGGGTATTTTAGACTCCAACCGCCACCCACGGCCAATGACCATCAATACTAGCATCACCAACACCTCTAAGCCACTCCCTAGCCATCCCAATTCTTAGTTTGTCCCCATTTGAAATTGGGTTTTTGAGACCCACAACCATAGTCCAAAATACACTGTTTCATTGATGTGCTGCCACTTCTAACATCTCCATGATCATTCGAAAAGTATATTATAGCGCTGTAAGTATATTTCTAAAGAACTTTTGAGATTTAAATGTATTTTTGCGCTAACTCATATTTATTGTGAACTGGTTTGGTTGTGCTGGATTGAGTCCGAGGAGTAAGGGGTCTGTTGGATCGTAGTATAGAGTTGTTGTGTGATTGGATTATGTGGGAATTTGTTGGCTGTTGGATATTTGTGTCGTGTCTTGTACATTGCATAATTGTACGCATGTTCATGTTTGTAAATGAAAACTGGATTTTTGCATAATTGCATACATGTTCATGTGTATATTTGAAAACTGAGTTTTCATATGAAAAATGATTTTTGGGTGCTTGTGTATCACGTCCCCAAGCCGAGATGGGGCATTATCTCGGTGGAACTCCTCTGGTCACTCGGGAGCGGAATATATTGAGTGACGTCTCTTGAGTTGTCACTGGACGACAATGGGATCGGACGGGATGATAACGCTCTCGTGGTGGCGGGGGCTAGTGTTAGGCGCAGAACTGGTCATCGTTCATTACGAAGTCACTCGCACAGTCGTTACCCGTGGTGTGACAAAGGGAGCCAGGGTGTGCGGATGATCCCTAGGAGAGATCATGGTGCATACGGTTAAAATGGATATTGGGCCATTTTGCTGGGAAAATGACGGTTTTTGATAAATGGATGTGGACCATTTTCTGAGAAAATGGTGGATTTCTACGTGGGCCATTTTCTGGGAAATTGGCAAGTTTTGATAAAAGGATTTTATGTGAATCATTTTCTGGGAAAATGATGGATTATTGTTTTGGGCCATTTTCTGGGAAAATGGTGGATTTCTACGTGGGCCATTTTCTGGAAAATTGGCAAGTTTTGATAAAAGGATTTTATGTGAATCATTTTCTGGGAAAATGATGGATTATTGTTTTGGGCCATTTTCTGGGAAAATGGTGGGAAATGTTTTAATGGAATATTTTGGGTCAAAATGGGATTTTGGTGTGCGTTGGAAAATATTCATTTTTGGGAAAAATGTTGTTTTAGGTCTAATGCATATTTCATCATATGCATGCATAATTGTTGGTTGTATTAATGCACTTTTATCTCATTGGTTGTTTGGATTATTACTTACTTGCGGTACCGTTTTATGGTATCGCAGATTTTGATGCAGATGATTTTGATGTTAAGCCTAAAGATTTGGCTCCACCGGAGGAGTGATATGGGATCACTCGCTCGTGTTTGAGATTTGTTTCCCGCTTGTTGAAATATGTATTTTGGTATTATAATATTTATGGGATAACTGTTTTGCTTTTTGAAACTCTTAGGTTTAAGTAAATTTGTATTTAACAATTCTAGTACTTAGTTGACTTATTTAAATTATCCGCTGCTTTGTTTTTATTGTACACTATTGCATGTACACACACTTAGCACTTATTTTTGGGATGTGTGACCGTGTTGTTATCATCTGGACGTCTTGACTCTCGAGTTTTTGTACGTGGGGTCGGGGGTGCCACACTTCCCCGCTAGTCTTTGTATTTCATTCAAGAGATAACTTTATCTCTATTATTGCTATGAGTTTCTCGGGATTTGCTTCAATCCCTCTATCTGACACCATAAAACTGAGGAATTTTCCCAACTGTACTCCAAATGCACATGTTATTGGGTTGAGCGTCATTTGGTAATGACTTAAGACCTTAAAAGCCTCTCAAAGGTCTTCTATGTGTTGGTCAAACTCCCTACTCTTTACTAGTAGATCGTCGACATACACCTCCATGCTTCTTCAGATCTGGTTTTTAAACATTTTGTTTACCAACCTCTGGTAGGTTACCCCAACGTTCATCAAACCGAAATGCATCACTTTATACCAATATAGTCCTTGGTCAGTTATAAAGGCGGTTTTCTCCTGATCAACATTCTTCATTCTTATTTGATTGTATCCTGAGTAGGCATCTATAAAGCTTAGCATTTTATGCCCTGTTGTTGCGTCCACTATCAGATCTATCATTGGTAATGGGAAGCTGTCCTTTGGGCAAGATTTGTTGAGGCCGGTAAAATCTATGCACATTCGCCACTTCCCGTTGGACTTTTTTTACTAACACCACGTTAGACAGCCACTCTGGATAACGTGCTTCTTTGATGAATTCAGCTGCTAATAACCGATCAACCTCCTCAGCGATTGCTTTGAACTTCTCAGTACTAATGTTTCTCTTCTTTTGTTTTACTGGGTGTATCTTTGGGTCTACGTTCAGCTCATGTTAGATGATTTCCTCGCCTATCCCGGGCATATCTTTATGACTCCAAGCGAATATATCTTTATGGTCCAGGAGGAAATCTATCAGTTGCTGTCTCTCTTCTTGTGCCAATTTTGCCTCGATCTTCATGTGGCTTTCGGGATGGTTCTGTTCAAGGGTGACCAACTCTAGAAGCTCATCTGCCTCTCCATGCTTTAAGGTATCTTCATCCCTCGTTTCTAACTCTGTTGCCATTACCTGTGGTCCCAACAGGAGGATCATGTGTTTTTTAGAATCCATTATGTTGACCTCCCTTTGTTCTTGTCTGAGCTCCTACACATAACATTCCTTGGCCAAGACCTGCTCACTGCGTACTTCGCCTATTCCTCTTGGTTCGTGTACCTCGCCTGTTGGGAACTTCATTTTTAGATGATAGGTTGAGGTAATAGCCTTTAATGCATTCAACGTGGGCCTCCCAATGATTGCATTATATGCCAACCGAGTTCTTACTACTAAAAACTCACTCATCGTTGTGGCGACATAAGGGTCTGTGCCTACAAATATTGGCAATGTAATGGACCCCATTGGTTGGACCGCGTCTCCACGTAGTTGGTTCTGGTTTCAACTGCTCTTTGCCGATTCCCATTTTACTGAAAGCATCCCAGATCAAGATATCCACCGAACTCCCATTGTCAATTAGTATTCTCCTGGTGGTAAAATTTGCCACCAACGTTGTTACCGCCAAAGCATCATCATGGGGGTACACAACCCCTCAGTAATCTTCCTCGTCAAAAGATATCGTGCGTGATCCTTGTACTTGGGGCTATTTGACGGGCCTTTCTACATTATAGATTTCTTCATATCTTGCCCACCTTGCATAGGTCTTTCTTCCTAAGGAAGTTGGGCCACCTTCTGCATATCCGCTGGCGATAGTGTGTATCTTGCCTAGAGGTTGGTTTCTTCGATTTTCATTTGCTCTCGCTCTTTGGCCCGTAGGTTCATTTGATCCCCTCTCCCTTTCTGTTGATTCCCGTCGCCTGGGGCTCTTACTTCTTCTCCTCTTGTGCTCATTCTTCCTTTCGTTTGTTCGCCATGGGGTGTCATGTTCTGGGCGATCAATTGCTCAAACTCGCAATTGTTCCTCATGTCTTCTACTTTTTGCTTCAAGTTGTAACAGTCCTCGGTTCTATGTCCCCTTGACTTATGATAAGTGCAGTACTTCTCCGTTTGTTGTTTTTTCTTAGTTAGTTCTTCTTCCTTTGTTTTTTCTAAATAGTGTACATAATCGCCACTATGCCTTCTTACATTACCATCCCGCCTTGACTCTTGCTGTCTCTCTTTGCCCTTTGTCCTCCATCTCAATCTTTCCTCTATCCCCATTTCGTTTCCCGCTCACTCTTTCTTTCTGGTTGGGTAGTCAAGGCGATCAAGGTGTCTTCAGCATTAACAAAATCATCAGCACTATCCATGAACTCTCATAAGGTGGAAGGGGTTTTTTTGGCTAGCTCAGCCATAAAAGGGCTCCTTGGCCAAATATCTCTCAATAGTGCTGTTAGCATGATTTTCTAGTCTTGGTCGTCGGTCGTCATCTTTTCTTTATTGAAACGTGTCAAATACGCTTTCAGGCTTTCATCCTCCATTTGTTTGACGGTCAACAAGTAGGCGCTGAGTCTCCTGCGTTTTCTACTCGCCATGAATTGGGTCAAGAATTGTCGGCCAAGCTCTTTGAAACTTTCTATGTAGTTTGGTTGTAGTGCGCCAAACCATCCTCTCGCCGATCCTTTAAGAGTCAAAGGGAAAACTCTACAAGAAATCTCTCCTAGGATCCCGTGAAGTGTCATATGAGCTTTGGAAGTCTCAAGGTGCTCCATGGAATCTTTCGAGCCGTCGTATAGGTCCATTGTCGAGACTTTAAATTTTGTGGGCAGGGGCATTGTCAGGATTTCCGTAGAAAACGGTAGATTTGTGCTCGACAACAATTGATCTACCGAAGAAGATGTTCCTATCTTATTGGCCATCTTCTCATATTTGTCCATCAAGCTACGTACGTCATGGTGCAATTTATTTGCTTTCTCGTTCACCGTGGGGGGTCATGTTCTTGGCGATCAATTTATGTGACAAGTACGTAAAGTGTGAAACTTAAACAATCCCACAGACGACGCCAACTGTTTTGGACGTGTTTCACTACCACCACCTCACGATCACCTGCAACCAAAGTGTAGAGACCACAGGGGTCCGAGGGAACGCCTCTGATGCCTCAGTCAGTAATTTGTGGATAATAATAATAATGACAATAAATCGATCCATCTACTTACCTAGATTCTTCCTTTATATAGAGCTTTGTGAGCTATCCACATTCCCTCGTGGATAGTGGTTATCCTTTATTCAAATTCAAATTTAGAAATGAGGATTCATCTCTTTGCAAATTCGAATAATAACCTCATTTACCTTTTACCATTGACTGGATAGCTATCTCGTCGGTATTAGCTTATCTAGTCGGTATTGGCACTGGACTGATTTCCTTTGCGCCGGGCTAGGCTCCTCGATTATGGTATGGGCTTTACTCTTTGGTAGGGTCCAGACCCATCTTAGGGGCTAACCGGCTGGGATATCCTCTCCAATATCGTCAAACTAATTTATGAAAATTAAGTGAGTGAGATAATAATTTATCTTGATTTTCAAGTAAACCTCTTGTTGAATCCCTTCGACCTTTCAGAGATAAAAACGGTTGAAGATTTTTGTAGATCACTGGTCATCACTAATTAAAAAAAAATGAAGAGAGTGAGATTCCTAATACAAAGTTTCTATTTGGGAGTTTTTTTCTCATAACGGGTTGGAAATATTATGTTATAGTTACCTTGGATTTTGGAGATTTGGAGCTAGAAGAGAGAGAAAAGCATGAGAGAATCGGTGTGTGTGGAGACCGATTACTCTTTGTGAAAATGTTAATAAAGACCCGTAGACTTATAGCTTAAAAACTTAACCGAGTCAAAGCTTTACGGGATTTTGGGAGACACATAATAAAGAGAGACGAGGAGAGATCTTGACACAGAGAGTGAAAGAAAACGATATTGCATGTAAGGGACATTTCCATAACATTTTTAGAAAGAAAATAGGTTCTAATAATTAATTTTATAGCCATTGATAGCCACATATAAGTTATAGAAAAGAGATGGTATCATTTTCACACTTAATTACAGATAGGTTGTTCCATCCCAATGATGTTATGAATTTCTAGGTGATCCATATGCATCATATATACATTAAAGTACTAGGGCCGTATGTGTATATATATATATATATGCAGTAGAAGATATTTTTCTCATATAATTAAAAAGCTTTAATAGACATGCATAATTTCTTCAAAAATACATTAGAATTTGTTCAAAAAAACATAAAAAGTGGTCTCATTCTTGCACTTGATCATTAATTTGTCAAGAAAGCTTGCGATTAGGTCATTAGTATACTTGGATCTAGTGACTATCACCACAACTCCACCACTCCCTTGAGTTCGGTGGCAACATGTTGCAGATAAGCTGGATAACAACCTTTTCATCAGGATTATCCTGGACGTGGTAATAGGCCGGCTCAATACGTTCCGGGGCCTAAAGCTAAAATTTTGAGCGAGGCATTTTTTTTTCTTTTAAAGTAAAATTAAAAAAATTTATTTTTATTTAAAAAAATTCCTACTATTTTGTAAAGTAAATTTATTGACTAAGATTTTATACAACATTTTCAATTAATAACTGACTTATCTTTACTAGGAAATTTTTGATTTAGAGAGAATTTTATCAAATCTAGTTTAACAAGTACTTTTGACTCTTAGACACAATTATAATCATTATTGTCAATGAAGTTCTATAAGAAACTTACACATTCGAAAAAAAAATGGGCCCTTGTCTCTTCAAAGGATTATACAAAAACCTTTTATGAACACTGGAAATTTAAATTTTGCTATTTATAATTTTCATATTAATTGTATATTAAACCAATAATGACGAAAGAGAAGTGCATTCTTAGAAGGAGAATTGGTAAAATAATTATTATATATGTGATACTTTTAAAAATTAATAATGATATAATATCTATTTTATCTTATTTATATTCTTGTTCTCATTGAGTTGATTAAAGTTTTTTATTGGGTATATATATATTTTTAAAAAAAATTATACTTTATATATATATATATATATATTTTGGGCCTTCTTCCATTAGGGGCCTTAGGCAATTGCCTAACTTGCCTAGTGGAAGAGCCGGCCCTGCATGGTAAATGGAACTGATGGCCAGAAGACTAGAAGAGCTACATTCCTTGCCTTGTTCCTCACAGACTCTGACAAACTTTTCTCAGTCATGACAAAGAGCTTCCCTGAATTGAGATTGAAAAAATCAGATTGCAACGAAACCAGCTGGGTTCAATATGTGCTTTTTTGGACCAACTTCCCTCTCGGGACAGCAAACTATGTTTTGCTCAGCCAAACACCTCAATCTCTGACCTACTTGAAGAGGAAATCAGACTGTGAGGAAGCCAATTTCCTAGGATGGGTTGGAGATGATTTGGAAGAGACTGATTGAGCTGCAGTACGTAATACTGACATTCAATCCTTATGGTGGAAGAATGGCCGAGATTCCAGCGGAGGAATCTCCATTCCGACATCGAGCTGGGAATTTGGCAAAGATTTAGTATGCAATAAACTGGAATCAAGCAGGGCAAGAGTTGACAAATTACTATATAAATTTGACAAGGAAGCTTTACAGTTACATGACTCCATATGTGTCCAAGAATCCAAGAGAGGCCTTTTACAACTACAAAGATCTTGACCTGGGTATCAACCGGACAGTTACTCGGAAGGAAAAGTTTATGGAATCAAGTATTTCAAGGGTAATTTCAAGAGGTTGGTGAAAATCAAGACTGAGGATGATCCTGGTAACTTCTTCAGCAATGAACATAATATCCCTACTCTGCCACACAGACGCTAGTGTGTGTGTATATATACATGCAGTATTGGTGCCTAGCTAACTAGGACTTTAGCGCTAAAGTATTTCTTCTTGTGTCACTACAAGAAATTGTGTTTTTTGAGATAAAAAATTGTCTCAAAAAATACAATTTTCTTCCCAAATTATTTTTGGAGATGAAAAAATTTTATCTCAAATTTGTCTCGGAAAGATTGTCTCAAAAGGTTTTTGGAGACGAAAATCAAATTTCGTCTCAAAAAATCATTTTTAGAGATGAAATTGGGCGGATCCAGTCGAAACCGTTCGAACGGATAATTTTTTTTAGACGAACCGATTTTGTCTTAATATATTGTTTGAATGGAATAATTCTCTGTCCAAACCTAGATGTCCATTCAAACAATATGAAATATCCATTCGAACTAATGTCCATATTTTATCTTGTTCGAACGAACAGAGTGTTTGAACAGATTTTATGCGTTCAAATTAATAAATTTTTCAAATGACTTGTATTCGAACAAAAATTATGTATGTTCGAACAGAAATTTTATTTTCAAAAATTATATTCGTTCGAACTGAGTTTTACACATAAATGTTGTTCAAAAAAAATAATTGTTCGAACGTCCGTATTTCTTTTTTGTCATTCGAATGGGTTAGTTTTTGTTCGAATGGGTCTGTTTCGGTTCGAATGTAATTACAAATGGTAATTTACCGTTCGAACTGGTTATTTACTGTTCGAACTGTATTAATCATATAAATCAGAATTTATTTAAAAATATCATACTAATATTATACAATTTGTAATTCAAACATCAATTGTTCAAATATTTTTGAACATCATAATATAAATGCAATGAAAGAAAAGATAATTTTGAAGACTATGGTGGTGGCATAGATATTTGGGACATCATTGACTAGAATTGTTCAAATATTTTTTCATTATTTAACTGCATCCTCTCTTCTAATCTCGCCTCCAAATCCGCTGCTTGATCTAATCGGGCCAACAACTCTTTTTCCTTGCACCTCAATCGTTTGGTCTCAAGTGCTGCTTCCTCTAATTTCTTAGTCTTGTCGGCATTCTATCTGGCTCGAGAATAGGATGATGATGAAGATGATGGTTTTGCACAACGTCCTAAGCCCCTCAAATATAGAGAACGTGATCCAAGAATTTCATAAAGAATCTGAGCATCGTTGACAGATGATGCATCAGATGGATTCACAGCAGTTTCCTTAAAAGATATCATCTTGTCCTACAAAAACAAAACATTAAAGTTAGTATAAGTAACAAAAATATTATGTGACAATGGAATTAAAAAAACTTAAACTTACATAATTTGTCTCTGCTTCATGACTGGCCCAAACACCATTACGATTTTTATGTATTTTTGCATACAATTGGATCAAATCATAGTCAATGAGACTTTCTTCTTTCTACAAAAGGAAAATTTATATTAGAACTTAAATCAGAAAAGGTATATTATATGTTAATATTTTACAAGCACTAAAATAACTTACCATTTTGTTAGACAAACGATGAAAAGATCGATAACTTGCATGATGATTTATCTTTAAATTTGATCTATTTGCTTTGTTCACAGTATTTTTTTGCTAAAAAAAATATTAGTTTATATGTGTAATACATCTGTGATGTACTATTAAAAAAAGATAGCAGCGATATTACCTGATAAGCAGGATCTTCAAACATATCACAAACTTTCTTCCATTCGTTTGGTGGAATTGCTTGGAATGGATTTTGGCGCACCTCTATTATAGTACTGAACTTCTTATAATGTGCATCGCATTAACCTTTGTACTTCCAAAATGTATTTGACATCAATTTCTCAACCGTTAATCGATCCTCTTTTCAGCCAAAATTAAGCTCAAACTCATCATTTCAAAAATTATAAACAATTAATATAAATACAAAGTAACTTGAAAGTAACATGTTATATACTTAGTTGCTTGAGATGTAGCTTATTACCAAACAACGGTTTTTTAAGTAGTCTTTCACATCTTGGGAAACTTTAGACCAAGAGGATATAACAATCGGTGCATACGTGCGAGTAAGTGTACTAACATAAGAAGCAAGCCACGCTGCCGAATCTCTGGAGCCACCAGTGTGATCATCAGGAATATCAACCTTGGTTTTACAACTATTCCTTACTTTCTCTATGCAGACACTCCTCGTAGTGCCTCTACCTCGGCACATGGTTACAACAATTATATATACATTAACTAAAGCATAACTTTTTAATTTAATTAATTTATTTTATAGATATATTACTTAAATTGAGAATAAAATATGATATTTAATTTGATAAAATACCTTGTTCTGGGCCCGGTGATGTTGGCTCACTATTCATGGCAGGTAAACCACACGGGGAGTTAGTAATGGATGGGAATGTCACATGTGTTGATTTCGTTTGGGAGGCATATCTATTTGAAATTGTAACAAATTATTATTCAAAAAAACATTATCTTAACTTTTATATGTTAATATTACTTACAAAAATTCATGTTTGAAATTCATTCACTATCCGTTTTACTGGACCAGTCGCCCTCATCCTCACTAGACACTTTAGTTGATTCTTCTTCTTCTGATATTTCACCCTCAATTAGTTCGGGTTGAACATCTTCTCTACTCAATGGGACCATATCATATTGGCTTAGATCAACAAATAGATTGATGCCTACTTCATTTTCTTGATATGCTGCTTGATGCCTCTAGAATGTAATCATATACATTTCTTAGTGCAAACTTCTCCATTACCTGCTATGGGTTTCCGTACTCGGAGTCATCTAAATAAAAAAACTTGATTCGCTTGGCAAGCGAGAACGAAAGGATTGTCCTCATACCATGTGCGAGATGTATTGACACTCACAAAATAATCATCGTTACGCACTCTTAACCTAGGATTTGAGACATCCCACTAATTACATTTAAACAACCGGACCATATATCCCCCTACGTACTTTAACGCTATAATATCTTCCAATTCCGTAGAAGTCAATGTTATCATCCACATGGCTTCTTTCAACAACGAGCCCATAATTTTGATTTTTCCTATATCGTTCTCTACCAGTTGTGTGAAATCTATATCCACCCACCAAACATCCTGAGTACTGGATGGCCCGCTTGGACGGACCACATGCTAGAGTGTACAGTTCTATGAGATTTTTTCTAAATTTTCTCCATATTTCAATGCAACCTATATCAATAAATATTATTATATAGAAAAAAAGTAAAATTTATTGGTATGAAATTCGTATTATAAAATGAGGCTTAACATAATACCGTATGTTCAAACCATGAGGCAAGTTCCTCTTCGTGCATCTTTTCTACGTCAGTTACACCATTCGAGCGAAGTAGTTGTATATGTTTGTTGTGCATGTTCATGTGAATGTTTAATTTGTATGAAGTTATACTATATTATTATACATAAACTTAAAGATAATATTGATTTAGATGATCATCACTATCCTCAAGTAGTGATAAATCTCACCTCAGTTATTCAAGACATACCATCGAGCTCTTTTCAACTCTCGCCCACATAGATCGTAGCCCTCTTGTGCAGCTATGGGAAAATACAGTAAATGTCGATGAGATTCTCATCTCTCACCCACCTTCAAAATTTTGGTCTGGTCTTATAAATCTAGTATCAGCCCCACGAAAATATATTGAACAAAAGGTATGCTACTCATTATCAATATATGACTCTGCAATCGAACATTTTGGACGAGCTTTATTCCCCACAGATCGCTTAAGTTTTTCCAAAAATCGTTCAATAAGATACATCCATCTATACTGAACTGGGCCAGCAACTAACGCCTCACTCGGTAGGTGCATAGCCAAATGAACCATTACATCAAAGAATGAAGGCAGGTACAAACTCTCCAATTAGCACAATATTACTGCAATGTCAGCTTCCATTTTTAACAATGCATCAACTTTCAACGTTCTACTACAAATGTCTCTGAAAAATTCCCCTAATTCTGTGAGAGCTATACGAACATCTCGAGTAAGCTTTCTATGCACACCAACCGACAACAAACGCTGCAGAAATATATGACAGTCGTGACTTTTAAGACTAGTTATTTTCCAATCATGTGTTTGAACACATCTTGTGATGTTTAAAGTATACCCATCGGGGTAATTTGATTTTCATAAACCAATCACAAAATTTCTTTCTCTCATCATTTGAAAGTTTATACCATCCGATCGGCATATAAGCTGATAACCCATAATCTTACAACTGTAACTCCAGTCTTATCCCCAGCTTCTTTAAGTCTTTATGAGAGTTAGTTGTATCTTTTGTCTTCCCTTTTATTGACATCAGAGTGCCCAATATATTCTCACATATATTTTTCTCAATGTGCATAACATCTAAATTGTGGCGCAGTGTCATTCCCAAACCTGTTTTCTAAAACATCCCCTAACTGCGCGACGCCCTGCGCTCAACCCTTCCATCAAACATCGCTCTATTTGAACGCCATCTATGATCATATAATAAATAAAGACGATGTCCTATAAAACATAATTTCCTACCATGACTCAATCACTGAGATTGTGTATCTTTATTGCAAACAGGACAAGCCATTTTACCTTTGGTGCTCCACCCAGACAGATTTCCATATGCTGGAAAATCATTTATTGTCAACATCACTGCAGCATGCATCTTGAACTCACCTGATGAGGCTGCATCATATGTACTGACACCCTGATCACACAACTCTTTCAACTCTGCAATTAGTGGTTGCAGATATACATCTAATTCATTCCTTGGTGATCTTGGCCTTGGTATCAGTAGAGTCATCATAAAATATGGATCCTTCATAGACTTCTAAGGTGGCAAATTATAGGGCATTAATATGATAGGCCAAATACTATGAGAAGTGCTCATGTTGCCAAATGGATTAAAACCATCCGTTGCTAACCAAAGTGTACATTGTGAGGTTCTTCAGCAAACCATAGACACTTGACATCAAATTTCTTCCATTATAAGAAATCTGTAGAATGCGAGAGGAAGTTTTTATTTTGGACTATTTATGTTTGATGCCAAGACATATCTTTGGCAATCAACCAAGATGTAAGCAATCTTTGAAGTCAAGGAATCAACGGAAAATGTCTTAACACTTTTTGGGGTACATTATGTTTATCGGATGTCCATCTTGACTCATGACACACTGGGCATGAGTCAAATTCTGCATATTGCTGCCAGTAGAGAACAGAATCATTTTTACAAGTGTGGATGATATTATAATCAAATCCTAACCCTCACTTCATAAAAATTACGGGGTACTACATTATCCTGAGGAAAAGCCTTTTTAAATAATTCTAATAACATGTCGATGGCCTTGACATAAATACGACAAACAGACTTAATATGAAGTAATTTCACCGTGAAAGATAACTTCCTATGACGAGTGCACCCCTCGTACAACTCTCTTTGTGCATCCTCCCACAGTTTTGCAAAATTATCATTTCCCTCAAATGATTGTGCAGATGTTCATTCTCCATCCCTCATCCCAAATATTACTACCCCCAGATCGCCTAAAATCTCATTTATGTCCTCTCCATTATTATTATTGTCATTAGGATCATCCACATTAATATCGTCTATTTCGATGTTGTTACCCTCCTCCATTTGATTGGTCTGACTGCTAAATCTAACTCCTTTGGGAAATGGTTCGCCATGTAAGACCCAATGTAAGTATTTAGGATCAATTCCATTTACAAATAAATAATCCTCCACTACCACCAAATTATAAGAATTAAGATTTTTGTACGTCTTGCACGGACATCATATAAATCCTCGACTGTCAACACTTATGCGAACAAACTCTATAAAAAGCTTCACCCGTTATGCATACTCCTTATAGTCTTGCCCAAGTCTCTCTCCCAGTAGTATCCAACTTTTATCCATTGTATTTTTGTTACTTGTCGGATGTCTATCCAGAAACACCTAATTCATGGGATAAACACTATAAAAAAAATCTAACTTTTATAAGGTACTTGATCATATCCCATTTGAGAGACTATCATCTATATCGCATATATACTCAGTCCTAAACTCTAATGTTAGTACATATTTCGGCAGCATTTTCCTACAATTCTCCAATGATGCTAGTCATGATAAGTCGTCAACCCTATTAATGGGCCGAGAAACTTACAGACCACATACTTGAAGAATGTAAGGAATCGCTAAACCGAAATTTTAATTAACTAACACAAGAGTTTAAACTGAATATATCTGCCGTATAGATGATAGAATCTCAAACTGTCCACTTTGAACAATTCAAGAGTTGTACCCAAATATTCTTTAAGAGAATCTTTGGCCACAATTCTCGAACCGGTTTAAAGTTTAAGTACATATAAAAATAACCATAAAATTCAAAACTATCCAACTCTTAATACAATTATACAATAAGTAACTATCCAATTAGTAACTATGTTATATCTATATTTTAAGTTTCTAATTTAATTTTAGTGCATAATATTTTAGTGCATAATATTTAATTATTTTTATTTTATAATTAAATTTCTTATAAGTATTAAACATTAATTTAACTATTAACAATTGCTATGTTATAAGTATTAATTTTAGTGCATAATATTTTGTAATTATTTTTATTTTATAATTAAATTTCTTATAAGTATTAAACATTAATTTAACTATTAGCAATTGCTATGTTATATCTATATTTTAAGTTTCTATTTTAATTAAAAATATTATAAGTATATTTTATAATTATATTATATTATAATTTAAGCAATTACTAGAATGTTGTTCGAACAAGATTCTTATCGTACAGGGTTTTGTTCGTTTAAACGGGACAAATCCAGATTCCAGACACAAAACATAGACAAAATATTTGCCCCAAAACACAATTTTCACAATCACAATGAAACACATTATGAGAAAACCTAAATCATGTGCAATAAACTAACATTAATTGAACTCGAAATACAAAAAAAACATAGAACAAAAAAAAAAAACAATTTATAAATCTCTCTTCTCTCTCTCAAGAATCATTTCTCTCACTAAGTTTGTTCCTCTCTCTCTCTCTCTCTCTCTCTCCACAATACTCTCTCACACACACAAAATTGCCTGCCATGCTCTGCCTCTAAATAAATTTTCATCAACTGTGAAAATGAACTGAAGGTTGAAGTATTTGAATCTGTGAAGTCCCGTTCGAACTGGATATTTACGCATTCGAACAAGAAAATTTCGAATAAGCGCCAAATCTGCCGCGATTTATTTCACGTTCGAATGTGTAATTTAGTTGTTCGAACTAACAAATCAGAATATTCATTTGCATATTCTTCAAATGTAGACAAGCTCAAAGGGTATTTTCATAATACTAATTGACCAGTGCATTCGAATGATGGATTTTCACTTTTGAATAAACAAACAATCAGAGTATTTGGCACGAAGTTTTCCTCCAAACATATTCCCTGAAATAAAACCGTTCAAACAGGACGTTATTGGGTTCGAACCAATCACAAAATATTTTAATATTATATAGTATATAATAACTATATATTATAGTAGCTATTTTATATTATAATTAATAATATATAATGTACTACAAGTCTAATAGTTAATATAATACTTATATTATATACTAACTATTAATATATAGTACTTATTAATATATATATATATATATATATACACTTTTGGTCTTCTAATTTTGCACTATATATTGTATAACTTACTTCCTTGTCATATAAAATATAATAAGTATAGTTAAACTTATAATAGTAACTAGTAATTATGGTAACTATAGTAACTAGTTACTATACTTATGATAACTTGTATAGTTATCATAACTTATAATACGTGCATTGTAGTAGCTATAGTAACTATAGTACTTATGATAACTTGTATATTTATCATAACTTATAATACTTACGTAGTAGTACCTATATAACTAATAGCTACTACATATATATACCGCTGTAGTAACCCCACATTTGAACTTCTAAGAGGTATATGTCAACTCTCCACCTTTATTGTTTAGCTTTTTGCACGAATGGGTTGTGCTTGGTGGGGCGTATGGATTTTGAATCTGAAATCCACCCATTTTGGTGTATTCCGTAGAAATAACATCAAAATAATCGGTAGAAATGATTGGGCTTCACTCCTTAATCATTTCTACCGATTAAAACAAATGATAACATCTAGATAGGAAGTTTTTTAGTTCGGGGCTGAGTCGACTCAGCCATGACTGTTTGGCTTCTTCCCGTTCGAACTAACTCTAATCCGTTTGAACGCTTAGTTGCCAAACAACATTATTTTTGTTCGAACAAAATAAATTCATTCAAATGAACAAATATTTCCGGTTCGAATGAACAGAACAGTCAATTCAAATAGATTTGACTAGTTCGAACAGAATATGTTCCGTTCGAACGAATTATTTCAATTTTTTTCAATATACTATAATTCTTCAATAATATAATTTAAATATTATGGTTAATTATATTCTTACTTTCCTTATAGTTAAACAATATATCAATGGCATCCAGCAGAAGAAAATGTGCGAGAGATCAGCCCAGCCAAAGTAGTAAAGCTGTTCATGCTTAGGAGATGAGGCCTATACTTGTCGAGCGTCCAGTCATTTTGTCTGACTTCTCTGATCTTTCATGGGAGGAACGGAGCATATAGTCCATCTCCACCGAGCGGAGATGGATACTGATCTGTGAGCAACGAGGGACTGCATATCCAGAGATGGTCAGTGAGTTCTACCGTGCCATGGGAGAACTTAGCGCTGATGCTTTGTTCTACACCCTATCGGTCCGGGGAGTGAGTATTAATTTCTCTCCCCGCATTATTGTTGAGTTCCTTGACATCTCGAGCGTGGCCGACGCATATCCTGCAGCGGCTACACAGGGACCAGCGGCTGCACCATTTGACTTTGACACACTGGCCGCATTCTCCACACTAGCCTTGAATGTAAATTCGGATGCTAGTTCGGATGGTAGTGAGGATGAGGATCTACCTGATGATGGTCTCACAGACGATCAGGTGCATCAACTAGTGCGAGACCCATCAGCTCCTCCATAGGATGGGAGCAAGGTGATCCGACAGGCCAATTTTATAGCATTTTTTAGAATGCTTAATTTGATTGTTGGCTATAACATTGATCCGAAAAAATACAAGACTGATTTTGGGATTGATTGAGCCAGATTTTTGTTGCAGATAGCACGGGGGGATCCCATTGATCTGACATTGTATTTATTCCTTCGCATTCGATCTGAGTCACTATTTTTCAGTGGAGGTAGTCTACCATTTGCACTGCTGATATCTAACCTCCTACTCTGATCATGAGTTACAGTGTCGGCCACTCAGCGGAGGTCGCCATAGATGGGGCCCTTTAACAAGATCACATTCAGTAAGAGTAAAGGACACTTGTGGAAGACTACACCAGAACAGTCTAGTGATCCTCCCACAGATCCAGCTTCTAGTAGTGCTGCTGCTGTTGAGAGACAGCCTCCTGGGACCACTTTGGATCAGGTACGAGTTCTGTTTGTGGAGTTCGTTGAGTCCATCATGGAGAAACTTAGGGATCTGAAAGGATCTATTAAAATGTTGCAAGCGGATGTTGATCTACTAAGGACCCATGATCGTTTTAGTTATTATTTTACTTTTTTATATTGTATTGAACATTATATATTTGACATGTAATTAATGTATGGTTTTTGTTTTTTGTGTTTACTGCTTTGTTTATTTTTATCATTTTACTTGCCGCTCATAATAATATAAAAAATGATACTATCTTTAAAGTTATATTTATATAAATTTAACATAAAAGAAATCACTATAAAGTTTAGAAGTTAATTACATAAAATTAATTTATGAATTTATAAATATTTTAACTCACTGCAAATCATAACATATAATATATACACATTTTTACATTTTGAAAATGATAACAAATTAATGGAAAAAATATTTATTAATTTAATGGAAAAAATATATGCACAAATCCATACTAATAAAAAAATTAATTGAAAACATTTCCGTTCGAGCAAATAAATTTAAGTTTGGACGGTTATTATCTTTTCCTGGAAAAAATAAATTAATTCTCGCCAATATTATTATTTGAACAAATTATATACTATTCTAACGGACATTAATTTCATGTTCGAATCTATTTTGTTCCTTTCGAATGGTTTCTTTTTTTGAGACGATTTTGTTCGTCACAAAATATATTGTTCGAAAGGATATTTTTCCGTTCGAAAGAATTTAGTAGCTCAGGCATTTTTGGAGACGTAAATTTTGTCTTCAAAAATAACTTTTTGGGATGAAATATAGTTCATTCCTAACAAATTTCATCCCTAAAAATCAAATTTTTTGTAATGTGTGTCCTATCGCTATTTTTTTTTTCTAATCTTGTACTATAGCTATTTGATTGTCAGAAATTTTTCCTGAAAAATGGAATATATTATTGTTCTTTGTTAAAAATAAAAACAAAACTAATCCATTGTGAAAATAGAAATTGATCGAAACTGTTCCAAATATATGTACGTATGGTATTTGCTCATGTTGACGAGTAATTTGAAGAAGAGCCTCGTTAGTTACAAATCTTAAATAGATAAATTTCGTATAAATGTTTTGTTAAAAAAGTAAATTTTATTAATAAAAAATAATTTTTTTTATATTTGTTTTAAAATAAGATCTATTTGGTTTATAAAAATTTGTGCAAGATTTATCGATTTATAATTTTTAAAAATTATTTCTAATACTAAAAGTTTCAATTTGATCGGTAGTAGGAATTTAAGGCTCGGGTTACACATACATATGAGATGAAAACTCATTTGTGTCATACACTAGTTTTTCCTTTTGAAACACACTATATTTCATATTTAAATTTTAAAAACATCAACTTAATAAACGGTAATAAATAGTGAACATTATGTAAACAGTAAAAGCTGATAATAAACAGTATTTAAATAGTGCATAAAGAGTGACAACTGATATTAAGCAATGCGTAAACAGTGACATTGTCGGCTCTCAAATTTCAAGAATTAAACAGTATCTTATATCTTCTCACTATTTAAACACATATTTTTTTTTTACAAATTATTTTATCTTATCTTAATTTAAAAATTTTACTATTATTTAAAATATATCATTAGAGCTGTATAATCAAACGAGACAAATGTTTCCTATGGAGTAGACATATCCGGTTTTGAATTTGGTCAGATATAAACCAATCATTTTTTTACAGCCCGGCTATGTAAATAGTCAACATATTTACGACATACACTGTTAAAGCAGTACGTTAATCAATAATGAAAAACGATGGATAGATAACATTTTTTTTATAATCTTTTAAACAAATATATTTTAAATAATAGATATTTTTATAAAATGTCTTATAAAAATAAATACTCCATTATATATATATAATGTGTGAAAATGATACCATCTCTTTTCTATAACTTATTTGTGGCTGTCAATGGCTATAAAATTAATTGAAAATGTTATGGAAATGTACATAGCATGCAATATCGTTTTCTTTCACCCTCTGTGTCAAGATCATTCGTCGTCTCGCTTTATTATGTGTCTCTCAAAACCCCATAAAGCTTTGACTCGGGATAAGTTTTTAAGCTATAAGTGTACAAGTCTTTATTAACATTTTCACAAAGAGTAATCGGTCTCCACACACACCGATTCTCTCTTGCTTTTCTCTCCCTTCTAGCTCCAAATCTCCTAAATCCATGGTAACTATAACATAATATTTCCAACCCGAAGGAATTCGACAAGTTATTTACTAGAAAATCAAGATAAATTATTATCTCACTCACTTTTCATAAACTAGTTTGACGATATATTATTAAATATTTAGTTCTTTTGTTTTAGACGTTAATGAGGAGCCAAAACGTTACCTTAAAACTAGATTTATGATATTTCTTTACGTAGACAGCAGCAGACATAAATATTCTGGACTGAAAATATTAGATGTGTTATATATATTGAGAAGGGCTAAAAAGGAAATTCCAGTAGTTATCGTTATTGTTATATGGAATAGTGAACATTTTGTAAGGAAACCTATAATAGTAAAGATTGTCTAGAGTAGTTAAGTAGTAAATTATTGAGTCATTAATTGTTGAAGGTAACGTCAAAACGTGTGTATAGGATCTCGTAGGAAATAAATCAAGTAAATAATAAATAAATAAAGCCTAGAACTAAATTGACTGCTCCATCTAATTAGTCGGACCCGCTTGCTCGTACTGATTATCATCCTCACTTGGGTGGTTAAAAATATGAAATAAAACTAAAATTGGTTGAAGACTCAGTAAGAAGCTCATCACAATGTAAACATAATTAACAAAAAATTTTTTTATAAAAGCTTTCATGGTAAGAACTTAAAATCATAATTGATTATATTGATGCTTACGTGATGTATGACATGTTTTGATTTATCTGAATTAATTAATTGATTTCATTTAATTGACTAAGCTAAGTACTGGCTAACATACTTAACCCTGTGTGCAAGGTTATGTATTGATCCCACGCCCCATAACCGCAAATGGAGCAGCTGAGTAGTATTCTAGCGTACTAAACTGGATCATGCTTGAGTCCGTGACTTGCACATCTACCTTAAAACTACATTGGTACCATGCATCTGAATGACCATTTGATTAAACTGATATGATATTATCTTGCACTTGAACTTAAGATAGCTTATGTGTCTTCTGTACAAGACATGCATGACATAATATGTACATAACTATAATTTCTGAATCTGAACAAGATGTTGAATGACATGTTGTGTGCTATACTTGATGACATGTTTGCATATATCATAACATGCGTGGTACATATAAAGTGGCTATCAAGAATTGGCTTTAGTAAGCAGAGAATATATACTAGTATGTAAACATGAGTCTTTTCACAGAGTTCAGAATGCAGAACAAAACTTTTAGTTTAAGAATGTAGATTGATCTCCAAAACATGTTATCAGAATATCAGAGCGACAGTTCAAAACATTTATATTAAAAAATCCTTTGACATAGCATAATTGGACATCATCATCATATCAAAACATATGCCATGTTTAACCCCCGTAGTTGAGTTGTGTATGTCTAGGGTTAACGAATCAGAACCTATCACTCTTCGTCACTGAAGTGATGCACTCAGTATAGATACCACTTTTATATCCCGTGGCCGGGGCAGAGACCACTATTGTATCCCGTGGTAAGGTCGAAGGCCACTATTATTTCTTGTGGCAAGGCCAGAGGTCACCATTATATCCCGTGATAAGGCCAAAAGTCACTATTATGTCCCGTGACAGGGCCAGAGATGACTATTATATCTCGCGGTAGGGCATTAAATCAGAGCAAAACAACAATGTTGGTAGCCACACAATATCATAATCAGAGTCTTCGAATTAGAACTAGAAACAGAATCAGATGAAAAATCAAAATGTCATGTCAAAGATTTTCAGATATCACATCATATCATAATAGAGTACTAAACAAATTCTAATCATTTTCATATATTCAAAATAGATTCAGAGTATCTTCACATAAAATGCACAAATTTTCAAATTTCACATTCGTTCTTTTTACACAATTCAGAAATAGAATGTAAAAAATAGTTCATGTTGACACCAGTCATGACAGAAAATATTTTTCTTTTTCTATACGGATTTCATGAGTAATGAAGATAAAACGACCAATGTTGTTTTCAATCTTTTCTTTTCATAATAAAACATGCATATTTTAAAAAAAAGATCAACCTTAGTCCATTCGTTTTATGCAAAGTCTAGTATAGAAACCTCGCTTACATGAACTTTTAAAGTTTTTTCTGAACTTTCTCACAATAGTGCCAAATGGATATCAATCATCACTTATAAAATAGTCACGTATGTAACTTGTGTAAATTTTCAATTATACACGTATTTCATAATTAAAACCCAAGAATGAAAAAAAAAATCCATTTTCCTGTAATATCTAAAATTCTCGAACTCAAATACCATTTCCTCCAAATACTTTAATTTTCACATAATTTTCTCCAAACAATTACATGATTAAATGCTAAGATCATCAGTTTACTCCATAAATTGGCACTACAACACAATTGGTCTTTAGTGACGGTTGGAAAATTGTGACAGTTCCCAAACCATGACTAAAAGGTATTTTCTGTGACGGTTTCTGGAAACCGTCACTAAAGACAGATGAGGTTTTTTTAATGTTCGAACGTATTGGAAATTTATGTTCGAACGTCAAATTTACGTTTGAACATTCTAGCAACTTACGTGCGAATGTGAAATGTTTTGGCACCAATGTCCGAACGTTAGTAATTAACATTCGAACGTTAAATATTTTGCGCCAACTTTCGACCTTTAATTAATAACGTTCGAACGTTGATTGTAAATTTAAATTAAATTACTCTAATTTAAAAATTATGTGATTTTTATAGTGCATAATTTATGAACAAGTCTAAAAAATTGACTTCTATATATTTATATATACACAATTTGTAATATATAAATATATTTTTATGTTTATATATATTTGAAGGGCAGCGATTTAGTATTAAAGTTGAAAAATATAACATTAAAGAAGATTGAGAATTGAATGGTGAAAAACCATAGAAATATTAAATAACATTTTTCTTTATAAATAATAAAAGCAAAATACAAAATATGATCGAATTTCTTAAACAACACTCAGATGATAGCATTGTTCGCGAAATTTGAACTTCGTACCTCTTCAGTCAAGGTATCAACCTTGTCGTTGAGGATACCTACTCGATGGGCGATCTCAGATACATATGCCTCTATAGCCGCGAGCGATTGATCGATCTTATGATCGATATGCGCAGTCAGCTGTGAGATCACCTCATCAACCCAAGCAGGCTGTGCATCTCCCACAGATGTACTCGGTGGCTGCTGACTACTACTCCCCACATGACCTGGCTCAGGCTGCGTCGGAGGAACTAGATCCTCTATAGGGGGTGGCTGATGTCCCCTAGCCTGTCCAATGCTACGTCGATGCGTGGTCATGTCGAGGGGGCTCATCTGATCTTTCACCCGCTCCTCTGGCTGAGTTGGCACTCCTTGTGCAAGTAAAAGCCGGCTGATCAGGACACCGTATGGGAGATTATCTGTGGAGACGATACTCGCCTCATAAAGGATCCTCCCAAAGATGTGAAGTGGCAAATCTATGGGATCTCCACGTGCCACTTGTATAAAAAACTATGCCCAAAGCTTACTAAATGTGGTTTTATGTGCCACAAGATCCACGTTTGTTGCAACAATAAGGTGCAACATGCAGAAGAAAGGCAGTAGATGCTTCTGGTTGAATGCGTTCTTCCTCTCGATCTACATGCGGTCCCTCCAGGTTAGGATGTAGAAATCCTCATCTCGGTCATCATCTCGAGCCTCGAGGCCAGTATCTTCAGCCTCTGATCGGTCTGCATCTCTGGCTAATGCTGGCTCAAATGGGTGGCCAATAGATGATGCAGAAGTGGCTACATCCTCACGGGATGTAGCGTGTGCAGATGTCTCAACTCCTCGATGAATCCCGAGGTGCTCGACGATGACATCTGGTGAAATATCAATAGAAACACTGTGTATAGTCACGAAGTGAGAGGATGTGTCCTGAGGCATGGCACACATCCCCATATAGAACTCCTGAACCATTGAGGGGTATACCTTCCCCCTCAATGTACAGATATTTCCCTAGCCTATATTGAGGAAAACATCTCTCAGGTTCGTCTGCTCCCAAATGAGTTCGTCAAACTCATTAATTAGGACCTCTCGCTCTACCATAACAGTACGAGCCCTGATACGAGCAGTATCCTGAGTGGCTCCTTCCCTCCCTCATTTCCTAGTATGCAGAGGATGAGCTATATCCTGAAAATAGAGAAAGAAAAAAATTATTTACATTGAGGTATTTTTTGTGTTAATTTTAAGCTGCTCTGCATTAACGTTCGAACATAGTAAAATATACGTTCGAACATTAAGATAAGACATTCGGACGTGTTACCTTTATGTTCGCAAGCAAAACACTTACGTCCGAACGTATAACATACACGTTCGAACATAAGCAGTAAATAAATATTGGCTGACGTATGTTCGGACGTTTATATTATACGTTCGAACGTATGTGTTTTACGTCTGAACGTAAATATGAACATCCAAACGTCCAAACGTTCGAATATAAATATTGTAAAGTTGTATGTTCGAACGTCTTGGTGAAACGTTCGAACGTAAATAGCAAATAAATTTAAACGACATACGTTCAAACGTGTATCTTATACATTCATAGTATTGTTTAACGTGCGAACGTAAAGAATTTACGTTCGAACGTTAAAGCTGAAATAAAGTTAAAAAAGTAGTACGTTCGGATGTATTTATTAAACGTGGACGTAAAATTTATGAAAAATAACGTCTGAATGTAAAAAATTAACGTTCGAAGGTATAAGCCTTAACGACTATGTAATTGAAACGTCATATATTCGAACGTCTTGGTGAAACGTTTGAACGTTATGAGACAGAATGTCTGAATCGACTCAGCCATTATTACAATCTCGAAAATTAATTTACAGCGTTCTAAATGCCGAAATGCCACCGTAGAAATGAAGTATACACTTCAAGAAACATTTCTACGGTAACTATTTGGCCAATGACAAGCTGTGGTGGCTGGAAAATAGAGTTGAAAATCCGGCCACCACTTATCCTTTTTAAACAAAACTCAATCCAAATCTTAAATAAAATACATGTTATTTGATTAAAAGATGAATGCCTACCTTTTAGTGACGGTTGTGGTGGAGTTTGACGACTGCGGCGACGGAGGAGAAGCGGCGTGCAACAGTCAGACGATGATAACGGTGAAAATGACATGGATGCCGTTCTGTTTCCACCTTATATACGCAAAACGTTTGAATGTAATTCTTAGTACGTTCGAACGTGTTTCGATTTATTTTTCTAAATATTAACTATACTATATTATATTATTAATATATGTTATATATTATAATGTTGTATATAGCATTATAATATATAATATTATACTATAATATATATAGTATATTATATATACTGTATTATATATATAGTACAGTATATATCTAATATTATATAATATAATATAGAATATAGTATATATATATATATATATGATCTATTATAAACTAATGAAATCAACATTAGAACCACATGCTCTTATTACTTGTCTAAAACAATATATTTTATTATTACAATCTAGTACCCAAAATTCTAGTGTACAATTTTCTAAATAATTTGATTGGAATCAAATTACTCTCCCTAATGAATGACAATTAGATTAATTGGTTTTTTTGAATTTGTGAGTGCTATTATATTTTTAAAGTTTAGCAATATGTTTATATATGTTATTGTGATTTTATACTTACTCTTGAAATAATTGTGATTATTGTTTGTGAATTTTGTGAATAGTTTGTGAGTTTATGGTGTTCATTGATGAATTAATATGTGTATAAATATTGTTGTGAGAATATTGTGAATATGTTGTGATATAGATTTAAAATATTGTGATTATTATTTTTGAATTTTTATTGAATATGTTTAACAAGAAAATTATAAGTTTATGATCTTAATTTAAGTAAAGATTAAAAACATTTAATATACAGATAATATGAAGTTTAATATTTAACATGGAGTAAGTATATATAATATATTCATACTAATTTAGTTAGAATATGATTATTATTCAAATTATAAGTATAGTGTAAATTATGTCTTAAAAAAAAATAAAAATATATAACTTAACTAAATATAAAGTATAATTCTTTTTTCATATAGAAGGAGATCAAAGACAGGACTGGCAATTGGATCAGTAAATAGCAAGGTGCATTTTTTTGGGGAGGATCGATCCATTTTGTTTTCAAAGTAACCTTCAAACATCCTCCATGATTGTGCATGTTACAAGTAATAAATATATAGAGGACCGACTAGCTAGCTAGCTTGGTGATCACGTTGTAGTTATGTACCTTCATTTGTTACATTTGTGGCTATGAAGTGGGTCGTACGTATCTTCAGACATCGAGATAGGTGTCCATTAAGTGGTAGACCCAGCCGTACCGCAACAGCTGATAGTCGTTGAAAGTCGGGAATATTTATGAACGGTATGGAACTGGGTTGGATGAAATTGAAAGTCATATATTTGGATGCAGTTGAAAGTCATACAAATTATGACCTTTCGATAATGTGATTCAAGAAAAATCATTACTATATAGTATTTATATAGTGCATTATATATATATAAGTTTTGTTGTTCGTTTTATTAATTATATATTATTGATTTATATATATGGTATAGTATATATACTATATTAATTATGTTTTTATTTATAAAGTATTATGCTATCATACTACATATATATATATATATAAAATATATATAGTATATATACTACACTATAATATAGTATATAATGCATAATTTATGGAGTAACAAAGAATATCTTGAACAACCAGGTTGTATGGAATAAGAAAATAGTGAGAAGAAGTTGGTATTTTTTTCAACTTAAAAAAAAAAAATTATAATGAAGAGAAATATTGTGAGTATCTAGAAAATAATAGGTATATATAACTATTATACTAAGGAATACTAACTATTGAATAAAAATTTATGCCCAACCATGATTTTTTAACGTTCGAACTTTAATAATGTATTCCCGCTATATTTTTTATATCTGTTAGGAAGGGTACGTTCGAACATTTCAATTATAACGTTCAAACATTAAAGTAAAAGTGCGGGAAATTTCCCGCTCAATTAAGATGATGATCTAAACGTTCGAACGTTTATACTGTACATTCGAATGTTAGTGACTGAAAATCACTAGAAAATTATAACGTTCGAACGCAAATTTCTGAACGTCCGAACGGTAGGAAATTAGTGCAGGAAATTTCCCGCTCAATTGTGGTAACTCTTTGATGTTAGGAAGGGTACGTTCGAACATTAAAGTAAAAGTGCGGAAAATTTTCTGCTCAATTAAGGTGATGATCTAAATGTTCGAACGTTTATACTGTACGTTCGAATGTTAGTGACTGAAAATCACTAGAAAATTATAATGTTCGAACGAAAATTTCTGAACGTTCGAACGTTAGGAAATTAGTGCGGGAAATTTCCCGCTCAATTATGGTAACTCTTTGATGATATGAATGTTCAGTGTGCAAGTTGTACGTTCGAACGTTAGTCGGTGAAAATCTATTTACGTTCGAACGACAAATTCCTTAACGTTCGAACATAAAAATAAAAAGTGCAGGAAATTTCCCGCTAGATTTCATGCCCTATCATACGAAGGGTATGTTCGAACGTTTATATAAAACATCCGAACGTTAATCGTGGAAAAATTATCATTTTTTCTTACGTTCGAACGTCATAGTAAAATTGGGCGGGATAATATAACATTTGAACGTCTCGTCTAATAATTTTAGACTTAATGAATTCACGCACGGGTGGAAGCGGCTCATTTCTGCTTCTCCCGTGCGCGACAGAGAGAGAGAGTTGAGAGAGAGTCTTCTGCAGGAGAGATAGAGAGGGGGTTGAGAGAGAGAGGGTTGAGTGAGAGAGAGTTGAGTGAGAGAGGGACGTGAATTAGGGAGAGAAAGAGTTAAAGTGAGAGTCCCGTTGAGTTTTGGTAAGAAAAAAATATTGAGTTTTTGTCTTTTTTTTTTTAATTTTATGATATTTGTATTGTGTTTTTGTTATATAATACAAAATAATAAATTAATGTTGTATTTTTTTGAAGGATTGATTGTTTTGGCAAGTTGGAAGTTTTTGATTTGTAAGAGGATATTGTTAGTGCTAGGTATATTTCTAAACTTTAGCAATATGTTTATACATTTTATGATTACTCTTGATTATTGTGATTATTGTTTGTATAGTTTGTGAATAGTTTGTGAGTTATTGTGAATATGTTGCGATATGGATTTGAAATATTGTGATTATTGTTTGTATAGTTTGAGAATAGTTTGTGAGTTATTGTGAATATGTTGTGATATGGATTTGAAATATTGTAATTATTATTTGTGAATTTTGTTTGAATATGTTAACATGTTTAAAAATATGTTGTCTTTAGGTTTCGTTAATACATGGTTATTGCTTACTCAAGTTTAGGATTATGTTTATACATATTGTTATCATTTTATGCTTACTCTTGAAATAATTATGATTATTATTTGTGAATTTTCTGTGAATATATGTTTATATGGTTAGAAATATATTGTGTTTAGTTTTTCGTATTTATGTGAATTTTTTACATAATAATTTTTTTTGTGTTTTTTAAATTTGTTCTTTGACAAGAAAATTATAAATTTAAGATTTTAATTTAAGTAAAGATTAAAAACATTTAATACACATTTAATATGAGATTTAATATCTAACATGTAATAAGTATATATAATATATTCATACTAATTTAGTTAGAATATGATTATTATTCTAATTATAACTATAGTATAACACTTGCTTTTAAAAAAAAGAAAAAAAAAGTATATAACTTAATTATATATAAAATATATATATACGTACAATAACTACAATTAATAATTACTTATTAAATATAAATAACTCACTCAATTAAAATTATATAATAACATTTGAAATTAAGTATAATAATTAAAATGATACTTTAAGAATGATAATAATTAAAATGTTATAATAATATCTGGAATTAAGTATAAGAATTAAAATAACTCTTTAAGAATTATAATAATTAATATTATATTATAACCTTTGAAATTAATTATACCAATTAAAATAACTCTTTAAGAATTATAATAATTAAAATTATATTATAACATTTGAAATTAAGTATAACAATTAAAATGATACTTTAAGAATGATAATAATTAAAATATTATAATAACATTTGGAATTAAGTATAACAATTAAAATAACTCTTTAAGAATGATAATAATTAATATTATATTATAACATTTGAAATTAAGTATAACAATTAAAATTATACTTTAAGAATGATAATAATTAAAATTATATTATAACCATTAAAATACTCTTCAATAAAAAAGTCTTGTACCTACCAAATAAGTAGAGTTGGAATAAATATACTTATTTATTATAAACTAAAGAGTAAGTAAATAAGGATCAAATAAATGCTTATATAAATATTATATATGTATTGTCTATATAAATAAATAACTCACTCAATTAAGTATAACAATTAAGATTATAATTGTGGAATGATAATAATTAAAAATATATAATAACCTTTAAAATTATATATAACAATTATATAATAACAACGAGGCAGAATGATCTTGAAGAAATGTCTATCAATTTGCTTGACTGTCATTGTTTCTCTAGCCTCGACTACTCTCTTCCGGTCTTGACAATTACTAATTGAGAGTTGTCAGGACTAGAGAGTCTATGACAGTTAAGCAATTAGACTAAAATATAAGCAGTTCTTCAAGATCAATCTCCCCCGAATCTACTCATGATACGAAACTTGCGAATATATTCTTCCATCTCTCTTTAGTTTAACAATATAACATGCAATACTATTTGTTTGACAATCTAGACACAGGACATGAAGATATTGTTTCTAGTGTTTTTTTATAGATGCGTATGACATTGCATAAATAACCTTAGACCCGTTTGAAAATTAGTGTACATTTATGTGTCCACTAATTCCTGAATTGTCCAGCGTGGACAGTTTGAAATTATATTATCTGTATTGCACATTTTTGTTACTGTTACTTTCCACGTTTAATATGAAGTTTCGGTGTCTTCCTCTACTGTTCTTCGGGTATACTGTTCATAGGGTCACAATCCCTCTATTTGAACATTTGTACTTGGAGAACTATGGGGAGGTGCTGCTAAAATTTCTACTAACGTGGAAAGTAGTAGAGTGATGAGATTTGTACAATATGGATAATATAATCTCGAATAGGATAAGACCAACTACCTTATAAAAAAAGTAACTTCGTATTGGAGCATGGAATGCATGTGAATTTTCTATGCACGTGTTATTAATAGATATATGCTTTTAGAAATGGATAAAACTTGGATGCGTCTGGGTGATAGACTTGGAAATGATTACATACCTTATGCGCGTGGCGTAAGAACCTTCATTGATTTTGCACGGGCCTCTGCTGATAGTCTTGGTTACATTAAGTGTCCATGTCGAGGGTGTAAAAATTTGTGTGCGATAGGGTTAGATGAAGTAGAAAGTCATATATTTGTGAATGGTATGGATTTGGGGTATACCCGATGGGTACTGCATGGTGAGCCATATGAACAGTCAGCAGATGTATTGGTCGATCATCACAATTATTTGCGAAACATGGATGATGATTGTGAGCAGGATGAGATGGAGAAGATTTTGGGAGACATTGGAGCGGGGATGTTTATGGATGAGGTTGACGACAATGCCTCAAGTGGCAGAGGGATTGATTGTGATAATTTCGCTTCAATGTGGGAAGATGCAAAGCGCGAGCTTTATCCAGGCTGCACAAAACATTCCAAAATATCGTTTATTGTTTAGTTGCTTCACATTAAGTCATTGTGCGAGATGTCGAAGAAAGCAATAAACATGGTATTGGACTTATTTAACGAGGTGCTTCCCGAAGGGTCTGCATTGCCCAAGAACTTTTATGAAGCGAAAATGTTGAGAAAGGGATTAGGATTTGAGTACAAGTCCATACATGCATGCAAGAATGAATGTGTTTTGTTCTGGAAGGAGAACGAGGAGAAACAAGCATGTCCTGTATGCGGAGAGTCAAGGTGGAATGGTAAGAAAATCGTGCCGATTAAGGTGTTGTGGTATTTTCCCTTGAAACCTAGGTTGCAAAGACTATATATGTGTAAGAAAACAGCTCATGATATGAGGTGGTACGAGGAAAAAAGAGTTAAGAATGATGCATATATGAGGCACCCAGCTGATTCACTTGCATGGCAGTCTTTCGATAATCAATATCCAGAGTTTGGGATAGAAGCTGGGAACGTGTGCCTGAGACTCACAACAGATGGATTCAACCCTTTTGGGAATATGAGTACAAGTTATAGCACTTGGCCTGTAGCATTGATTCCGTACAATCTTCCACCATGGAGGTGCATGAAGGCCCTAAACTTTTTGTTAACTTTACTCATCCCTGGCCCGAGATCACCTGGGAATGACATTGACATATTCATGCAGCCGTTGATTGAAGGGATGAAAGAGTTATGGGAAACAGGTGTTAGAACTTATGATGCATCCATGTCAAATCTTTTCAGATGCATGCTACGGTAATGTGGACCATAAATGATTTTCCCGCATATGGGAATCTTTCCAGCTGGAGTACGAAAGGGAAGTTAGCGTGTCTGACGTGTAATAAAGAAACTGCTAGTGAGTGGCTAAAATATTCTCAGAAGTTGTGTTTCATGGTTCATCGACGTTATCTACTAGCAAATCATGCATGGAGAAGAGAATGTTCTAAGTTTGATGGGAGAGTAGAGGATAGAATTGCACCAAAAGAGTTGTCTGGGGAAGAGATAGTGGAACAACTGCAACATGTTAAAGTGAACAATTTTGGCAAAAGTCGGGGAAAGAACAAGAGAAAAAGAGGCGCAGCAGAATTGAATTGGACAAGCGTAGTATTTTTTTTGACTTGCTGTATTGGTCGTTTTACATGTTGCGACAGAGTTTGGATATAATGCACATAGAGAAGAATATTTGTGATAATATACTGGGTACATTGATGAGTATTAACAAAAAGACAGAAGACACGATCAAGACGAGAAAAGATCTTGAGAGAATGAGAATTAAACATAATCTACATTTGCGGGTGGAAGGCAATAGGGTGGTCATGCCACATGCATGTTTATGATGACCAGGGAGGAGAGGATAGATTTTTGCAAATGGTTGCAAGGTGTGAAGTTGCCAGATGGTTATGCTTCAAATATTGGTAAATGTGTGAGTCCTGATGATTGGAAAATCAGTGGATTGAAAAATTATGACTTTCACGTATTTTTGTAGAAGTTATTACCTGTGGGAATTCGTGGGAAGATGACATCTAATGTACGTGTCGCCATATCTGAACTCTGTATGTTTTTTAAGGATTTGTGCACTCGGGTAGTAAATCGAGATGTGTTGTCGAAATTGGAAGAAGACATTGCTACTATACTATGTAAATTCGAGCAAATCTTTACACCATCATTTTTTGATGTCATAGTCCATTTAGTAATACATTTACGTGAGAGGTACTTTTGGGTGGACCAGTGCAGTTCCGTTGGATGTATCCAGTTAAAAGATATTTGGGTCGACTGAAGTGCACTACTGGGAATAAAGCCAGAGCTGAGGGTTCAATAGCAGAGGCCTATATACACGATAAATGGTTAACATTTTGCTCTCTATATCTTCGTGGTGTTGAGACAAGATTTAATCATCAAGAGTGAAATGCTGATCTTGCTGCTCCGCCTCCTCGTGAGCTATTAGTAATTTTCCAGAATGTACGACTCTTGGGTGCACAAACAGGTTACGATTTAATTGGCAGAGAGTTGGGTAAAGTTCTGTGGTATGTGCTAAATAATTGCCGAGAGATTGATGATTATCTCAGGTATGTCATTTCATGTTTCGAATAATTATAGTTTTCTTAAAATTAACTATAATTGTTATGCTCAAAATATACTTCTTTTGCAACATGTTATAACAGTAAGCACATGGACAAACTTAGAACGGAAGGTGTAGAAAATATAGAGGTAAGCCACGAGGAAGAATTTCCCGGATGGTTTGAAGAACGTGTCTGATCTAAAATTAAATATATGTTATATTTTAAAATTTTTAACTTTGGATAATGAAATAATAAATATATACTATTTCAATTTTTAGATTTTGGAACAACGTGCTCGTGATCCCGAATCAATTTCTTCTGAATTGTATGCATTGGCCTGTGGTCCTTCAAATAGAGCACTTTGATACACTGCATGCACGGTTCGAGGTTAGAGATTCCATACTCTGGACCGTGAATCTAATAGAAAGACTCAAAACTGTGGTGTGTTGGTCGAGGGGAGTCATGGAACAGATGATATTGACTATTATGGTGTCATACGTGATATTATCGTATTGAAATATCTGGGTGGGTCTGTAACATATATCTTTAAATGTGATTGGTGGGATCTACGCGGTGGTCGGGTTTTGATACATCGGGATAATCACTTTACGAGTGTCAATACTGCATCTAAATGGTACGAAGATGATCCATTTGTATTGGCTTGTCAAGCTACTCAAGTCTATTACTTGATTGATCTAATGAAAAGTGCTGATGAAGATAGTGGAGATATAACTTGGCGAGTCGAACAAAAATTTGTCCCTCAAAATATATATGAAGCAGGAACGAGTACAGATTATGAGAATAGTGGAGATGAAGATCATGACACTCTGATTGTAGAGGCATACCAGGAAGATGGAAAGGGTATTAACTTGTTTGTTGACCTTAGTGCACTCGAGTTGCTCCCCTTGTGTAGAGATGATGTCCCATCCATCTCTCGACCTGTCTGTATTAAATGATCATTCAATTCAAGTAAGTGAGGAGGAAGAAGAGGAAGAGTCAGAATATGAAGACGAATCAGAATCCGGACAGGAGGTGGATAAGGAAAATGAAGAAGAGGTGCATGATGATGATGAAGATGTTATTGATAGAGATTCTGAAACAAGCATGGAAAATTCATCCGAAGATGAAGAAGAAAAGTACTAAATATTTAATTCATATAGGTGACTATAAAATATCTTGAATTTTCATAATTTCTTCTAATTACTTTCCTTTGATATAATTAATTATTTTCAAGAATGTCGCCGAAACGACAACGAAGAAATGTGCCTCCGCCAAGTCCAAGTCCTGAACCCATTGAGGACTTCCCACTCGAGGAATCTGTTCTTGAAGATCAAGTTAACACAAAAGAGAACAACAGCCAGTCGACACCTACCAGTAAGGAAAAATTGTCGTTGATAATTAATCATATAGTTAATACTTTTGTCTCAATAACTATATAATTTATAATTATACTATCTATTATCATGTAGTTGACGCATCTGCACGTCGCGGTCGTGGCTATACACGTGGTATCTCTCTTGAAAAAAATAGAAGGCACGGAAAATTGAAGATCACAATTCCTGATAATTCCACTGGAGGAGTGGATAACAGTGCAGCAGTGCTTTCCTCCTATATTGGCATAGTAGTTCGAGCTTATGCTCCATTTTATGTGCGCTCATGGCGAGATGTTCCGAATGAGATTAAGGAGCATATTTGAAGTGGTGTGCTGGTGAGTTTACTTTGAGAGTACATTTTTTTACCTAGATTAGTATATCATATTTTTGACCTGATTTCCTTATTAGGATGAATTCAACTTTAACTTTGGCCGTAGTGAGGATTTGAGAACCGTGAATGAGTTGATGGCTACACTATTCCTATGTTATAAAGGACAATGTCATGACTACTTCAATAAGTTTGAGACGTTAGAAGAGGCTGCGCAGTCTCCTTTTCAGCAGATGAAGTTAGATGATTGGAGAAAGTGTTGTGATCTTTTCGCATCTCCAGATTATCAGGTATTTTACATTTATATCTTTTAATTATTTATATTCATATTCGTTCCATAGATTATATGTATACATATTACAATTAACATTCTTAAAATATTTTGTAGCACTTGAGTTCTACAAATGCACAGAATAGATCCGCTTTGACTGTCCACCATCATGCCGGTTCAAGGTCATTCCATCGTCTTGCTGAAAAAATAGTAATTAAAAAATTATAGAATTCATTTATTTTCCTGATATTCATTTATTTAAGTATTAACATTATATTTTTAAAATTTCTAATGTCGCTTTGTTAGAAACGTGATGATCCGGAGAACTTTTCCCTCATTCATGTCTATGCTGCTGCTCACACTATTGAGTATAGTGAGTGGATGGATCCTGTCGCTGCAGATAATTATGTAAGCAGTGTTAATTTTGTTAAATAAATTATTTATGTAACATTTGAATAATTAATTTTTTATTTCTATTTCTTTTAATACATTACTAATTATTTACGATCATTACCTTTTAAATTGCAGGCAAAAATGATGGAGATGCAGTCGACTTCTGGGGAATCCTCTCCTAGTGACATAGACATATTCACGCAAGTGCTCGGGCTGCAGTCTAGTATGGCAAGAGGTTTGGGACGATCTATCAAGCATAGATATTCGTCCTTCTCAACCTCATCGGCTTCACTAATTAATAATCTTACGGCAGATTTAGAAGCTGCACGGCGTGAGAATGAGTATATGAGGTCGATGCAGCAAGAGTTAGAGTCTCTCTTAGAACGACAGTCTCATTTAGAGACGCGTTTGCAGGACCAACAGAGAGACCAGGAGGAAAGAATACGCAGTGAAGTACAAGAGCAAGTGCAACGGGAGATGATGGTGCAAATGGAGCGTGTTATGTCGTTACAACAGAATCGCGGTGGACGAGGGAAAGAAGAAATAAATTTCATTAGTATTTGTGGCTAGTTTTAATATCTAATTTTATCCTTTTATAAGACATTGTTACTTGTTAATTGATGGTATGTAATATGATACAATTGGTATTATATTTTTAAATTTTATGAAATTAGTATTTCTGATATTTACGTTCGAATGTAAATTAAAATCGTTCGAACGTTGGTTCACAGTCGAACCAACGTTCAAACATGAATTCATAAAATTCAATAGTAACATTCGAACGTAGGCTTATACGTTCGAACGTACTCACACTCAAATGACCAAACCGTTCGAACGATTAAACGATTAACGTTCGAACAAATCTCCAAATGTACCACTTGCATTCGAACGCTCCTTCGTTTACATTCGAAATAACGTCCGAACGTTAAGAGCGTTATGTTTGAACATTTCCATTTACGTTCGAACAAATATTCAAATGTTTGTTGCGATTAATGTTCGGACGAATAAACGTTCAAACGTAACTATGATGCGTTTGAACTATAATCAACGAACGTCAAAGTCTCTCATTCGAACTCCAATCGGTCGGATTAACGTTCGAATGTTTATTTTGATGTCCGAACGTTACTTTCTGTGACGGTTTGCCATTTTTTTGTGACGATTTCTTCTGTCACAAAAGACACATTCTATTGTAGTGTGGTCTTATAATATTATTCATGCAAACAATATGTAATCTCAGCACCAAAATATACTCATTAAATCCATCATAATCCACCCAACCAAAACTCCACACAAAACATGGTTTAACTCAAAATTCGAGCCCAGTGAAAAAAATAACTCTGCCATGGTTTGTACTCAAGGACATAACAATAATTACGTCAAACAAACTTCATGGTTTCACGGGAAGTCTAATTTTATTTTTAGCACATTAAGTCTGGTTAAGTGTATTTTATGAAATGAGTTTCTATTATTATTTAATAGATTTAATTAATAAAATATAATTTCTTAATAAATTGTATTATGTTATTAATTAGTGTTAAATTATTGTTAGGTTATAATAGTAGTTTTTGTAACATCCTGTATTTAGTGTATTTTTAATTGAAGGTTTATTTTTATTAATTAAGATATTAATTCCCTTGTTTTAAATTTATCAAATTTTTAGTTGGTTTATTTTTATGATTTTTTAATTTGTGAAAATTAATTTGATATGCTTTCTATATATTAATTATTGTTATGCATTTAAATTGCTCTTTATTTTAAATTAATTTATTGTTGGGTTTAATTATTTTATTTTCATTTAATCATTATGCTTAAATTATTTTATTTGAATTGTTGTTTTGAAATCTTTTTCGTTGGATCATTTGTATGACCCAAGATGTGAGGATTGTACCTCATTTCTTTTCCTCACTTTCTTCTTTTTCCCTTTTTTCTTTTCCTCTTTTTCTTTTCTTTTTCTCCTCATTTTCTTTCTCCTCTCTCTCTTCTCTCCCCCGCGCGAGCCTCTCATTCTCCTGTCCGTGCTCCTCCATGTGCATCACCCCCCGTCCCGTTTGCTTCCCCTCCGGCTGGCGAACTAGCCCTCCGATTTCCAGCCCCTCTCGCGCCGCTGTCAGCCCCCACGCACGGCATCAAGCCGTGGCACCTCTTGTGTTCGCAAGCAGCCGTTGCGCCACCACCGGCCACTATCTTTTCACCACATCACCCTCGACCTCCCAGCAACCTAACCCACCCATCCTCAGCTCCAATCCACCACTGGTGAAGTCCATCCAACTCCATTTCCGTTTTGAATTTTTTAGACTTCAACCGCCCTCTACGCTGCCACCCACGGCCAACCACCACCACCATTAGCTTCACTGACATCCCTAAGCCCTTCCCTAGTAATCTCGAGTCTTCATTTGTCCTCGTTTGAAATCTTACATTTTGAGACCCACGGCCACAGTGCATTTTTGCACTGTTATGTTGTTGTGCCGCCACTTCATGCACCTCCGTGATCCTTAAAAAATTATACTATAGTGCTGTAAGTTTTTTTCCAAAGGACTTTTGTGATTTAAATGTATTTTGCACTAACTCATTTTACTGTGATCTGGTTGGTTGTGCCGGACTGAGTTCGAGGAGTAGGAGGGTCGGATAGATTAGAGGATGGAGTTGTTTGTGTGTATGGATTGTGTTGTGAATTGTTGGGTGTTGGATATTGCGTCGTTTCATGTACATTGCATATTTGCACGCATGATCATGTTTGCAAATGAAAACTAGGTTTTTGTGTAATTGCATTTATGTTCATGTGTTTATTGAAAACTGAGTTTTCATGTGAGAAAGGATTTTTGGGTGCATGTGTATCACGACCCCAAGCCGAGATAGGGCATTATCTCGGTGGAACTCCTCTTGTCACTCGTGGCAGAATATACTAAGTGACGTCCCCTGGATTGTTGCTGGGTGACAACTGGATCGAACGGGATGGTAACGCTCTTGTGTCGACTCCGTGGCCCCTCTGCTGGCGGGGGTTAGAGGATGCTTGGTTACGAACGCGCTGAGCGCGGAATTGGGCATCGCCCATTACGAAGTTACTCTCTCGGTCGTTACCTGTAGTGTGACGATGGGAGCCAAGGTGTGCGGATGATCCCTAGGGGAGATCATGGTGCATACGGTAAAAATGGATTATTGGGCTATTTTTTGAGAAAATAGCGTGTGTTGGATAAAATAATTTTTTGGGAAAATGGTGGATTATTGTTTTGGGCTATTTTCAGGGAAAATGGCGGGAAATGTTTTTATGGAAATATTTTGGGCCAAATTGGATTTTCGGCATTTGTTGGAAAATATTCATTTTCGGAGAAAATGATGTTTTGGACATATTGCATATCTCATCATATGCATGCATAATTGTTGGTTGCATTAATGCATTTTTATTCTCGATGGTTGTTTGGATTATACTTACCTGTAGTAACGTTTTATGGTAACGCAGATTTCGATGCAGATGATGCTGAGGGTGAGCCTGAGGATTCGACTTCGCCCGAGAAGTGATATGGGATCACTCGTAATTGTATCTGGACTTGTATTATATTTTATTTTGGGATAACTATATAACTCTCTTTAAGCAATTTATTTATGTAAATTTGTAGTAAAAATTCTGATATTTAGTTGACTTATGTAAATTACCCACTGCATTGTTTATTGTACACGGTTGCATATACACACACTTGGCACTATCGTTGGGATGCGTGACCGTGTTGTATCATCCAGGCGTCTCGATTCTCGAGTTTCCGTACATGGAGTTCGGGGGCGCCACAGGTGGTATCAGAGCAATTCGGCTTTGAGTAAAACCACATGTCCCTTAGGTGAGGTATTAGAAATTTTAAAAGTTGTAAATTGAAATTATTTAATTTAAAGTATGTTGTTTTTATTGGTTTTATTTATTTTATTGTATGTTATTTTATTTTATTTGTTTTATTTGATGGTAGGTTATTGTAATTGTTTTAATTATTTTATTGTGTACTACTTCATTTGTTTTATTCATTTTGCCGTATGTTATTTATTTATGGAATTTTGTTTTGTTTTTTTTTGCTCGGAGTTGAAACGTGGGTAAGGGTTGTGCTATGGCAGGATGATGGTACGTCTATGAAAGCCATTGTTAGGCTTGAACATTTAGTGTAGTAGGCCTGAACTCTTGGTGTGTTTGTTTTTAATAACGAGGCTCGAACGACATGGTCTGGGTGAACTCTATGGAGTAGGAACTCAAGTCGCAACTGAGGAGGGAATAGTTTTAAATCGTTTAGGACAATTGAGGTCTTAGGTTCCGTAGAATTTATGTAATGAGTCTATATAGACGTTCTAAGCTCAACGAACTTCAAGATTAGATTTATGAGAAGTTTATCTAAGGTTTGAGGCCCTATAGATTTTTAGGAAATAAGTTTATTGGATTTAAGGTGGTAGATTCAACAAGCATTTGAAGGATTACTTAGATTAGAAGTTTTCGATCTTGCCGACTTTGATAAGCAATTTGATAACATTTGGGACTTTAGAATTTACAAGCTTTATAAGGTGAATGTTTTAGATTTAAGGTCATCGATCTTGAAGATTTCGGGAAATGATTCTTATCTAGTTTAAGGTTTTAGAATTGCAGAGTTGAAGGGCTGAATTATAATAGGATTTGAGTTCTTAGTTTTGTAGACTTGGTACGCTAGCTTGATCTATTCTGCGATTGATTAGTCGGTAACCATTAAAATAGGATTGATCAGAATTGAGTTATTAATATGAGAATTTTTCAGGAGGGAATTTCTTTGGAGATGGAAGGTAATGATCTAGTTCGTGTATTTTCTGAGGATTGAAGATGTTGATCTAGTTCGAAAAATGATTGTTTTTAGCTCGAGGTTATAGTGGCAGGTTAAGGATTTAATCCATATCAATTTTAAGGGTAATAGATGGTGTGGATTTAGGAAATGATTCTTGTTGATTTCGGAGATATA
The DNA here is from genome assembly GCF_004785595.1 of Juglans microcarpa x Juglans regia. Lineage (NCBI taxonomy): Eukaryota > Viridiplantae > Streptophyta > Magnoliopsida > Fagales > Juglandaceae > Juglans > Juglans microcarpa x Juglans regia. The sequence continues at coordinate 15,942,829 of NC_054602.1, read as the reverse complement.
GGTCCAGATGATGAAAATGGTAGTGATGGATCACTTGCATGTTTGGAGGATTATTGGTTTTGGCTAAGGTGCATGAGATCGATGCGTAGTAGTGGTGAGTGTGTAAGCATTTCGGAGAGTACAGGTCCTAGTCTCATTTTTTTGGCTTGAAAGAAGTGGCTTTGGTAGGTGTTGAAGAGGAGTAAATACAATAGTATTAAACTCAAGAGATTTTGACTTGGATTTTTTTTTGGCGAGTCAATTGGAGTGAGCAGTCGAAGTGGGTTACTCAATAGAATGATGGTTGGCAATAATTGTTGTGTTTATCTACAAGAATTAATTGTGACTTGAGGTTACCTAGGAATTTCAATTTCGAGGCTATACTTTCCTTTGGAGATTAAGCATCTAGTTGGTTGAATTAAGAACATTGTTATTTAATTTGAAGAGAGATTGATGGGTCATCATGTATGGTGTATGATAAGATCTTGAAAGTTGAAGCTTAGGCATCAGCAGTGGATAATATGATCAAATATGTGAGTTAATAAAGCATTAGGATCCATGGGTGCTTTGCAATGGCTTTTGGTGGATTGAAGATTTGAGCAGTATGGCTTGCCTCGAGGTTTAATAGTGATGTGCTATTGAAGGAACTAGTCGTGCTAATACTAGCTTATAGAAGTAGAAGTAGGTGGGCAAGTTACTAAGAAGGTTTTGATAATGTTTTGGTGAAGTTAATGGTGGTTCGTAGTGAGTTTAGTCACTGCTAGATTAGATGTTATTCAGAAGGTAGGTGATGAGCTTTTGGGTTTAGGTTGTCGGGTATAAGTTTATAGGCGCTCTTATTGGTTGGCCAGGTTGGAATCGAGCCTTTTAGTGTATGTTTCTTATCTTAGATGAGATGGGTGTATTTTGGTCTTGTTTTTAATTTGGGATGCTGAGGTTGATTGATATTGGTTTTCTGTCTATGATAATGGATGTATTTTGTAGAATATTGATTTAGATCAAGGTAGTGGGAGTTACTTGAGGAATATGAGTGATAACTCATGATTTTGGGAAAGAGTGTATTTTCTACCAAAATGTGGTAAGAGTTTTCTGGATAGTAGATATGGAGCCACCTTGTACTCGATGGTGTCTTTTTTTTATGAGGACAAATTTTATGCATGTGGTGAATTATCAGAGTGCGGAGTGGGAGCGTGATATATTGGTTGTAATTAGGAGTTCGAATTTTGTGCTGATTTTGAGAAATTAGTGGTGACTTGAATTTTTGAGACGATACTTATAGTTGGAGTTTAATTACTTAGTTGGATCAATTATGTTATTGATGGTTAACTTTGGAAGAGTCCATTAGGTTACTAAAGGTGGAATACAATGAAGGTTTTGAAGTTATAGCATAGCAATCGATTGAGATTAGCATAGATTATAGTATGGAGCTATTAATCATTGGAATTTATTGAATGTTGTATTAAGGTTCTTGTGGAAAAAAAGAGATTTTGGACAACAGAGCCACCCTAGGAATACTGGGCGTGATGTGCCACTGGGAGGCTAATGCGAGTATGATGGATATCACCATATTTTTTGAGAAATGTGTCACATGCCGTTAACTTAAGACTGAGCATCAAAGACCCCCTGATAAACTTCAGCCTCTCCCTATTCCTGAGTGGAAGTGGGATGACATTTCTATGGATTTTATTATGGATTTGCCGAGGACCCCTAGTAGAAAGAATTCGGTTTTGGTGATTGTTGATCGGTCAACCAAGAGTGCTAATTTCTTGCCCATCAATAATACCGACTCTTTGGGTAAGTTGACTCGGTTGTATGTCATAGAGGTAGTGCATTTGCACGGAGTACCCAAGAGTATTGTGTCAGATAGGGACCCGCGGTTCACGTCTCGTTTTTGGAAAAGTTTACAGGCATATTTAGGCACTAAGTTGAAGTTTAGTACTGCATATCACTCTCAAACTGACGGTCAATCAGAGTGCACTATTCAGACTCATGAGGATATGTCGCGAGCTTGTGTCATGGAATTTCAGGGGAGTTGAGAGAATCATCTACCGCTAATAGAGTTTGCTTATAATAAGAGTTTTCATGCCTCCATTCAGATGGCTCGTATGAAGTTTTGTATGGAAGGAAGTGTAGATCACCTTTGTGTTGGGATGAAGTCGGCGAGAGTAAATCGATTGGGCCTGAGATAATTCAAGAAATGAAAGATCAAGTTTGGTTTATAAGGACTAAAATGGCGGAAGCACAAAGTCGTCAGAAGAGTTATGTAGATACAAGGAGAAGATACTTATCCTTTGAGGAAGGTGATTGGGTTTACCTCAAAGTCTCTCCTATGAAAGGCATTAAGCGCTTTGGTAAGAAGGGAAAGCTTAGTCCGAGGTATGTTGGTCTTTTTCAGATTGTGGAGAAGGTTGAGCTTGTTGCTTATAGAGTTGCATTGCCGGACTATTTTGGGGAAGTTCATGATGTGTTCCATGTGTCGTCATTGAAGAAGAGTTTTGGACAGCAAGAACCACGTTTTGTCGACCAACTTCAGCCTAACCTTACTTATGAAGTTGCCCCCGACGCAGATCATGGATGGAAAGAGCAAAGGTTAAGGTTCAAGACGATATCTTTGGTGAAAGTGTTATGGGGCAATCCGTTGGCTCAAGATTTCTCTTGGGAGACAGAAGCCGACATGAGGGAGCAATATCCATATTTGTTTGATTGATCCTGGTGGTATGTTTCTTAAGTCTGCTCTTAGTTGAATCTTATTCCTGTCCTAGCTTTAATGATTGACCTTACTAATTTTGAGGACAAAATTTTATTTAAGGGAAGAAGGTTGTAACACCACGTATTTTAGTGTATTTTTAATTGAAGAATTATTTTTATTAATTAAAATATTGGTTCTCTTGTTTTAAATTTATCAAATTTTTAGTTTTTTTTTATGATTTTTTAATTTGTGAAAATTAATTTGATATGCTTTCTATATATTAATTATTGTTATGCATTTAAATTGCTCTTTATTTTAAATTAATTTATTGTTGGGTTTAATTATTTTATTTTCATTTAATCACTACGCTTAAATTATTTTATTTGTCTTGTTTTAAAATTTTTTTCGTTGGATCATTTGTGTGACCCAAGATGTGAGGATTGAATCTCATTTCTTTCCCCCACATTTTTCTTTTTTCTTTTTTCTTTTCCTCCTTTTCTTTTCTTCTTCTTTTCTTCTTCTCCTCATTTTCTTTCTCCTCTCTCTGTTCTCTCCTGCACGCAAGCCTCTCCTTCTCCCGTTCGTGCGCCATCCACCCTGCACCACCGTGCGTTGCCCGTGTGCATCACCGCCCCTCCCATTTGCTTCCCATCCTGCCGACGACCTCACCCTCCGATTTCCTACCCCTCTTGCGTCACCTTGAGCCCCCACAAATGGCATCAAGCTGCGTCACCTCTTGTGTTCGCACGCACCGTCGTGCCACCACCGGCCACCATCTTTTCACCACATCACCCTCAACCTCCCAGAAACTTAACCACCCATCCTCAGCTCCGATCAGCCACCAGTGAAGTCTATCTAACTCCATTTTCGTTTTGAGCTTTTTGAATTTCAACCACCTTCTACGCCGCCACCCAAGTCCAACCATCACCACAATTAACTTCACCGACATCCCTAAGCTCTTCCCTAGTAATCTCGAGTCTTCATTTGTCCCCGTTAGAAATCTTGCATTTTGAGTCTCACGACCACAATCACAATTCATTTTGAATTGTTACGTTGTTATGCCGCCATTTCTTGCACATCCGTGATCCTTTGAAAATTATACCATAGCACTGTAAGTATTTTTCCAAAGAACTTTTTTTTTAATTTAAATGTATTTTGCACTAACTTATTTTACTTTGATCTAGTTGGTTATGCTGGACTGAGTCCGAGGAGTAAGGGGGTCAAATGGATTGGAGGATGGAGTTGTTTGTGTATTTGGATTGTGTTGTGAATTGTTGGGTGTTGGATATTGCGTCATTTCATGTACATTGCATATCTGCACACATGATTATGTTTGCAAATGAAAATTGAGTTTTTGTTTAATTGCATTCATGTTCATGTATTTGTTAAAAACTGGGTTTTCATCTCAAAAAGGATTTTTGGGTGCGTGTGTATCACGACGCCAAGTCGAGATGGGGCATTATCTCGGTGGAGTTAATTTGGTCACTCGGGAGTGGAATATACTGAGTGATGTCCCCTGGGTTGTCGCTGGGCGACAACTGGATCAGACGGGATGGTAACGCTGTGCCGACTCCGTGGCCCCTCTGCTGGCGGGGGTTAGAGGATGCTTGGCCAAAAACGTGCTGGGCGCAGAATTGGGCATTGCTCGTTACGATGTCACTCGCACGGTTGTTCCCGTGGTGTGACGATGGGAGCTAGGGAGTGCGGATGATCCCTAGGGGAGATCTTGGTGCATACGGTAAAAATGGATTATTGGGCTAGTGTCTGGAAAAATAGCGTATTTTGGATAAAATGATTTTATGTGAACCATTTTCTGGAAAAATGGTGGATTTTATTTTGTGCCATTTTCAGGGAAAATGGCAGGAAATGTTTTTATGGAAATATTTTGGGGCAAATGAGATTTTTGGCATGCGTTGGAAAATATTCATTTTCGGGAAAAATGATATTTTGGACATAATGCATATTTCATCATATGCATGCATAATTATTGGCTACATTAATGGATTTTTATTCTCGAGGGTTCTTTGGATTATACTTACCTGCTGTACTATTTTATGATGAAGCAAATTTTGATGCAGATGATACGGAGGGTGAGCCTTAGGATTCGGCTTCGCCCGAGGAGTGATATGGGATCACTCGTAATTGTATATGGACTTGTATTATATTTTATTTTGGGATAACTATATAACTCTCTTTAAACATTTTACTTATGTAAATTTATATTAAAAATTCTGATACTTAGTTGACTTATTTAAATTATCTGTTGCGTTGTTTATTGTATACTGTTACATGTACACACACTTGGCACTATTGTTGGGATGCGTAACCATGTTGTTATCATCCGGGCGTCTCGATTCCCGAATTTTCGTACATAGAGTTTGGGGGCACCACAGTTTTGCCAGGGTTTGAATTTGAATTATAATTAAGCCAATTATCGAAATGAATTTTTGTTGTCATTTTGTTAGCTTTAATAAAATTATTCTATTATAGTTATAAATAGAAAATAAAGAAATATGTTAAGCATACTTAAATGATATTATTATTTATTAGACTTATGGTAGAATTGAATAATTATTTTAATTATAAGAAAGTAAACCTATTTTAAGAGATGAGATTTTCACGGCTTATCCTTTTAGCATTGAATATAGCCCAAGTATTTAACTTAATTATAATTTGAAAGTGAAAATATGTTATTAGTATTTAAAATCCACGTTCATTGATTTCTGTATTAAACAAAATATTATTTTATTATTTTCTACAACATGAATTTAATTAAGTGTGATATTAGGATATGTTTCCTAAACAAATTTAGTGACATTTAATATTTTGCATAGGCCGTGACAAACTACCAAATGAGATTTAGAAAGCAGTGAGTGAGGTAAGTAATTTGATCGCAAATCAAGATCATCACATGTCAGTTTAGATAAATTATTATTAAATCCGAGATAAAAACGGTTGAAATTTTTTGTAGATCACTGGTCTTCACTAATTAAATTGGCATGAAGAGAGGGAGATTCCTAATACAAAGTTTCTATTATGGAGTTTTTTTTCTCATAACGGGTTGGAAATATTATGTTATAGTTACCATGGATTTAGGAGATTTGGAGCTAGAAGAGAGAGAAAAGCAAGAGAGAATCGGCGTGTGTGGAGAGGGAGAAGTTTCAGATTGAGAAGAGAGAGAGAGAGAGAGAGAGAGAGAGAGAGAAGTGGGGGTTACAACTCCAACGAGATCTATGTATGTAGTTAATTAGGCACATTGTGAGCACCTTGATATCAAAACCAGCCACTTGATGCATCTAACTAAATTTCAAAATTGTCACTAAATAATATTCATAATTCATAAATTCATTCCGTACACAAACTGTATTGTAGGGTATCGATTCCAAGACACACACACACATATTCTACGAACATCATAAAAGCGTTCGTACATATATTATTAACCATTTGAACGAGCACATAGAACATTCAATGTATATTGTACAAACTTGGCATTCGAACGCATCCATACCATCCGAACAGGGATACAACCTACAACGTAATTAACGTTATATTCGAACGGGATCACTGTTCGATTGGTTTCTTACAACATCGTACATTACATTTCCATTCGAATACTCAATTTAGCATTCGAACGTGTCTCCCTATTAATACGTACGTACGCATTAAAATTCGATCAACTACTCAATGAAATGCATTCGAACATACTTGAATCTAGGACGAAAACTATTGATCCCAATATTAGCTTTATGTTCAAATACCATCGAACGGTTTCGTACATTTCAAAAGTATTTTTTGGGACGAAATTCTATTTCTTGTCCCAAAAAATCTTATGGGGCAGCGATATTGGAACAACCTTGAGACAAACTTTTTTCGTCCTAAAATTTTTTTTGGAAAGAAAATGCTATTTTTTGGGATGAAGATTTTCATTCCAAAAATCCTTTCTGTTGTAGTGGATGGATCTATTCTTACAGAATACAATGTAATAAAGTAAAATACAATCTAGTTCTACACGAGGACAACAAACAAAGCATGCCTGAAATACATTGTAGCACTCAAGACATGCATAAAGCTGATAAAGTATGCTGCAGTACATGGAAAGAAAAAGACAGCAGCAGCAACAAAAAGGATAGCACAGAAAAGAAGAACCTCAGCTAAGGAAATGCATGTTTGCACACAAAGAAGTATGAGGAACACGATGCATAAAGCTGCCTCTACCATACTGTCCACAAAAGTTCTGAATTGATGTTGTGTATATAATCAAAAGTTAAATTTCAATAGCTTCTTTTTACTTTTCTGCTTTTTGTAGTGTGTATATATATGTGACCCTTGTGTAATAAAAAACATATCAATGAGAATCAGTTTCTTCTCATAATCAGTTTCTTCTCATCTTCACTTTCTGTTTTTAACAGTTTCTAACATGATATCAGAGCAGGAACAATTTCCTGCAATACCTTCTCGTTTTTAATCATCTTTCATTGAACCTATGGCCTCCTCATCTTCCTCTTCTTCTTCTCCTACAGAAGATCCACATAGCCCTTTTTTCTTGCATCACAGTGACAATGCAAATACTGTCATTATTTCACTACCCTTGACTGGCTCCAACTACATTTCTTAGAGCAGATCTTTTCTTCTTTCCATTTCAATCAAGAATAAGTCAGGATTCTTAGATGGCACCATCCCCTCTCCTGACCTTGTAGATCCTTCTTATGTATCTTGGTTACGGTGCAACAACATCATACTTGCTTGGATTTTAAATTCTGTTTCCCAGGACATAGCCTCTATTGTGTTCTTCATGACTTTAGCTAAACAAGTATGGGATAAACTCAAGGAGCGCTTTGCACAGCTTGATGAAGCTAGGATATATCACCTGCAACACAAACTCAGTGGCATAGTTTAAGGGCATCTTTCTGTAAGTGACTACTTCACCCAACTTAATGCCATTTGAGAAGAACTGCATAGCTATAGACCACTTTCTTGTTGCTCTTGTGGTTTATGTACTTGTGATGCTTTAAGGAATGTTGGTGAAGTTCAGCAGAGGGACTATGTTTTCAAATTTTTAATGGGTTTAAATGATAGCTATGATGCTGTTAGAGGGAAAATTATCTTGTTGAGCCCCTTGCCTTCTCTATATAAGACCTTCTCACTTATTTTACAAGAAGAGAGGTAAAGGTAAGCAAGAAACATAGTTGTTCCTACCACAGAACCATCTGCCTTACTTGCTTATCAAAATTTCTCAAAGGAAAAGGAAAAAACAGATTTGGTTTGTGGACATTGTGGGAAGATGGGACACACAAAGGAGAAATGCTACAAACAAATAGGGTTTCCACCCACTTTCAAATTCACCAAATCCAAGTTTGGAAATGGTTTTGGAAAACCTGCTGCTCACTCTGCAAACTAGGTTGCTTTTGATGGTTCCACCATGGATCAAACTGTTGCTGCAAGCCATGCATCTCCTGCACCAAGTACCACTCAGTTAAACCTCTCTCAAGCACAAACACAACACCTCGTGGCTCTTGTCAATGCTCAATTCCCTCAGCTGACCTCAAGACACAGTAAACTTCTCATGCCACCACCTATGCATCCTTCACCAATTATTTCAGAACCTGCCCCTTCAACAACATCTCACTCCAATCTAGCAGGTAATCATCATTATTTTTCCAGTTTTAGCATCTCTCATAACCCCTCTCTTTCCAATGTCACAAGTCATGATAAATTCACTGCTCTTTCACAAGATTAGCATGATACATTTCATCACACACCATGGATCATGGACACAGGAGCCACTGATCACATGGTGTGCTCTACCTCATTTTTTACTAATTCTTCCTGCTGCATTCAAGCTTTTGTACAACTTCCAAATGGTACAAAAGCTTAAGTCACACACATAGGCACTGTTAAACTTTCAGACTCTTTCCTTCTAACTGATGTCCTATGTGTTCCCTCATTTACTTTCAATCTCATCTCAGTCAGTAAACTCACTCAAAGGCCAGACACTTGTCTATTTTTCTTAAATAATCTTTGTTTCATTCAGGTCTTCTCTTCATGGATGACGATTGGACTTGCTAAAGTCCATGCTGGTCTCTATTACCTATTGTCTTCACCACCAGACAACACCAATATTCCATCTTCAAGCCCATCTAGTCTAACTCGAGTCAACCAAGCTGCTGTACATCAAGATTTTGACTTATGGCATTGCAGATTAGGACATTTATCCTCTCAAAGAATGAATTCAATTCATTCTAATGTACCTAATGTAAAGTTCAAAGAAAAATCTCATTGTACAGTTTGTCATTTGGCTAAACAGAAACAACTTTCATACCCTTCAAGTGTTTCTAGTAGCTGATTTCCTTTTGATTTAATCCATTGTGATATATGGGGTCCATACTCCCATGCTTCCCTTCAAGGATTTCATTATTTTTTAACAATTGTGGATGATTATTCTAGAGTTACTTTGGTTTTCCTAATGAGACTAAAATCAGACACAAGATCTCTCCTGCAATCTTTCTTCCATCTCATACAAATCCAATTCAACAAAACATTAAGCAAATCAGAACTAACAATGGACTCGAATTTGTATGACTGATTTTTACAAAAAATATGGCATCATTCATCAAACATCATGTGTATATACCGCTCAACAAAATGGTGTTGTTGAGAGAAAACACCAACATCTCTTGAATGTTGCCCGAGCCCTTCTTTTTCAAGCATCATTGCCAATCCAATTTTGGGGAGATGCTATCTTAACAGCAGCCTATATCATTAACAGAATCTCCACACCTCTCCTCTCCAACAAATCCCCATATGAGATGCTTTTCTCATCACCACCTTCATATTCTCACTTTAGGCTATTTGGCTATCTCTCTTATGCTAGGACTCTCAAACAAAACAGAACCAAATTTGAACATAGAGCTAAACCTTGCATTTTCATAGGATATCCTGCTAATGTCAAAGGTTATAAGTTGTATGACATTGAATCTCACTCTACCTTTATCTCTCGAAATGTCATTTTTCATGAAACCATTTTCTCCTTCAAATCTGGTTTCCCTTCAAACAATGACCTGCCTTCCTTCCCCATTAACCTTGTCCTTCCTCCAGCACCACCAGATGACATCTTCTCCTTTCCCTAAACTTCTCAAACCCTCACTCAATCACACAATGATGAAGAACCTTCTTCATAGGGGTGTAACCGGTCCGGTCCGGTCTGGTTTCGGACAAAATCTAGGACTGAACTGGTATGTACCGGTTTTGTATTTTTCAAAACCGATTATGCTCTGGTTACCCTCATAAACCGGTACCTCCGATTTTACCGATTTCTGGTCCGGTCCGGTCCGGTTTTCCGATTTTTTTAAAATATAATAAAGTATTACTTTTTATGATAAAATGTTATTAATAATTTAATATATATATTATGTTTAAAGCATATGATCAATTAAATTTTTATCTGTAGATTAAAATTTTATTTTATAAATTATAGTAACATTATCTTATATACAATTATATTAATAACATATAATCAAACAAATTACAAATATTCATATTTAAGATTAACATTTTATGTTATAATTTATAAATTATAATATGAAATTATTTCATATGAGATATATAATTATATTTTATGTATAAAAATTTAATATATAATTATATATTATATATAAAACTTATATATATAAATATTTTGTATAATATATAAAATTAATTTTCATATATATATTTTTTCCAACCGGTCCGGTTCGGTCCGGTCCGGTCTTGAAAACTACGGAATCGAAATCGTACCGGATTTGACCGGTTTTCATAATATAGGAACCGGTTCCGGACCGGACCGGTTCAAAACCGGACCAACCGGTCTGGTCTGGGCCAATTTTTCGGTTTACCGGTTTAAATTTACACCCCTACTTTTTCATCAAAACCTTCTACACTAGCTGATGAAGAACCTTTTTCCCCAGCTGACCCCTCCACTTTTCCCTCACCTGCCCCCTCATCTCATCCTGACCCTTTCCCTCTTCGAAGGTCTACTAGAAATAGGAACCAACCTGCTTATCTTCATCAATATCATTGCCAGCTTGCAGCCTCTCAACCCTTCCTTTCCTCCTCGACAAATCACCCCTTTCATGATTACATAACTTACAAAAATCTCTCTCCCTCTCATCAGTCATTTTCTGTTTCCCTTTCATTACTTGATGAACCTCAATCCTATAATGAAGCTGTCAGGTTTAAGCATTGGCAAGATGCCATGAAAGCTAAACTTCATGTTCTAGAAGAAAACAACACATGGACTATCACCACCTTACCCCCCAACAAAACTGCAATTGGTTATAGATATGTTTACAAGACCAAGCTGAAATCAGATGGATCTTTTGAAAGACACAAAGCTAGACTTGTGGCCAAAGGCTACACTAAAAAAGAACGGTTTGACTTCCTAGAGACCTTCAGTCCAATTGCAAAGCTCACCACAGTTTGAGTTTTCCTTGCCATAACAGCCATTAAAAACTGGTCCCTCACTGAAATGGATGTTGACAATGCCTTTCTCCATGGAGACCTTGATGGGGACATCTATATGCAATTACCTCTAGGCTATCACATCAAGAGTGAGCAGATTGAGGGGAGAACTTGGTATGCAAGTTAAATAAATCTCTCTATGGACTTAAGCAAGCATCTAGGCAATGGTTCTCAAAGTTTTCAAATTCACTCACTGCCATAGGATTTCATCAATTAAAATCTGACTATTCTTTGTTCACTAAGGTCAGTCCTAATGGATTTATAGCACTCTTAGTCTATGTGAATGATATCATAGTTGGATGTGACTCTCAAGAAGAAGTTGATATACTCAAATCTTACCTTCATAGCAAGTTCAAAATTAAGGACCTTGGACCCCTCAAGTATTTCCTAGGATTGGAAGTTGCTAGGTCCTCACTTCGAATTAACCTTTGTCAAAGGAAGTACACCCTCTGTAACATCCCGTATTTTAGTGTATTTTTATTGAAGGATTATTTTTATTAATTCAAAAATTTATTCTCCTGTTTTAAAATTATCGGATTTTTAGTTGGTTTATTTTTTATGATTTTTAATTTGTGAAAATTAATTTGATATGTTTCCTTAATATTAATTATTGTTATGACTCAAGATATGAGGATTGAACCTCATTTCTTTCCCTCACTTTTTTCTTTTCCACCTTTTCTATTCTTCCTCTTTTCTTCCCCCCCCCCCCCCCCATTTCTTTTTCTCCTCTCTCTTGCGCGCTGCCTCTCCCTCCTCCTATCCATTTCATCGTCCACCACCCATTGCCATTGTGCACTGCCGTGGTCGACACCGCCCCTCCCATTCTCTTCCTCACCAGCCGGCGACCACCCCCCTTCATTCTCAACCCCTCTCGCACCGCCGTGAGCTCCCATGAATAACTTAAAGTCGCAGCCTCCATTTACTCCAGTGCTGTCGTCGCCCCACCTCTGGCCACCATCTCTTCACCACATCTTCCTTGACCTCCTAACAACCTAAACCACCCATCCCCAGCTCCGATCCGCAACCGGTGAAGCCCCACCATCAACATTTCCGTTTTGAGCATTTTGGCCTTCAACCGCCCTCTATGCTGCCACCACGGCCAACCACCACCACCATTAGCTTCACCAACATCCTTAAGCCCTTCTCTAACAATCTCAAGTCTTCGTTTGTCCCCGTTCGAAATCTTGCATTTTGAGACCCACGGCTATAGTGCATTTTGTACTGTTACGTTGCTGTGCCGCCACTTCTTTCACCTCTTTGATCATTCAAAAATTATAATAAATCGTTGTAAGTATTTTTCCAAAGAACTTTTATGATTTAAATGTATTTTTACAATAACTCATTTTACTGTGAATTGATTGGTTATGTCGGACTGAGTCTGAGGAATAAGGGGGTCAGATGGAATGGAGGATGGAGTTGTTTGCGTGTTTTGGACTGTGTTGTGAATTATTGGATGTTGGATATTGAGACGTTTCATATACATTGCATATTTGCACGCATGATCATGTTTGTAAATGAAACTGAGTTTTCGTGTAACTGCATTCATGTTCATGTGTTTATTGAAAACTGGGTTTTCATATGATAAAAGGATTTTTGGGTGCTTGCGTATCATGACCCCAAGCCGAGATGGGGCATTATCTCGATGGAGCTCCTCTGGTCACTCGAGAGCGGAATATACTAATTGACGTCCCCTGGGTTGTCGCTGGGCCACAACGGGATGGTAACGCTCTCGTGCCGACTCTGTGGCCCCTCTACTAGCGGGGGGCTAAAGGATGCTTGGCTACGAACGCGCTGGGCGCAGAACTGGGCATCGCTCATTACGATGTCACATGCACCGTCGTTACTTGTGGTGTGGCGAAGGGAGCTAGGGTGTGCGGATGGTCCCTAGGGGAGATCATGATGCATATGGTAAAATTGGTTAATGGGCCATTTTCTAGGAAAATGATGAGTTCTTGAATAAATGGATTATTGGACTATTGTCTGGGAAAATAACGTGTGTTGGATAAAAGGATTTTGTGTGGGTCATTTTCTGGGAAAATGACAGATTATTATTTTTGGGCCAAATGAGATTTTGGAATGCGTCGGCAGATGTTCATTTTCGGAAAAAATGTTGTTTTGAAAATAATGCATACTTCATCATATGCATGTAGGTTGGTTGCATTAATGCATTTTTATTCTTGAGGTTTGTTTGAATTATACTTACCTGTAATACCATTTTATGGTAATGCAAATTTCAATGCAAATGAAGCTGAGGGTGAGCTTGAGGATTCGGCTCCGCCCGAGGAGTGATATGAGATCACTCGTTTTTATATTTGGACTTGTATTATATTTTATTTTGGGATAACTGTATAACTCTTTTTAATCATTTTATTTATGTTAGTTTGTATTAAAAATTCTAGTACTTAGTTGACTTACTTAAATTATCCGCTGCATTGCGTATTGTACATTGTTGCATGTACACAGACTTGGCACTATCATTGGGATGCGTGACCGTGTTGTCATTATCCTGGCGTCTCGATTTTCATGTTTCCGTACATGGGGGTCGGGGGCGCCACACCCTCGAGATATTAGAAGATTCAGGTATACTTGGCACAAAGACAGTTTCAACACGTATTAAATTGAACCATAAATTGAGTCACACCAGAGAAGAAATCCTCCAAGATCCTACAACTTATAGAAGATTCATTGGATGGTTAATTTACTTAACCATCACTAGACCCGACATCACCTATGTTGTAAGTGTTATAAGCCAGTTCATGGACAGACCCTCACAATCTCATATGCACTTAGCCTATAGGATTCTCAAGTACCTCAAGGGATCCATAGGTCAAGGCATTTTCTTGTCATCCAAATCAGCTTTACATCTAAGGGCCTATAGTGATTCAGATTAGGCTGCCTGCCCCGAGACAAGAAGATCTGTCATAGGGTTCTGTATATTCATTGGAGATTCACTAATAAGCTGGAAATCTAAGAAGCAAGCAATAGTTTATTGATCTTCAGCTGATGCTGAATATAGGGCACTAGCATCTACAAGTTGGGAGATCATGTGGCTTCTCGGTTTGCTAAAGGAATTTAATGTTGACCATGCACAATCTGCTTCCCTCTTATGTGATAACCAAGCAGTCATCCACATTACAAAGAATCCAATTTTTCATGAAAGGACCAAGCATATAGAACTAGATTGCCATTTTGTTAGAGAAAAGGTCTTGGCTGGTATTATCACACCTATGCATGTGTCCTCAAAATTTCAGTTGGCAGATATTTTCACTAAGGCCTTATCAACTTCTACATTTCAATTCTTACTATCCAAGATGGGAATTGTTGACATCTATGCCCATCTTGAGGGGGAGTCTTACAGAATACAATGTAATAAAGTAAAATGCAATCTGGTTCTACACGATGACAACAACCAAAGCATGCCTTAAATACATTGCAGCACTCAAGACATGCATAAAGCTGATAAAGTATGATGCAGTACATGGAAAGAAAAAGACAGCAGTAGCAGCAGCAAAAAGGATAGCACAGAAAATAAGAACCTCAGTTAAGGAAATGCATGGTTGCACACAAAGAAGTATGAGGAATACGATGCATAAAGCTGCCTCTACCATACTGTCCACAAAAGTTCTGAATTGATGTTGTGTACATAATCAAAAGTTAAATTTTAGTAGCTTCTTTTTACTTTTCTGCTTTTTGTAATACGTATATATATGTGACCCTTGTGTAATAAAAAATATATCAATGAGAATCAGTTTCTTCTTAGAATCAGTTTCTCTCATCTTCACTTTCTATTCTTAACAGTTTCTAACACCTATTGAACCTTTAATTGCTAGGCTTACAAAGTCAATGATGGGGCCTATCCATGGCTGCGAATGGAATTTGTGAATGAGAAATTATATTTACAGTCTAATTAGATTGTGTAAACCATGCACTCCCTTTAAAAAAAGCGGGTAAATTTGGAGCTTATATGAAAAAATCAATTTTTTGAATGGTGAATTCACCAGCATGCTTGCATACTCTAGAACTATATCTATAATTACTCTTTGTGAAAATGTTAATAAAGACTTGTAGACTTCTAGCTTAGAAACTTAACCCGAGTCAAAGTTTTACGGGATTTTGAGAGACATAATAAAGAGAGACAACGAGAGATCTTGACACAGAGAGTGAAAGAAAATGATATTGCATGCTAGGGACAAGTCCATAACATTTTCAAAAAGAAAATACGTTCTAATAATTAATTTTATAGCCATTGACAGCCACATGTAAGTTATAGAAAAGAGATGGTATCATTTTCACAATTAATTACAGATAGGTGTTGGTCCATCCCAATGATGTTATTAATTTCTAGGTGATCCATATGCATCATATATACATTAAACTACTAGGGCTGTATATATATATATATATATATATATTTATATAATATGCAGTAGAAAATATTTTTCTCAAATCTCGGACTTATATGAAAAAATCAATTTTTTTAATAGTGAATTCACCTGGCTTACACACTCTAGAACTATATCTACAATTACTCTTTGTGAAAATGTTAATAAAGACTTGTAGACTTATAACTTAAAAACTTCTCCCGGGCCAAAGCTTTACCGGATTTTGAGAGACACATAATAAAGAGAGACAGCGAGAGATCTTGACATGACAGAGTGAAAGAAAACGATACTGCATGCTAGGGACATTTCCATAACATTTTCAGGAAGAAAATAGGTTCTAATAATTAATTTTATAGCCATTGATAGCCACATATAAGTTATAGAAAAGAGATGGTATCATTTTCACACTTAAATATTACAGATAGGTTGTTCCATCCCAATGATGTTATTAATTTCTATGTGATCCACACGCATCATATATACATTGAAGTACAAGGGGCTGTATATATATATATATATATATATATGTATATGCTGTAGAAACTATTTTTCTCAAGTAATTAAAAAACTTTAATAGACATGCATAATTTATTCAAAAAACATAAAAAGTAGTCTTATTCATGCACTTGATCATTAATTTGTCAAGAAAGCTTGCGATTAGACCATTATAATTACTACTTGGATCTAGTGACTATCACCACAACTCCACCACTCCCTTCATGAGTTCCTTGAGTGCTACTTATCGCCTCATTCTCATAATGAAAAAGTCTTCTTGCAAGTAATTTCGCATACCAATATTAAATGTAAGGCATTCATTTAATGAAACAATGCATATTAAAAATGAAAAGTAATATTAATTCGTCAAACTACATGAATCTAACAATTCTCATAATATAAAATGAAAAGTAAAAAACACGTGTATCTGTTTACAATTTTACTTTTTAGGTGGAAATGGAAGAGAGATAAATTACGTGCACCATTCTCAATTCTCAGGTAACGTTTGCAAGACATTACAGTTCTGGATATATTATATTTGCAATTATCTAGAAATTCAATATTATGTAGAAGAAACGCACGTTTCAACTGCAATATACGTAGAGTTTTGCTATGTACAAGCAAGTTTACGTACCAATCTGTGTACTAATGTTATTACCTCCATATTCTAAATTCAAATTAGCACTGTTTTCAATAAAATCTACTTTTTAACTAATCATATTGAATGAGTGTACGTATTAATGCGAGAATTGCTTACAATTAGATTTTTCCATATACGTATATACAAGAATGATTTGGAATTTCTATATCACAAGCTCACATGTCGGCCCCACTTCTTTATGGATCTTTGAATATTCTAGGTCAATTACGATGTGCCTTGCATGATCTTCATATCCTTCTTTCTTTTTCTTTTTCTTTTTTATTTTTTTTATTTTTTATTTTTTTTAAGGAGTTTCTAATTTGCCGCACATGATCATATATATATTGCCAATCCAAGGATTCGACGGACAAACCCAACCCTTCTTAATTACTAATGCAGAATCAAAGATTACCAAAGCTCAGAACATCAGTACAGCTGCCTGCAGCAATGCTTTCATGGTTCCCACTTCTTCTACTCTCCATCCCATGGATTTCTTCCGTTACAGCCACCTCTGGCTCATTTATTCACTGCCTTTTGAGCCATTCTCAGCCCTCTCATCCAATCTCTACGGCTATCTATACTCCCAGCAATGACTCCTACTCTTGTGTTCTGCAATCTTACATCCGGAACCTCCAATTCAACACGTCCACAACCCGAAAACCTTATCTCATTCTCACTGCTTTGCATGAGTCCCATATTCAAGCAGCTGTGGTTTGTGCTCACAGGCACAATCTGCAAATGAAGATCAGAAGTGGAGGCCATGACTATGAGGGTGTTTCTTATGTTCCCGAGGTCCCGTTCTTTATCCTCGACATGTTTAATCTCCGTTCCATTCACATTGATATGAAAAGTGAGACCGCTTGGGTCCAGACCGGGGCAACTCTCGGCGAGGTTTACTACAGAATCTACGAGAAAAGTAAAACCCATGGCTTTCCTGCTGGTGTTTGTCCCACAGTCGGTGTCGGTGGGCATTTTAGCGGAGGAGGTTATGGTAATATGATGAGAAAGTACGGCCTGTCAGTGGATAACATTATTGACGCTCAGATTGTCGACGTTAAGGGCAAACTTCTTGACAGAACATCTATGGGAGAAGATCTGTTTTGGGCCATTACAGGTGGTGGAGGAGCTAGCTTTGGAGTGGTTGTTTCTTACAAAATCAAAATTGTTCGCGTTTCGAAAATAGTGACTGTTTTCCGAGTTGAGAAGACCTTGGACCAAAATGCAACACACATCGTTTACCGGTGGCAACATGTTGCAGATAAGCTGGATAACAACCTTTTCATCAGGCTTATCCTGGACGTGGTAAATGGAACTGATGGCCAGAAGACTGGAAGAGCTACATTCCTTGCCTTGTTCCTTGGAGACTCTGACAAACTTCTCCTAGTCATGAAAAAGAGGTTCCCTGAATTGGGATTGAAAAAATCAGATTGCAACGAAACCAACTGGGTTCAATCTGTGCTTTTCTGGACCAACTTCCCTCTCGGGACAGCAAACGATGTTTTGCTCAGCCGAACACCTCAATCTCTAACCTACTTGAAGAGGAAATCAGACTATGTGAAGAAGCCAATTTCCAAGGATGGGTTAGAGGTGATTTGGAAGAGATTGATTGAACTGCATTACGTAATACTAACATTCAATCCTTATGGTGGAAGAATGGCTGAGATTCCGGCGGAGGAATCTCCATTCCCACATCGAGCTGGGAATCTAGCAAAGATTCAGTATGCAGTAAACTGGAATCAGGCAGGGCAAGAGTTGACAAATTACTATATAAATCTAACAAGAAAGCTTTACAGTTACATGACTCCATATGTGTCCAAGAATCCAAGAGAGGCCTTTTACAACTACAAAGATCTTGACCTAGGTATCAACCACAACGGAAAGGACAGTTACTCGGAAGGAAAAGTTTATGGAATCAAGTATTTCAAGGGTAATTTCAAGAGGTTGGTGAAAATCAAGAGTCAGGTTGATCCTGGTAACTTCTTTAGGAATGAACAAAGTATCCCTACTCTGCCACACGGACGGTAGTGTATGTGTATACACACACAATATTGGTGCCTCGCTGGCTAGGATTTCAGCGCTTAAAGTATTTCTTCTTGTGTGTACTATAGCTGTTTGATTGCCAGAAATATTTCCTAAAAAATAGAAAATATTATTGTTCTTCGTCAAAAATAAAAACAAAGCTGATGATCTGTTGTGAAAATAGAAATTGAAACTGTTCCAAATATATGTACGTATGGAATAGCTACCAGATGTTGTTGACGAATAATTTAAAGAATAGCCTTACTAGTTCCAGATAGACAAATTTGGTACAAATGTTTGGTTAAGAAGTAGATTTTATCAATAAAAAAAATTTTTTTATATTTGTTTTAAAAAAAATTTTTTTATATTTGTTTTAAAATAAAATCTATTTTTTTTTATAAAAAATTGTTCGAGATTTATCTATTTATAATTTATAAAAGTTATTTCTAATAGTAAAAGTTTCAATTTGATCAGTATTGAAAATTTAAGGCTCGATTTGGTTACACGATACAGATGAGTCTATACCGTACACTAGTTTTCCCTATTCAAACACACTATATTTCATTTCTAAGTTTTAAAAACATCCACTTAAATAAACAGTGAACACTACGTGAACTGTGAAAGCTGACAATAAACAATACGTGAATAGTGCTTGAACAGTGGCAACTGACAGTGAACAGTTTGTGAACAATGAAAATTGACAATAAACAGTTCGTAAACAGTGACATTTTTGGCTCTCTAATTACAAAACTGCTACGCACAATCGCCCTATCTAAGCGGCGCGCAAATGAATTTAAAAAAATAATAATAATAAATAACAAAACAGAGTTTTGTTTGTTTTGGATTCCCGCTTCTGTGCTCTGGTCGGTGGATATCAATCTTGTCTTCGGCGTGGTGTTCTTCCTATCGGATCATAAACTTGCGTGGTCTTTGGCTTCTTGTGCTGTGGTCTTCAAGTGGATTTGTGCTCACCCATCTGTGTGGGTCATCTTCCTCATGTGGGTCTTCAGCTTCGTATCTGTGCAGACTTCCATGGAAGGTATAAAATCAGTGTGAGTATTTGTTCCTTGAGTTTTACAGTAGTCTTCAAATCAGTTTGCATGTCTTCAAATCTTCAAGTGGGGGTGTTTTTAATACATAGAAAATCAGCAGCTCCCGATGATATTATTTGACAGCATTAAGTTCTACCTTTCTAAGTGCAGCTTTGCCAAGACCAATGCCGCAGAAGTTGGAGAGTTGGACAAGATAGAGCAGAACATCAGAAAGCACCTGGGTGCACTTTCTCTTCCTCTTTCCAATAAGGCATTTCCAGAACCTCTCCTTTCCACTGGAATATCCTAGAGAGTTCTCCAACTGCACCCACCTAGTGAGGACGATAAATAATCACAACCCCATAAACATGAAACTGCCTTTTTTACTGTTAATTTTGTTATGCAAATGATATGACATAAAAGCAAAAGGGAAATGGTAAAAAAAAGTGGGTTCCAAAGATCATAGGTAACAAAACAAAAATGAAAATCTATTTTGCAAGGTTGGTCAAGTTTAACTCTGGTTAGAAGGCATTCACCTGATCAACTTAATTGAGACTTTAAGAAATTTAATGGAGAAGGTGTATAATAATATATATTCAAGAAAAAATGGAATCTCTTCCACTTGCGAGCAGCAGCAAGATATGCAAAAATATATGGTGGAAACATGAAATTATTAGAACTTCCCAGACAATCCAACTAACGTAAGTTGTTTTTTTTTTTGGTCAAATCTTCAAAAATCCAGGAGTAGGAAAACAATATGCAATGATTCTCCATCTCTATGATCCTCCTCCCTCTTCATGCAAGAAATGGTCTTGAAACAGATATGAACCAAATAGCAATAAGAGAGAGGAATAATAATTTTAGAAGGGTTTGTGTGCGTATGAGGGAGACCATGCACATACCAGAGCCAGAAGAAGGTTTCTCGGGCTGTGGAACTACTAAATCTCTTTCCTTGTCGAACTCAGTCATCTTTTTTTTGAGAAGATCAAGAGTAACAATTTCACCTTTTGGAGCCCCAATCATCTCTGTATAATATCTCTTCTTTTTTTCCTTCTCAAGAACAAACAAAGCAAAAGAGAGCAAAAAAAAAAAAGGGGCCAAGAGAGTGAGAAAAACTGAGCGACTGTTGGCTCAAGCCCCAAAAATTAGGACACGGCTTTGTCAAAGTTTTTCAAAACTGTGCGTTTTTTTTTCCACATCAGCACTGTTTATGCACCGTCTACCTGAGGCAATTGTATTCAACATTTTTGCTCTAATTATGTGACACCCCTAGACCTCGCTTGGAATTTGACAGAGATTGACTCGTTTTGGATTGAGAGAGGCTTTCAACCCATCACATTTTATCTCATCATTCCAACTTTCACAAATTTTTACATAAAATATAATAAACAATTTAACTTTTTCAAATTTCAAAACAATAATAATATTAAAAAAATAAAATTGTCACAATATTTTATTCAACTTTCATCTCAACTCCTTATCCAAACATAAAGCGTTAGGACATGTAACACATAATCACACACCCTTCATTCATACAGTTAACATGCAATGCATCTAGTATGTTTCTAGTATCATGACATAATCATAGTAGAAAGCTTTCAAACATCCAAAATACATTGTTCTTGACATATACCCAAAAGACATCCTAATGAACCTTATCCTTCTCCAAGATCTTCTGGAGGTCCTAAAAAATGTTTAATACTTCGCAAATGAAATTTTCAACGAACTCTAAACCCGGACTCTAACCACTCCACTAATGATGGCTCCACAGAGTGCTCAGGGCTCTTTCGGGCTTCCTTAACTTTCGAGGGACCCTCGTGCTTGCCCTTCCTCATCCCTGTCTTCTAGTTCTGTCACAACTTCTACCATTCCAGTAATGCTTGTACCCCATTACTTCTTGTCAATTAAAAATCATAATTCATAGTGCATATATAAACTCTAAATTCTCAATGACCCTAAAACTCGTTGTTTCAAATCAACCACTCCAATATAATTAATCTATGACTCCACAAAGCCACAAAATAAATGCCAACCTGCCAAAATACCAACTTAATGGAACGAAATAAATTGACTGAATATCGCTATCCACACTACAACATAATTGCTTTTTAGTGATAGTTGAAAATTTGTTACAGTGCCCAAACTGTCATTAAAAATACTTTTTGTAACGGTTTCTGGAAACCGTTACTAAAGACAGATGAGATATTTTTGACATTCGAACGGAGGGAAAATTTACATTCGAACGTCATATGTTCAAACATTGTGGTTACTTACGTGCAAACGTGAAATATTTTGGCGCCAACGTTCAAATGTTAGTAATTAACGTTCAAATGTTAATTGTAAATTTAAATTAAATATGACTCTAATTTAAAAATTAAGTGGTTTTTATAGTGCATAATTTGTGAATAAGTTTAAAAAATTGTAATATATATTTATATATACACAATTTGTAAAATATAATTATATAAATTTGAAGTGCAGTGATTTAGTATTAAAGTTGAAAATTTAACATTAAAGAAGATTGAGAATTGAAATTAAAAAATAATAGATATATTAAATAATATTTTTTCTTACATATATTAAAAGCAAAATACAAAATATGATAGAATTTCCTAAACAACACTCAGACGAAGATGTTGTTCACAAAATTTGTATTTTGTATCTGCTCAGTCAAGCTATCAACCTTCTCTTTGAGGATACCTACACGATGGGCTATCTTGGCAACAGACTCCTCTACAGTCACGTTCTATCGATCGATATGCACAGTCAGCTGTGAGAGCACCACATCAATCCAAGCAGGCCGCGCATCTCTCGCAGATGTACTCGTCGGCTGCTAACTACTACTCCCCACACTTAGCCCAGGCTGCTTAGAGGAACTAGATCCGCTATAGGGGGTGGCTAATGTCAAGCATACCCCCTTGCTTGTCCAATGCTATGTCGATACGTGCTCATGCCGAGGGGGCTCATTTGATCTGTGACCCATTCCTTCAGCTGGAGTGGCACTCTCCGAGCAAGTAATAGCCGGCTGATGATGACACCATATGGGAGGTTGTCCATAGAAACGATGCTCACCTAGTAACGGATCCTCCCAAAGATGCGCAGTGGCAAATCGATGGTATCTCCACGTGTCACTCGTATAAAAAACTATGCCAAAATCTGACTAAATGTGGTCTTATGTGCCATAGGATCCAAGTTTCTTGCAACAATAAGCTGCAACATGTGAGAGAAAGGTAGCATATGTATTTGGTTAAATGTGTTCTTCCTCTCAATCTGCGTGCGGTCTCTCCTAGTCTGACTATTCTGCATCTCTGGTATCATCTACTAGCTCAACTAGGCCAGTAGATGATGCAGAAGTGTCTACATCTCGATCGAGTGTGCCGTGTGCAGATATAGATGTGTGAACCACGGTTGTGTCGCTAGTCTGAGTGTCAGCTGTAGTCGATTTCTCAACTACTCGACGAATCCTGAGGAGCTCGGCGATGGCATTTGATGAAATCTCAAACGAAATACCTCATATAGTCACAGTGTGAGAGGATGCGTCCTAAGAGATGGAGTACATCCCATATAGAACTTCTGAACCATTGAGGGGTATACCTACCCTCTCATTGTGCAGATATTTCCCAGTCTCTACTGATGAAGACATCTCGGAGGCTCATCTACTCCCATTTGAACTCGTCGAACTCATTGATCAGGACCTCTCGCTCCACCATAACAGTATGAGCCCTGATCCGAGCAGTGTCCTTAGTGGCTCATTCCCTCCCCCGTTTCCTAGTATGCAAAGGATGAGTCATATCCTGAAAATAGAAAAGGAAAAAAATTATTAGTACTATTGATGCATTTTTCGTATAAATTTTAAATTGTTCTGCATTAACGATCGAACATAATATAACATATGTTCGAATGTTCAGATAAAACGTTTGCACATATGTGTTTAACGTTCAAACATAACAATTAACGTTCGAATGTATGATATACACATTCAAACATCAAGGGCAAAACGACTAAGAATTTTAAAATGTGGTACGTTCGAACGTTATGCCTTCCACGTTTAAAAGATTTATGTTCGAACGTAAAATATTGTCGTTCAAACACGGAAGGCAAACAGTGGATAAATTGAAAAGTAGTACGTTCAAACGTTAACATTCAACGTTTGAACGTAAATGCTATGAAAAGTAATGTTCGAATGTACAAAATATACGTTTGAACATGGAAGGCATAACGGCTATGTAATTGAAAGGTCGTACGTTAGAACATTCTGTCAAAATGTTCGAACGTTACGACACAGAATAGTTGCTCAACCATTCTCGAAAATCACGTACCAAGGTTCTAAGTGACCAAATGCCACCATAGAAATGAGGTATACTGTAACACCCCGTTCCCGAAAAGACATTTTAGAATTTTCGAGGAGCCAGTGTGCTACTACTAAACTTGAACTTAAAACTTTTTCTTTTTAACAATGCACCAGATGCGAAAAATTTTCATAAAATAACAAACCAACTGTAACACCCCGTTCCCGAAAAGACATTTTAGAATTTTCGAGGAGCCAGTGTGCTACTACTAAACTTGAACTTAAAACTTTTTCTTTTTAACAATGCACCAGATGCGAAAAATTTTCATAAAATAACAAACCTCAATAAATACTAAAAATCCAAAATAAGGTCTGCGGAAGCACTTATGAAAAATAAGGAAGTCTCATGTGCTTATCAAAATAATTTATTTAAAACTTAGAACCATAAAAATAATCATAACATAATCTGTCTAGGCCTCTGTCTCGCCTCCCTGGGTCAAGTTCTGTCCTGCAGTCTCGTCTTCATAAATGTCATCACCTGGGGTGGTTTAAAAACATAAAAACAAACTAAAATGAGTCGAATACTCAATAAGCAACACATCATACAGTAAACATAATAAACATAAGGTTTCTTAAAAAGCGTGCATATTCATAAATACATTCATAAATAACATGACATAAACATTAACTTATCTTTCACTTGTCATAGGCCGTTGCCCATTGTTGACCCCCGTGAGTTAGGGTTAGCGAATCTAAATAGATTTTGATTCCGCCCGTGGCCGCGGGTTGTGGAATCCATACATAAGGAAGACAATACTGGGTGCACTATCAGCATGCACGACCTGTCAATGCAATATGCCCATAACATAGGTACCGTTTTCATATCATAACATAGGTCGTTACATATTTTATCAAATCATACTTGCATACTTGACATTTCATAGATTTCAAAAGAAATCACATACATATCATATCATAGATTTCAAAAGAAATCACATACATACTTGTCATATTGTATCATAGATTTCGAACGAAATCGCATTCTTTCATAAACGTCATGATACATGTTTCATCGCATAAAATCATGATTTTTCATAAATATTTTACGAAATAACTCTCTCATAAAATCATGCATTTCCTAAATAATTTTATGAATAATCTTTCACATAAAAATCATGCATTTCATAAATAATTTCATGAATAGTCTTTCACATAAAATCATGACTTCTTCATAATTTTATCATATTTTGGGTACGTAAAAAGGGGCTTCCAATAAAGGGCATACATGCATAATATCTTTTATAAAAAGACAAACAGCTCACTGTACATACGCGTAAGGATATGATCATGCTACTTACCTCGTAGCGCTAATAAAATAATTTTCGGGCGCGACTGATTTCCTATAAGATAGACACGTAGCTTACGTAAATTTCTACTTAAAGACATACCTCTTAATTAAACTAGAAATTTTAACTTAATCTATATTTTTCATTAACTTTGGTCTTTCAAACTCTAAAATCACATTGACTCTATAATATTGACATCAATTCTGTATATCTAGAGTTTATATGTCCCACTTAAAATACAACTCTATCACCATGATACAAATCTAATTAACCTCAAGCCCAGCCCACAGCTAAGTCAAATCCAATTTAAAAATACAAGTCCATTTAAACATTATTATAATCTGAAATAGTTGCAAATTCTAGCCCATAAAGATATTACCACATGAGCCCAAACAAAAGAATAAGCCCATCCCACCCTTATATGAGCCTAAGGCCCTCGACCCAACAGGAACTAAGGTTCTTTCTAGAAC
This sequence comes from Juglans microcarpa x Juglans regia, assembly GCF_004785595.1. Lineage (NCBI taxonomy): Eukaryota > Viridiplantae > Streptophyta > Magnoliopsida > Fagales > Juglandaceae > Juglans > Juglans microcarpa x Juglans regia. The sequence continues at coordinate 15,916,991 of NC_054602.1, read as the reverse complement.
CCGAAATCATGGCACATCCGAAAACAAGAAAAAAAAAACAACAACGTTTGAGAGAGAGAGAGAGATGGGTCTGCGATGGAGGAGCTCACCGAGGGAGGAGCTGTACGGCACGGCGGCTGGAACCAAAGCGGCGCAACTGGGTTCCTTTGGGCTGGTTAGTGCGACGCCGAGAGAGAGAGAACGGAGAGAGATTTTTCACACCACACAACGTGCATGGGGGCTTCGGGTGGTGGCGTTGGGCGTCACTGGGCGGTGGAGGCTAGACCTCCGGCGATATATGTTGCTGCTGACGGTGGCGTCACGGCCCACCAGTGGCAGAACATGGCTCTCGGTTTGGGGAAGGATGCTTTGTTTCGATGGGCTAAAACAGAGGAGCTTCAGCTTCCGCTTTCCACAGAAGATGATGATGGTGGCTACTGAGTTTGGGCTGCTTTCGAGGGTGGAGAGGAAGAGCTATGGTTGCTGCGTGATTGTAGTTGTGTGGTGGTCTCGCGTTTGCTCTACGATGAGTGTTGGTTGTGTTTGGAGGGTGAACACTAAGTGGTGAACCGGGGGGTCGCCGTGCTGCGGGACTGAACGTGGGGTTGGTTTCGGTTCTGAAAACCCTAGGATATATCAAAGGCAGTGTGTGTAAGGCTGTGTGTGAGTGTATAAATAAACACAATGTCGTGCAAGCGGAGGAAACAGATGGAAGGCTGTGTGTGAGTGTATAACTAAACACAATGTCGTGCAAGCGGAGGAAACAGATGGAGCCGTGCATGCATTTTATTGATACGTGATTGGAAGACTCATGGTGGAGGGCATTGCGGCTTGCATTCTTTGGTGAGTGAAACGTGTATATGTATATATGTTTGAGAACCTAAAGAAAACCCTAGATAAAAATAAAGGAAGAGACGTGCATGTGCGTGGATTAGGTTTGGTGCGTGTTTCAAATTCAAAGAAGAAAAAATCCGGTAGAGAGGAGTTGTATTATGAAGAGGATTCATGGGTTTGGAGGGAAAATAATAATAATAATGGAGATTTAACTCTAGGTTTATAAAAAAATCATCTGATAATTTGCTTTAACCCATAAAAAATTTTATCTGTAATTTTATTTCTAAATAAAAGATCGGGCCGTTACATATACACTTCAAGAAACTTTTCTACGATGACCATTTGGCCAATGGCAACCTGTTGTGGTCGAAAAATGGAGTTAAAAATCTGGTCACCACTAACGTTCAGTTTACACAAAATCCTACTAAATCTTAAAAAAAAAACATGTAAGAGGACAAAATAGGGTTGTCTACCTTTTGGCGACGGTTGTGACGGGGTTTGACGGTGGCAGCGACAGTTTAGTGGCGGCGTGCAACAGTGGAGAGATAACGGTAAGGGTCTGAAAATGACGTTTTCCGTTTCAGTTTTGGGCTTATATACATGAAACATTCGAACATCATTCTGAGTCACGTTCAAGCGTTTTGCGATTGAATTTCCAAAAATTTATTAATAATATTTTAAATTATATTATTAATATATGTTATATATTATAATGTATACTATAACATATAGCATACTATATCTAATATTATATTATAATATATATAGTATAGTATAGTGTATATATATATAGTATATTATATATATAACGTATATTATATATAGTTAATATATAATATATAATATATAATATTATAATATATACTATATATATTGAATATAGTGTATTATATATTAGTGTATTATTGTTGTTAGTTTTATTAATTATAGCCAAATGTCTATGTTATATATTAATTTGTTCCTCGTTAATTAAATATATAATGTTTTATTTCTAAATGTGTACATCATATTAGTAATTTTAAATAAACCAATTTATTAAGAATTTTAAAACTTCTGAGATAGTGTTAATAATGTTGGATAGATTGTTAAAGTAAAAAGTAATGGAATTAAATATTAATGAAACTATTATTTTTTTTTATTAACTATAAGTAATAATATTAGTAACAACATTAACATTTTTAGTAACTTAAAATTTGTTAAAAACGTAAAAATTAATTCCCAATAATTGAACTCCGGCTCTGCATGGATTTGCTCCCCAATGGTCACCAGTTTGAGTATTGGATTTGCTCCCCAATGGTCATCAGTTCGAGTCCCCTTAGGGCCATAACAGGTTTACCTGGTCGTTAACTTTAGAGCCCTGTAAGATTAGTTGAGGTGCGCGCAAGCTGGCCCGGACACCCTCGATTATAAAAAAAGATTAATATAGTAATTACATAATATATAATACTAATATACTAATATATAGTACTACTATATAGTATAGTAATCATATAGTAACTCGTGTCTTGGCCATGACAGTCCATTTATTTCATTTCTCGAAAAATATGCTGAATTTTTTTTTATAAGTAGGAAAGATTTTATTAATATAAAAATAAGCATAATCTGAGTACGTCTCATTTAGATAATGAAATGAGATGAGATGATTTTAAATGGAAGTTGAAAGTTGAATAAAATATTATTAGAATATTATTTTTTTATATTATTATTATTTTAATTGGGCGACATAATAGACTATCCCATAATTCTATTTGAATACTTCTACTACGCCTAATACTAATGATGAAATAGTTTGATTTAAAAAATAAATTTAATTCATAAATTCATATATAATGTACAGTGGACCCTACGAACTTCTTATTTTGTTATGCTAGGAAAGAATTGCGGACCACGCAAGGACTAGGCATGCATACGTGTCAGATGCTTCTACAATGGGCAGGAATTTTTCCATTTATATTAAAATTGAAATTTTCAAACCTCTGACCGTTGACTAGAATAAAATGCCTTTTCCTAATTCTTCAGAGCTAGCTTAATTTGTAAATTTAGCTCAAGCAGCTAATTATAATTAAAGAAAAAGTCAAAGAACTTTGAAAAGTCCTTGTGGATATTAATGATCCGTGCATTATGCAAACTTCAAATCCTTAGGCAAAATTCAAATCGTGTATATATACATAATATATATATCTATATCATAAATTCTATATAGAAGCTTTATACCACATATATTCAGTTAATTAATATGTAATTTATCATTTTTACTGATCTTCTATACTAATGCTTAAATATATGTATGTTTAAATATATTTCCAATGACAAAAATGATCAATTACATGTTGGTCAATTAGAGTTATATGGTGTAAAACTTCATTGTACCATTTCTCATATATATATATATATATAATTTGTAAAAATGCATTGAGATGACTTACTCCTATTTATTTTTTTAAGCATTCTAGAAGCCATAAAACTCATCATGATTTCAGTAACAATAAACACAATCATTTTTTGTAAGAAAAATTGACTCATCATCTATTTTCTTATCATTCTATGATGTTGTATTAAATGATAGGTTCACAAATGAAATATAATAAATAGTCTCCAATCATCTAATGCTAGTACATTATGAGATAATGAGAGGATGATGAGAAAATGGATAAGTAGTATTACTCTTTTCATAATCATGATTTAAAATAAAAGAATTTTTGCAAGACAATAATATTTTTATAATTATTTTAAAATGTCATTTAATTTTTTTTTTATGCTGTCATTTATTTAAAACATGATTATAAAAAGGCCGGTTGTGTATTTATCATTTTCCTAACTTTTAATAAGATTGATGAAAGTGAAAGATCGGTCCATGCATGCGAAATTACGCTTCAGACATACATCAAAGTCCTAATTAGCAAAGGCAGATATTGTTGATCTCTTTGAATAATCATCGTAAATAATAATAGTTCATTCAGCAAAAAAATGATTTATTAATTAATTACTATTTTAAACCTATTTTTACTACACGTACCGGGCTAGTTTGAACTAATTAAGATGGTAATCCTTTCAACAAAAACATAAGAATAAGAAATTAAGATGGTAATGTCCCTTTTAGAATCTTCATTAAATAGGGAAGATCGTGACATTTTCGAAGGCTGAGCTTTGACTATTCCACCGCATGGCTAAGTATGTAAAATTCCACGTATAAGCTGCAAGGTACGAAATTCTTGTAAAGCTCGTGTTTTGACCCCATATTAAACTATAATGTTCTTGCAAAAATAAACCGACATTACAGTTGTGAAATCTGAAACATGCATGATCACGCAGGTCAATATACATATCGAAGAGTCCAAAATTAATTAGCCCCTTGCATGCATGCATGCTTGCCGAAGAAAAGTACGTACACATGACATGAATTAGTCTGTCAACGTACTATGTTGTCAAATCGCCATGCAATTTGGGCTTTACTACGTTCACGCGCGATAGCTTCGAATTTTCTCTTTTTCTGTGAAATTTCTTGTGGGAATTCAAGATCTCACCCTGGCCAATCAGCTGGATGCATGATGGCATGGTTCCCTGCAAAGTTAAAAAATATGTACGTTATATGCAACAGCTGTTATAAGCACCATTGTACGTACAGTTTTCACATTAATTTCCAAGTATTCAACAAATTACGTATATATCTCCTCATAACACTATAAATAAGGAAGCTTGCATCCTGTTTTTAACGCAGAAACACAAACAAAAATGAAGCCCGTTAGCTCTTCAGTGCTACTTCCATTTGTTATTACTCTTCTTTTCTCATTTTTATGGGCAACTCCGGCTCACACCCATGAAGACTTCCTTCAATGCCTGACCCTTCATGTTGGAAACTCCACCGCCTCAATTTCTCAAGTCATTTACACCCCCGCCAATTCCTCATATTCATCTGTATTGGAATTCTCCATACAAAATCCTAGATTCTCAACACCTGCCACCCCGAAACCTCTAGTCATTATTATGCCATTGCATGTCTCCCAAATTCAAGCAACCATTAAGTGTTCCCAAAAACATGGCATGCAAACAAGAGTTAGAAGTGGAGGTCATGATTATGAGGGCCTTTCTTATGTTTCTCATTTTCCATTTGTCATAATCGATTTGATAAATCTTCGTTCAATCAATGTTGATGTAGAAAATGGCACTGCATGGGTTGAAGCCGGTGCTACTATCGGTGAAGTATACTATAGGATTGCAGAGAAAAGTAGAAACTTTGGCTTTCCGGCGGGAGTTTGCCCTACTGTGGGTGTTGGTGGACACTTCAGTGGCGGAGGGTACGGAACCTTGTTGCGCAAATATGGCCTTGCTGCAGATAATATTATTGACGCCCAAATGATTGATGTTAAGGGTAGAATTCTTGACAGAGAATCAATGGGAGAAGATCTATTTTGGGCCATTCGAGGAGGTGGAGGGGCCAGCTTTGGAGTCATCGTTGCGTGGAAAATCGAGCTAGTTCATGTTCCATCAACTGTGACTGTATTCACAGTTAATAGGAACTTGGAACAAAATGCAACCAAGCTTGTTCATCGGTGGCAAATGTTGCAGACAAGCTTGATGAAGACCTATTCATTCGCGTCATCTTAAGTGTTGCCAATTCTAGCCAAGAAGCTGAAGGAAGAACAGTACAGGCTTCATTTAATTCCTTGTATCTCGGAGGGATAGATAATCTCCTTTCATTGATGCAAGAGAGCTTCCCTGAATTGGGTTTGGTAAGAGAAGACTGCTCTGAAATGAGCTGGATTGAATCTACCCTCTACTTCGCCGGGTTTCCAAGTGGGGATCCTTGGATGTACTGCTAAGCAGGACTCCTCTAACAAGACCAACTTTTTTCAAAGCAAAATCTGACTACGTGATGGAACCTATTCCAGAAGTTGGCTTGCAAGGGATTTTGGAGAGATTTTACCAAAAAGAGGCCAATGAAGCAGAATTGATCCTGAGTCCGTATGGGGGAAGAATGAGTGAAATCTCGGAATCTGCAATTCCTTTCCCACATAGAGTTGGTAACATCTACAAAATCCAACACTTGGTGTATTGGGAAGAAGAAGGAATTGCGGCATCCGAGAGGCATATAAGTTGGATCAGGAGGCTTTACAGTTACATGGCTGCCTATGTTTCAAAATCACCAAGAGCTGCATACATCAATTACAGGGACCTTGACATAGGAACAAATCGTATGGAAGGTAACACAAGCTATAGACGGGCAAGTACATGGGGTACTAAATATTTCAAGAGCAACTTTAACAGGTTGGTTCATGTGAAGACCATGGTCGATCCCACTAATTTCTTCAGGAATGAACAAAGCATCCCGGCTCTTTCATCCTGGTGAGAGGTGATTTTAATTACAGAAGATATTGTACTCAACAATAAATCCTCTCTCTACCATGTTTTACCTATTATTCCATTTAATAAGCACATATCATAAAGGCCATATATATCGATATTTTATGTGCATTGTAAAATAAAAGGGTTTCCACAAATTGAGGCATATATTCATGTCTGTTGATGCATATATATATATATATATATATTGTACTTTGTGACATGTTTATGTTCCAGTAATAATATAGTTTTCATTTACGTCAATTATATATTTTGATCTGTTGGTTTGGTGGTTATGAATTAATGATACTCAATTACATCACTAACCAGCTCTTAGCCTCGATTATATATAAAATTCAGAACTATAAAGAAAATCTCAGGCAATTGCCGGTCACAGGAAGCGCGCCACTATTAAATGCTTTCCATTTCAACAAAAATTTGACATATGGGCTGGCAGAAGGTGGAAAAAGTCCACGATCATTGTCCAATATATTTCTATGGATAAATTAATTACGATTAAAATAAATGAATAGGTGGCATATTTGATATATACAAAAATAATTTTGGATAAAAATCCGAGCTCTATATATCTATACTTGAGGGTATTTTACCATCTAGAATTCTAAGAGCATTGTCAATTAAAATATAATAATTACGCAGCTTGTACTTCGGCCTCGTTCGTTTTCACTACTCCTATCAACTCATATCATCTAATTATTATAACTTTCTCAAATTTCTACAATAAAATATACAATTCAACTTTTTCAAATTTAAAAAAAAAATATTAAAAAAAATATTCTAATAATATTTTATTTAACTTTTAACTTTAATTTGAACTCATCTAATCTACGAAAACAAATGAGGCCTTAAAGAAAAGGTCGTACAAGAACTACTTTAGAATTAATAAAGTCCTTAAGTAGAATCAAAACGAGCATTTGTAACAGATTATTTGCAACAAGAATAACTACCTGCTATGAAAACAAACTCATTTTAGAAGGAAATAGTTACTTTCATAGGAAATAGCTGACTATAAATAAGTAATTTTCTTGTAGTGAATATTATTGATATTATATCTACACGCATATATATACGTGTCTGTGTGACTCTCCATATCATGTATATATGTATGCATATATATGTCCTTATACTTAAAAGCGTCTATCGTCCAATGAACAGTGTGAACAGTACTCATATTTTACGCTTTTTTGTCCCTCTCTACATCCTCACAACAATATTCTTTCCAAAATACCACAAAATCACCATAACGGATAACAAAATCACCACAACAGATCATCACAAAATCACCACAACAGATTACAAAATCACCACACAAAATCATCACAAAATCATCATAACAGATCACAAAATCACAGCAAGCACAGACCAAACTCACCGTAAATCATCTCAAAATCACCGTAACTTTTTCTGGTTAATTTTCACAGATATATATATATATATATTAATGAGACATGCATGTTCATGGAGATCATACAAAAACAATATTTATTTTCTGACATGATCATGATTATCATGTTCAAATCTTTCTCATTATTAATTTATATCAATTATATTTTGGATCCGTTGGTTTATAATTTGGTTATGAATACATGAGCGAGACTCAATTGCTAATTCGTTAATTATCAGATTTTAAAAAGGTAGTCTTTGAAAAATATTTCCGCTCATAAACTAGCGCTATTAATACTGCTTTCGTTTTCAGCAGTTTTGACATTGCATGCGGGGAAAACATTTAAAAAGGAAGAGATCTAAGAAGAAGATGATCAGCACGGATCATTATTGTCAAAATTATCCGTTATGAATGGATATCTTGCGATTTAATTAAAGATTAAGTGGGTTAATATTTTATATAAAAAATCTGATTTTTAAAATCCTCTATAATTCTTAGGGTATTTTATTATCTAGCAAATTCAAATTAAATTATTAGAATTTTTACTACATGAAACTTTCTCACTTTTAAATTAGCAGGCTAAAATATATAATATGATGAGATATCCTTAAAAAGGGACAATTCTGGAAATTGTTGACAGTTGCTTATATATATTCATGATGAACAAGTAATCAAAAGGTGGTCATGTGGAATAACATGAGGTTTCATGCATCATCATCGATTGTTTAACCTTATTTACTTGGCATGCACTAGAGACTTGTGAGAGTAAAAGGGGTTTATTGTGATAATTTTTGTTCATGTGTACGTTAATGCTTCTTTCTTTTATTTTACCTTGGACTTGTTATTTCTCATTTAATTTACATCAAATTAGATTTTTAATAGAATTTTCATTTAAGTGGTTACTATATATAAGAATGACAACTAAAATGTGTCATATCAATGTGGGTGACTTGGTATTACATGAATTAATGATAGAAGAAGTGCTGCTCCATTTGCTGTTGAATAGCATGTGCCAATAGTGATAAACATTTGGACATGGTTGAGTATCATTTAGGAGAATGGTTACTATGATTAGTACTTATATTGAGGGAGGCTTAGACTTCATTTGCTTATGCTATATAGTAAAAAGGTATCCCGTGTAACGCCCCGTATCCGGAAAAGTCATTATTGATGGTCCAAGACCATACATATTAATAGATATAACTGTTATTTATTTGCTGACTAGGCAGATTGGCTGAAAATAATATAACTATACTTAACAATAAAACACAAGGAAAAGCCCACATGCGGCGAAGATTTTTGTTGCCCTTGGAAAAAGGAGAAGTCCCACCCCTATTAACATAGGAATTATAACCGGAATGAAAGGTATGATCCATGAATGGTATGTATATTCCACAAAAATAAATAAAAATATTTTATTCTTAGTTAATTGTTTCTGATTCATCAGCCCTTATTTTTATTAAAGGAGTCGGTTAAAAAAAAAACTAAAATAAGATATGTAAAACTAAAATAAATATTTTATATTCTTAATTATTCTAAATCTTTTTTCCAAATACTTCAAACAAAAAAAAAAATATTTCAAATCAAGAAGCTCGAATTGGTCAAATGAGATGATCAAGTTACCATTGCTTGGGATTTGACAGAGACTAAAGCATCGGAATATGAAACGCAACATAACCCCCAGCCCCCGGCAGTTCATGATAGATAGTATGCAATATGCGTATAATAGTATGCAATAATTGCAGTAGAAAATTTGTTCAATTATGGATTGTTTTAGAATAAACTAAAATCCAAAATTACTTTTCATAACATTAGCATCTATGCTAGTTCAGTATCCTTCGAAGAACATAACCTTAAACCAAAAGAAGTATTGTACCAAGTGAGGATTTGAAGGGGACTCAAGTACTACCATTGAAGCAATATCCAACTCATCCATAGCACAGGACTGGACCATGAACCCCATCATCAGCGATATCAAACACCATCTACTCATTTTCAAAGAATGGAAGGCCAGAAAAACTCATCGTTCAAATAATTACAATGGGCAATGGCGATTCAAGCCTTTGAGAATATTCCACAAATCCTATTACCAACTTCTTTGTTGCGGGAAAGACCCCACCTTCTCTATCTATATAGTTTAATCACTACTGATTATTTACTTTTGGTGTACTTTGATTTTTAATATATAATAGCTGTCAACTTGTTCAAAAAAAAAAAAAAAAAAAGGTGAGGACTTGAATCTAAATTTCTAACTAAAAAGGCATACGTAACCTCGAAATTTATAACTGGAACACTCGACTAAGTGAGGATTTGAACCTAAATTATGCTTGAATGCCTAACCCCGAAACTTTTCATGATTAGCACTCTAAAACATGACCTCACAAACATGTTCAATTGCTAATCTCACTTTAAAATATCCAAATTTGAATATGACCATAATTAGAAAAATCTTTATAAAAAAATCATCAAAACCATGACTCATTCTTTGTTTCCCTTTGTTCATTACAACCTAGCACTACATGGCAAGCAAAGGTTTTTGTATACTCATGACCAAAATTAATCCAGCAAGTGTCAAGATCAAGCATTTACATCGAGCTTAAATATACATGGAAAGGGAAACCATTTAATAATAATAAAAAAAAAAATCTAGCCTTTGCCAAAACATGAGTATTGCAAAACTATGCAAACTATCTTCTATATATTTTCAAGATCCTCTAATACAAATTTATAATCATAGGGCACTCTGTAACTACTCAAGTACAAGTAATAATACTCCCATCGGGAATCGTTACCACTATTACTTTTGGAGAAATATTTTGGTTTGCAAACTACATATTTGTACAAACGTTGTAGACATAAAAGGCCATGGTGCACGCTAATCAAACAGTACACAAGCTGTAAACATTAATAGCTTGACATTATCTCACATTGACAATACTGAAATACTACAATTAACCATAGTTAAACTAATCTTAACTAAGGTCAAAGCTCAAAGATATAAACATCTAGAGAAATACCAGTGATAACTCCAACTTCTTCTGTCTCTAAAGTGTAGGTTTCTACATCTCCCGGAGTGACCGCATACAATCAAGCTAGTACTTGGGGTCTTGGATTTGGTTTGCATCAAAGTTGGGGTAGTTTCACTTCCTTGAGCATTATTGGGCTAGTCTCTAATCATTCGGCTTGGCTGACCATACTTGAAACAGACCCTTATAGCGAATATACATTCGCCCCTTGTTTTCGACCACACTTCCCATATACGAGTAGTATAGTTGGCATTTGTTCCCCAATCACGATGCCCTTTTCTTTTATTAGCTCCGGTTATCATCCTTTTTTTTTTTTTTTTTTACTTACACTTGCAACATATGGGAAGGCTCTATTTCTCTTCGAATTAATTTGGGTAGTTACGCCCATCTGCTCGGCTTCGGCAATTGCTATCATGTTAACTAGCTCTTTGTAAATTTCAATTCGAAAATAGGCCACCTGGTTGCGGATCCTCGGCTGCAAGCCCCCTTGAAATTTTTGTTCCTGCATATTCTTTGTGCCAATCAAATGAGGCGCGAATCTTTCAAACTCCATAAATTTGGCAATATACTGCTCGACCGACATGTTCCCTTGTATTAATGACATGAATTCTTGTGCCTTATATTGTTTAAGAATATTACAAATTGTTAAATAACTTGAATGAATAACAATGTTAGAACAATTGAATTACATTTAAAAAAATAAAAGTAAAAACATAAGAGATCATTTGAGAACTCCATCCAACTCCAAGTGGCATCATAAAACTTGAAAACAAAAGGTAAAAAAATGAGGATATGAATGATATGATATCTCAAAAAGAAAAGAATGTCAATTAAGAAAAGAAAATAACATAAGTACAAACTATAAATAATAAATTAAAAGATTAATGGTGTATAAAAGTCAAACTACCAATACTGCGGCCATTGTAGATTGAGATGAGTCTCTTTTCCTAAAGTTTTCCATACAACATTGAAATCACAATCTAGTTTAGGGTTTCAATTGTGAAACCTCAAAATAGATTAGGTTAGAGGTTTCAAATTGAACCCCTAACCTAATTTATGGTTTCAATCCGAAACCCTAAATTAGTTTAGGGGTTCGGATTGAATCCCTAGATTATTTAGGATCTTGAATTTGACACTCTAAGAGCCGGTTTGGATTCGGAAAGCATCTCATCTTTTCTCATCTCATTATTACAACTTTCCCAAAGTTTCATATAAAATATAGTAAATAATTCAATTTTTTCAAATCCCAAAAAAATAATTATATTAAAAATAATATTCTAACAATATTTTATTCTACTATTCACAAACCACCTCAACTCATCTTTGAATCCAAAAATGACAAAAAATAGTATAGGAGTTAAATCCGAACCCCTAAACTAATTTAGGTTTTCAGATTGAAACTCTAAAATTTTTCCTAAAAATAAAATACCAAAAGTCTAACCTAATCACACAATCCAACTTCACAGTATCCAAAACATAATCCCATCATCCATCGAAAATATAAAACAATTCATATTTCAGAATCTCAAACTTAGGGCCTCGAGATACTTACAACGTGAGATTGAGAGAAAATGAAATCTACGACAACGACGATATAAGCTACAATGGCGTTGTGACTGAGTGAGAGAGCTTGAGAGAGAGAGTCTAAGGGGTTGTTTGGAAATAATTTTCATCTCATCCCATCTCATCTTCTTCCCAAACATCACTCAAACGCAAACAATTTCAAACTAATCATTATAACTTTTTCAAATTAATCATTTCAGATTTTCCAAACTTCCAAACAAAACACAAAAAAATAATTCAATTTTTTCAAATCTAAAAACAAAAATAATATTAAAATATAATATTCTTACAATATTTAACTTTATAATATTTTTTATTCAATTTTTTCTATGTCATTTTTCAACACCTAGTAAATACTTAATTCAAACTATCTCACTATTATTCACAAACCATCTTAATATTATTCATAAAATTCTCATCTCTTCTCAGTTCTCATGCGTTCCTTAAGAGAGGCATGAAAAAGAACACATAGATGTAGAGCAGGGGATGATTAAACCTAAAATGAAATGACGCCGTATAAACTCTTCAAAACGACGTTGTTTCATTACAAATCTTTTTTCTTTTTAATATATATATATATATGTATATGGGCCAAGCGAGCAAGTGAAATCTGAGCAAGGCAGAAGCCTAGCCCAGCACCTGTCCCAGCCTTTCACAATGGGCGGTTGCTCGCTTGTTCACCTGCCCATCTACTTGCATGATGCGGGAGGACAACCTTGCCCACCCCAGGCAGGGGTCGAGTGGGTGGGCAAAGTAGTACTCGGCCCCCAAGCCTAAGCTGTACCACTACCACTAATATATCCCCACCATCATATTCTTTGCTCGCTAATCCACCAACTACCATCCACTGCTTATTTCCGGCCAATGTGCAGGGGAGGTTCATGTGCCAGCTTTATTCATTAACAATTTGGTTCTTTCATCCCATTTTTAAGAAGCAAAACAAGTACGCCACTATCTTCAATTAACATGGGTTTATATGTGCTTTTCTTTTATCTAGAGTTTGTATTTGCTCATGCTTTCCTATCTTTCGATGTAGCAATATATGGGAAGTGATAATCTCTATTTGTCAACTGATCAATACAATCAATCTCAACGATTTTATTATTATAAAAATAAGCATAACCTGAGTGCAAAAGTTGTCGATATGAGAATGCATTTAGAGCTCGGTTGGATACAGAAACTACTTCATCTCATCTTATCTCATTATTATAATTTTTTTAAGTTTTTACATAAAATATAATAAATAATTTAATTTTTTCAAATATCAAAATAATAATAATATTAAAAAATAATATTCTAACAATATCTCATCTCATCTCAACTTATTATCCAAATGAGCCCTTAGTTACGAACTAAAGATAAATACAAGGAATTCATAAAAATCAAGACCACATAAATATACGGCCGACAGGTAATATAAATACGGCACGTATAGTAGTCCATATGAGAATGCATTTTATTCCACGAAGATTTTGCAATGTGATAGAGCAAATAGTGACTCAGCATCAAAGGAATCTTCTCCAACAAACTCTCAACAAACTCGTACAGAGGACATGCTAGAATAAGTCTAGAAAATTCTATTGTACATAGATCATTTTCTTTCCATCTGAAATATAGACTAAATGAAGTCTGTAAATACAACATTGTGTTGGTCATATTGTATGAAGGAAATACAAGTTATGAAATGAATTCCATTTGGTCCAAATTCCTCTTTGTGGCATTTTATCAAATAGATATAATGCAACTATGTTTTTATATTTCTATCATAGTATCAGTCAGCCATTAGGACGTCCCTCCGTCTCTGTCTCGTTTCCTCATGGCTCTTCAAGCTCTTCCCAAACCTAACCCCAACATCACCTCTTCCGCCGCCCATACCATCACAGTCAAACTTACCTCTACCAACTATCTTCTTTGGCAAGCCCAGGTCATTCTGTTTCTCAAAGGCAATCAACTCTATGCCTTTGTGGTTGGATCGTACCCCAAACCTCCTCCCACTATTGATGATGCTCCTAACCCCAACTATGAAAAATGGGTTCTTTAGGATCAATTATTAATTTCTGCTCTTACTTCAACTCTCAACGATAGTGTTCTTGCACATGTCTTAGGTCGGTCCACTTCTCCTGACGTATGGACGACTCTCCATGGCCTCTTCTCTGCTCAAACCCATGCTCATCTCATGCAAACCCATCTCCAGTTGGCCACTCTAAAAAAGGGACATGAATCTATTACCGAGTACTTCAATAAAGCTATGACATTCTCTTCTTCCCTCACTGCCGCTGGTTTTCCTATCTCTTATACTGAGTTTAATGTCTATCTTCTGGCTGGCCTTGGATTTGACTATGAATCCTTGGTCACGTCTATCTCCACTAGACCCGACCCAATCACCTCCTCTCAAATCTTCAGCTACCTTCTCAATCATGAATCGCGCATTACTCATCAAACAAGCTCTCTTCTCTCTAGCAGTCCACTAGCTGCGAACTCCACATCTTTTCAACCTCCCTTTTCTCCATTCCACCAAACCAAAGCTGTGGCCGTGGCTTTCGGCTTGGACGGGGTGGAGGACGTGCGTCTTCCTCTCCTAATTTCTTCCATTCACCGTCTTCAAATTGCGTTATGTGTCAGGTTTGCCATAAGATGGGTCACACGGCCTTAGATTGTCACCATCAATTTAATCATTCCTATCAATCTTCTCCCCCATAGTCCCTCTCGACAAACAACACCACTTATTCTCCCTCACCCAGTAGCCCGAACAGTTGGTTCCCTGATACTGTGGCCACCAATCATTTTACAGCTGATTTTCCTAACTTAAGTTTAGATTCTTCTCCGTATCAACGCACTGACCAAGTATGCATTGGAGATGGCTCTTCACTTCCCATATAGCACTATGGCAATGGCATCCTCCCCACCCCACATGGCAACTTTCTTATTCGTCATTTACTTCCGTTCCTTCCATTTCACGCAATTTATTATTCGTTTGCCACTTTTGTTTAGATAACAATGTATTCTTTGAATTTAATTCTTCTGGTTTTCTTGCGAAAGATTTGCGCACTCAGGCACTCTTCCTCCATGGTCCCGCTAAAGAAGGCTTATATATGTTTCCCAATGATGCTCAGGTTGTGTCTAACCCATCCAAACACGCCCTCATTGGCGAACGCACTTCCTCTCAAATTTGGCACGTGGAGTTTTTATGAGGCTTGGGCCATGGAGTACAGGCTTGGGCGAAGAGGCCTAAGCCGAAAGTTTACTTGACGTTCGTGCGATAGGTCACTCAAGCAAAGCTCATACAGAGAGTTCGCTCGACATTCACTTGAGCGAACATCAGGAGAGAGTTTGGTCGAGGCTCGCTCGACACTTCGCTCAAGTGAATAATACAATAATTGAAAAATTAGGACTTTTGAGTAATGCTAGATACAGTTGTGGAGTGCGTAACCGTCGCACAATCCTTCTGAAAAAGCGTGAGGTCAATTTTTAAAAAATGAGTTTTTTTTTTCAATGTAAGTTCTGTATTTACTTACTTTTTTCAAAGAGATTGCACGATTTTTGCGCACCCTATGACTATAAATATCATTTCTCTTTTGCCCCACAATGTACTTTGACATTCATCAAGAAAATAAAATCATATGCAGCTCTGTGAACATAAATACGTTGACGAACTATATAAATTTTGATGTCGTGTGTTTGATTTATTATTTTACTTTATTCCTAGATAATAACAATAATATTTACTCACAATCAAAGTAACCATAAAAAACGACTAACTATGCATTCCTAGATAATAACAATAATATTGAGAGCAAATATTAAATGAAGCCTCTTCCCAATAAATGGACAAATTAAGATCAATTATATTATATAAAATAAAAGTCATATAAAAGGGCCGCGCGCATGTGACCCTTGATCTCTATAAGATCATTTGGGAGAAAATTACATGGTTAGAACACTTACATGCATGTGCCATCATGTGAATATTCTATATAAGTGCATGTGTGGCCATGGTGTGAATGTGCGCATCCAATCGATCTACATTCAACCTAGCTTGGTTTTAATGTGTTTAAACTCTCAAGATTAAAAATGGCTATACTATAAGTACTCACTACAAGGGAAGTGACTTTTCTCAACGATTATTTTCGCTGAGAAAAGTCCTATAAATCGCTGCCATTGACTTTTCTCAGCGATTTCAAAATCGCTACATGTTCACTAGTATTATCCCTCTGCTTTTGATCTACGCCAGTGGAAGCAAAAAATCGTTGGTAAAAATATTATGTTTTCCGGTGATTGTTTTTCGCCGCAAATCCTAAATAAAACATTGCAAATGCCTGTTTCGTTTGTCTATTAAATTGCTGGAAAAACCTTTTGCGGCGAATTATAGTTGTCACTAAAAGTTAACTAATCGCTACTAATAATGAGCTCTATTCTAACGACCAACTTAAATCACTGAAAAAACTATTTGCGGTGACTATTATTCGTGGCAAATACTACAAAAGTGTTGTTAAAAGTATATCTGGTGATATCATATTGCCAGAAATAAGTTTAATTAAAAAAGTTATTGTCGGCGAATTTTACTCGCCGGCAAAGATATTTCACAAAATAAAATAAAAAAATCTACAAAATTAACCTTGATGAACTATACCCAAGCTATACTTCATATTTGAGGCCCTTATATATAATATATGTATATTATAATAAGCCATATGATGAGAATATTCTTCTTCTACTCAATAAAATCACAAAAGACTTGGAAAATCCAAGAAATGCCAAAAAGAGCATGACAGCCACAACGATGGTAAGAGTCAGTCTTCTGCATAGCAGAACAGCAATAGCAGAGACAGATAATGGAGAAGGTTAGACCAAAAAGTACAAACCAAACACAAGGGTTCCTCAGTCATTCGTTAAAATAAATAAAAAATTATACAACTATGAGCAGCAACGCAAAACTGGTTATGAGCATTCAACAATTCTAAGCATGTTGCTGACATTTTCACATCACCTCTCTAATTTGAAGAAAATAAATAAAGCTTACTTGAGCCGATGTTATGACACTATAACCCATATGATCAGCTAAATGCCTACTTTCCTCATGAAGATCTAAAATAGATACAAACAATAGCTTTGTGTTACTCACATCTCAGTAAAAGCTTAAGTATGATCTAAAATAGCAACAAGAAAAGTAAACGGTAAAAGTGCAAAGGAAAAAAAAAAGTAATATAGGATAAAGTGAGAAATGGATACCATTAAAGTCAGTACCTTCTTAAGAACATTCTAAGCATGCCAAATATATGCTGTAATACCTATTACAACACTTATAAGTGCAGAAAATTAGTGGATTAGAAACTTACATGCTTCTATTACCAGTACTACTTACTTTCGTTGCAAGCATATATTTTGCCTACCCAAGCATACTAAGGTGGGAGGGAGTTTGATAAAATTTATAGTACTTGCAAACTTTTTGTTTAGTACATTTGACATTAAATCAAAACATGCCACCTACCAATCTCAACTGTTAGAAGCATGTTGATAAATAAGAACATAGAAGTTTGATTAAAACTAGAAAAGCAGAATAAGCAACCAACCAAGAAACTCACTAAGTAAGACAAATATGAGCCTATTGAAACAAGGTTCAATAAAATGATACTCTGCAGTGTTTGTGATCCTGCATAAGCCTTCCAGCAAGTTAAAATCTAATTGTAGTTTATCATAACAATAATAAAACTTGAACATGGAAACTAGTTACATCTTAGGCACATGTTGAGCATTGACAACACTAGTGATCAATAATAACAAAAAAAAATGTTTAACAACAGTTCAATAAGATTTTATATTTGTGAAATTTGATTCCTTTAGAAACTATGGAATGGTTCTCCTTTGGAACTCTCCAAAAGAAGCACCTGGAATATCCACTTGCTTTCATGGTAATTTCCTCCATGCATTGCATTCATGTCACAACTTCTACTTCCTCGGCAACACTGCCAGGAATCTAATAGTCAGATGTTTACATAAACAATTATTTGTTTATGTAATGATATACACAAGACAAAAATTATAAATATGAATTGATTAGGAAAACATAACCAAAATTTCCCTAGAAAGTATAACAAAACAATCATGATTAACTACAAAGACCAAATCAAAGCCCAAATTGAGAAAGTCATTGTTGTCTTTCCTAATTGTTTATTTTCTTCATTGATTACAAATTAGAATACAAAGGGAAAAGAAATGGAATATTTGTGGCGCCCCCAATCCCCCTTATAAAAATACACAGGGATCGAGACGCCAGGATGGTGACAACACGGTCACACATCCCAACGAAGTGCCAGTGTGTGTACATGCAACAATGTTCAAATAAAATAACGCAGCGGATAGTCAACTAAGTACCAGAATTTAATTACAATCAAACATCAGTAAAGATTTAAATAGCAGTTATACAGTCATCCATAAAATAATTTACAATAGTTTTAAATGTACAAACGAGTGATCCCAGATCACTCCTCAGGCGGAGCCGTCTCCTCAGGCTCGCCCTCCTCCTCCTCATCAGCATCAAAATCTGCGACACCACAAAATGGTCTCGCAGGTAAGTATAACCCAAACAACAACGTAATATAAAATGCATTAAACGCAACTAACATGCATGCACATGAAAACATGCATTTTTCCACAAAACATCATTTTCCCCGAAAATGATAAATTTTCCAACACACACCGAAATCTCATTTTGGTCCAAATTATCCGTAAATCATTTTCCCAGAAAATGATTTACCCAAAAATCAACTCGCACTATTTTCCCAGAAAATAGTGCATTAATCCCAAATGCACCATGCATTATTTCCATATGCACCATGGTCTCCCCTATGGACCATCCGCACGTCCTTGCTTCGCAGCGGTGCTCAGTTCCGCGCCCAGCGCGTACGTGGCCAAGCACTCACACTACGCAACGAGCGATGCCCAGTTCCGCGCCCAGCGCGTACGTGGCCAGACATCCTCTAGTCCCCGCCAGCAGAAGGACCATGGAGTCGGCACGAGACCATCTCGTCCGATCCCATTGTCGCCCGGCGACAACCCAGGGGACGTTACTCAGTATATTCCGCTCCCGAGTAACCAGAGGAGCTCCACCGAGTTAATGCCCCATCTCGGCTTGGGGTCGTGAAACACACGCACCAAAAATATTAACACATAAAATCATAGCTTTTCAAAGTACATGAACATGAATGCAATACACGAAAACCCAGTTTTCTTTTACAAACATGATCATGCATGAAATGATGAAATGCACATGTACCAACACAATATCCAAACCAACAAATACCAATCCAATCAAATCCAACCAAACAACTCCAATCACAAATCCATCCGACCCCGAACTCCTCGGACTCAGTCCGGCATGCCAAAAACACAGTGAAATGGGTTAGTGCAAAAATACATTTAAATTACGAAAGTTCTTTGGAGAAATACTTACAGTGCAATATAATAATTTTCCGAGGATCGCGAAGTTGAAAAAGGCGACGTTTGAGCAACACCACAGTGTAAAATACACTGTGGCCGTGGGTCACAAATACCAACTTTTCAACGAGGACAAACGAAGACCCAAGATTGATAGGGTAGGGCCTAGGGAGGTCGGTGAAGCTAGTGGTGGTGGTGGTTTGCCGTGGGTGGCGGCGCAAGGGTGGTTTTAGGCCAAAAAAGTACAAATCGGAGATGGACTTGGTGGGCTTCACCGGTGACGGATCGGAGCTGGGGTTGGGTCCAATGGGTTGCCAAGAGGCCGGGGATGAAGTGGTAGGAAGATGGTGGCCGGAGGTGGCGCGACGGCGGCGCAGTGGTGCATGGAACGCCGCGGCTTCAATGGGTTCGTGGTGGTTAACGGCGACGATGGAGGAGTTGGAAATGGAGGGAGGTGATCGCCGGCGGCAGGGGGAGCGGTGGAGCCGGGCGGTGTCGACCACCGCCGGCGCACGGCGGCGGGCTGGGGAGGAAGCCACGCACGGCGAGAGAGAGAGAGAGAGAACTCGCGCACCCCGGGGAGGAAACCGGGAGAAGAAAAAGAAAAGGAAAAGAAAAAATAGAGGGAAAAGAAATGAGGTCCAATCCTCATAACTTGGGTCACGAAAATGATCCAACGGAAACGATTTTAAAACCACAAGTTAAATGAAATAATTTAAACGTAATGGTAAAGTCAAATTGAAATAATTAAATCCCACGGTAATTAATTAAATATGAAAAACAATTTAAATGCACAACAATAAATAAATATTAAGAAAGCACATAAAAATTAATTTCCACCAATTAAAATCATAGAAATAAACTCACTAAAAATCCAACCAATTTAAAATAAGAGAAATTATTTTAATTACATAAAAATAATTCCTTCAGTAAAAATACACTAAAATACGGGGTGTTACAATATCGCCAAAGCAAATGATTCAAAGAAAAGTACCTAATCATCTCTCTGAAAAGCACGATGTCCAGAATTATCCTTGAGCAGCTGCCTAGCAAATACAGAGATAATTTTTTATCCAAGTATCACATAAGCTGATAATTATATACAAGATTATGAAGATATTGAAATTTCATACAACGTAGCTGATGATTATATACAAGATTATGAATATATTGAAATTCCAGAACAATCAAATCATATTAGTGAAATAACTCAACATTATTTTTGGAAAAATAATGGGAATTGTTTTGTACAATTTTTTGATCCATTAGTATTAAAAATCAATTTTTACAACCAGCCAACCAATCAAAATTAATACATATAGTGATTAAATGGAGGAGGGGATGAATCCATGTGTTGCATAAAAAGACTCTCGATAAAAACTAGTGCAATTGCTTACCAATCCCACCCAACCCCTCCCTATGGTTTGTAGGATTTCTTGAATATATCTTTACCTGATTAAAAAGATGCATATGATGCGATAACTCATAGTATTTCTAGCATACATAATGACAATCACTTGTTGTGCAAGCATGTTGACCCATGTCAAACCCAAGAAGAAGAATATATTTCCATTGAGTGATATGATGACTTAATATATTTTACTTTTTATTAAACTAAATCATCCCAGTACAAGCTTCTCTCTGTTTATAAGTGCACTTTTTCAAGTGTTTTTAGCAAAAAATGATCCAGACAAACAACTTCAGCTATACTTTCAGAATAGATACCACTTAAAATTATCAAATGCAACAACAAAATGCAAGGCATCGCAAACCATCTTCCTTACTTTTTGCAGCAAAGCCAGTTTCTTGGGTATCGTCACCGTCTAGAGCCAAGGCAGTAATTAAATTCAAAAAGTGGCTCTTCAAATGGTGAGCCTTTGAAGGATAGTTGGAGCACTCTTTGTAATAAAATCCAACATGAGGAACTAGAGGAAACAACTATAGCAACAAGGTTAATATAGTTAAGAAGAAACTCTTTGTGCATGGAAAACATCTCAGACATCCTAAAAACTAAGGAAATAATAGCCAAGCCTGTTTCCAGGTCAATATCAGTCATCACTTACTATCACCAACTCGAGTAAAATGGGAGATACAAACTCTGTAAACAATTAAGAATTTCTCCAAACCAATTAAGAGTTTTGCTTAATTGAAGATTAAAGCTACTTTCCTATATGCCGGTAAACAAAAACAGTGCTCTGTTCTAGGTTGGCTACCGGCATTGAAAGGGAGGTAGTGGAGCATGGGGGTGGCCATGCGACCGTGTGGAGGGTTGACTTGCGGCATTCCTGCGCTGTCGAGGAAGGCAGCGTAGGACTTTTACGAGGAGCTTTGAGTGAGATCTGTGAGGAGGAGAGCAGATCAACGGTGAGAGAGAGGGAAAGCTTCGGTGGAGGGTTGGGAACCATTGGGGGATAGCTATGATGGTATATGGAAGTGGTGTGGTGGCTGAGGACGCGGTGGCACTGGGAACCCGAGGGAGAAAGGACTTCGATCGTGAAGAGTGAGGGAGAACTACAGGAGAGAGAAACTGCGAGGGAGGAGCTTGGTTGGGCTGGCCGGCGATGGTGGAGGTGGACGGTGAGGGTGGGTCAACGGTGTCGTGTAGTGGCTGCTATGTGGAGGCATGAAGAGTGGGGATCAAGGGAGAAGAGGATTGGGAAGAGACGGGAGGGGGGAGGAGCGGCTGGAGGGAATTAGAGGAATGAGGGGAAAACGTGCGGGATTTAATTTTATTAGTTTTTTCGGCATTACTGATTCGCCGCTAATAAGAAAATGACTTTTACAACGGCACTATTCGCTAGGAAAAGTATCTATTGCAGTGAATTTAAAATCGCCGCAAATAAAAAGCCGCTACAGTTATAATATTTTATTGCAACAACATAAATCGCCGCAAAAAGTACAAAAAATCATCGCAGAAAGTCCTTTTTACGGTGATTTTTTTTGCAGCGATCCTAAAATTGCTGGACAAAGCTTAATTTCTTGTAGTGACTGTTCAATATTAATATTCAATCTCCGTATAAACCATTCTACATTGTTGTTTGGATGTCTTCTCGCACTATTCCAAATTACCGTTCGATGATGTCGATCTCATGCATGTTATTTTTTGAACCGTACACTAATTAAATTTAAATTGGCTTTATATAAATATATATATATATATATATATATATATATAATGTCTACGGCCGGCCAGTCATATAGCTATTTAGGATGATGAGATTTGGCTATTTTAGATTTGGAAAATGTGATATAGTACTACATGACTCTACAACAATATTCTCAATGTCTCATGATCGATCTTACTTTATCTTGTTATGTTCATGTAATATTATTTACAATCTTTTAATCAGCTTTTTTTTATATAAGAAAAATATTCAAGGATTAATTACAGACAACATCACACCACTTAGCTTAAAGAGATATATAAGAGTGCGTTTATAGATATTGTTTTAAATGAGTGCTCGCATTCAAGGGATAAACTCGAGAGAATAATAAAGAGAGAGTGTACGTAGATCATACTTTTAAGTAGTAAATATTCTTTTCCTTAGAATTCAAATCTCTTAATTAGAATGAAAAGTCTAGTGGCTAGATCATATATTTCTTAACGTCTTCCTTAATATTTCTTAATATTAATACTCCGGCTATTCATTGGGATAAGAGTGAAATTGGCACAAGATTACTCAAAATTAAAGAGCTACAACTATATATATATATATATATATATATATATATATATATATATATATATATATATATTGTACGCGTGTATGCATGTATGTATGTATGTATTGTTAAGATAAATCATCAGTTATTTCTTCCAACAGACATGAGGATGAGTCGACGAGTTAGGTGCTTATCAGGATAGAGTTGTAGTTGGCTTAATCCTATGTATATGTATGGTTATCCTTATCTCCTATATTTTAGGAGATTGTACATATCAGTTTGTTCATTGTAAATCTATACCTATACAATACACAAAGGCCGATAATTTATCCTTGCCAGCCTCTATTTTAATATTTCTTTCTTGTATATGTCTTCATGATGAAGTTGTCGGTGACGACAATATTAATGATCTCTTCATACATTAAAGTCAAATTCATAGTTGGAAAATATTTTGTCTATAAAGAAATTTTGTAAAAACAAACTTATAAACTATCGTAGTTTAATTTAATGCTTAATTATAAGATTTTTTTATTGTAAAGTAAATATTCATCCGACCATTTCAGTTTATAAATTTATGTTTAAGAAATCTCTTTAAACATTATGTAACATTTCTCCCCAATTATTATAAGGATGATATTAAAATATTTCAGTATTATCAGTACTACATATCCATCTACATTGTCACATGTTAATTATTATATATTATTATTATTATTATTATTATTATTATTATTATATGTATCAATAATTGAAGATATTCGGATAAAGTGTATTCTCTAAGTAATATCATTAAATGGTTACAACATAATAGCAACATAATAGACTATCACTTGACAATGCCAAGAGAAAGGACAATAATCACTACAAGAGATTGTGTTTTTTGAGACAAAAAATTGTCTGAAAAAACACAATTTTTGTCCCAAAATATATTTAGAGATGAAAAAATTTCGTCTCAAATTTGTCTCGGAAAGACCGTTTCAAAAAGTTTTTAGAGACGAAAATCAAAATTTGTCTCAAAAAATCATTTTTAAAGATGAAATTGGGCGAATCCAGTCGAAACCGTTCGTTAGTCTTGTCGTTATTCGATTTAGCTCAAGAATAGGATGATGATGATGATGAGAATGGTTTTACGCAACGTCCTAAACCCCTCAAATATCCAGAACGTGATCCAAGAACTTGAGAAAGGATCTGAGCATCGTTGACAGATGATGCATCAGATGGATCCGCAACAGTTTCCTTAAGAGATATCATCTTGTCCTACAAAAACAAAAACATTAAAGTTAGTATAAGTAACAAAAATATTATGTGACATTGAAATTAAAAAAACTTAAACTTACATAATTTGCCTCTGTTTCGGGACTGGCCCAAACACCGTCATGATTTTTATGTGTTTTAGCATATAATTGGGTCAAATGATAGTCAGCAAGACTTTCTTCTTTGTGTAAAAGGAAAATCTATATTAGAACGTATATCAGAAAATGTGTATTATATGTTAATAATTAACGGGCAGTAAAATAACTTACCATTTTGTTAGACAAACAATGAAAAAATCGAGAACCTGCATGATGGTTTATCTTTAAATTTGATCTATTTGCTTTATTCGTAGTACTCTGTTGCTAAAAGAAAAAAATATTAGTCTATATGTTTAATACATCTGTGATATATTATTAAAAAAAGATAGCAGCGATATTACCTAATAAGCAGGGTCTTCAAACATATCACAAACTTTCTCCGTTCGTTTAGTGGAATATTTTGGAATGGATTTTGACGCGCCTCTATTGTAGTACTGAACTTCTTATAATGTGCATGGCATTGACCTTTGTACCTCCGAAATGCATTGGACATCAGTTGCTCAACTGTTAATCGATTCTCTCTTTCGCCAAAATTATGCTCGAACTCATCATTTCAAAAATTATAAACAATTGCTATAACTACAAAATAACTTGAAAGTAACATATTATATACTTAGTTGCTTGAGATGTAGGTTATTACCAAACAACGGTTTTTTATGTGGTCTTTCACATCTTGGAGAACTTTAGACCAAGAGGATGTAGCAATCGGTGGAGTTCTTTTGGTCACTCGGGAGTGGAATATACTGAGTGATGTCCCCTTGGTTGTCGCTGGGCGACAACTGGATCAGACAAGATGGTTACGCTGTGCCGACTCCGTGGCCCCTCTGCTGGCGGGGTTTAGAGGATGCTTGGCCAAAAACGTGCTGGGCGCAGAACTGGGCATTGCTCGTTACGATGTCACTCGCACGGTTGTTTCCCGTGGTGTGACGATGGGAGCTAGGGAGTGCGGATGATCCCTTGGGGAGATCATGGTGCATACGGTAAAAATGGATTATTGGGCTATTTTCTGAAAAAATAGCGTATGTTGGATAAAATGATTTTATGTGAACCATTTTCTGGGAAAATGGTGGATTTTATTTTGTGCCATTTTCAGGGAAAATTGCATGAAATGTTTTTATGGAAATATGTTGGGGCAAATGAGATTTTTGGCATGCGTTGGAAAATATTCATTTTCGGGAAAAATGATATTTTAGACATAATGCATATTTCATCATATGCATGCATAATTATTGGTTACATTAATGGATTTTTATTCTCGAGGGTTCTTTGGATTATACTTACCTGCGGTACTATTTTATGATGACGTAAATTTTGATGCAGATGATACGGAGGGTGAGCCTGAGGATTCGGCTTCGCCCGAGGAGTGATATGGGATCACTCGTAATTGTATATGGACTTGTATTATATTTTATTTTGGGATAACTATATAACTCTCTTTAAACATTTTACTTATGTAAATTTATATTAAAAATTCTGATATTTAGTTGACTTATTTAAATTATCTGTTGCGTTGTTTATTGTATACTGTTACATGTACACACACTTGGCACTATTGTTGGGATGCGTAACCATATTGTTATCATCCAGGCGTCTCGATTCCCGAATTTCTATACATGGAGTTTGGGGTCGCCACAGTTTTGCCAGGGTTTGAATTTGAATTATAATTAAGCCAATTATCGAAATGAATTTTTGTTGTCATTTTGTTAGCTTTAATAAAATTATTCTATTATAGTTATAAATAGAAAATAAAGAAATATGTTAAGCATACTTAAATGATATTATTATTTATTAGACTTCTGGTAGAATTGAATAATTATTTTAATTATAAGAAAGTAAACCTATTTTAAGAGATGAGATTTTCACGGCTTATCCTTTTAGCATTGAATATAGCCCAAGTATTTAACTTAATTATAATTTGAAAGTGAAAATATATTATTAGTATTTAAAATCCACGTTCATTGATTTCTGTATTAAACAAAATATTATTTTATTATTTTCTACAACATGAATTTAATTAAGTGTGATATTAGGACATGTTTCCTAGACAAATTTAGTGACATTTAATATTTTGCATAGGCCGTGACAAACTACCAAATGAGATTTAGAAAGCAGTGAGTGAGGTAAGTAATTTGATCACAAATCAAGATTATCACATGTCAGTTTAGATAAATTATTATTAAATCCGAGATAAAAACGGTTGAAATTTTTTGTAGATCACTGGTCTTCACTAATTAAATTGGCATGAAGAGAGGGAGATTCCTAATACAAAGTTTCTATTATGGAGTTTTTTTTCTCATAACGGGTTGGAAATATTATGTTATAGTTACCATGGATTTAGGAGATTTGGAGCTAGAAGAGAGAGAAAAACAAGAGAGAATCGGCGTGTGTGGAGAGGGAGAAGTTTCAGATTGAGAAGAGAGAGAGAGAGAGAGAGAGAGAGAAGTGGGGGTTACAACTCCAACGAGATCTATGTATGTAGTTAATTAGGCACATTGTGAGCACCTTGATATCAAAACCAGCCACTTGATGCATCTAACTAAATGTCAAAATTGTCACTAAATAATATTCATAATTCATAAATTCATTCCGTACACAAACTGTATTGTAGGGTATCGATTCCAAGACACACACACACATATTCTTCGAACATCCTAAAAGCGTTCGTACATATATTATTAACCATTTGAACGAGCACATAGAACATTCAATGTATATTGTACAAACTTGGCATTCGAACGCATCCATACCATCCGAACAGGGATACAACCTACAACGTAATTAACGTTATATTCGAACGGGATCACTGTTCGATTGGTTTCTTACAACATCGTACATTACATTTCCATTCGAATACTCAATTTAGCATTCGAACGTGTCTCCCTATTAATACGTACGTACGCATTAAAATTCGATCAACTACTCAATGAAATGCATTCGAACATACTTTGACTATTGAACGAGATCAGTTTACTATTCGAATGTGAATCTAGGACGAAAACTATTGATCCCAATATTAGCTTTATGTTCAAATACCATCGAACGGTTTCGTACATTTCAAAAGTATTTTTTGGGATGAAATTCTATTTCTTGTTCCAAAAAATCTTATGGGGCAGCGATATTAGAACAACCTTGAGACAAACTTTTTTCATCCTAAAAATTTTTTTGGAAAGAAAATGCTATTTTTTGGGATGAAGATTTTCATTCCAAAAATCTTTTCTGTTGTAGTGGATGGACCTATTCTTACAGAATACAATGTAATAAAGTAAAATACAATCTAGTTCTATACGAGGACAACAAACAAAGCATGCCTAAAATACATTGCAGCACTCAAGACATGCATAAAGCTGATAAAGTATGCTGCAGTACATGGAAAGAAAAAGACAGTAGCAGCAACAAAAAGGATAGCACAGAAAAGAAGAACCTCAGCTAAGGAAATGCATGTTTGCACACAAAGAAGTATGAGGAACACGATGCATAAAGCTGCCTCTACCATACTGTCCACAAAAGTTCTGAATTGATGTTGTGTACATAATCAAAAGTTAAATTTCAGTAGCTTCTTTTTACTTTTCTGCTTTTTGTAATGTCTATATATATGTGACCCTTGTGTAATAAAAAACATATCAATGAGAATCAGTTTCTTCTCATAATCAGATTCTTCTCATCTTCACTTTCTGTTCTTAATAGTTTCTAACATGGTATCAGAGCAGGAACAATTTCCTGCAATATCTTCTCGTTTTTAATCATCTTTCATTGAACCTATGGCCTCCTCATCTTCCTCTTCTTCTTCTCCTACAGAAGATCCAAATAGCCCCTTTTTCTTGCATCACAGTGACAATGCAAATACTGTCATTGTTTCACTACCCTTGACTGGCTCCAACTACATTTCTTAGAGCAGATCTTTTCTTCTTTCCATTTCAATCAAGAATAAGTCAGGATTCTTGGATGGCACCATCCCCTCTCCTGACCTTGTAGATCCTTCTTATGTATCTTGGTTACGATGCAACAACATCCTACTTGCTTGGATTTTAAATTCAGTTTCCAAGGACATAGCCTCTATTGTGTTCTTCATGACTTTAGCTAAACAAGTATGGGATAAACTCAAGGAGTGCTTTGCACAGCTTGATGAAGCTAGGATATATCACCTGCAACACAAACTCAGTGGCATAGTTTAAGGGCATCTTTCTGTAAGTGACTACTTCACCCAACTTAATGCCATTTGGGAAGAACTGCATAGCTATAGACCACTTTCTTGTTGCTCTTGTGGTTTATGTACGTGTGATGCTTTAAGGAATGTTGGTGAAGTTCAGCAGAGGGACTATGTTTTCAAATTTTTAATGGGTTTAAATGATAGCTATGATGCTGTTAGAGGGCAAATTATCTTGTTGAGCCCCTTG
Source organism: Juglans microcarpa x Juglans regia (assembly GCF_004785595.1). Taxonomy (NCBI): domain Eukaryota; kingdom Viridiplantae; phylum Streptophyta; class Magnoliopsida; order Fagales; family Juglandaceae; genus Juglans; species Juglans microcarpa x Juglans regia. The sequence continues at coordinate 15,888,001 of NC_054602.1, read as the reverse complement.
CCTTCTCTATATAAGACCTTCTCACTTATTGTACAAGAAGAGAGGTAAAGGCAAGCAAGAAACATAGTTGTTCCTACCACAGAACCATCTACCTTACTTGCTTATCAAAATTTCTCAAAGGAAAAGGAAAAAACAGATTTGGTTTGTGGACATTGTGGGAAGATGGGACACACAAAGGAGAAATGCTACAAACAAATAGGGTTTCCACCCACTTTCAAATTCACCAAATCCAAGTTTGGAAATGGTTTTGGAAAACCTGCTGCTCACTCTGCAAACTAGGTGGTTCTTGATGGTTCCACCATGGATCAAACTGTTGCTGCAAGCCATGCATCTCCTACACCAAGTACCTCTCAGTTAAACCTCTCTCAAGCACAAGCACAACACCTCGTGGCTCTTGTCAATGCTCAATTCCCTCAGCTGACCTCAAGACACAGTAAACTTCTCATGCCACCACCTGTGCATCCCTCACCAATTATTTCAGAACCTGCCCCTTCAACAACATCTCACTCCAATCTAGCAGGTAATCATCATTATTTTTCCAGTTTTAGCATCTCTCATAACCCCTCTCTTTCCAATGTCACAAGTCATGATAAATTCACTGCTCTTTCACAAGATTAGCATGATACATTTCATCACACACCATGGATCATGGACACAGGAGCCACTGATCACATGGTGTGCTCCACCTCATTTTTTACTAATTCTTCCTGCTGCATTCAAGCTTTTGTACAACTTCTAAATGGTACAAAAGCTCAAGTCACACACATAGGCACTGTTAAACTTTCAGACTCTTTCCTTCTTACTGATGTCCTATGTGTTCCCTCATTTACTTTCAATCTCATCTCAGTCAGTAAACTCACTCAAAGGCCAGACACTTGTCTATTTTTCTTAAATAATCTTTGTTTCATTCAGGTCTTCTCTTCATGGATGACGATTGGACTTGCTAAAGTCCATGCTAGTCTCTATTACCTATTGTCTTCACCACCAAACAACACCAATATTCCATCTTCAAGCCCATCTAGTCTAACTCGAGTCAACCAAGCTACTGTACATCAAGATTTTGACTTATGGCACTGCAGATTAGGACATTTATCCTCTCAAAGAATGAATTCAATTCATTCTAATGTACCTAATGTAAAGTTCAAAGAAAAATCTCATTGTACAGTTTGTCATTTGGCTAAACAGAAACAACTTTCATTCCTTTCAAGTGTTTCTAGTAGCTGATTTCCTTTTGAGTTAATCCATTGTGATATATGGGGTCCATACTCCCATGCTTCCCTTCAAGGATTTCATTATTTTTTAACAATTGTGGATGATTATTCTAGAGTTACTTTGGTTTTCGTAATGAGACTAATGGACTCGAATTTGTAAGACTGATTTTTACAAAAAATATGGCATCATTCATCAAACATCATGTGTATATACCGCTCAACAAAATGATGTTGTTGAGAGAAAACACCAACATCTCTTGAATGTTGCCCGAGCCCTTCTTTTTCAAGCATCATTGCCAATCCAATTTTGGGGAGATGCTATCTTAATGGTAGCCTATATCATTAACAGAATCTCCACACCTCTCCTCTCCAACAAATCCCCATATGAGATGCTTTTCTCATCACCACCTTCATATTCTCACTTTAGGCTATTTGGCTGTCTCTCTTATGCTAGCACTCTCAAACAAAACAGAACCAAATTTGAACATAGAGCTAAACCTTGCATTTTCATAGGATATCCTGCTAATGTCAAAGGTTATAAGTTGTATGACATTGAATCTCACTCTACCTTTATCTCTCGAAATGTCATTTTTCATGAAACCATTTTCTCCTTCAAATCTGGTTCCCCTTCAAACAATGACCTGCCTTCCTTCCCCATTAACCGTGTCCTTCCTCCAGCACCACCAGATGACATCTTCTCCTTTCCCTAAACTTCTCAAACCCTCACTCAATCACACAATGATGAAGAACCTTCTTCATAGGGTTGTAACCGGTCCGGTTTCGGACAAAATCTAGGACCGAACCGGTATGTACCGGTTTTGTATTTTTCAAAATTGATTACGCTCTGGTTACTCTCATAAACCGGTACCTCCGGTTTTATCGGTTTCCAGTCCGGTTTTACGATTTTTTTAAAATATAATAAAGTATTACTTTTTATGATAAAATGTTATTAATAATTTAATATATATATTATGTTTAAAGCATATGATCAATTAAATTTTCATCTTTAGATTAAAATTTTATTTTATAAATTACAATAACATTATCTTATATACAATTATATTAATAACATATAATCAAACAAATTACAAATGTTCATATTTAAGATTAACATTTTATGTTATAATTTATAAATTTTAATATGAAATTATTTCATATGTGATATATAATTATATATTATATATAAAAATTTAATATATAATTATATATTATATACAAAACTTATATATATAAATATTTTGTATAATATATAAAATTAATTTTCATATATATATTTTTTCCAACCGGTCCGGTTCGGTCCGGTCCGGTCCCGGAAACTACGGAATCAAAACCAGACCGGATTCGACCGGTTTTCATAATATAGGAACCGGTTCCGGACCGGACCAGTTCAAAACCAGACCAACCGGTCTGATCCGGGCCAATTTTTCGGTTTATCGATTTAAATTTACACCCTTACTTTTTCATCAAAACCTTCTTCACTAGCTGATGAAGAACCTTTTTCCCCAGCTGACCCCTCCACTTTTCCTTCACCTGCCCCCTCATCTCATCCTGACCCTTTCCCTCTTCGAAGGTCTACTAGAAATAGGAACCAACCTGCTTATCTTCATCAATATCATTGCCAGCTTGCAGCCTCTCAACCCTTCCTTTCCTCCTCGACAAATCACCCCCTTCATGATTACATAACTTACAAAAATCTCTCTCCCTCTCATTAATCATTTTCTGTTTCCCTTTCATTACTTGATGAACCTCAGTCCTATAATGAAGCTGTCAGGTTTAAGCTTTGGCAAGATGCCATGAAAGCTGAACTTCATGCTCTAGAAGAAAACAACACATGGACTGTCACCACCTTACCCCCCAACAAAATTGCAATTGGTTGTAGATATGTTTACAAGACCAAGCTGAAATCAGATGGATCTTTTGAAAGACACAAAGCTAGACTTGTGGCCAAAGGCTACACTAAAAAAGAACGGTTTGACTTCCAAGAGACCTTCAGTCCACTTGCAAAGCTCACCACAGTTTGAGTTTTCCTTGCCATAACAGCCATTAAAAACTGGTCCATCACTGAAATGGATGTTCACAATGCCCTTCTCCATGGAGACCTTGATGGGGACATCTATATGCAATTACCTCCAGGCTATCACATCAAGAGTGAGCAGATTGAGGGGAGAACTTGGTATGCAAGTTAAATAAATCTCTCTATGGACTTAAGCAAGCATCTAGGCAATGGTTCTCAAAGTTTTCAAATTCACTCACTGCCATAGGATTTCATCAATTAAAATCTGACTATTCTTTGTTCACTAAGGTCATCCTAATGGATTTATAGCACTCTTAGTCTATGTGCATGACATCATAGTTGGAAGTGACTCTCAAGAAGAAGTTGATATACTCAAATCTTACCTTCACAGCAAGTTCAAAATTAAGGACCTTGGACCCCTCAAGTATTTCCTAGGATTGAAAGTTGCTAGGTCCTCACTTCGAATTAACCTTTGTCAAAGGTACACCCTTTGTAACATTCCGTATTTTAGTATATTTTTATTGAAGGATTATTTTTATTAATTCAAAAATTTATTCTCTTGTTTTAAAATTATCAGATTTTTAGTTGGTTTATTTTTTATGATTTTTAATTTGTGAAAATTAATTTGATATGTTTCCTTAATATTAATTATTGTTATGCATTTAAATTTCTCTTTATTTTAAATTAATTTATTGTTGGATTTAATTATTTTAATTTTATTTTATCACTACGTTTAAATTATTTTATTTAACTTGTCGTTTTGAAATTATTTTCGTTGGATCATTTTTGTGACTCAAGATATGAGGATTGGACCTCATTTCTTTCCCTCACTTTTTTCTTTTCCACCTTTTCTATTCTTCCTCTTTTCTTCCCCCCCCCCCCAATTTCATTTTCTCCTCTCTCTTGTGCGCTGCCTCTCCCTCCTCCCGTCCATTTCGTCGTCCACCACCCATTGCCACCATGCGCCGCCGTGGTCGACACCGCCCCTCCCATTCTCTTTCTCACCAGCCGGCGACCACCCCCCTTCATTTTCAGCCCCTCTCGCGCCGCCATGAGCTCCCATAAACAACTTAAAGTTGTAGCCTCCATTTACTCCAGTGCTGTCGTCGCCCCACCTCTGGCCACCATCTCTTCACCACATCTTCCTTGACCTCCTAACAACCTAAACCACCCATCCCCAGCTCCGATCCGCAACCGGTGAAGCCCCACCATCAACATTTCCGTTTTGAACATTTTGGCCTTCAACCGCCCTCTACGCCACCACCACGGCCAACCACCACCACCATTAGCTTCACCAACATCCTTAAGCCCTTCTCTAGCAATCTCAAGTTTTCGTTTGCCCCCGTTCGAAATCTTGCATTTTGAGACCCACGGCTATAGTGCATTTTGCACTGTTACGTTGCTGTGCCGCCACTTCTTGCACCTCTTTGATCCTTCAAAAATTATAATAAAGCGCTGTAAGTATTTTTCCAAAGAACTTTTATGATTTAAATGTATTTTTACACTAACTCATTTTACTATGAACTGATTGGTTATGTCGGACTGAGTCTGAGGAGTAAGGGGGTCGGATGGAATGGAGGATGTAGTTGTTTGCGTGTTTTGGACTGTGTTGTGAATTATTGGATGTTGGATATTGAGACGTTTCATGTACATTGCATATTTGCACGTATGATCATGTTTGTAAATAAAACTGGGTTTTCGTGTAACTGCATTCATGTTCATATGTTTATTGAAAACTGGGTTTTCATATGATAAAAGGATTTTTGGGTGCTTGCGTATCATGACCCCAAGCCGAGATGGGGCATTATCTCGATGGAGCTCCTCTGGTCACTCGGGAGCGGAATATACCGAGTGACATCCCCTGTGTTGTCGATGGGCAACAACGGGTTCGAACGGGATGGTAACGCTCTCGTGCCGACTCCGTGGCCCCTCTTCTAGCGGGGGGCTAAAGGATGCTTGGCTACGAATGCGCTGGGCGTGGAACTAGGCATCGCTCATTACGAAGTCACACGCACGGTCATTACCTGTGGTGTGGCGAAGGGAGCTAGGGTGTGCGGATGGTCCCTAGGGGAGATCATGATGCATATGGTAAAATTGGTTAATGGGCCATTTTCTGGAAAAATGGCGAGTTCTTGAATAAATGGATTATTGGGCTATTTTCTGGGAAAATAACATGTGTTAGATAAAAGGATTTTGTGTGGGTCATTTTCTGGGAAAATGACAGATTATTATTTTTGGGACAAATGGGATTTTGGCGTGCGTCGGCGGATGTTCATTTTCGAAAAAAATGTTGTTTTGAAAATAATGCATACTTCATCATATGCATGTAGGTTGGCTGCATTAATGCATTTTTATTCTTGAGGTTTGTTTGAATTATACTTACCTGTAATACCATTTTATGGTAATGCAAATGAAGCTGAGGGTGAGCTTGAGGATTCGGCTCCGCCCGAGGAGTGATATGAGATCACTCGTTTTTATATTTGGACTTGTATTATATTTTATTTTGGGATAACTGTATAACTCTTTTTAATCATTTTATTTATGTTAGTTTGTATTAAAAATTCTAGTACTTAGTTGACTTACTTAAATTATCCGCTGCATTGCGTATTGTACACTGTTGCATGTACACAGACTTGGCACTATTGTTGGGATGCATGACCGTGTTGTTATGATCCTTGTGTCTCGATTTTTTATGTTTCCGTACATGGGGGTCGGGGGCGCCGCACCCTCGAGATATTAGAAGAGTCAGGTCTACTTGGCACAAAGACAGTTTCAACACGTATTAAATTGAACCATAAATTGAGTCACACCACAGAAGAAATCCTCCAAGATCCTACAGCTTATAGAAGACTCATTGGATGGTTAATTTACTTAACCATCACTAGACCCAACATCACCTATGTTGTAAGTGTTCTAAGCCAGTTCATAGACCGACCCTCACAATCTCATATGCACTTAGCCTATAGGATTCTCAAGTACCTCAAGGGATCCATAGGTCAAGGCATTTTCTTGTCATCCAAATCAGCTTTGCATCTAAGGGCCTATAGTGATTCAGATTGGGCTGCCTGCCCCATGACAAGAAGATCTGCCATAGGATTCTGTATATTCATTGGAGATTCACTAATAAGCTGGAAATCTAAGAAGCAAGCAATAGTTTCTTGATCTTCAGCTGATGTTGAATATAGGGCACTAGCATCTACAAGTTGGGAGATCATGTGGCTTCTCGGTTTGCTAAAGGAATTTAATGTTGACCATGGACAATCTGCTTCCCTCTTATGTGATAACCAAGCAGCCATCCACATTACAAAGAATCCAATTTTTCATGAAAGGACCAAGCATATAGAACTAGATTGTCATTTTGTTAGATAAAAGGTCTTGGCTGGTATTATCACACCTATGCATGTGTCCCCAAAATTTCAGTTGGCAGATATTTTCACTAAGGCCTTATCAACTTCTACATTTCAATTCTTACTATCCAAGATGGGAATTGTTAACATCTATGCCCATCTTGAGGGGGAGTCTTATAGAATACAATGTAATAAAGTAAAATGCAATCTGGTTCTACACGATGACAACAACCAAAGCATGCCTGAAATACATTGCAGCACTCAAGACATGCATAAAGCTGATAAAGTATGATGCAGTACATGGAAAGAAAAAGACGGCAGCAGCAGCAGCAAAAAGGATAGCACAGAAAATAAGAACCTCAGCTAAGGAAATGCATGGTTGCACACAAAGAAGTATGAGGAATATGATGCATAAAGCTGCCTCTACCATACTGTCCACAAAAGTTTTGAATTGATGTTGTGTATATAATCAAAAGTTAAATTTCAGTAGCTTCTTTTTACTTTTCTGCTTTTTGTAATATGTATATATATTGTGTAATAAAAAACATATCAATGAGAATCAGTTTCTTCTCAGAATCAGTTTCTTCTCATCTTCACTTTCTGTTCTTAACAGTTTCTAACACCTATTGAACCTTTAATTGCTAGGCTTACAAAGTCAATGATGTGGCCTATCCATGGCTGCGAATGGAATTTGTGAATGAGAAATTATATTTACAGTCTAATTAGATTTTGTAAGCCATGCACTCCCTTTAAAAAAAGCGGGTAAATTTGGAGCTTATATGAAAAAATTAATTTTTTGAATGGTGAATTCACCAGCTTGCTTGCATACTCTAGAACCATATCTATAATTACTCTTTGTGGAAATGTTAATAAAGACTTGTAGACTTATAGCTTAAAAACTTAACCCGAGTCAAAGTTTTACGGGATTTTGAGAGACATAATAAAGAGAGACAACGAGAGATCTTGACACAGAGAGTGAAAGAAAATGATATTGCATGCTAGGGACAAGTCCATAACATTTTCAAAAAGAAAATAGGTTCTAATAATTAATTTTATAGCCATTGACAGCCACATGTAAGTTATAGAAAAGAGATGGTATCATTTCCACACTTAATTACAGATAGGTGTTGGTCCATCCCAATGATGTTATTAATTTCTAGGTGATCCATATGCATCATATATACATTAAACTACTAGGGCTGTATATATATATTTATATAATATGCAGTAGAAAATATTTTTCTGAAATCTCGGACTTACATGAAAAAATCAATTTTTTTAATAGTGAATTCACCTGGCTTACACACTCTAGAACTATATCTACAATTACTCTTTGTAAAAATGTTAATAAAGACTTGTAGACTTATAACTTAAAAACTTATCCCGGGCCAAAGCTTTACGGGATTTTGAGAGACACATAATAAAGAGAGACAGCGAGAGATCTTGACACAGAGTGAAAGAAAACGATATTGCATGCTAGGGACATTTCCATAACATTTTCAGAAAGAAAATAGGTTCTAATAATTAATTTTATAGCCATTGACAGCCACATATAAGTTATAGAAAAGAGATGGTATCATCTTCACACTTAATTACAGATAGGTTGTTCCATCCCAATGATGTTATTAATTTCTAGGTGATCCATACGCATCATATATACATTGAAGTACAAGGGCTGTATATATATATATATATATATATATGTATATGCAGTAGAAAATATTTTTCTCAAATAATTAAAAAACTTTAATAGACATGCACAATTTATTCAAAAAACATAAAAAGTAGTCTTATTCATGCACTTGATCATTAATTTGTCAAGAAAGCTTGCGATTAGACCATTATAATTACTACTTGGATCTAGTGACTATCACCACAACTCCACCACTCCCTTCATGAGTTCCTTGAGTGCTACTTATCGCCTCATTCTCATAATGAAAAAGTCTTCTTGCAAGTAATTTCGCATACCAATATTAAATGTAAGGCATTCATTTAATGAAACAATGCATATTAAAAATGAAAAGTAATATTAATTTGTCAAACTACTTGTATCTAACAATTCTCATAATATAAAATGAAAAGTAAAAAACACGTGTATCTGTTTACAATTTTACTTTTTAGGTGGAAATGGAAGAGAGATAAATTACGTGCACCATTCTCAATTCTCAGGTAACGTTTGCAAGACATTACAGTTCTGGATATATTATATTTGGAATTATCTAGAAATTCAATATTATGCAGAAGAAACGCACGTTTCAATTGCAATATACGTAGAGTTTTGTTATGTACAAGCAAGTTTACGTACCAATCTGTGTACTAATGTTATTGCCTCCATATTCTAAATTCAAATTAACACTGTTTTCAATAAAATCTACTTTTTAATCAATCATATTGAATGAGTGCACGTATTAGTGCCTAGAATCGCTTACAATTAGATTTTTCCATATACGTATATACAAGAATGATTTGGAATGTCTATATCACAAGCTCACGTGTCGGCCCCACTTCTTTATCGATCTTTGAATATTCTAGGTCAATTACGATGTGCCTTGCATGATCTTCATATCTTTCTTTCTTTTTCTTTTTTATTTTTTAATTTTATTTTTTAATTTTTATTTTTTTTATGGAGTTTCTTTGCCGCACATGATCATATATATATTGCCAATCCTAGGATTCGATTCAAACCCAACCCTTAATTACTAATGCAGAATCAAAGATTACCAAAGCTCAGACCATCAGTACAACTGCCTGCAGCAATGCTTTCATGGTTCCCACTTCTTCTACTCTCCATCCCATGGATTTCTTCCGTTACAGCCACCAGTGGCTCATTTATTCACTGCCTTTTGAGCCATTCTCAGCCCTCTCATCCAATCTCTGCGGCTATCTATACTCCCAGCAATGACTCCTACTCTTGTGTTCTGCAATCTCACATCCGGAACCTCCGATTCAACACGTCCACAACCCAAAAACCTTATCTCATTCTCACTGCTTTGCATGAGTCCCATATTCAAGCAGACGTGGTTTGTTCTCACAGGCACAACCTGCAAATGAAGATCAGAAGTGGAGGCCATGACTATGAGGGTGTTTCTTATGTTGCCGAGGTCCCGTTCTTTATCCTCGACATGTTTAATCTTCGTTCCATTCACATTGATATGGAAAGGGAGACAGCTTGGGTCCAGACAGGGGCAACTCTCAGCGAAGTTTACTACAGAATCTACGAGAAAAGTAAAACCCATGGCTTTCCTGCTGGTGTTTGTCCCATAGTCGGTGTCGGTGGGCATTTTAGCGGAGGAGGTTATAGTAATATGATGAGAAAGTACGGCCTGTCAGTGGATAACATTATTGACACTTAGATTGTCGACGTTAAGGGCAAACTTCTTGATAGAAAATCTATGGGAGAAGATCTGTTTTGGGCCATTACAGGTGGTGGAGGAGCTAGCTTTGGAGTGGTTGTTTCTTACAAAATAAAAATCGTTCACATTCCGAAAACAGTGACTATTTTCTAGGTTGAGAAGACTTTGGACCAAAATGCAACAGACATTGTGTATCGGTGGCAACATGTTGCAGATAAGCTGGATAACAACCTTTTCATCAGGCTTATCCTGGACGTGGTAAATGGAACTGATGGCCAGAAGACTGGAAGAGCTACATTCGTTGCCTTGTTCCTTGGAGACTGACAAACTTCTCTCAGTCATGAAAAAGAGGTTCCCTGAATTGGGATTGAAAAAATCAGATTGCAACGAAACCAGCTGGGTTCTATCTGTGCTTTTCTGGACCAACTTCCCTCTCGGGACAGCAAACGATGTTTTGCTCAGCCGAACACCTCAATCTCTGACCTACTTCAAGAGGAAATCAGACTATGTGAAGAAGCCAATTTCGAAGGATGGGTTGGATGTGATTTGGAAGAGATTGATTGAACTGTAGTACGTAATACTGACATTTAATCCTTATGGTGGAAGAATGGCTGAGATTCCGGCAGAGAAATCTCCATTCCCACATCGAGCTGGGAATCTGGCAAAGATTCAGTATGCAGTAAACTGGAATCAGGAAGGGCAAGAGTTGACAGATTACTATACAAATTTAACAAGAAAGCTTTACACTTACATGACTCCATATGTGTCTAAGAATCCAAGAGAGGCCTTTTACAACTACAAAGATCTTGACCTGGGTATCAACCACAACAGAAAGGACAGTTACTCGAAAGGAAAAGTTTATGGAATCAAGTATTTCAAGGGTAATTTCAAGAGGTTGGTGAAAATCAAGACTGAGGTTGATCCTGGTAACTTCTTCAGGAATGAACAAAGTATCTCTACTCTGCCACAGGGACGCTAGTGTGTGTGTATATACACACAGTATTGGTGCCTAGCTAGCTAGCACTTCAGCACTTAAGTATTTCTTCTTGTATGTACTATAGTTGTTTGATTGCCAAAAATATTTCCTGAAAAATGGAATATATTATTGTTCTCCGTCAAAAATAAAAACAAAGTTGATGATCTGTTGTGAAAATAGAAATTGAAACTGTTCCAAATATATGTACGTATGGAATAGCTACCAGATGTTGTTGACGAGTAATTTAAAGAATAGCCTTACTAGTTCCAAATAGACAAATTTGGTACAAATGTTTGGTTAAGAAGTAGATTTTATTAATAAAAAATAATTTTTTTATATTTGTTTTAAAATAAAATCTATTTTTTTTATAAAAATTTGTTCGAGATTTATCTATTTATAATTTATAAAATTTATTTATAATAGTAAAAGTTTCGATTTGATCAGTATTGGAAATTTAAGGCTCGATTTGGTTACACGATACATATGAGTCTATACTGTACACTAGTTTTCCCTATTCAAACACATTATATTTCATTTCTAAGTTTTAAAAACATCTACTTAAATAAACAGTGAACACTACGTGAACTGTGAAAGCTGACAATAAACAATACGTGAATAGTGCTTGAACAGTGACAACTGACAGTGAACAGTTTGTGAACAATGAAAATTGACAATAAACAGTTCATAAATAGTGACATTTTCGGCTCTCTAATTACAAAATTGCTATGTACATTCGCCCTATCTAAGCGGCACGCAAATGACTTTAAAAAAAATAATAATAAATAAAAAAACAGAGTTTTGTTTGTTTTGGATTCCCGCTTCTGTGCTCTGGTCGGTGGATATCAATCTTGTCTTCGGCGTGGTGTTGTTCCTATCGGATCATAAACTTGCGTGGTCTTTGGCTTCTTGCGCTGTGGTCTTCAAGTGGATTTGTCCTAACCCATCTGTGTGGGTCTTCGGCTTCGTATCTGTGCAGACTTCCATGGAAGGTATAAAATCAGTGTGAGTATTTGTTCCTTGAGTTTGACAGTAGTCTTCAAATCAGTTTGCATGTCTTCAAATCTTCAAGTGGGGGTGTTTTTAATACATAGAAAATCAGCAGCTCCCGATGATATTATTTGACAGCATTAAGTTCTACCTTTCTAAGTGCAGCTTTGCCAAGACCAATGCCGCAGAAGTTGGAGAGTTGGACAAGATAGAGCAGAACATCTGAAAGCACCTGGGTGCACTTTCTCTTCCCCTTTCCAATAAGGCATTTTCAGAATCTCTCCTTTCCACTGGAATATCCTAGAGAGTTCTTGTAACACCCCGTATTTCAGTGTATTTTTACTGAAGGATTATTTTTGATTGTTCAAAAGTTTATCCTCTTATTTTAAAATTGGTTGGATTTTTAGTAAGTTTATTTCTATGATTTTAATTTGGTGAAAATTATTTTTATGTGCTTTCCAAATATTTATTTATTGTTATGCATTTAAATTGCTTTTAATATTTAAATTAATTACCGTGGGATTTAATTATTTCAATTTGACTTTACCATTACGTTTAAATTATTTTATTTAACTTGTGGTTTTAAAATCATCTCTGTTGGATCATTTTTGTGACCCAAGTTATGAGAATTGGACCTCATTTCTTTTCCCTCCATTTTTCTTTCCTTCCTTTTTCTTTTCTTTCTTTTCTTTTTCTTCTTTATTTTTCTCCTTCCCGCGCAACTCCCACTCCCTCCCTCTCTCTCCGTCCGTTCTTCCTCTCCCCCAGCCCGCCGCCGTCGCGCCGCCGTGCGCGACACCGCCCAGCCGACCAGCTCCCCTCCCTCCGGCGACCTCACCTCCCAAATCTCAGCCCCTACCTCGCCGCCGGTAGCCCACACGCACCCCACGAAGCCGCGGGCCACCTTCACGCCAGCGCCGCCGTGATCCGGCGGTGGCCTTCACCGCCCAGCCCGCTAGCTTCCCCAGCCGCCGGCGACCTCACCCCACCATCCTCACCTCCATCCGTGCCGCCGTTAACCACCAGTAGCCCTTCGAAGCCGCGGCACTCTTTCCGCCGTTGCGCCGCCGTCGCACTGCCATTGGCCACCATCTTCCTACCACTTCATCCCCGACCTCTTGGCAACCCATTGGACCCAACCCCACCTCCGATCCGTCACCGGTGAAGCTCCACCAACTACATTTCCGATTTGGGCATTTTGGTCTTCTACCGCCCATTTCGCCGCCACCCACGGCAAACCACCGCCACCATTGGCTTCACCGACCTCTCTAGGCCCTACCCTACCATTTTTGGGTCTTCGTTTGTCCTCGTTGAAAAGTGGGTATCTGTGACCCACGGCCACAGTGTATTTTACACTGTGGTGTTGCTCAGAAATCACCACTTGCAACTTTGAGATCCTCCGAAAATTATTATATTGCACTGTAAGTATTTTCCTTAAAGAACTTTCGTGATTTAAATATATTTTTGCACTAACACATATTATCTGTGAATTGGTTTGTTTTGCCGGACTGAGTCCGAGGAGTTTCGGGGGTCGGATGGATTGTGGACGGAGTTGTGTGTTTGTTTGCATTGTGAATTGTGGTTGTTGGTTGTTGGTTATGACTTGTTCACGTACATCGCATATTGCATGCATGATCATGTTTGTAAAGAAAACTGGGTTTTCGCATGATTGCATACATGTTCATGTGTTTATTGGAATTGGATTTTCATATGAGTAAAAGGAAAAGAGACTGTAGGGATGGTGGTAAGCAGGGATGGTGGTTGTGTCCCGCCTGTGATTCCCGCCTACAGTGCTCTGTTAAGTATTCATTGTGTGTAAAGGAACTGTAGGGATGGTGGTAAGCAGGGATGGTGGTAGAGTCCCGCCTGCGATTCCCGCCTACGGTGCACGCGATAGGGATGGTGGTAAGCAGGGATGGTGGTTGTGTCCCGCCTGTGATTCCCGCCTACGGTGCACGCGGTAGGGATGGTAGTAAGCAGGGACGGTGGTAGAGTCCCGCCTGCGATTCCCGCCTACAGTGTCCGATAAATGGATTGTTTGTGTGAATCATTTTATGGGAAAATGTTTTACGGATATTTTGGGCCAAAATGAGATTTTTGGCGTATGTTGGAAATAATCATTTTTCTGGGAAAAAATGGTATTTTATGGCTAAATGTATTTTGTCGTATTGTTGGTTGCATTAATGTATTTTTATCCCGAGAGTTGTTTGGTTTATACTTACCTGTGGTACCATTTTATGGTATCGCAGATTTTGATGCAGATGATGATGACGAGCCTTAGCTTGGCTCCCTTGGAGGAGTGATCTGGGATTGCTCCTGTTTAGTGAGTTATGTTTTTATCAATTTATGTATTTACCTTTTGTATTATATTTTGGATGACTGTATATTTTTAAAGATAATTGTGTTGAATATTTGTATTTAAATTTCTGGTACTTAGTTGACTTATTTATATTATCCGCTGCGACTTTTATTGTGCACCTTTGCATGTTGCACACACACTTGAGCACATTTCGTTGGGATGCGTGACCGTGTTGTCACCATCCTGACGTCACGATTCCCTTGTTTTTTTGTACGTGGGAGTCGGGGCGTCACAGTTCTCCAACTGCACCCACCTAGAGAGGACGATAAATAATCACAACCCCATAAACATGAAACCGCCTTTTTTACTGTTAATTTTGTTATGCAAATGATATGACATAAAAGCAAAAGGGAAATGGTAAAAAAAAGTGGGTTCCAAAGATCATAGGTAACAAAACAAAAATGAAAATCTATTTTGCAAGGTTGGTCAAGTTTAACTCTGGTTAGAAGGCATTCACCTGATCAACTTAATTGGGACTTTAAGAAATTTAAAGGAGAAGGTGTATAATAATATATATTCAAGAAAAAATGGAAGCTCTTCCACTTGCAAGCAGCAGCAAGATACGCAAAAATATATGGTGGAAACATGAAATCATTAGAACTTCCCTGACAATCCAACTAATGTAAGTTGTTTTTTTTGGGTCAAATCTTCAAAAATCCAAGAGTAGGAAAACAATATGCAATGATTCTCCATCTCTGTGATCCTCCTCCCTCTTCATGCAAGAAATGGTCTTGAAACAGATATGAACCAAATAGCAATAAGAGAGAGGAATAATAATTTCAGAAGGGTTTGTGTGGGTTTGAGGGAGACCATGCACATACCAGAGCCAGAAGAAGGTTTCTCAGGTTGTGGAACTACTAAATCTCTTTCCTTGTCGAACTCAGTCATCTTTTTTGAGAAGATCGAGAGTAACAATTTCACCTTTTGGAGCCCCAATCATCTTTGTATAATATCTCTTCTTTTTTTCCTTCTCAGGAACAAACAAAGCAAAAGAGAGCAAAAAAAAAAAGGGGCCAAGAGAGTGAGAAAAACTGAGCGACAGTTGGCTCAAATCCCAAAAACTAGGACACGGCTTTGTCAAAGTTTTTCAAAATCGTGCGTTTTTTTTTCCACATCAGCACTGTTTACGCACCGTCTACCTGAGGCGATTGTATTCAACATTTTTGCTCTAGTTAATAGTGAGATCCACACATTTTTCAAATTCCAAGAATTTAAAACTATTTCATTTCATCTAACAATCTAAACACATATTTTTTTTACAAACTATTTTATTTCATCTTAATTAACTCAAAAATTTTAGTACTATATAAAATATCTTATCTGAACTGTATAAGCAAACGAGGCAAATGTTCCCTATGGAGTTGACATATCCGGTTTTGAATTTGGTCAGATATAAACCAATCATTTTTTTACAGCCCCGCCATGTAAATAGTAAACATATTTATGACAGACAATATTAAAGCAGTACGTTAATCTACAATGAAAAACGATGGATAGAATACATTTTTTTATAATCTTTTAAACAAATATATTTTAAATAATAGATATTTTTATAAAATATCTTATAAAAATAATATCACTTTACTAAATACTCCATTTTAAAATATGACTGTATACAGAAAGTGTATCATTACTCATCTATAATTTGTAGAACTAATTGGATATATATGTAATTCAAAAGAAAAATATAAAAGAAAGAAAATAAATTACTATCCTTGCTCTTAGTTTAAATTTATGGTAACAAGTCAAAGAAAGGTTTAGGCATGTGTAGATTTGTAGGTGCATGGCCGGTACGTTCAATTAATCCTACACCTTTATTTAGGTTTGGTTGTCATGACCATTTGAAACGAGGTAATAAAACTCTAAGCCACATTAAATATTCCAATATTCCAACAGAACTAAGCATTTAATTAGAATAAGTTGAGATCATTATAACGGCTAAGGAAAAATCTATTCAATATATATATATATGTATATGTATATTTATATGTATATATAAACTGATAACTAATAGAATAAATACAAATGTATTAAGTGTGCACCATGTATGTGTGTGTATATACTGAAAAATGGTCGATGTATAAAATGAATATATATACGTTGATAACATTCAAAAATTAGAAATATTAATGTCAAAAGATAATATTAAAAAATCACAAACTTGAATTGAAGCACAAAAATACAAAGGAAAAAAAAATAAAAGGACAGATTAATTATAAAAAAATTAAAAAAAAGAATGAGCAAACATATTTAAAGTTACAAAAAAAATTAAAATTATATTAATACATTTTGGAATTAATTAAATACCATCTAAGTTAATTTAAAATTTACAAAAATACCATCAAAACTAATGAAGATTATAAAACTAGCATTAAAATAGTTTGGAATGAAATAGCGAACGCCATTTCTGGCCGTAATATCAAAACGAGCAGAGATTTAGAACAAAATGGAACGAGCAAGTATAGTATACTAGATATTACATCGGAACGAAAAATTCCAACAGAAATGGCTGGAGTGGAATTGATTTGAAAACTATGATTAGTATTGTATACTAGGGGTAGGTAGCGGGGCCCTGCACCCTGCTACCTCGCCCTCGTTCGCCCCACCCCCGCATGGTGGGCAGACAACGTTGCCTCGCAGGGCAAAGTACCAATTGGGGCAACGTCAGTTTTGCCCTAGCGCCCCTTATTTATATCTATTTTACATACATACATACATACATACATATATATTCTTACAAATTTATAAATATTTTTTATTATTTTTATTATATATAAATATAGTAATATATATTAAGTATAATTTTTATTTAATACTTTGTGTAAGTTGTAATGTAGTCTAGTGTAGCCTTTTTATAGGAGGCAAAGACAATACAAGTCTCACACTTAAGTAATGTGAGACTTTTGTATTGCTTAGGGATATGCATTACTCACGATTTTATTTGGCCTAATTAATTTGTAACACTTGGGCCCAGCATGAAGCTCGTGTTCTAAAACTTCTTTTTTTAGGTTAATATGTCTGTAAAGCCCACTTGAGATTTAATGAGTAATTTTGGAAAAAGCTATGGGCCCAAAAATTTATTTTGGCAAAATATAGATTTTATTGGGCTAGATAATTAGGTTAAAATCTTTATAAGTGAAAATTTGCCCAAAACATTTATGAGACAAGTTGTATTATCTTTAGAAATTGAGTTGAGGCCCATTAGTATTTAATATTTATGGAAAGAGTTGGATAATTCAAAAAGTCGAGTCGGGACTGCCTAGTATCTATTATATACTCGACCCATGAAAAAAGAAAATTACAGACAAGCCAAAGAGATTTTTGAACTGTTCTAACCGGCCCAACCCTGCCCATTTGTTAATTTCATACTCTATCCAAGATGTGGATCCAAATACCTTCAAATCGGTGAAAAAAAAAAAGAAGGTGCCGATAAGAACCAAATTAGATCACAATCGACACTTTCCAAAGCCCGTTTACATGCCATGCACGTCTCCACATCCGCTAGGGTTCATGGCAAGGTTGCCGCAGCTTGTGTCTTCAGTACACCTCCTCCACGTAGCTAACACCAGGCACTGCACAAGCCCTAGCCTACACCAGCTCCCCGAGCCGCTAGCCCACGTTATCGTTGACTCAAACCCCTCTGCCGCAACAACCCACGTTAACTGGCTTCTCCATGCCTCCTTCCATAGCCGCAGCCAAGCTGTGCCACCTTGCTAATGCACCACCATGGGATAAACCATAGCCAAAACTCCTCCACAAAGCTGCCCTTGCACCACCAACCCACACCCAGCATCCATTGCGTAGCACAATAGCCACGAAGGGAAACCCAATGGGCCAAGATATTCCCCGCACGACAGAAGCAGCCAGGCCCACAACTTAAACCTGTTAGAGATAATATTAAAGATAACCAACTGGATACGCTGTTATCTGATGTTCCTGAAGCAAGGCAACTACTTGATCACAGATAAAGTAATATTTACTGAGACTTATCTTATCTGATAAGTCTCCCCTCTAGTTAGTTATCACTTGTATTTATCTCTTATTATTTGAGCTTTGTACTTATCTACAGCAACCTTACGTGTTGGCTGTTCCTTGTAACTCTATATATACTTACAGTAAATACACTTGTTTTGGTAACTTGACCAAAACACATTCCTTAAACTCTTTCATGGTACCAGAGCCATACTAGGCTCACGACCTCATGATCCTATGGCAACTTCAAGTTCAAATCCTACCTATTCCGCTTTCACCTTTCCAAATTTCACTCACTTAATTTCCATCAAACTTGATGGAAACAACTATCTTTTGTGGCTTTCTCAACTTGTTCCTATTCTAAAAGTCATGATCTTATGGGCATCGTTGACGGATTTGAGCCATGCCCCCTTCCACAATTCGTGATGATCTTGGCAAGGAACTTCCCAATTCAAATTATCTTCTCTGGAACAAGAAGGATCAGTTTCTCTTGAGTTGGATCAATGTCACTCTTTCAGAGAAAGTATTGTCCACTGTTTATGGACTCCACTCCTCTAAACAAGTGTGGACTGCTCTAGCAAATAGATTTGCTTCATAATCTCTGTCTAGAGTATCTCATCTCAAGCGCCAGATTAAAAGTCTGCAACAAGGATCAAAGAGTTGCACTGAATATCTTCAGATGGAAAAGTCTTGGTCAGATCAACTTGCTACTATTGGCAGGTCACTTGATGACGAAGATCTTATTTCTTTCATCATCAGAGGTCTTAATCCATAATTCAATAGTTTTATCACCTCCTTCACACTTGCAACTAGAGATAATCCTCTAGCATTTGATGATTTTCAGGATGAATTACTCAACCATGAGATGCAGCTAAATCAACAAGCTGTTGTTGCTGAAACCAATACATTTGCTCTGCTTTCCCAACGCCAAGGGCACTTCAATGACAAGAACAGAGGAAAATGTCCTCCATTCAACAAGTTCTCTTCCAAAGGATCAGGCCATCACAACAAAACCAATAAATTCCAGCCACAAGGTCCTCACAACTCTGCTGGATTTCAAGCTTCACAGCAGACTACTCCTTCAACAGCAACTCAGGCTCCTTGTCAAATTTGTGGAAAAAATATTTATCAAGCCCTTGTTTACTATAACATGATGGACTATTCTTATCAAGGTAGACACCCTCCTCCTCAGCTAGCAGCCATGGTAGCTCATACCAATGCTGCAATAGAAGAACAAAAGTGGTATGCTGATAGTGGAGCTAATGCTCACATTACCAATGATCTCAACAGTCTGCAAATCCAATAGCCCTTCCAAAGTAATGATGTTGTTGCTGTGGGTAATGGTGAAGGACTCTTTATAAGAAATAGTGGTTCCTCTACTCTCCTCTCTTCTAATTCTTCCCAACCTTTTTCTCTTAAATCAATTCTTTACTGTCCTAATGCAGCTGCTAACCTATTGTCTATACAAAAAGTCTGTCTTGATAACAACTGTTACTTTCTATTGACCTCTTCTCATTTTTATGTGAATGAAAATGAGATGCATGCACTCCTTTTGGAAGGCAAGAGTAAAAATGGCGACTTTATCCACAGCGGCTATAAGGAAATTCTCACAAGAATCAGCCATCTTTTACAGCTTTCTTAGGAATAAAAACCAACCTCTCTAGTTGGCACTCTAGGCTAGGTCATTCATCTCATAAAGTTGTATCTAGCATTATTAAGACTCATTCTCTTCCTTTGTCAAATAATGATCTGAATAAAAATATTTGCAATGCTTGCCAATTGGGCAAAAGCATTTGTTTGCCCTTTTCTAATTCCACTCGTGTTTCACTTCAACCACTTGATTTAATTCATAGTGATGTTTAGTGCTCACCAATTCAATCTATAAATGGTTGCAAATATCATGTCATTTTTGTGGATGACCACTCTCGATATACATGCTCTTCAAACCAAAGCTGAAGTTTTTGGAGTTTTTGTCAAATTCAAGCTGTTAGTTTAAAATCAGTTTACTTCCAAAATAAAACAGCTACAAACAGATTGTGAGGGAGAATATTGTTCCAATCAATTTCAAACCTTTCTCACAAAAAATGGAATAATTCATCGAAAATCAAGCCCACACACTAGTCAACAGAATGACTTAGCTGAAAGTAAGCTTGGACACATTCTTGAGACTGGTCTTAACTTGTTGGCTCACTCTCATCTCTCCAACAAATATTGGGTAGAAGCCTTCCTCCCAACAGTCTACATTATTAATAGGCTGCCTACTCCAGTCTTAAAATATCAATCCCCACACTTCACAATGTTCAAAAAGCTCCCTGATTACACTATACTTCACACCTTTGGTTGTAGATGCTATCTATTGCTGAGACCCTTCAATAGTCACAAACTTCAGTATCGTTCTAAGACTTGTCTTTTCTTAGGTTATAGTCATACTGGATACAGGTGTCTTGATCTGGTCACTGACAAGATCTATCTCTCTAGGCATGTTGTTTTTTATGAGAATTCCTTTCCTACACTGGATTTGGCTCATTCTAATCATACCTCCAGGTTGAATAAAGCAGCTGATTCTCCTTTGATTATACCTTTAACATCTCAACAGCAACAACATTCAGACCCTATTACTCCAACATCTCAAGAATCCTCTCGGGTATTGACTACCCCCATCTCAAGTTTACCTCTTGAACATTCAGCCTGTCATTCTGATCACTTTGTACAAGAATCAGTTCCAATTAGTACCAACCATTCAGACAATTCTGGTAGCATACAGTCTGATCCAACAACCACTACAGCTCCCACTCATCCCATGATTACCTGAGCTAAAACCAACTCCCTCAAACCAAAAGACTACCCTGATTACCATCTATATTATTCAACCAAGTACCCTATAGCCTTTCACACCACTCTAACTGAGATTACTCCCACCTGTTATACCAAAGCAACAACTGATTTATGATAGAAGTCTGCAATGGAACAAGAATTTGAAGCTTTGATGACCACTGGAACCTGGACTTTGTGTCCTCAACCCAAACATCATAATGGCATTCATAAAAAATGGGTGTATTGCATCAAACAAAAATCTGATGGTAGTGTTGACAAATTTAAGGCTAGACTAGTTGCCAAGGGATTTGAGCAACAGTATGGGGTTGACTTCACATAAACTTTCAGTCCTGTGATCAAACTAGCAACTATTCAAATTCTATTGGCCTTAGCAGTACAATTTGATTGGGATATAAGGCATTTGGATGTCTCCAATTCCTTCCTTCATGGAACATTATTGGATGATGTTTATATGGAGCAACCTCAAGGGTTTTGAAGTCAAGAGCATCCAGATTTTGTTTGTAAATTAAATAAGGCCATCTATGGTCTTAAACAAGCTCCAAGAGCCTGGTTCACTCGCATGTCTACTGCCCTACTTGAAATTGGCTTTGCAGCATCTCTAGTTGATAGCTCCCTCTTCGTATATCATCATGGCAATATACATATATTTCTACGGCTTTATGTTGATGATGTTATTCTCATAGGTACTCATTCTCAAGCTTTGCTCAATGTCATAACTAAACTGCAACAGACCTTTCCACTCAAGGATCTTGGACCTTTGAGTTTCTTCTTGGGAATTCAAGCTACTTGCAACTCATGGTCTACACCTTACTCAAGCAAAATACATTTATGACATGCTGCATCGAGCTCGCATGTTAGGTGCTAAACCCTCCAAAACACCAGTTTCTTCTGGTAGCAAATTGTCCCAATTTGAGGGAGAATCACTACTTGACCCTACTGAATATCGCCATGTTGTTGGAGCTCTTCAATACTGCACATTAACCAGACCAAATATCTCTTTCTCTGTGAACCAGCTTTGTCAATATATGCATGCTCCAACTTCTTCTCATTGGATTGCAGCAAAAAGAGTCCTAAGGTATCTGAAAAACACCATTGATCATGGCCTATTCTATTCCAAGGGAAATCTGCAACTTACAGCCTATTGTGACTCACATTGGGCAGACAACCCAAATGATCGATGATCTACCTCTGGTTTTGGCATATTTCTTGGGAATTGTCTTATATCATGGAGTGCAAAGAAGAAACCAATGGTGTCTAAATCAAGTACAGAGGCTGAATACAGATCTTTAGCAATTGCTACTGCAGAACATTATTGGCTAAGGATGTTATTTCAAGACCACCATATTCCACCTACTTGTGCACCCTTAATATGGTGTGATAATGTTAGTCCTCTAGCATTGGCCTCTAACCCTGTCTTTTATGCTCGGACAAAGCATATTGAAGTAGACTATCACTTATTCGGGAAAAAGTGAGAAATGGTGATGTACATCTCAAATTCATTTCCACTAAAGATCAGATAGCAGACATCTTCACAAAGGGATTGGCTTCCACTCAATTCTCTGTTTTGAACTCCAAGCTTCATGTGTGTTCCTCCCCCATGAGCTTGCAAGGGGCTATTAGAGATAATATCAAAGATAACCAACTGGATACGTTGTTATCTAATGTTCCTAAAGCAAGGCAACTACTTGATCGAAGATAAAGTAATATTTATTGAGACTTATCCTATCTGATAAGTCTCCCCTCTAGCTAGTTATCACTTGTATTTATCTCTTATTATTTGAACTTTGTACTTATCTACAACAACCTTATGTGTTGGTTGTTACTTGTAACTCTATATATACTTACAGTAAATATACTTGTTTTGGTAACTTGACCAAAACACATTCCTTAAACTCTTTCAAAACCTCCACCCTACACCACCAAACAGACACTGTGAGACCCTCAGTGCAAACCACTACCCACCCTTTGTAAGACCACCGAAAGCCCCTGTTTCCCCTACACCAAAACAGAACACCCCAAGCCATCCATAGCCCTTCCACACGGACATCTCAGCCACCTGCCACGGCACGGTGAAGCCCAGTGATGTCGCCACCCCCTCCACATCACCTCCACCAACAAAGGAAGTGCGGCCGATCACTGCTTGCCCCTCCAGATCTGCCATTTTTCCTCTCGATAAGTCCACTGCCTCTTCTCCATTTCTCCCTCTCACGTCTCTCTCTATCTCTCCCCACTGTGAGTGACTGTTCTCTCTCGCTATCCTAGTGCTCTTCCGCTGCTCCCAGTCACTTGATTGCCTCTCGTTGCTTTCCTCATGGTGAGCCTGTTGCACGGTCCCTTCTCTAGTGAGTCTATGTCTCACTAGCCTTCAGAAAGAAAACATTTACATATCCAAATTACATATTTGCCCTTAACATGAAAATCAATAACAGGATGTCAAGAAGTGATTTTACGTTGAACTTTTTTTATTTTGGGCTGCACCTTACGTTGCAGGTTGTGTTATATAGTTGCTTTTAAGTTGGGCTTAGTCTTACTTTTATTAGCCCAAAAACTCATATTTTTATAGTAACTACTTACGAATTTAAGTATTAAATTTTACAACAAAAGTTATGTAGCTATTAGTAAGATTTTGATTTTAATTTTAATTTTAATTTTAAAAACTTTAAATCTGATTTAAGTCTATCTTACTAAATGAGTTCCACTGGTTAGGTTAAATTGATATAATTATTTGAGAAATAATCGTTTGAGTTGTGAGTGTGCAAGTGCCATGCAATTACTTTGAAAAAAATGAATAAATATGGAACCCGCATGAAAATAAAATTAATTTTGTAATAGTGGATCCCACACTTTTTCAAAATGACTGCACGACACTTGCTCACTCTACGACTGTATGTAGCATTACTCTTAAATTCTGTATAAAACAAAATAAATATTAAAGCTATTTACGTAGTATGTATCTAAGTAAATGGAAAATTTTATAAAGTATTTTTAGAAATCTAGTAATATTTAGTATTTCATATAGCTGACGATTGATATTTCTTCTCCATGGTGGTGTAAAAAATTCAGAAAAACTAAAATTCGAGGTAAGAGAGGTTCCTATGCTAGACTTTGTATAAAAAGAAATGGGCTGAGGTTGATTTTGATTTTGAAAAAATATGCATGTTTTGTTATGAAAATAAAAATTTGAAAACAACCTCAGTCATTTTATCTACATTACTCATGAAATCCGTTTAAGAAGAGGAAAAATATTTCCTGTCATGACTGGTGTAGACATGGACTATTTATGGCATTCTATTTCTGAACTATGCAAAATGAGCGTATATGAAAATTTGTGCATAATTATATGACGATGATCTGATTCTGTTGTGTTCTGGAAATTTTCTATACTTTGATATGATATAATCTCTAAAGACCTCTTGCATGAAATTTTGTTTGTGTTTTGTTCTGACCTCATCGTGGGTGTAAAACTGTGGTCATTGTTCGGGTTGGTACTAACTTTTTTGTTTCCGGTGCACCTACATTGGAAGCAAAGTGGTTTTCTGCGTAATCTTTCTTGTGTGCACACTTAAGACTCCAAGAATGAATAAGGGGAAAATCTCACATTCTATTTCTACTCGGTTGGCTGCAGGGGTTCGCACAACCCTACCATGTGGTTAAACATGGAATTCCATTCTGATTTGATGTTTCAGTTATGTTATGCCAAAAGACTTTTGAATAAGAATAGTTTTGAATTTTCGCTCTGATATTTTTGGTAACATGTTCTGATTCTACATTATGAAGCTAAAAATATTTTGTTCTGCATTCTAAACTCTATAAATGCTTATGTTTATATATTAGTATGGGTTCTTTGCTTGTCGAGTTGTTGATAACTCACCCTTTATCTCCATAATATTTTCTGATAATTTTGATGGTTCTGCTAGAAGTCAAGAGTAGGAAGCATGACTAAGACTAGATGACCGTAGAGTAATAGGTGCCAAATGGTACAAGTAATTATTGGAGAGCCCTATTCAATAGATTTATTATTTTATGTTGATCTAAGCATTTTGAGACGTGGATAATTTTTAGTGGAATGAAAAATGGAAGCTTTCCTAGTCATGTTTGCCTCAGAGTCCGTCTAGAAAAATAAAATCATTATTTTGTTAGAGTTTAGTACATTTAATTAATGGTCAATTACCTTGCCAAACCAAATGGCATGCATTAATTGAAAATTTACAAGCATAGCATTTATATCCTAGACCTGATCAGTAGTACTCTCATATTGATCTTATAAATATAGAGCAACATTATAGAAACAAGAGCTCAAAACAACAAATTATTTAGTATAATGAAGACCTCATGCCCGCGGCCACCCTCAATCCCAATCATACTTGCAACCATCTTGTTCTCAATTTCATTTTACGAATTCAAAACAAGTTAATCTACACATGTTTTTCCCATGCCTTCCAAATAATTCTTCACCATTCCACCCAGTCTCCCAGGCCATCTACACCCCCAACAATGCATCTTTTCTCTCAATTTTGAGCTCTTATATAAAAGATTGCAAGTTTTTGACATCTGCAACACTAAAACCCCTTGCTATTATAGCTGCCAAACATATTTCTCACATCCAAGCAACTGTTATTTGTTCATGAAATTACCCAAGTACCCCTATAATGCAACGGAAATATCTACCAATTCACTCAACAAATTGGTTAGTTGTCAAACATGCAATTAATTTGATAAACAATCAAATACATAAAATAAATAAATTGCATAACACTAAGATTGGTATCAAAGGGAAACCCTTTAAAGAACTCTTTAAAGGTAGAACTTTACGGGGCAGTCAAACCCAGGAAAGTCAATTTTATTATTTGAAAATTAATTACAAGTACTCATCAATTACAAAACCTTTGCAACTTGACTCTTTTACTTGCCCAGACAAATGACCCGTTTTTCTTCTACCACGGTAGCAGCCAGAACCCAAAGTAAACTCACAATACGAATTTCATATACCCAAAGTAAATCAATCTTCCAATATATGTCCCCCTTTTTGTCACTAATCTGACAAGACCCATAACTCCCATGTGTCTCAATTTTTCATGAATTAAATGCATCTTATGTATGAGCATGAATGTAAGTAAAATCATGACAAAATGAATGAAGTAGCTTGGTTGAGACATAAAAACAAACACTTGGTGGGCATTAGTTAAAAACCGAGAGGTAGAACGCAACAACCCACCAAAATCATCCTTAATACATGAATAAAATACTCTCATATGATCAACTATGTCAATGTTCATGTGAGTGTGTGAGTGTGTGAGTGAGCAAACTTATATAGAAAATTAACTTTTTATTAATTTTTTTCTCTTCAATATTTTTTTGATAAATTTATTCATGAGTATTTTCTTCTTATAGATGCTCCCAAGAGATTGTCACTCACCTCAAAAGTCAAACTTTATGCTAGGGCCTAGATACATGAGTATCTCCTCCAAATACTAGTTTGCACAACCATTTTTTTTATGTCCATTTTTGTTGCTCATCTCTTTCCACAATGATTTGAGCCATGATTATTTCTATAAGGACTTAAGGGATAGATCTGTATATGGTGTTTGTCTTTTTCCATAATGATGTAACACCGACTTTTTCTATATGGATCAACTATTTGTGTTTGGCAAGGGAATATCTCTTTATTATTGTATTAGGTTCAACTAGTATTAGTCAATTCAAGGCATGAACCCCCTCTATGGTGAGCATCTCAATAATAAATATGGAACTTAATTATAAGGTGCATGCACATAATTTTCTCACAGTGCTTTGTAAATGAACTTTGTCAAGATGACTCAAAGGGTTAGTATGCACAAAGTAGAGAGATACATAAGTTCAAAAATTTATTTTGTGAGAACATATGTGCTCAAAATTTTGATATATCAAGCATGTACTTCCCAAAAATAAATTAGAAACAAACTAGAAATTTTTTTTATATTATTTTTCTTATTAAAAAAACGAAACATAACTTAAAAACAGAAAAATAAAATGCATGTCCTAGACTAATAAAATGAAATGCAAGAATGTAAGAACATGCAAGTGATCTTATCAATTGCATCTTCTTTGATCACCCACTTTGCTTTAAATTTTGGCCTATTATTTTCATTAATACCACTTTGCATGATCTTTTCTTTATTGTGAAAGTAAAATTCTGCTAGTTCACCAAGCTTTAAAGTTATAAAGGTAATTTATTGACTCATCTCATCAACTTGAATTTCTAGAGTCTTTCCCTTCCTTTTTAACTTTCTTTCACCTCCATTTTTCTTTACTTTATTCAAGTTAAATCAATATGGTCTTATATGGCCAAGAATACTATAATGATGACAAGTAGGAATAAACTTACATTCAGACTTACCTTGGTTGGGCTTCTTTGTCATTTATCTATCATGTGAGGCTCTCGGAACATGAGTTTTAGACATGGCATTCTTTGGAGCTTCCTCATCTTGACTTCCTTTAACAAACATGATACTTTTTTATGAATTGGCAGCGGATGATGAGCCTTTAAGTTCCATACCTTGGGAAGTCATATACCCCAAACCCGTGCGATCATAATTAGATTTTTGAGAATTCAACATCTCTTCTAATTTTTGTGTTGCTGTTTTCTGCTTGCACTTCTGAAACTTTTCCATTTTTTTTCCAAGTGCAACCTTTTGATCTTTTAATATTGATATTTCAACATCAGAAATTTTTAATGCCTTAGAGAGATTATTTTTCTCATTCTCCACAGTAGTAAATTTATTGTACAACTTTTTATTGAGTTTCTTTAATTTGACCACTTCTTCACACACATTATTGTATGCTTCCAGTAAACTTAGTTCTTGGTCAACATCAACAAGTGATACATTCGAATCAATGTAATCACAACCACTTTCAGATTTTGTTAGTACAATCTCAGAAAAATCATTCACAATAGAAGGAAAAGCTATAAAAGATTTTTCATCATTAGATGAAGAGCTTGAACTTTCAGAATCTGAACTATCACTAAGTGTGACATTCAATATTTTTCCTTTACTTTTCTTGAAATTAGGACATTCAATTCTTATGTAGCCATAACCCGAACATTCATAATACTTTATTTTATTTTTATTATCAAATTTTTCTTTATTCCAATTTTCAAAATAATTTTTCTTTGCAAAAAATTCTTTACCTTGCTTTTGTTTTCCACTTGCTTTCTTGTTAAACAAGAATTTTCTTGCAATGAGATCTATATCCTCATTGTTAAAATTTTCTTCATCAGAAAAATCATTTTGATCCTCTTTTACTATTTTTAAAGCAATGGACTTACCTTTCTTTGTTTGAGGAAGTGAGGATTCATACGTTTGTAAGGAACCGACCAGCTCTTCAACCCTTATTGCATCCAAATCCTTACTTTCCTCAATGACAGTAACCTTAGGCCGAAATCTTTCAGGTAGTGACCTCAAAATCTTTCTCACGACCCTTGAATCTTCCACCTTCTCATCGAGATTAAACCTGGAATTAACAATATCGTTAAGTTTAGCATAAAAATCATTAAAACTTTCATCTTCCATCATCTTAATCTCTTCAAATTTTGAAATAAGCAATTGTAATTTTGAGTTTTTCACAATTTTTGTTCCTTCATGTGTAACCACCAAGACGTCCCATGCTTCTTTAACAATCTCACACATGGAGATTCTATTAAATTCTTCCAGAGATACAGCCATGAATATTGCATTCAGTCCCTTGCTATTCCAATTACAGTTGCTGATCTCATCTTTTTTCCAAGCACCAATACTTGTTGTTGGTTTAGTCCATCATTTTTCAACGGAATACCACACTCGTTCATTCAACAATTTGAGAAAAGCCCTTATATGAACTTTCCAATATGCATAGTTTTCCCCATCAAAGTGTGGCGGGACATGTAGCGACATACTCAACAGGAGAACAGATCACACTCAGATGAGTGAACCACGCTCTGATGCCAATTGAAATTACCCAAGTACGCTTGTAATGCAGCGGAAATATCTACCAATTCACTCAATAAATTGGTTAGTTGTCAAGCATGCAATTAATTTGATAAATAATCAAATACATAAAATAAATAAATTGCATAACACTAAGATTGGTATCGAAGGGAAACCCTTTAAAGAACACTTTCAAGGTAAAACCCTACAGGGCAGCAAACCCAGGAAAATCAATTTTATTATTTGAAAATCAATTACAAGTACTCATCAATTACAAAACCTTTGCAACTTGACTTTCTTATTTGCCCGGACAAATGACCCGTTTGTCTTCTACCGCGGTAGCAGCCAGAACCTCTGGCGATCTTCAAATATTGGCTTTCCTCCTAGAACTCTAGGGGCTGAAATCCAATCACACGATCCTCCACACTCGAAGCAAGATCACACTCAAAGAGAGATCATAAATATGAAAATTCACTAAGGAATTTTCTCACCAAACAATGTACTAGAAAGTGCTCTAAAAAATATGTAGATCTAAATCTCTGTGGATCCTAACCAGTAGGATCCTTTAAATAAACAATCTGAAACGAGTTCCAGTTTCAGTAGGATTCTGCTGACGGATAGAATCTGTCGCGAAGACGTCTCCTGACGGATTGCTAACTTTTCGCGATAACTCTTCTTTACAGTAACTAATTTCTGTTCAGCTTCTGTTCTGGATAACTTCTTGATAGTTCGAATTCTTTCTGCTTGATATCTTCTTTTTGAATCTTCTATCCAGATCACTTGATATCTCCTATCTTTTTGAACATTCAATCTTGATTAAAAGTCTTTTGAACCTCTATCTATTTAACCATTTATCTTAGAATTGAAATATTCATAGATAAAGATAAAGACAAACCTTTATCTATTAATCTATTTACCTTTGAATTTAAATATTCATAGATAAAGATAAAGACAAATTACATTCATCCAATAATTCAAATAGGTCCTAGTACTCATCTAATCCTAGCCACCAACCTTTTACATCAACAGTGGACAACTTTATGGCTTGGAAATCAGGATTCAAAGTGGTGGCCATGATGATGAGGGTCTTTCATACGTATCAAATAATCCTTTTCTAGTCCTTGACATGTTCAATTTTCATGGTCTATACATTGATATAGCATCCGAGACTGCATGGGTTCAGGTCGGATGTTGTTTATCTTTGGCAGTAGGTTGCAGATAAACTACCAAAAGACCTCTTCATAAGGGCAATGCCACAAGCAGTGAATGGAAGTCAGGAAGGCAAGAAGACGGTGCAAGTTTCTTTCATTGGACACTTTTTGGGAAAATCTGAAAGCCTTATCCCTTCGATGAATGTGAGGTTTCCCGAACTAAGATTGCAGCAAGGTGACTGCAGTGAAATGACATGGATTGAGTCAACTCTTTTTTGGGCAGATTTCCCCATCGGAACTCCCACGAGTGCTTTACTCTGGCCATCCAAGGCAGATTTCTTCTTCAAAAGCAAGTCTGATTATGTGATGGAACCAATTCCAAAGACTGGTTTAGAATCCATATGGAAGTTATTGATTGAAATAGGGGAGAAGGGATGGATGCAATGGAATCCTTATGGAGGAAGAATGAGTGAGATTTCGGAATCAAAGACTCCATTTCCGCATAGGGCTGGAAACATATTCAAGATACAACATTTCTTGCTGTGGGTGGAAGAAGGAACAGAGACCAGGACCCATTACCTAAAATTGTCAAGAACCCTGCACAAGGCGATGACACCAAACGTATCAAAGTCTCCAGGGGAGGCTTTTCTCAACTATAGAGATCTTGATATCGGTATTGCTAGTTCAAGCAATAATCTTACAATCCTTACTGACAATGCACGAGTGTATGGGAGTAAGTATTTCAAGGGCAATCTGTATAGGTTGATGCGTGCGAAAACAAGCATTGATCCCTCCAATTTCTTCAGAAATGAACAAAGCATTCCGCCCAACCCTTCCAATCCTGCCTTGAGCCTTTAGGCCGTTTCTAGACCATGGACATGAACTTGTTAAACTAAATGAACATGTTTTACAAAATAATAAATATTTATGGCTGGCTTAATTTTAGAGGAAAAATAAAACGGGCTCCCGTCTTTTTTCTTTTTTAGTTTTTGTTTAATAATATTGTGAATTTTTTTCTTTTTTTAAAAAATATATGAAAGTGTTAAAAAATTGATGTGAAAAAAAAAAATTCACATTATTTTTTAACAATTTTAAGTATTTTTAAAAAAAGAAAAAAATTCACAATAATATTAAACAATATTTTCCTAATCACCAAGTAAAAAAAAAAAAAAAAAAAAAAAAAACACTAAAGAAATAAAAAATACATAGCCGTTAAAATCAAAAGGAGCCCAAAACGGGCTCCCTAACATTTCCCATTTTGGAGTTATATGAAAAAAAAAAAATAACATTTCCCTTACCTGCACAAAATAATTTGTGGTTAGATCGAGAACTAAATCGAAAAGGACTCAATTATCCTGAACAATCCCTTCAAGTAATGCAAGAAATAGCCTTAGATCACAACCAAGAAACAGAAGGAAGATCAAACAAAATTGGGTGGAAACCATTGATAAAAGCATTAAGTATATCAATAAAGAAATCGATTGGGTTGGACCATGCAAAGTTTTACAAGATAGTATTCTCAGACTTATAATTCGGCTAAGATAAACATGACTTTTAATGTGACCACTGATGACGAGCTAAAGATTTGAAAAAACAATAGGGATAAGGTTGAATTGGAAAATAAATTAAGTGGGGTTGTGCAATGAAATTGTAGGAAGCTCATATGATCATAATGCAACATGCTCAATTGGCCGGTCCCACATTAATACTCAGAATTACATGAATATTGTCCCAATAAACACTCAAAATTACATGAATATTGTCCCAATAAACACTCAAGATTACATGAGTACTAACACATGAAAGTGAAAGACTAATGACTAAAGAATTTTAGAAAATACTCTTTAAGATTTAGGGTTAAGTACCAAATTATACATCTTATACGTGGTTTGCTCTAAAGTTAAATTGGTCCCTGTCATTTCTATTCAACTTTTTATAGCACCTATGTGATTTGTAAAATCATTACCAAGTTCGTTTCTATAGAAAAATTTACAATACTTTTCACATGGTAGTACTCTTACATACCGCCATGCATGTGTATTCCATTAAGTTAGATGAACGAACACTACAATAGAATTTGTCTTTTGTGATAGAGGAAACCGTCACAAAAAATTACAAAAACGTCACTAAAGATATTTGGTGATGGTTTGAAACCGTAACCTAATGTGCATCACATAAAACAATTGGTGATGGTTCACTGTTGAACCATCACTAAAAATATTTTTAGTGCCGGTTGGAGGTGTTCCGTTTGATTGAATGTTCGAACGTTTCATTTTTTTGTGACAGTTGAGATCTGTCATAGAAAATAACGTTCGGACATCCAATTGAACATTCAAACGACAACCCGACCGATTGGCGTTCGAATGACAGAAGTTGACATTCATTGATTATCGTTCGAATGTATCATATTTACGTTCGAACGTTTATGCGTCCGAACGTTAATTACAATAAATATTCAAATTT
Organism: Juglans microcarpa x Juglans regia; assembly: GCF_004785595.1. Lineage (NCBI taxonomy): Eukaryota > Viridiplantae > Streptophyta > Magnoliopsida > Fagales > Juglandaceae > Juglans > Juglans microcarpa x Juglans regia. The sequence continues at coordinate 15,855,390 of NC_054602.1, read as the reverse complement.
TCGTTTGACCATTTACAGCCCAATGTTCAAACGTAAAGGGTTTAACGTTCAGACGTTATTTCAAATGTAAACAAATGAGCTTTTGAATGCAAGTGGTACGTTCGGAGGTTTGTTCGAACGTTAATCGTTTAATCATTCCAATGTTTTGTTCGTATGAGGGTGAGTACGTTCGAACGTAGAGACCTACGTTCGAATGTTACTGTACAATTTTATGTATTCATGTTCGAACGTTGTTCATGAACCAACGTTCGAATGTTACTATACAATTTTATGTATTCATGTTCGAACGTTGTTCAAATATGAACCAACGTTCGAACGCTTTTAATTTACATTCGAACGTACAAATCATAAATACTAATTTCATAAAATTTAAAAACATACCAATTGTATCATATTAGATTCCATCAATTAACAACTAACAATGTATTATAAAATTTTAAAATAAGATATTAAAACTAGTTATATACCCTGATAAAATTTATTTATTCTTTTTTCTCGCCCACTGTGATTCTGTTGTAACAACATAACATGCTCCATTTGCACTATCATCTCCCATTGCACTTGCTATTGGACTTCACAGCATATTCTTTCCTCCTGGTCTCTCTGTTAGTCCTGCAAACGAGTCTCTAAATGAGACTGTTGTTCTAAGAGAGACTGTAACTCTTACTATCTCGACCTCATATACTCATTCTCACGTTGTGCAGTTTCTGAATCTTTGGTAAAATTATTAATTTGTGAAGTCGATGAGGTTGAGGAGGATGAACATCTATGCTTGATAGATCGTCCCAAACCTCTTGCCATACTAGACTGCGGCTCGAACACTTGCGTGAATATGTCTATGTGACTAGGAGAGGATTCCCCAGAAGTTGACTGCATCTCCATCATTTTTTCCTACAATTTGAAAGGTAATGATCGTTAATAAGTAACTTATTAAAATAAATAGAAATAAAAAATAAATTATTCACATGTTACATAATTTATTTAACAAAATTAACATTGCTTACATAATTATCTACAGCGACATGATCCATCCACTCACTACACTCATTAGTATGAGCAGCAGCATAGATATGAATTAGAAAAAAGTTTTCAGGATCATCACGTTTCTAACAAAGAGACATTAGCAATTTTAAAAAGATAATGTTAGTACTTAAATAAAAGAATTCTATAATGTTAGCAATTTTAAAATAAATGAATTCTATAATTTTTTAATTACTATTTTTTTAGCAAGATGGTGGAATGACCTTGAACCAGCACGATGGTGGACAATCAGAGCGGATCTATTATGTGCATTTGTAGAACTCAAGTGCTATAAAATATATTAAGAATGTTAATTGTAATATGTATACATATAATATATAGAACGAATATGAATGTAAATAATTAAAATATATAAATGTAAAATACCTAATAATCTGGAGATGTGAAAAGATCACAACACTTTTTCCAATCATCTAACTTCATCTGCAGGAAAGGAGACTGCGCAACCTCTTCCAACGTCTCAAACTTCTTGAAGTGGGCATGACATCGTCCCTTATGACGTCGGAATAGTGTAGCCATCAACTCATTCACGGTTCTCAAATCCTCGCTACGACCAAAGTTGAGGTCAAATCATCCTAACAAGTGAATCAGGTTAAAAATATGATATACTAATCTAGATAAAAAAATGTACTCTCAAAGTAAACTCACCAGCACACGACTTTGAATGTGCTCCTTAATCTCATTCTGAATATCTCACCATGAGTGCACATAAAATGGAGCATAAGTTCGAACTACTGTGCCAATATAGGAGGAAAGCGCTGCTGCACTATCATCCAATCCTCCAGTGGAATTATCAAGAATGGTGATCTCGTGTTTTTTGTACCTTCTATTTTTCTCAAGTAAGATGTCACATGTCTAGCCACGACTGTGACGTGCAGATGCATCAACTACATGATAATAGTATAATTATAGTTATATAGTTATTGAGATAAAAGTATTAACTATATAATTAATTATCAACGACAATATTTTTTTACTGGTTGGTGTCGACTGGCTGTTGTTCTCTTGCGTGTTAGCTTGATCTTCAGGAGCGTATTCCTCGAGTGGGGAGTCTTCAATAGGTTCGAGATTTGGACTTGGCAGAGGCACATTTCTTCGTTGTCGCTTTGGTGGCATCCTTTAAAATAATTAATTATATTAAAGAAAATTAATTAGAAGAAATTATGAACATTCAAAATATTTTATAGTCACTTATATATTCATATTTAATACTTTTATTCTTCATCTTCGAATGTATTTTCTATGCGTGTTTCAGAATCTTCCTCAATAACATCATCATCATCATCATGCACCCCATCTTCGTTCTCCTTATCTACCTCCTGCCCGGATTCTAATTCGTCTTCATTTTCTAACTCTTCTTCTTCTTCTTCTACCTCCTCACTTACTTGAATTGAATGATCATTTAATACGGACGGGTCGAGATGGACGGATGGCACATCATCTCTACACAAGGGGAGCAACTCGAGTGCATTGAGGTCAACAAACAAGTTAATACCCTCTCCATCTTCCTGGTATGCCTATATAATCGGAGTGTCATCTTCATTTCCACTATTCTCGTAATCTGCACTCGTTCTTGCTTCATATATATTTCGAGGGACAAGTTTTTGTATGACTCGCCAAGTTATCTCTCCACTATCTTTATCAGCACTTTTCATTTGATCAATCAAGTAATAGACTTGGATAGCTTGACAAGTCAATACGAATGGATCATCTTCGTACCATTTAGATGCAGTATTGACACTCGTAAAGTGATTATCCCTATGTATCGAAACCCGACCACCGCCTAGATCCCACAAATCACATTTAAAGACATATGATACAGACCCACCAAGATATTTCAATCCAATAATATCATATATGACACCATAATAGTCAATATCATCTGTTCTATGACTCCCCTTGACCAATACACCAATGTTTTGAGTCTTTCTATTACGTTCACGGTCCAGAGTATGGAATCTATAACCTCGAAGTGCTCTATTTGAGGGACCACGGGCCAATGCATACAATTCAGAAGAAATTGATCCGGGATCACGAGCACGTTGTTCCAAAAAATAACAATTGAAATAGTATATATTTATTAAAAGTTATCCAGAGTTAAAAGTTTCAAAATATAACATATATATAATTTTAGTTTATACACGTTCTTCAACCCATCTAGGAAATTCTTCCTCGTGTCTTACCTTTATATTTTCTATGCATTCCGTCCTAAGTTTGTCCATGTACTCACTATTATAGATAAATGTAAAAGAAGTATATTTTGAGTACAACAGTTATAGTTAAACTTCAAGAAAACTAGAATTATTCAAAGCATGAAACGACATACTTGAGATAATCATCAATCTCCCAGCAATTATTTAGCACATACCACTGAACTTTATCCAACTCTTCATCAATTAAATCGTAATCCGTTTGTGTATCCAAGGGTTGTACATTCTGGAAAAACACTGATAGCTCACGAGGAGGCGGAGCAGCAAGATCATCATTTCTCTCTTGATGATTAAATCATGTCTCAACACCACGAAGATTTAAAGAGCAAAATGTTAACCATTCATCGTGTATATAGGCCTCTGTTATTGAACCCTCAGCTCTGGCTTTATTCCCAGCAGTGCGCTTCAATTGACCCAAATATCTTTCAACTGGATACATCCAACGGAACTACACTGGTCCACCCAACAGTACCTCTTGTAGTAAATATATTACTAAATGGATCATGACATAAAAAAATGATGGTGTAAAGATCTGCTCGAATTTACATAGTATAGTAGCAATGTCTTCTTCCAATTTCAGCAACACATCTCGATTTATTACCCGAGTGTACAAATCCTTAAAAAATATACAGAGTTTGGATATGGCGACACATACATTAGATGTCAGCTTCCCATGAATTTCCACAGGTATTAACTTCTGCAAAAATATGTGACGGTCATGACATTTCAATCCACTGATTTTTCAGTCATTAGGACTCACGCATCTTCCAATATTTGAAGTATAACCATCTGACAACTTCACACCTTGCAACCATTTGTAAAAGTCCATCCTCTCCTCCCTCGTCATCGTAAAACATGCATCTGGCATGACCATCCTATTGCTTTCCACCCGCAAATGTAGATTATATTTAATTCACATTTTCTCAAGATCTTTCCTCGTCTTGATTGTGTCTTTCATCTTTTTGTTAATGCTCATCAATGTACCTAGTATATTATCACAGATGTTCTTCTCTATGTGCATTACATCCAAACTATGTCGCAATATACAGGACGACTAATAGGCAAGTCAAAAAAAATATTATGCTTTGTCCAATTCAATTCCACTGCGCCTCATTTTCTCTTATTCTTTTCCTAACCTTTGCCAAAATTGGCCGCTTTAACATGTACTAGTTGTTCCACTATCTCTTCCCCAGACAACTCATTTGGTTCAATTCTAACACATTCTCTTCTCCATGCATGATTTGCTGGTAGATAATGTCAATGACCCATGAAACACAACTTCTGAGAATATTTTAACCATTCACTAGCAGTTTCTTTATTATACGTTGGACACACTAACTTCCCTTTTGTACTCCAACTGGAAAGATTCTCATATGCTGGAAAGTCATTTATGGTCCACATTACCTCAGCATGCATCTGAAAAGATGTCGACGTGGATGCATCATAAGTTCTAACGCCTGTTTCCCATAATTGTTTCAGCTCTTCAATCAACGGTTGCATGAATACGTCAATGTCATTCTCTGGTGATCTCGGGCCGAGGATAAGTAAAGTTAACAAAAAGTTGGGTGCCTTCATGCACCTCCATGGTGGAAGATTGTACGGAATCACCATTACGGGCCAAGTTCTATAACTTGTACTCATAATCCCAAAAGGGTTGAATCCATTAGTTGTGAGTCCCAGACGCACGTTCCGAGCTTCTATCCCAAACTCAGGGTATTGATTACCGAAAGACTGCCAAACAAGTAAGTCAGCTGGGTGCCTCATATATACATCGTCCTCAACTCTTTTCTCCTCGTCTCACCTCATATCATGAGCTGTTTTCTTACACAGATAGTCTTTGCAACTTAGGTCTCAAGGGAAAATACCGCAACACCTTAACTGACACATTTTTCTTACCCTTCCACTTCAACTCTCCACATACAGGACATGTTTGTTTCTCCTCGTTCTCCTTCCAGAACAAAACACAATCATTCTTGTATGCATGTATGGACTTGTACTCAAATCCTAATCCCTTTCTCAACTGTTTTGCTTCATAAAAGTTCTTAGGCAATGCAAACCCTTTGATAAGCACCTCATTAAATAAGTTCAATACCATGTTTATTTCTTTCGTCGACATCCCACACAATGACTTAATGTGAAGCAACTGCACAAGAAACGACATTTTGGAATGTTTTGTACAGCTTGGATAAAGCTCACGCTTTGCATTTTCCCACATTGAAGTTAAATTTTCAAAATCAGTCCCTCCGCCACTTGAGGCATTGTTGTCAACCTCATCCATAAACATCCCCACTCCAATGTCACCCAACATCTCCTCCATCTCACCCTACTCATAATCATCATCCATGTGCTGCAAATAATTGTGATGATCGACCAATACATCTGCTGACTGTTCAGTTTATACGGCTCACCATGCAGTACCCATCGGGTATACCCCATATCTATACCGTTCACAAATATATGACTTTCAACTTCATCCAACCTTATTGTACACAAATTTTTATATCCTCGACATGGACACTTAATGTAACCATGACTATCAGCAGAGGCCCGTGCAAAAAGCAAGCGGGAAATTTCTCGCACTTTTATTGTCATGTTTGAAAGTTAAAAAATTTGGCAATTGAACGTCAAATTTTAACGTCCAAACGTTTCAGATCATCACAGAGGTTCCTAAGTCGAGCAGAAAATTTCTCACATTTTTCTTCTCGTGTTCGAACGTATTATAATTGTACGTTCGAATAATATCAATTTCCTCTCATATATCTCCATTGACGTTCGAATGTTAAATTGAAACGTTTGAACGTAGGATGATCATCACAGATATGAGGAAATCGAGCGGGAATATAATATTAACGTTCGAACGTAAAAAATGCACGTTCGAACATTACTTTTATTAAATAGTTAGTATTTATTAATATAATAGTTATATATACGTGTTTTTTTCTAGATGCGTCATAATATTTCTCTTCAATATAATATCTTTTTATTTTTAAAAAGTTGAGAAAAATACTAACCTTTTGAGATTTATTCCGAGATCTAATCTCTGAATCTGTGTATCAAGACTCTAGGATCTGATTTCAAAAGATCTAGTATCAAAATTTTGAGATTTATTCCGTGAGATTGATATAAGAACAGATCTTGGTGTATGATAATTAGAAGGTGCGAAGCCAATATTTGAGTATTTCTCTGGTTGAACTTGATGAGTTCAAAATGACGATATTCTTCATAAACAATTTGATTATTTTCTTCTTTAATCCATTGATTAGTAGTCTTGTTTATGGTAGATAATTGATTTGATTTATATATCTCAAACCATGTAAAGAAATATATATTAATCTGTATTTTCTCTAAATACTCATAACATTTTTCTTGAATATAATCTCTTTCTATTTATGTAAAAGTTGAGAAAAATACGAATCTTTTGTGACTATTTTTTTCTTTCATATAATCTTATTTGAGATATTTTTTGTTAATTTTAGATTCTTCTTTATTCAGGATATATATTTAGGCATCATCTCCGCCTACTTGTGAATATATATAGCGTATTATATATATAATAGTATTATATATATAATACACTGTCTTGCTATTTATTGATCCAATGGCCAACCCCATCTTTAATCTCCCTCTATATGAAAAAAATATTATACTTTATATATAGTTAAGTTATATACCTTTTTTTTCTTTTTTTTTCTAAGATTAAGTTTTATACTATACTTATAATTTGAATAATAATCATATTCTAACTAAATTAGTATGAATATATTATATATACTTATTAAATGTTAAATATTAATTCTCATATTAAATGTATATTAAATGTTTTTAATATTTACTTAAATTAAGATCCTAAACTTATAATTTTCTTGTTAAACATATTTAATAAAATTCACAAACAATAATCACAATATTTCAAATTCAAATCATAACAACAATAACAATATTCCCACAACAATATTTCTACACATATTAATTAAAAAATGAACACCATAAACTCACAAACTATTCAAAAAAAATATATTAAGAAGAGTAATATATGTTTAGGAATCTATTAATCTAATTTTCATTCATTAGGAAAAGTAATTTGATTCCAATTAATTTGTTTAGGAATTTGTACGCTAGAATTTTGTGTACTAGATTGTAATAATAAAATATATCATTTTGGGCTAGTAATAAGAGCTTGAGGTTCTGATGTTGTTTTCATTAGTTTATAATGTATCCTATATATATTATATATTATATATTATATTATAATATTTATAATATTAGATATAGTATGTTTTATGTCATAGTATACATTATAATATATAATATATAACATATATTAATAATATAATATATTATAGTCAATAGTTTAGAAAATCAATCGACAAACGTTTGAACGTACTAAGAATTACGTTTGAACGTTTCGTGTATATAAGCCCAAAATAGAACGGCAAAACGTCATTTTCACTATTTTGTTGTCATTCTCGTTTGCACGCTGCCACTCCTCTGTCGTCACTGCCATCAAACCCCGCCACAACCATCACTAAAAGGTAGGCATCCATCTTTAAACCTCTAACATGTATTTTATTTGAGATTTGGGTTTGGTTTTGTTTAAAACGAGCCAAGTGGTGCCTGGATTTTTAACTCTATTTTTCAGCCACCACAGCTTCCATTGGCCAAATAGTCACCATATAAAAGTTTCTTTAAGTGTATACTTCATTTCTACGTTGGGATTTCAGTATTTAGAACCTTGTAACTTGATTTTCGAGATTTCAATAATAGTTGAGTCGACTCAGCCATTCTGTGTCGTAACGTTCGAACGTTTCACCAAGACGTTCGAACATACGATGTTTCAATTACATAACCGTTAAGGCTTCTACATTCAAACATGTATTGTTTTACATTCGTACATTAATTTTATAGCATTTACGTCCAAACGTTTAATTATAATTTCTGAACGTACTACTTTTTAAATTTATCTATGCTTTAACGTCGGACGTGCATCCTTTACGTTCACTCGTAAAACAAATACGTTTGAATGTATAACATAAACATTTGAACGTACGTCATAAATTTATTTACTGCTTACATTCAAACGTGTATGTTATACGTTCGCACGTATGTCTTTTATTTGCGAACATAAAGGATACACGTTCGAACATTTTATCTGAACGTTCGAATGTTTCTTTTGCTATGTTCGAATGTTAATGTAGAGCAGCTTAAAATTTACACAAAAAATGCATCAATATAAACAATTTTTTTTTCTTTTCTATTTTCAAGATATGGCTCATCCTCTACATACCAGGAAACGAGGGAGGGAAAGAACCACTCAGGACACTACTCGTATCGGGGCTCGTACTGTTATGATGGAGCGAGAGGTCCTAATCAATGAGTTCAACGAACTCATTCGAGAGTAGACGAACCTCAGAGATGTTTTCGTCAGTAGAAGCTGAGGAAATATCTACACGTTGAGGGTGAAGGTATACCCCTCAATGTTTCAAGAGTTCTATATGGGATGTGTGACATGCCTCAGGACGCATCATCTCACACCATGATTGTACGCGGTGTTTCTATTGAGATTTCACCAGATGTCATTGCCGAGCACCTCAAGATTCATTAAGGAGTTGAGATATCTGCACATGCGACACCCCGTGAGGATGTAGGGACTTCTACATCATCTACTGGCCTCGAGACTTGGGATGACCGAGATGAGGATTTCTACGTCATCAATGGAAGGGACTGCTTGCAGATCGAGAGGAAGAACGCCTTCAAACGTGGATCCTGTGGCACATAAAACCACATTTAGTTGGCTTCAGGCACAATTTTTTATACGAGTGGTACGTGGAGATGCTATAGATTTGCCACTACACATCTTTGAGAGGATCCGTTACGAGGCGAGCATCATCTCCATGAAAAATCTCTCATACGGTGTCCTGATCAACCGATTATTACTTGCACGAAGAGTGCCAACCCAGCTGGAGGGGCGGGTCAAATATCAGATGAGCCCCCTCGATAAGACTACGCATCGACGTAGCATTGGACAGGTGAGGGGACGCTAGCCACCCCCTGTAGAGGATCTAGTTCCTCCGACGCAGTTTGAGCCAGGTCATGTGATGAGTAGTAGTCAATAGCCGACGAGTACATCTGCGAGAGATGCACGGCCTGCTTGGGTTGATGCAGTGATCTCACAGTTGGCTGCGCATATTGATCGTAAGATCAATCGATCATTCGCTTGCAGCTGTAGAGGCGTCTGTCGCCGAGATATCCCATCATGTAGGTATCCTCAACGACAAGTTTGATACCTTGACTGAGGAGATACAGAGTACAAATTTCGTGAACAACGCTATCATCTGAAGTTGTTTACAAAATTTTATCATATTTTGTATTTTTTTAATATATGTAAGGAAAAATATTATTTAATATTTCTATGGTTTTTTAATTTCAATTCTCAATCTTCTTTAATATTGTATTTTTCAACTTTAATGCTAAATCATATCACTTCAAATATATATAAACATAAATATATATTTATATATTACAAATTGTGTATATATTAATATATACAAGTCAATTTTTTAGACTTGTTCACAAATTATGCACTATAAAAATCATATAATTTTTAAATTAAAGTCATATTTAATTTAAATTTACAATTAATGTTCGAACGTTGGCGTGAAAACATTTCACATTCGCATGTAAGTAGCCACAATGTTCGAACGTATATGTAAAAAAAATCTCATCTATCTTTAGTAACGGTTTCCAAAAACCGTCACAGAAAAATCTTTTTAATGACGGTTTGAGGACTGTCACAATTTTTCAACCGTCATTAAAAAGTAATTGTGTTGTAGTGGAAATTTGTAACGAATGGACTAAATTTCAAGTTTGTGGTACCATAGGGTTTATTCCTAAGTAGAATTTGCATTGGGGAAAAGCACAAGGGTTACAGGCCAAACTTTCCTAAAAGGAATTACAGAAAAAGAAACTAACTTGCAAACTAGCTAGCCTGATAAATAGATTACATACCACTTCAAAGCACAATGGTTACATGCCAAATTTTCCTAAAAGGAATTATAAAAGAAAAACTAATTAACTTGCAAACTAGCTAGCCTGATAAATAGATTGAAAACTAAAAAAGTCAGGGATTCAAATCCCAAATACACGGAGAAGGGGGGAGTGAATAGTTGTTTTTCAAATTTATTGGACTATTTAAATTAACAATCAATCAATCAATTAATTAAATCACAATAAATAATCAACACATCAATTTTGGTAACAAAGTGAAAACTCATTTGAAAATGCCTTCAAAATCTCCAAAACTCCTTCCGGCCAACGAACATGTCCACACCAATGGACTCAATAGTACTCAAACACGAGCACAATATGATGGAGGTTTGCTTATCTAGAGAGAATCGATCTTCAATGCACAATATAGCTCCTTAAGATTTCCTATCAAGAATACAATGAAAACTAAAGCTTTGGCATCTCTCGACGATCTAGAAGTTGTACATATTATTCTGTAATACCCCTTCTAAAAGGCTCTTTAGGCCTTGACCTTAGTAGTCTTAATCCTAGTTAATTAGGATTAAGCTATTCTAGAATAAAAACAATTTTGGATACTTGAGTTGGCAAAAAGACCGTATACTTTGGGTTTAGAAGAACTTTTAGAAGATTCTAGTGCAATATTGATTTTTGAGGAAAAATAAAATTTGTAGAGCTTGATTGGTTAGTAATATTATTTTGGAGTAGTTTTAGTGCTTTATTAATTTTGAGAATAAGAAGCCAAGAAGTCCATAAGGGAATGACACATAGTATATTAGATCGTTGCCACATTAATGGGCTAAGCAATTTGTATACGTATTTGATGGAATTGGAGAAGACCCAAAGAGTGGTTTACTAAGGGCCCAAGCTTTTTGGATATAAAGGCTTAGGAGAGGCAATAAGACTTTAGGCCCTACTTAGTGGACAAAAGACTTTAGGCATCTAATGCACTAATGATGTGATGGGCTAAGGATAAGATGTTAAAAAGCTTTAGGCCCAACTTAGGAGATATAAAGTTCTAAGCCTTTCTTGGAGGGCACTAGAAAATAGACCCAATGAAAAGGACATATGGTCATTCAGTCTAACTTAGTAAGAGTGAAGTTATTAGGCCCAACTTATTAAGCATGGAGGATTAGAGAAGCAAGCCCATAAGTAATTCATCCACGGGATACCTTTCGTAGTGAGGGAACTAAGGCCTTTAGAACATTAGGACATTTACGGGCCAATCCTTAGAAGCCCTAAAACAAGCCTCATAAGAGTGCAAGACTTGGTAGGATAGCCTTGGCAAAGTATGAGGAAGCCTAAGACCTTTGGGCCAAGCTTGGTATAGATTTGACCCAAGGCCCAATTATGTCAATGTAAGTCTTTCAAGCCCCATCTTTGTAGATCTTGAGGTCTCTTTTAATCCTTCAAAATCTAAAAACAAGGTCTCCATTCATTTAAACCCAAAAGCCCATGAGCCTTTGACCCACACTCATGGCCCTTTTAAGCGCACAAGGCCCAAAGCCTTGTTTTGTTCTATTTCACTCTTCAATTTGAAAGTCTAATACACCATACCATGGGTTTCCTTAAGCCCTTGTCATACTATAAGTACCTAAATTAAGTTTTGAAATTTGGTTGAAACCATTAATCCACTTACCCATGGTTAGTGATCTTTAAACCATGTTTTAGAGCTTAATTTTCATTCTTAATATTTTTTAACCTTTTGATTTGAAATTTTTCTTGTTTTATTACTCAATTACATCACTCTTAGATCATACTAAGACCCTAGATAAACCTCCATACATGTCATTAGAAGAAATGACATATAAAAACTGCACCAATTGGCACACATGTGTGCCCTTTGAGTGTATGGATTGTTTTGCCCTTAAATCCAATATTTTTGTGCCTTTTTCTCAAGGGTAATATGGTACTTTTACACCTCATATGATCCCTTATAACCCAGATCAAGCCCTGGATGAAATTTGGTTTCAAAAACTAAACCAATAACCAAAACCGATTGCACCTAAAAGACTAGTTGAGTGGGTGCCAAATTGGTTGAGTTTCAACCACCCCACGCCACCACCATCACCACCCAATCCCCAAGAGTCTTTCATGGTCATCATGAGCCTTTGACTAGGTTTTTCCACCCAAAGAAGGCACCAAAATAGAATGGTCTTTGTGCACAGCTCCATTTCAGCAACCACCCTCCATTGCATCATCTTCTTGGAGTTGCACCTTCATGATTACTTGGTAGCCAACCCTCCACCTTCTACCACCTAAAAAAGTCTTTAAGAAGTGTCCTTACACATGCACAAATCAATCATAAAGATGAGTCAAGAAGATGAGTCAAGACAATGAACAAATCTGTCTAAAGAAAAACACTTTGAACCCGTCAGCCCCATGGTTGGTTTTTCTTCTATTTCCTCTGCACTAAGACTTGACTACCATCCATAGGAGCAATATAGCAACTGTGGGAAAGAAATCATGGTGGTTTCAGACCACTATTCTCCCTGCACAAGTGACAAGTTGATGAAGGCAATCTGAAAATTTCAGCTTCTTACACCACCTCCCACCTCAACCAATCCCCTTGGACCACGCCTCCACCCTCTTGGCCATCTATAAAGGCCCCTTCACCCCCTCATTTCCTCCAAACTTTATATCCAGCTCCCCCTTGAGCATAGAGAGCCATATTCTCCCTTACTTTTTAGTGAAACCGAAAGTGAGTGAGTTTGATTGTTCTTAGAAGTTCTTGAGAGTTCTTGTGCTAGGAGCTTGAGTGGGCTACGAAATTTGTAAGTTTTCTTGACCTTGATCTTAGTTTGCATGTCAAGCCTTGTTTTCAAGTGTTGGAGTGAATTTTGGTTGAGTTCAGAAAAGGTTACCACTTACCATGCTTAATTCAAAACCGGGTTCATTAAGAATGGTTTAAGTGTTTAAATTAAGTGGAAATTTAGCCATGGTATGTCTTAAATATGTTTCGATATGATTTATTAATGTCTTATAATGATCATTGAAGGGTAGATCATTTAAGGTTTATTAATGTCTTATAATGATCATTGAAGGTTTAATTCTACCTTGTGTTGATCATCAAGAATGTACGATTTTGATTAAATCATGCTTATTTTATGAAGTTTTGATTTATTTCACCTAGGCTTGGTCAATGAGCATTTAGAAGATCTTTTGATTGGGATAAGAATGAAAATACATGTTTTGGATGAATTTTGAAAGCATGCCTTGGTTATTTAGGCTAAGAGTATCATGCTTCATTAATGAAGGATTAATGAAGATTAAGGTTTTTAGCCATAATTAAGTGTTGGGATGAACTTGCTCACCTAAGATTTAGCCTTTATCATGTCATTAATGACTATAGTGATTATTTGTGGCTAAAGAGAGTTTCATATGCATGCATTCATATGGATCAATAGTTGAAATTACACTTAGGCATCAACTAGAGTGCATGCCACAGGTTGTGTAAGTTTGAGCTAGTTCCACTTTGAAATTTTACAATTTTAAGGGTATAGATAGTTTTAGAATATGAAAAATATAAGGTCCATGAAGTTTGGTTAAATTTGAGATTTGTTTGCAAATAGTAAAATATTAAGGCCTTAGTGATAATTTTTGAGAGTTTAGGGGTATTTTTATAAATATATATTTTTATAATCATTTCATTATTAACGTCTTTCGTAGTACTACAAATCCTAACTTAGTATGAATTTAATTTCAAATGCTATGATATTTCCAAACGTGAGAAGTTTGTAAGTTAGCCTCTAACTTACTTTTAGATAATTTATTTACGATTCATGTATAAGCGCCACATTCATATTATAAATTTCATTTTGAGCATGAAAAATCATATGATACATCATTGAGCATTTGATTACTTGTTTACATGACATGTGAAATTCTCACCATTTTAGCATATTGCATCTATAAATGTCATTTTTACATGAAATGTACATATCATGAAATATATTTTTCAAGTATAGCATGAAATTAATTTTTGTCATGACCCCAAAAGTTGGGATAGGGATTTATCCTAGTGGAACTCCTCTATCCACTTTGGAGTGAGTAAAAATGGAATGATAACCCTTGGTTGGCGAAGAACAGTCAATGAGTTTCAAATTGGTTCTTTTTAAAAAAATGCCAGAGCGAAGTCAAATGTTATGACACCTAATACTGGTAGGTGTATATGTTATGATGTTATAATGATATTATGTTATATTACCAATGCATTGAGAACGATGTTTGCAAACAAAGACGTAGTGTCAAATTGAGTTGTGCTACGGTCACCAGCAGTGCTTGCGGTGCATATGGAGACCGTGTTGCTATCATACGTATGTTAATGATGGATTTAATAACGATGAAATGTTCTGATTTTTAAAAGCAATGAGGTATGTAATGTTCTCTTTCGAAATGTCATGTTTTTGAAATGAGAAAGTGAAAATGTTCTCTGAAAGACAAAGTGCATCAAAGGTTTTTTTTTTTTTTTTGAAGATGTTGAGAAACTTAGATGGGAGGCAAATACGGATTTTTTCTTCCTGCATGTCATTGCATGCATCTCATGTTTATAATTAATTATACATATCTTATCTCTGTGAAAGTTGGTTATTTAACTTACTGAGATTTCAAGTAAATCTCACAATTGTGGACCCACTATCATTCCTCCCGGAATGATAGAAGTTGTGTCAAGACCAGTAGAGGAAGAACAAGAAGGACTGCTAGATACAGATGGTTGAAAAGGAGCTGGACCATGAGCGAAAACTAGATATAATTTTGATCATCATAAACATTGTCTCTTCATTCTTCAAAGCGTATGAAACTGTTGATCTAATCATGGAACTTGGATTAAGTATTTTGTATTAAGGAAATTCTATCCTTAAGTTTGAACTTATGATGGATATTAATGCTTTCTGACATGAGTTATAACTAATCACCCTTATTCCGTTGCAATTATTGTATACTGCTAGTTGCATACTATGATGCATTGCATATTAACTGTCATGAATGGGGATATGTAACCTTGTGTTGCATGTCCTGACCCTCCAAGTCTCCATTACATCTCAAGCGGGGATTTGGGGGCCTCACATATTGTATATATACTTATGGTTTGAGTAGACCATTTAAAGAGTCCAAACCCTAATGAAAAAGTGAATCTTGAAATTTTCGCTTGAATAAAGTGTTGAGTGATCTTTCTGTCCAATTTTTATTTGTGACATTGTCGAGTTCTTTTGACCTTGTAAACATTGGAATTTGAAGACCCTTGTGAAACATGAATTTGTAGATAATTAAGTTATGTGACACCCCCAGACCTCGCTTGGAATTTGACAGAGATTGACTCATTTTGGATTGAGAGAGGCTTTCAACCCATCACATTTTATCTCATCATTGCAACTTTCACAAATTTTTACATAAAATATAATAAACAATTCAACTTTTTCAAATTTCAAAAAAATAATAATATTAAAAAAATAATATTGTCACAATATTTTATTCAACTTTCATCTCAACTCCTTATCCAAACATAAAGCGTCAGGACATGTAACACATAATCACACACCCTTCATTCATATAGTTAACATGCAATGCACCTAATATGTTTCTAGTATCATGACATAATCATAGTAGAAAGCTTTCAAACATCCAAAATACATTGTTCTTGACATATACCCAAAAGACATTCTAATGACCCTTATCCTTCTCCAAGATCTTCTGGAGGTCCTAAAAATGTTTAATACTTCGCAAATGAAATTTTCAACGGACTCTAAACCCGGACTCTAACCACTCCACTAATGATGGCTCTGCAGAGTGCTCAGGGCTCTTTCGGGCTTCCTTAACTTTCGAGGGACCCTCGTGCTTGCCCTTCCTCATCCCTGTCTTCCAGTTCTGTCACAACTTCTGCCATTCTAGTAATGTTTGTACTCCGTTACTTCTTGTCAATTAAAAATCATAATTCATAGTGCATATATAAACTCTAAATTCTCAATGACCCTAAAACTCGTTGTTTCAAATCAACCACTCCAATATAATTAATCTATGACTCCACAAAGCCACAAAATAAATGCCAACCTGCCAAAATACCAACTTAATGGAACGAAATAAATTGATTGAATATCGCTATCCACACTGTAACATAATTGCTTTTTAGTGATAGTTGAAAATTTGTGACAGTCCCCAAAATGTCATTAAAAAATACTTTTTGTGATGGTTTCTAGAAACCGGTACTAAAGACAGATGAGATATCTTTGACGTTCGAACGGAGGGGAAATTTACGTTCGAACGTCATAAGTTCAAACATTGTGGTTACTTACGTGCAAACGTGAAATATTTTGTTGCCAACGTTCAAATGTTAGTAATTAACGTTCGAATGTTAATTGTAAATTTAAATTAAATATGACTCTAATTTAAAAATTAAGTGGTTTTTATAGTGCATAATTTGTGAATAAGTTTAAAAAATTGTAATATATATTTATATATACACAATTTGTAAAATATAATTATATATTTATATATACATATATAAATATATATTTATGTTTATATAAATTTGAAGTGCAGTGATTTAGTATTAAAGTTGAAAAATTTAACATTAAAGAAGATTGAGAATTGAAATTAAAAAATAATAGATATATTAAATAATATTTTTTCTTACATATATTAAAAGCAAAATACAAAATATGAGAGAATTTCCTAAACAACACTCAGATGAACGCGTTGTTCACGAAATTTGTATTTTGTATCTCCTCAGTCAAGCTATCAACCTTCTCTTTGAGGATACCTACACGATGGGCTATCTTGGCGACAGACTCCTCTATAGTCACATTCTATCGATCGATATGCACAGTCAGCTGTGAGAGCACCACATCAATCCAAGCAGGCCGCGCATCTCTCGCAGATGTACTCGTCGGCTGCTGACTACTACTCCCCACACTTAGCCCAGGCTGCTTAGAGGAACTAGATCCGCTACAGGGGGTGGCTAACGTCGAGCATACCTCCTTGCTTGTCCAATGCTATGTCGATACGTGCTCATGTCGAGGGGGTTCATCTGAAATGTGACCCATTCCTTCAGCTGGAGTGGCACTCTCCGAGCAGGTAATAGCCGGCTGGTGATGACACCATATGGGAGGTTGTCTATAGAGACGATGCTCGCCTAGTAACGGATCCTCCCAAAGATGCGCAGTGGCAAATCGATGGTATCTCCACGCGTCACTCGTATGAAAAACTGTGCCAAAATCTGACTAAATGTGGTCTTATGTGCCTTAGGATCCAGGTTTCTTGCAACAATAAGCTGCAACATGTGAGAGAAAGGTAGCAGATGTATTTGGTTAAATGTGTTCTTCCTCTCAATTTGCTTGCAGTCTCTCCCAGTTTGACTAGTCTACATCTCTGGCATCATATACTAGCTCAACTAGGCCAGTAGATGATGCAGAAGTGTCTACATCTCTATCGAGTGTGCCGTGTGCAGATATAGATGTGTGAACCACGGTTGTGTCGCTAGTCTGAGAGTCAGCTGTAGTCGATTTCTCAACTACTCGATGAATCTCGAGGAGCTCAACGATGGCATCTGATGAAATCTCAAACGAAACACCTCATACAGTCACAGTGTGAGAGGATGCGTCCTAAGACATGGGGTACATCCCATATAGAACTTCTGAACCATTGAGGGGTATACCTACCCTCTCAATGTGCAGATATTTCCCAGTCTCTACTGATGAAGACATCTCTGAGGCTCATCTACTCCCATTTGAACTCGTCAAACTCATTGATCAAGACCTCTCGCTCCACCATAACAGTATGAGCCCCAATCCGAGCAGTGTTCTCAGTGGCTCATTCCCTGCCCCGTTTCCTAGTATGCAAAGGATGAGTCATATCCTGAAAATAGAAAAGGAAAAAAATTATTAGTACTATTGATGCATTTTTCGTATAAATTTTAAATTGTTCTGCATTAACGATCGAACATAATATAACATATGTTCGAATGTTCAGATAAAACGTTTGCACATATGTGTTTAACGTTCAAACATAACAATTAACGTTCGAATGTATGATATACACGTTCGAACATCATGGGCGAAACGACTAAGAATTTTAAAATGTGGTATGTTCAAACGTTATGCCTTCCACGTTTAAAAGATTTATGTTCGAACATAAAATATTGTCGTTCAAACACGGAAGGCAAACAGTGGATAAATTGAAAAGTAGTACGTTCGAACGTTAACATTCAACGTTCGAACGTAAATGCTATGAAAAGTAATGTTCGAATGTACAAAATATACGTTCGAACATGGAAAGCATAACGGCTATGTAATTGAAACGTCGTACGTTAGAACGTTCTGTCAAAACGTTCGAACGTTATGACACAAAATAGTTGCTCAACCATTCTCGAAAATCACGTACCAAGGTTCTAAGTGACCAAATGCCACCATAGAAATGAGGTATACACTTCAAGAAACTTTTCTACAATGACCATTTGGCCAATGGCAACCCGTAGTGGTCGAAAAATGGAGTTAAAAATCTGGTCACCACTAACGTTTAGTTTACACAAAATCCTACTAAATCTTAAAAAAAAAACATGTAAGAGGACAAAATAGGGTTGTCTACCTTTTGGCGACGGTTGTGACGGGGTTTGACCGTGGCAACGACAGTTTAGTGGCGGCGTGCAACGGTGGAGAGATAACGGTAAGGGTCTGAAAATGACGTTTTCTGTTTCGGTTTTGGGCTTATATACATGAAACATTCGAACATCATTCTGAGTCACGTTCAAGCGTTTTGCGATTGAATTTCCAAAAATTTATTAATACTATATTAAATTATATTATTAATATATGTTATATATTATAATGTATACTATAACATATAGCATACTATATCTAATATTATATTATAATATATATAGTATAGTATAGTGTATAGTATAGTATAGTGTATATATATATAGTATATTATATATATAACGTATATTATATATAGTTAATATATAATATATAATATGATATATTATAATATATACTATATATATAGAATATAGTGTATTATATATTAGTGTATTATTGTTGTTAGTTTTATTAATTATAGCCAAATGTCTATGTTATATATTAATTTGTTCCTCGTTAATTAAATATATAATGTTTTATTTCTAAATGTGTACATCATATTAGTAATTTTACGTAAAGCAATTTATTAATAATTTTAAAACTTCTGAGATAGTGTTAATAATGTTGGATAGATTGTTAAAGTAAAAAGAAATGGAATTAAATATTAATGAAACTATTTTTTTTATTAACTATAAGTAATAATATTAGTAACAACATTAACATTTTTAGTAACATAAAATTTGTTAAAAATGTAAAAATTAATTCTCAATAATTGAACTCCGGCTCCGCATGGATTTGCTCCCCAATGGTCACCAGTTTGAGTCTTGGATTTGCTCCCTGATGGTCACTAGTTCGAGTCCCCTTAGGGCCATTAGAGGTTTACCTGGTTGTTAACTTTAAGGCTCTGTAGGATTAGTTGAGGTGCGCGCAAGCTGGACCGGACATCCTCGATTATAAAAAAATATTAATATAGTAATTACATAATATATAATACTAATATACTAATATATAGTACTACTATATAGTATAGTAATTATATAGTAACTCGTGTCTTGGCCATGACAATCCATTTATTTCATTTCTCGAAAAGTATGCCGAATTTTTTTTTATAAGTAGGAAAGATTTTATTAATATAAAAATAAGCATAATCTGAGTACGTCTCGTTTAGATAGTGAAATGAGATGAGATGGTTTTAAATAGAAGTTGAAAGTTAAATAAAATATTGTTAGAATATTATTTTTTAATATTATTATTATTTTAATTGGGCGACATAGTAGACTATTCTATAATTCTATTTGAATACTTCTAGTACGCTTAATACTAATGATGAAATAGTTTGATTTAAAAAATAAATTTAATTCATAAATTCATATATAATGTACAGTGGACCCTACGAACTTCTTATTTTGTTGTACTATTATACTTGGAAAGAATTGCGGACCACGCAAGGACTAGGCATGCATACGTGTCAGATGCTTCTACAATGGGCAGGAATTTTTCCATTTATATGAAAATTGAAATTTTCAAACCTCTGACCGTTGACTAGAATAAATGGCCTTTTCCTAATTCTTCAGAGCTAGCTTAATTTGTAAATTTAGCTCAAGCAGCTAATTATAATTAAAAAAAAAAGTCAAAGAACTTTGAAAAGTCCTTGTGGATATTAATGATCCGTGCATTATGCAAACTTCAAATCCTTAGGCAAAATTCAAATCGTGTATTTATATATAATATATATATCTATATCATAAATTCTATATAGAAGCTTTATACCACATATATTCACTTAATTAATATGTGATTTATCATTTTTGCTGATCTTCTATACTAATGCTTAAATATATGTATATTTAAATATATTTTGAATGACAAAAATGATAAATTACATGTTGATCAATTAGAGTTATATGGTGTAAAACTTCATTGTACCATATCTCATATATATATATATATATATATAAAATTTGTAAAAATGCTTTGAGATGACTTACTCCTATTTATTTTTTTAAGCATTCTAGAAGCCATAAAACTCATCATGATTTCAGTAACAATAAACACAATCATTTTTATAAGAAAAATCGACTCATCATCGATCTATTTTCTCATCAACCTATGATGTTGTATTAAATGATAGGTTCACAAATGAAATATAATAAATAGTCTCCAATCATCTAATGCTAGTATATTGTGGGATAAAGAGAGGATGATGAGAAAATGGATAAGTAGTATTACTCTTTTCATAATCACGATTTAAAATAAAAGAATTTTTGCAAGACAATAATATTTTTAAATGTCATTTAATTTTTTTTTATGCTGTCATTTATTTAAAACATGATTATAAAAAGGCCGGTTGTGTATTTATCATTTTCCTAACTTTTAATAAGATTGATGAATGTGAAAGATCGGTCCATGCACGCGAAATTACGCTTCAAACATACATCAAAGTCCTAATTAGCAAAGTCAGAGATTGTTGATCTCTTTGAATGATCATCGTAAATAATAATAGATAATTCAGCAAAAAAATGATTTATTAATTAATTACTATTTTGAACTTATTTTTACTACACGTACCGGGCTAGTTTGAACTAATTAAGATGGTAATCCTTTCAACAAAAACATAAGAATAAGAAATTAAGATGGTAATGTCCCTTTTAGAATCTTCATTAAATAGGGAAGATCGTGACATTTTCGAAGGCTGAGCTTTGACTATTCCACCGCATGGCTAAGTATGTAAAATTCCACGTATAAGCTGCAAGATACGTAATTCTTGTAAAGCTCGTGTTTTGACCCCATATTAAACTATAATGTTCTTGCAAAAATAAACCGACATTACAGTCGTGAAATCTGAAACATGCATATCACGCAGGTCAATATACATATCGAAGAGTCCAAAATTAATTAGCCCCTTGCATGCATGCATGCTTGCCGAAGAAAAGTACGTACACATGACCTGAATTAGTCTGTCAACGTACTATGTTGTCAAATCGCCGTGCAATTTGGGCTTTACTACGTGCACGCGCGATAGCTTCGAATTTTCTCTTTTTCTGTGTACGAAATTTCTTGTGGGAATTCAAGATCTCTCCGTGGCCAATCAGCTGGATGCATGATGGCATGGTTTCCTGCAAAGTTAAAAAATATGTACGTTATATGCAACAGCTGTTATAAGCACCATTGTACGTACAGTTTTCACATTAATTTCCAAGTATTCAGCAAATTACGTATATATCTCCTCATAACACTATAAATAAGGAAGCTTGCATCCTGTTTTTAACGCAGAAACACAAACAAAAATGAAGCCCGTTAGCTCTTCAGTGCTTCTTCCATTTGTTATTACTCTTCTTTTCTCATTTTTATGGGCAACTCCGGCTCACACCCATGAAGACTTCCTTCAATGCCTGACCCTTCATGTTGGAAACTCCACCGCCTCAATTTCTCAAGTCATTTACACCCCCGCCAATTCCTCATATTCATCTGTATTGGAATTCTCCATACAAAATCCTAGATTCTCAACACCTGCCACCCCGAAACCTCTAGTCATTATTATGCCATTGCATGTCTCCCAAATTCAAGCAACCATTAAGTGTTCCCAAAAACATGGCATGCAAACAAGAGTTAGAAGCGGAGGTCATGATTATGAGGGTCTTTCTTATGTTTCTCATGTTCCATTTGTCATAATCGATTTGATAAATCTTCATTCAATCAATGTTGATGTAAAAAATGGCACTGCATGGGTTGAAGCCGGTGCCACTATCGGTGAAGTATACTATAGGATTGCAGAGAAAAGTAGAAACTTTGGCTTTCCGGCGGGAGTTTGCCCGACTGTGGGTGTTGGTGGACACTTCAGTGGCGGAGGGTACGGAACGTTGTTGCGCAAATATGGCCTTGCTGCAGATAATATTATTGACGCCCAAATGATTGATGTTAAGGGCAGAATTCTTGACAGAGAATCAATGGGAGAAGATCTATTTTGGGCCATTCGAGGAGGTGGAGGGGCCAGCTTTGGAGTCATTGTTGCGTGGAAAATCGAGCTAGTTCATGTTCCATCAACTGTGACTGTATTCACAGTTAATAGGAACTTGGAACAAAATGCAACCAAGCTTGTTCATCGGTGGCAATATGTTGCAGACAAGCTTGATGAAGACCTATTCATTCGCGTCATCTTAAGTGTTGCCAATTCTAGCCAAGAAGCTGAAGGAAGAACAGTACAGGCTTCATTTAATTCCTTGTATCTCGGAGGGATAGATAATCTCCTTTCATTGATGCAAGAGAGCTTCCCTGAATTGGGTTTGGTAAGAGAAGACTGCTCTGAAATGAGTTGGATTGAATCTACCCTCTACTTCGCCGGGTTTCCAACTGGGGAATCCTTGGATGTACTGCTAAGCAGGATTCCTCTAACAAGACCAACTTTTTTCAAAGCAAAATCTGACTACGTGATGGAACCTATTCCAGAAGTTGGCTTGCAAGGGATTTTGGAGAGATTTTACCAAAAAGAGGCCAAGGAAGCAAATTTGATCCTGAGTCCGTATGGGGGAAGAATGAGTGAAATCTCGGAATCTGCAATTCCTTTCCCACATAGAGTTGGTAACATCTACAAAATCCAACACTTGGTGTATTGGGAAGAAGAAGGAATTGCGGCATCCGAGAGGCATATAAGTTGGATCAGAAGGCTTTACAGTTACATGGCTGCCTATGTTTCAAAATCTCCAAGAGCTGCATACATCAATTATAGGGACCTTGACATAGGAACAAATCGTAAGGAAGGTAACACAAGCTATAGACGGGCAAGTACATGGGGTACTAAATATTTCAAGAGCAACTTTAACAGGTTGGTTCATGTGAAGACCATGGTCGATCCCACTAATTTCTTCAGGAATGAACAAAGCATCCCGGCTCTTTCATCCTAGTGAGAGGTGATTTTAATTACAGAAGATATTGTACTCAACAATAAATCCTCTCTCTACCATGTTTTCCCTATTATTCCATTTAATAAGCACATATCATAAAGGCCATATATATCGATATTTTATGTGCATTGTAAAATAAAAGGGTTTCCACAAATTGAGGCATATATTCATGTCTGTTGATGCATATATATATATATATATAATATTGTACTTTGTGACATATTTATGTTCCAGTAATAATATAGTTTTCATTTACGTCAATTATATATTTTGATCTGTTGGTTTGGTGGTTATGAATTAATGATACTCAATTACATCACTAACCAGCTCTTAGCCTCAATTATATATAATATTTACAACTACAAAGAAAGTCTCTGATAATTGCTAGTCACAGGAAGCGTGCCGCTAAAAAATGCTTTCCTTTCCAACAAAAAATTTACATATGGGCAGCAGTAGGTGGAAAAAATCCATGATCATTGTCCAATATATTTCTATGGATAAATTAATTGCGATTAAAATAAATGAATAGGTGGCATATTTGATATATACAAAAATAATTTTGGATAAAAATCCGAGCTCTATATATCTATACTTGAGGGTATTTTACCATCTAGAATTCTAAGAGCATTGTCAATTAAAATATAATAATTACGCAGCTTCTACTTCGGCCTCCTTCGTTTTCACTACTCCTATCAACTCATATCATCTAATTATTACAACTTTATCAAATTTCTACACAATAAAATATACAATTCAACTTTTTCAATTTTAAAAAAAAATATTAAAAAAAAAATTCTAATAATATTTTATTCAACTTTTAACTTTAATCTAAACTCATCTAATCTACGAAAATAAATGAGGCCTTAAAGAAAAGGTCGTACAAGAACTACTTTAGAATTAATAAAGTCCTTAAGTAGAATCAAAACGAGCATTTGTAACAGATTATTTGCAACAAGAATAACTACCTGCTATGAAAACAAACTCATTTTAGAAGGAAATAGTTACTTTCATAGGAAATAGCTGACTATAAATAAGTAATTTTCTTGTAGTGAATATTATTGATATTATATCTACACGCATATATATACGTGTCTGTGTGCCTCTCCATATCATGTATATATGTATGCATATATATGTCCTTATACTTAAAAGCGTCTATCGTCCAATGAACAGTGTGAACAGTACTCATATTTTACGCTTTTTTGTCCCTCTCTACATCCTCACAGCAATATTCTTTCCAAAATACCACAAAATCACCATAACGGATAACAAAATCACCACAACAGATCATCACAAAATCACCACAACAGATCACAAAATCACCACACAAAATCATCACAAAATCATCATAACAGATCACAAAATCACAGCAAGCACAGACCAAACTCACCGTAAATCATCGCAAAATCACCGTAAATTTTTCTGGTTAATTTTCACAGATATATATATATATATATATTAATGAGACATGCATGATCATGGAGATCATACAAAAACAATATTTATTTTCTGACATGATCATGATTATCATGTTCAAATCTTTCTCATTATTAATTTATATCAACTATATTTTGGATCCGTTGGTTCATAATTTGGTTATGAATACATGAGCGAGACTCAATTGCTAATTCATTAATTATCAGATTTTAAAAAGGTAGTCTTTGAAAAATATTTCCGCTCATAAACTAGCGCTATTAATACTGCTTTCGTTTTCAGCAGTTTTGACATTGCATGCGGGGAAAACAATTAAAAAGGAAGAGATCTAAGAAGAAAGATGATCAGCACGGATCATTATTGTCAAAATTATCCGTTATTAATGGATATCTTACGATTTAATTAAAGATTAAGTGGGTTATATTTTATATAAAAAATCTGATTTTTAAAATCCTCTATAATTCTTAAGGTATTTTATTATCTAGCAAATTCAAATTAAATTATTAGAATTTTTACTACATGAAACTTTCTCACTTTTAAATTAGCAGGCTAAAATATATAATATGATGAGATATCCTTAAAAAGGGACAATTCTGGAAATTGTTGACAGTTGCTTATATATATTCATGATGAACAAGTAATCAAAAGGTGGTCATGTGGAATAACATGAGGTTTCATGCATCATCATCGATTGTTTAACCTTATTTACTTGGCATGCACTAGAGACTTGTGAGAGTAAAAGGGGTTTATTGTGATAATTTTTGTTCATGTGTACGTTAATGCTTCTTTCTTTTATTTTACCTTGGACTTGTTATTTCTCATTTAATTTACATCAAATTAGATTTTTAATAGAATTTTCATTTAAGTGGTTACTATATATAAGAATGACAACTAAAATGTGTCATATCAATGTGGGTGACTTGGTATTACATGAATTAATGATAGAAGAAGTGCTGCTCCATTTGCTGTTGAATAGCATGTGCCAATAGTGATAAACATTTGGACATGGTTGAGTATCATTTAGGAGAATGGTTACTATGATTAGTACTTATATTGAGGGAGGCTTAGACTTCATTTGCTTATGCTATATAGTAAAAAGGTATCCCGTGTAACGCCCCGTATCCGGAAAAGTCATTATTGATGGTCCAAGACCATACATATTAATAGATATAACTGTTATTTATTTGCTGACTAGGCAGATTGGCTGAAAATAATATAACTATACTTAACAATAAAACACAAGGAAAAGCCCACATGCGGCGAATATTTTTGTTGCCCTTGGAAAAAGGAGAAGTCCCACCCCTATTAACATAGGAATTATAACTGGAATGAAAGGTATGATCCATGAATGGTATGTATATTCCACAAAAATAAATAAAAATATTTTATTCTTAGTTAATTGTTTCTGATTCATCAGCTCTTATTTTTATTAAAGGAGTCGGTTAAAAAAAAAAAACTAAAATAAGATATGTAAAACTAAAATAAATATTTTATATTCTTAATTATTCTAAATCTTTTTTCCAAATACTTCAAACAAAAAAAAAATATTTCAAATCAAGAAGTTCGAATTGGTCAAATGAGATGATCAAGTTACCATTGCTTGGGATTTGACAGAGACTAAAGCATCGGAATATGAAACGCAACATAACCCCCAGCCCCCGGCAGTTCATGATAGAAAGTATGCAATATGCGTATAATAGTATGCAATAATTGCAGTAGAAAATTTGTTCAATTATGGATTGTTTTAGAATAAACTAAAATCCAAAATTACTTTTCATAACATTAGCATCTATGCTAGTTCAGTATCCTTTGAAGAACATAACCTTAAACCAAAAGAAGTATTGTACCAAGTGAGGATTTGAAGGGGACTCAAGTACTACCATTGAAGCAATATCCAACTCATCCATAGCACAGGACTGGACCATGAACCCCATCATCAGCGATATCAAACACCATCTACTCATTTTCAAAGAATGGAAGGCCAGAAAAACTCATCGTTCAAATAATTACAATGGGCAATGGCGATTCAAGCCTTTGAGAATATTCCACAAATCCTATTACCAACTTCTTTGTTGCGGGAAAGACCCCACCTTCTCTATCTATATAGTTTAATCACTACTGTTTATTTACTTTTGGTGTACTTTGATTTTTAATATATAATAGCTGTCAACTTGTTCAAAAAAAAAAAAAAAGGTGAGGACTTGAATCTAAATTTCTAACTAAAAAGTCATACGTAACCTCGAAATTTATAACTGGAACACTCAACTAAGTGAGGATTTGAACCTAAATTATGCTTGAATGCCTAACCCCGAAACTTTTCATGATTAGCACTCTAAAACATGACCTCACAAACATGTTCAATTGCTAATCTCACTTTAAAATATCCAAATTTGAATATGACCATAATTAGAAAAATCTTTATAAAAAAATCATCAAAACCATGACTCATTCTTTGTTTCCCTTTGTTCATTACAACCTAGCACTGCATGGCAAGCAAAGGTTTTTGTATACTCATGACCAAAATTAATCCAGCAAGTGTCAAGATCAAGCACTTACATCGAGCTTAAATATACATGGAAAGGGAAACCATTTAATAATAATAAAAAAAAAAATCTAGCCTTTGCCAAAACATGAGTATTGCAAAACTATGCAAACTATCTTCTATATATTTTCAAGATCCTCTAATACCAATTTATAATCATAGGGCACTCTGTAACTACTCAAGTACAAGTAATAATACTCCCATCGGGAATCGTTACCACTATTACTTTTGGAGAAATATTTTGGTTTGCAAACTACATATTTGTACAAACGTTGTAGACATAAAAGGCCATGGTGCACGCTAATCAAACAGTGCACAAGCTGTAAACATTAATAGCTTGACATTATCTCACATTGACAATACTGAAATACTACAATTAACCATAGTTAAACTAATCTTAACTAAGGTCAAAGCTCAAAGATATAAACATCTAGAGAAATACCAGTAATAACTCCAACTTCTTTTGTCTCTAAAGTGTAGGTTTCTACATCTCCCAGAGTGACCGCATACAATCAAGCTAGTACTTGGGGTCTTGGATTTGGTTTGCATCAAAGTTGGGGTAGTTTCACTTCCTTGAGCATTATTGGGCTAGTCTCTAATCATTTGGCTTGGCTGACCATACTTGAAACAGACCCTTATAGCGAATATACATTCGCCCCATGTTTTCGACCACACTTCCCATATACGAGTAGTATAGTTGGCATTTGTTCCCCAATCACGATGCCCTTTTCTTTTATTAGCTCCGGTTATCATCCTTTTTTTTTTTTTTTTTTTACTTACACTTGCAACATATGGGAAGGCTCTATTTCTCTTCGAATTAATTTGGGTAGTTACGCCCATCTGCTCGGCTTCGGCAATTGCTATCATGTTAACTAGCTCTTTGTAAATTTCAATTCGAAAATAGGCCACCTGGTTGTGGATCCTCGGCTGCAAGCCCCCTTGAAATTTTTGTTCCTGCATATTCTTTGTGCCAATCAAATGAGGCGCGAATCTTTCAAGCTCCATAAATTTGGCAATATACTGCTCGACCGACATGTTCCCTTGTATTAATGACATGAATTCTTGTGCCTTATATTGTTTAAGAATATTACAAATTGTTAAATAACTTGAACGAATAACAATGTTAGAACAATTGAATTACATTTAAAAAAATAAAAGTAAAAACATAAGAGATCATTTGAGAACTCCGTCCAACTCCAAGTGGCATCATAAAACTTGAAAACAAAAGGTAAAAAAATGAGGATATGAATGATATGATATCTCAAAAAGAAAAGAATGTCAATTAAGAAATGAAAATAACATGAGTACAAACTATAAATAATAAATTAAAAGATTAATGGTGTATAAAAGTCAAACTACCAATACTGCGGCCATTGTAGATTGAGATGAGTCTCTTTTCCTAAAGTTTTCCATACAACATTGAAATCACAATCTAGTTTAGGGTTTCAATTGTGAAACCTCAAAATAGATTAGGTTAGAGGTTTCAAATTGAACCCCTAACCTAATTTATGGTTTCAATCCGAAACCCTAAATTAGTTTAGGGGTTCGGATTGAATCCCTAGATTATTTAGGATCTTGAATTTGACACTCTAAGAGCCGGTTTGGATTCGGAAAGCATCTCATCTTTTCTCATCTCATTATTACAACTTTCCCAAATTTTCATATAAAATATAGTAAATAATTCAATTTTTTCAAATCCCAAAAAAATAATTATATTAAAAATAATATTCTAACAATATTTTATTCTACTATTCACAAACCACCTCAACTCATCTTTGAATCCAAAAAGGACAAAAAATAGTATAGAAGTTAAATCCGAACCCCTAAACTAATTTAGGTTTTCAGATTGAAACTCTAAAATTTTTCCTAAAAATAAAACACCAAAAGTCTAACCTAATCACACAATCCAACTTCACAGTATCCAAAACATAATCCCATCATCCATCGAAAATATAAAACAATTCATATTTCAGAATCTCAAACTTAGGGCCTCGAGATACTTACAAAGTGAGATTGAGAGAAAATGAAATCTACGACAACGACGATATAAGCTACAATGACGTTGCGACTGAGTGAGAGAGTTTGAGAGAGAGAGTCTAAGGGGTTGTTTGGAAATAATTTTCATCTCATCCCATCTCATCTTCTTCCCAAACATAACTCAAACGCAAACAATTTCAAACTAATCATTATAACTTTTTCAAATTAATCATTTCAGATTTTCCAAACTTCCAAACAAAACACAAAAAAATAATTCAACTTTTTCAAATCTAAAAACAAAAATAATATTAAAATATAATATTCTTACAATATTTAACTTTATAATATTTTTTATTCAATTTTTTCTATGTCATTTTTCAACACCTAGTAAATACTTAATTCAAACTATCTCACTATTATTCACAAACCATCTTAATATTATTCATAAAATTCTCATCTCTTCTCACTTCTCATGCGTTCCTTAAGAGAGGCATGAAAAAGAACACATAGATGCAGAGCAGGGGATGATTAAACCTAAAATGAAATGACGCCGTATAAACTCTTCAAAACGACGTTGTTTCATTACAAATCTTTTTTCTTTTTAATATATATATATATATATATATATATATATATATATGGGCCAAGCGAGCAAGTGAAATCTGAGCAAGGCAGAAGCCTAGCCCAGCACCCGTCCCAGCCTTTCACAATGGGCGGTTGCCCGCTTGTTCACCTGCCCATCTACTTGCATGATGCGGGAGGACAACCTTGCCCACCCCAGGCAGGGGTCGAGTGGGTGGGCAAAGTAGTACTCTGCCCCCAAGCCTAAGCTGTACCACTACCACGAATATATCCCCACCATCGTATTCTTTGCTCGCTAATCCACCAACTACCATCCACTGCTTATTTCCGGCCAATGTGCAGGGGAGGTTTGTGGCGCCCCCAATCCCCCTTATAAAAATACACAGGGATTGAGACGCCAGGATGGTGACAACACGGTCACACATCCCAACGAAGTGCCAGTGTGTGTAAATGCAACAGTGTTCAAATAAAATAACGCAGCGGATAGTCGACTAAGTACCAGAATTTAATTACAATCAAACATCAGTAAAGATTTAAATAGCAATTATACAGTCATCCCTGAAAATATTTTACAATAGTTCTAAATGTACAAACGAGTGATCCTAGATCACTCCTCAGGCGGAGCCGTCTCCTCCGGCTCGCCCTCCTCCTCCTCAGCATCAAAATCTGCGACACCACAAAATGGTCTCGCAGGTAAGTATAACCCAAACAACAATATAATACAAAATGTATTAAATGCAACTAACATGCATGCACATGAAAACATACATTTTCCACAAAACATTATTTTCCCGAAAATGATAAATTTCCAACACACACCAAAATCCCATTTTGGTCCAAATTATCCGTAAATCATTTTCCCAGAAAATGATTTACCCAAAAATCAACTCGCACTATTTTCCCAGAAAATAGTGCATTAATCCCAAATGCACCATGCATTATTTCCATATGCACCATGGTCTCCCCTATGGACCATCCGCACGTCCTGGCTTCGCAGCGGTGCTCAGTTCCGCGCCCAGCGCGTACGTGGCCAAGCACTCACACTACGCAACGAGCGATGCCCAGTTCCGCGCCCAGCGCGTACGTGGCCAGACATCCTCTAGTCCCCGCCAGCAGAAGGACCACGGAGTCGGCACGAGACCATCTCGTCCGATCCCATTGTCGCCCGGCGACAACCCAGGGGACGTTACTCAGTATATTCCGCTCCCGAGTAACCAGAGGAGCTCCACCGAGTTAATGCCCCATCTCGGCTTGGGGTCGTGATACACACGCACCAAAAATATCATCACATAAAATCATAGCTTTTCAAATCACATGAACATGAATGCAATACACGAAAACCCAGTTTTCTTTTACAAACATGATCATGCATGAAATAATGAAATGCACATGCACCAACACAATATCCAAACCAACAAATCCAACCAACCCATCAACAACAAATATCCAATCAACCAAATCAACCAAACAACTCCAATCACAAATCCATCCGACCCCCGAACTCCTCGGACTCAGTCCGGCATGCCAAAAACACAGTGAAATGGGTTAGTGCAAAAATACATTTAAATTACGAAAGTTCTTTGGAGAAATACTTACGGTGCAATATAATAATTTTCCGAGGATCGCGAAGTAGAAAAAGGCGACGTTTGAGCAACACCACAGTGTAAAATACACTGTGGCCGTGGGTCACAAATACCCATTTTTCAACGAGGACAAACGAAGACCCAAGTTTGATAGGGTAGGGCCTAGGGAGGTCGGTGAAGCTAGTGGTGGTGGTGGTTTGCCGTGGGTGGCGGCGCAAGGGGCGGTTTTAGGCCCGAAAAGTGCAAATCGGAGATGGACTTGGTGGGGCTTCACCGGTGACGGATCGGAGCTGGGGTTGGGTCCAATGGGTTGCCAAGAGGTCGAGGATGAAGTGGTAGGAAGATGGTGGCCGGAGGTGGCGCGACGGCGGCGCTGGAACGAAAGTGACGCCGCGGCTTGAATGGGCTCGTGGTGGCTAACGGCGGCGCGAATGGAGCTGGAAACGGAGGTGTGGCGTCGCCGGTGGCTGGGGAAGCTGGGGAGCCGGGCGGTGTCGACCACCGCCGGCGCACGGCGGCGGGCTGGGGGAGAGATGGATGCACGGCGAGAGAGAGAGAGTGAGAGGGAGCTGGGTCCGCGCGCGAGGAGGGGAAATAAGGAGGAAAAAAAAGAAAAGAAAAAAAAGAAAAGAAAGAAAAGAAAAGAAAAGGAAAAGAAAAAATAGAGGGAAAAGAAATGAGGTCCAATCCTCATAACTTGGGTCACAAAAATGATCCAACGGAAACGATTTCAAAACCTCAAGTTAAATAAAATAATTTAAACGTAATGGTAAAGTCAAATTGAAATAATTAAATCCCACGGTAATTAATTAAATATGAAAAACAATTTAAATGCACAACAATAAATAAATATTAAGAAAGCACATAAAAATTAATTTCCACCAATTAAAATCATAGAAATAAACTCATTAAAAACCCAACCAATTTTAAAATACGAGAATAAAATTTAAATAAATAAAAATAATCCTTTAGTAAAAATACACTAAAATGCGGGGCGTTACATCCTCCCCCCCTTAAATAAAATTTCGTCCTCGAAATTGGCAAGGTCAACATTAAGACTAAGACAGGAATAAGATTCAACTAAGAGCAGACTAAGAACATACCGCCAAAATAGTCCGGCAAGGCCACTCTATAAGCAACAAGCGCAACCTTCTCTACGATCTGAAAATGGCCAACATATCTTGGACATCAACAATCGCCCAAATTGAGTTCTTCCCACTAGGAGTCCTCGGCAACCCTACCACAAAATCCATAGAAATATCATCCCACTTCCACTCTGGAATAGGGAGAGGTTGAAGTCTACCTTGATGCTCAACCTTAACTAGACGGCACGTGGTACATTTCTCAATGAACATGGCAATATCCAATATACTCGTTTTAGTCCCCCAATGACACATCACGACCAGTATTCCTAGAGTGACTGCTATCCAAAAATCTCATTTCCTCGAGAACCTTAATACAACATCCAATAAATTCCAATGATCAAAAGCCCTTACAATAATATGTGCCAACTGCAATCAACTCCTATGCTCCAACTTCTAAACCTTTATTGAATTCTACTATTGGAAACCTAATAGCCACTTCCAATGTTAACCATCAATAACAAATTGCACAACCAAATGATTAATCTCCAATTACAAATATCTTCTCAAAATTCAAGTCACCGTTAATTCTTCAAATCAGCACAACTTGAATTCCTGACTACAACAAAAATACCACGCTTCTGCTGCGCACTCTGATTCGCCACATGCATAAAACATTACGTTCTCATGAAACTAACACCATCGAGTACAAGGTGGCTCCACCCTACTAACCAAAACCCTTATCACAATTTGGTAGAAAAACACTCTCTCTCCCAAAACCACGAGTTATAACTCAAATTCCTCAATTAACTTCTGCTGCCTTGATCAAAATCAAATTCAAAAAAAAAACAACCATAATCAAAGACAGAAACCCAATATCAAACAACCTCAGCATCCCAAATTGAAAATAACCAACCTCAACCCAAAATACACTCATCTCTTCTAAGATAAGAAACATACTTTAAAAGACTCAATTCCAACCTAGCGAATCAAAAAGAGTGCCTAGAGACTTCTACCTAACAACCTAAACCCGAAAGCTCACCAACTACATTCTAAACATCCTCTAATCTAACGGTGACTAAACTCACAGCGAACCACCATTGACTTCACCAAAACATTAACAAAACTTCCTTGGTAACTCGCCCACCTATTTCTACTCCAATAAGCTAGTATTAACACAACTAGTTCCTTCAATAGCACATCACTATTAAACCTCAGGGCAAACCATACTGATCAAATCTTCAATCTACCCAAAGCCATTGCAAAGCACCCAAGGATCCTAATGCTTTATTACCCCCACATACTTGATCATATTATCCACTGTTGATGCCTAAGCTTCAAATATCTTTTCATATACCATACGTGACATCCCATCAATCTCTCTTCAAGTTAAATAACAATGTCCTTCATTCAACCAACTAGATGCTCAAACTCCAAAGAAAGTATAACCTTAAAATTTAAATTCCTAGGTAACCTCAAGTCACAATTAATTCCTGAAGATAATCACAATAACTATTCCCAACCATGATTCATTGAGTAACCCACTTCAATTGCACACTTCGATCGACTCACCAAAAACTCCAAGCCAAAGTCTCTTGAATTACTACTATTGTGTTGACTCCTCTTCCACACCAACCAAAACCACTTCTTTCAAACCAAATGAGACTAGGACCAATACTCTCTGAAATCCATAACCACTCACCACTACTATACATCAATCTTACGCACCCTTAGCCAAAACCAATAATCCTCCAAACGTGCAAGTGATCCTCATTACCATTTCCATCACTAAACCTATATCCTCGAAATCAATAAGAATCATTTCTTAAATCGTCACTATCTATTATCCTTAAAATTGGTATAAATTAAATCCTCAACCTGACACTGTAACCTCATGCTAAAAATAATTATTAACCGAACTAGATCAATATCTTCCATCTCCAAAGAAATTCTCCCCTAAAAATTCTCATATCAGTAACTTAACTCAGATCAATCCTATTTTAATTCAGCCGTTCAACTCTGCAATTCTAAAACCTTAACCCAGATATAAATCATTTCCTGAAATCCTCAAGATTGATGAACTCAAATCTAAAACATTCTCCTTATAAAACTTGTAAATTCTAAAACCCCAAATGTTATCAAATTGCTTATCGAGGTCGGCAAGATCAAAAACTTCTAGTCTAAGTAATCTCTTAATTGCTTGTTGAACCTACCAGCTTAAATCCCATTAACTTATTTTCAAAAAACTATGGGGCCACAAACCTTAGATGAACTTCTCATAAATCTAACATTGACATTCGTTGAACTTACAACCCCCTACCCCAAAGACTCATTACCTAAATTCTACGGAACCTAAATCCTCAATTATCCTAAGCAATTAAAAACTATTCCCCTCCTTAGCAGCAACTTGAATACCTAATCCAAAGAGTTCTCCCAGATCCTGATATTCGAGCCTTGATATTAAAACAACCAATCACCAAGAGTTCAGGCCTACTATACCAATATTTAAGCCTAACAATGGCCTTCTCAGTCGTACCATCTTCCTGTCATAACATAACCCTTAACCCGCCTTTCAATTTCGAACAAAACCAAATAAAATTCCATAAATAAAATAACATACGACAAAATGCATAAAACCAATGAAGTAGTTCACCATAAAATAAATATAACAATAAAATAATCCGCCATAAAATAAAACAATTAAATTAAAATGACATACAAATAAATAAATAAACAATGAAATTATTATACAATAAAATAAATAAACAACAGAATTATTATACAATAAAATAAATAAAGCCAATAAAACCATACTCAACCAAGGGTAAACACTAATTAAAGCAATAAAATCAAATAAATCAAATAACATCAATTAACATAAAATAAAATAGCAATAAACTCATAATATAAAATAAATAACTTAACTTACACCACTTAAACAAAAATTTTATTATTTTAAAATAATAAAAATAATTTTCTGGTACTATCCTAAGGGACATGTGGTTTTACCCAGAGCCGAACTGCTCTTATACCACCTGTGGCGCCCCCAATCCCCCTTATAAAAATACACAGGGATTGAGACGCCAGGATGGTGACAACACGGTCACACATCCCAACGAAGTGCCAGTGTGTGTAAATGCAACAGTGTTCAAATAAAATAACGCAGCGGATAGTCGACTAAGTACCAGAATTTAATTACAATCAAACATCAGTAAAGATTTAAATAGCAATTATACAGTCATCCCTGAAAATATTTTACAATAGTTCTAAATGTACAAACGAGTGATCCTAGATCACTCCTCAGGCGGAGCCGTCTCCTCCGGCTCGCCCTCCTCCTCCTCAGCATCAAAATCTGCGACACCACAAAATGGTCTCGCAGGTAAGTATAACCCAAACAACAATATAATACAAAATGTATTAAATGCAACTAACATGCATGCACATGAAAACATACATTTTCCACAAAACATTATTTTCCCGAAAATGATAAATTTCCAACACACACCAAAATCCCATTTTGGTCCAAATTATCCGTAAATCATTTTCCCAGAAAATGATTTACCCAAAAATCAACTCGCACTATTTTCCCAGAAAATAGTGCATTAATCCCAAATGCACCATGCATTATTTCCATATGCACCATGGTCTCCCCTATGGACCATCCGCACGTCCTGGCTTCGCAGCGGTGCTCAGTTCCGCGCCCAGCGCGTACGTGGCCAAGCACTCACACTACGCAACGAGCGATGCCCAGTTCCGCGCCCAGCGCGTACGTGGCCAGACATCCTCTAGTCCCCGCCAGCAGAAGGACCACGGAGTCGGCACGAGACCATCTCGTCCGATCCCATTGTCGCCCGGCGACAACCCAGGGGACGTTACTCAGTATATTCCGCTCCCGAGTAACCAGAGGAGCTCCACCGAGTTAATGCCCCATCTCGGCTTGGGGTCGTGATACACACGCACCAAAAATATCATCACATAAAATCATAGCTTTTCAAATCACATGAACATGAATGCAATACACGAAAACCCAGTTTTCTTTTACAAACATGATCATGCATGAAATAATGAAATGCACATGCACCAACACAATATCCAAACCAACAAATCCAACCAACCCATCAACAACAAATATCCAATCAACCAAATCAACCAAACAACTCCAATCACAAATCCATCCGACCCCCGAACTCCTCGGACTCAGTCCGGCATGCCAAAAACACAGTGAAATGGGTTAGTGCAAAAATACATTTAAATTACGAAAGTTCTTTGGAGAAATACTTACGGTGCAATATAATAATTTTCCGAGGATCGCGAAGTAGAAAAAGGCGACGTTTGAGCAACACCACAGTGTAAAATACACTGTGGCCGTGGGTCACAAATACCCATTTTTCAACGAGGACAAACGAAGACCCAAGTTTGATAGGGTAGGGCCTAGGGAGGTCGGTGAAGCTAGTGGTGGTGGTGGTTTGCCGTGGGTGGCGGCGCAAGGGGCGGTTTTAGGCCCGAAAAGTGCAAATCGGAGATGGACTTGGTGGGGCTTCACCGGTGACGGATCGGAGCTGGGGTTGGGTCCAATGGGTTGCCAAGAGGTCGAGGATGAAGTGGTAGGAAGATGGTGGCCGGAGGTGGCGCGACGGCGGCGCTGGAACGAAAGTGACGCCGCGGCTTGAATGGGCTCGTGGTGGCTAACGGCGGCGCGAATGGAGCTGGAAACGGAGGTGTGGCGTCGCCGGTGGCTGGGGAAGCTGGGGAGCCGGGCGGTGTCGACCACCGCCGGCGCACGGCGGCGGGCTGGGGGAGAGATGGATGCACGGCGAGAGAGAGAGAGTGAGAGGGAGCTGGGTCCGCGCGCGAGGAGGGGAAATAAGGAGGAAAAAAAAGAAAAGAAAAAAAAGAAAAGAAAGAAAAGAAAAGAAAAGGAAAAGAAAAAATAGAGGGAAAAGAAATGAGGTCCAATCCTCATAACTTGGGTCACAAAAATGATCCAACGGAAACGATTTCAAAACCTCAAGTTAAATAAAATAATTTAAACGTAATGGTAAAGTCAAATTGAAATAATTAAATCCCACGGTAATTAATTAAATATGAAAAACAATTTAAATGCACAACAATAAATAAATATTAAGAAAGCACATAAAAATTAATTTCCACCAATTAAAATCATAGAAATAAACTCATTAAAAACCCAACCAATTTTAAAATACGAGAATAAAATTTAAATAAATAAAAATAATCCTTTAGTAAAAATACACTAAAATGCGGGGCGTTACAAGGTTTATGTGCCACCTTTATTCATTAACAATTTGGTTCTTTCATCCCATTTTTGAGAAGAAAAACAAGTACGCCACTATCTTCAATTAACATGGGTTTATATGTGCTTTTCTTTTATCTAGAGTTGGTATTTGCTCATGCTTTCCTATCTTTCGATGTAGCAATATATGGGAAGTGATAATCTCTATTTGTCAACTGATCAATACAATCAATCTCAACGATTTTATTATTATAAAAATAAGCATAACCTGAGTGCAAAAGTTGTCGATATGAGAATGTATTTAAGCTCGGTTGGATACAGAAACTACTTCATCTCATCTTATCTCATTATTATAATTTTTTTAAGTTTTCACATAAAATATAATAAATAATTTAATTTTTTCAAATATCAAAATAATAATAATATTAAAAAATAATATTCTAACAATATCTCATCTCATCTCAACTTATTATCCAAATGAGCCCTTAGTTACGAACTAAAGATAAATACAAGGAATTCATAAAAATCAAGACCACATAAATATACGGCCGACAGGTAATATAAATACGGCACGTATAGTAGTCCATATGAGAATGCATTTTATTCCACGAAGATTTTGCAATGTGATAGAGCAAATAGTGACTCAGCATCAAAGGAATCTTCTCCAACAAACTCGTACAGAGGACATGCTAGAATAAGTCTAGAAAATTCTATTGTACATAAATCATTTTCTTTCCATCTGAAATATAGACTAAATGAAGTCTGTAAATACAACATTGTGTTGGTCATATTGTATCAAGGAAATACAAGTTATGAAATGAATTCCATTTGGTCCAAATTCCTCTTTGTGGCATTTTATCAAATAGATATAATGCAACTATGTTTTTATATTTCTATCATAGTATCAGTCAGCCATTAGGACGTCCCTCCGTCTCTGTCTCGTTTCCTCATGGCTCTTCAAGCTCTTCCCAAACCTAACCCCAACATCACCTCTTCCGCCACCCATACCATCACAGTCAAACTTACCTCTAGCAACTATCTTCTTTGGCAAGCCCAGGTCATTCTGTTTCTCAAAGGCAATCAGCTCTATGCCTTTGTGGTTGGATCGTACCCCAAACCTCCTCCCACTATTGATGATGCTCCTAACCCCAACT
Organism: Juglans microcarpa x Juglans regia; assembly: GCF_004785595.1. Lineage (NCBI taxonomy): Eukaryota > Viridiplantae > Streptophyta > Magnoliopsida > Fagales > Juglandaceae > Juglans > Juglans microcarpa x Juglans regia. Next base: position 15,816,040 of record NC_054602.1, on the reverse strand, counting down.
ATGAAAAATGGGTTCTTTAGGATCAATTATTAATTTCTGCTCTTACTTCACTCTCACCGATAGTGTTCTTGCACATGTCTTAGGTCGGTCCACTTCTCATGACGTATGGACGACTCTCCATGGCCTCTTCTCTGCTCAAACCCATGCTCATCTCATGCAAACCCATCTCCAGTTGGCCACTCTAAAAAAGGGACATGAATCTATTACCGAGTACTTCAATAAAGCTATGACATTCTCTTCTTCCCTCACTGCCGCTGGTTTTCCTATCTCTTATACTGAGTTTAATGTCTATCTTCTGGCTGGCCTTGGATTTGACTATGAATCCTTGGTCACATCTATCTCCACTAGACCCGACCCAATCACCTCCTCTCAAATCTTCAGCTACCTTCTCAATCATGAATCACGCATTACTCATCAAACAAACTCTCTTCTCTCTAGCAGTCCACTAGCTGCGAACTCCACATCTTTTCGACCTCCCTTTTCTCCATTCCACCAAACCAAAGCTGTGGTCGTGGCTTTCGGCTTGGACGGGGTGGAGGACGTGCGTCTTCCTCTCCTAATTTCTTCCATTCACCATCTTCAAATTGCGTTATGTGTCAGGTTTGCCATAAGACGGGTCACACGACCTTAGATTGTCACCATCAATTTAATCATTCCTATCAATCTTCTCCCCCATAGTCCCTCTCGACAAACAACACCACTTATTCTCCCTCACCCAGTAGCCCGAACAGTTGGTTCCCTGATACTGTGGCCACCAATCATTTTACAGCTGATTTTCCTAACTTAAGTTTAGATTCTTCTCCGTATCAACGCACTGACCAAGTATGCATTGGAGATGGCTCTTCACTTCCCATATAGCACTATGGCAATGGCATCCTCCCCACCCCACATGGAAACTTTCTTATTCGTCATTTACTTTACGTTCCTTCCATTTCACGCAATTTATTATCCGTTTGCCACTTTTGTTTAGATAACAATGTATTCTTTGAATTTAATTCTTCTGGTTTTCTTGCGAAAGATTTGCGCACTCAGGCAATCTTCCTCCATGGTCCCGCTAAAGAAGGCTTATATATGTTTCCCAATGATGCCCAGGTTGTGTCTAACCCATCCAAACACGCCCTCATTGGCGAATGCACTTCCTCTCAAATTTGGCACGTGGAGTTTTTATGAGGCTTGGGCCTGGAGTACAGGCTTGGGCGAAGAGGCCCAAGCCGAAAGTTTACTTGACGTTCGTGCGATAGGTCACTCAAGCAAAGCTCATACAGAGAGTTCGCTTGACATTCACTTGAGCGAACATCAGGAGAGAGTTTGGTCGAGGCTCGCTCGACACTTCGCTCAAGCGAATAATACAATAATTGAAAAATTAGGACTTTTGAGTAATGTTAGATACAGTTGTGGAGTGCGTAATCGTGGCACAATCCTTCTGAAAATGCGTGAGGTCAATTTTTAAAAAATGAGTTTTTTTTTTTCAATGTAAGTTCTGTATTTACTTACTTTTTTCAAAGAGATTGCACGATTTTTGCGCACCCTATGACTATAAATATCATTTCTCTTTTGCCCCACAATGTACTTTGACATTCATCAAGAAAATAAAATCATATGCAGCTCTGTGAACATAAGTACGTTGGCGAACTATATAAATTTTTATGTCGTGTGTTTGATTTATTATTTTACTTTATTCCTAGATAATAACAATAATATTTACTCACAATCAAAGTAACCATAAAAAACGACTAACTATGCATTCCTAGATAATAACAATAATATTGAGAGCAAATATTAAATGAAGCCTCTTCCCAATAAATGGGCAAATTAAGATCAATTATATTATATAAAATAAAAGTCATATAAAAGGGCCGCGCGCATGTGACCCTTGATCTCTATAAGATCATTTGGGAGAAAATTACATGGTTAGAACACTTACATGCATGTGCCATCATGTGAATATTCTATATAAGTGCATGTGTGGCCATGGTGTGAATGTGCGCATCCAATCGATCTACATTCAACCTAGCTTGGTTTTAATGTGTTTAAACTCTCAAGATTAAAAATGGCTATACTATAAGTACTCACTACAAGGGAAGTGACTTTTCTCAACGATTATTTTCGCTGGGAAAAGTCCTATAAATCGCTACCATTGACTTTTCTCAGCGATTTCAATATCGCTACATGTTCACTAGTATTATCCCTCTGCTTTTGATCTACGCCAGTGGAAGCAAAAAATCGTTGGTAAAAATATTATGTTTTCTGGTGATTGTTTTTCGCCGCAAATCCTAAATAAAACATTGCAAATGCCTGTTTCGTTTGTCTATTAAATTGCTGGAAAAACCTTTTGCGGCGAATTATAGTTGTCACTAAAAGTTAACTAATTGCTACTAATAATGAGCTCTATTCCAACGACCAACTTAAATCACTGAAAAAACTATTTGCGGTGACTATTATTCGCGGCAAATACTACAAAAGTGTTGTTAAAAGAATATCTGGTGATATCATATTGCCAGAAATAAGTTTAATTAAAAAAGTTATTGTCGGCGAATTTTACTCGCCGGCAAAGATATTTCACAAAATAAAATAAAAAAATCTACAAAATTAACCTTGATGAACTATACCCAAGCTATACTTCATATTTGAGGCCCTTATATATAATATATGTATATTATAATAAGCCATATGATGAGAATATTCTTCATCTACTCAATAAAATCACAAAAGACTTGGGAAAATCCAAGAAATGCCAAAAAGAGCATGACAGCCACAACGATGGTAAGAGTCAGTCTTCTGCATAGCAGAACAGCAATAACAGAGACAGATAATGGAGAAGGTTAGACCAAAAAGTACAAACCAAACACAAGGGTTCCTCAGTCATTCGTTAAAATAAACAAAAAATTATACAACTATGAGCAGCAACGAAGAACTGGTTATGAGCATTCAACAATTCTAAGCATGTTGCTGACATTTTCACATCACCTCTCTAATTTGAAGAAAATAAATAAAGCTTACTTGAGCTGATGTTATGACACTATAACCCATATGATCAGCTAAATGCCTACTTTCCTCATGAAGATCTAAAATAGATACAAACAATAGCTTTGTGTTACTCACATCTCAGTAAAAGCTTAAGTATGATCTAAAACAGCAACAAGAAAAGTAAACGGTAAAAGTGCAAAGAAAAAAAAAAAGTAATATAGGATAAAGTGAGAAAGGGATACCATTAAAGTCAGTACCTTCTTAAGAACATTCTAAGCATGCCAAATATATGCTGTAATAATTATTACAACACTTATAAGTGCAGAAAATTAGTGGATTAGAAACTTACATGCTTCTATTACCAGTACTACTTACTTTCATTGCAAGCATATATTTTGCCTACCCAAGCATACTAAGGTGGGAGGGAGTTTGATAAAATTTATAGTACTTGCAAACTTTTTGTTTAGTACATTTGACATTAAATCAAAACATGCCACCTACCAATCTCAACTGTTAGAAGCAAGTTGATAAATAAGAACATAGAAGTTTGATTAAAAACTAGAAAAGCAGAATAAGCAACCAACCAAGAAACTCACTAAGTAAGACAAATATGAGCCTATTGAAACAAGGTTCAATAAAATGATACTCTGCAGTGTTTGTGATCCTGCATAAGCCTTCCAGCAAGTTAAAATCTAATTGTAGTTTATCATAACAATAATAAAACTTGAACATGGAAACTAGTTACATCTTAGGCACATGTTGAGCATTGACAACACTAGTGATCAATAATAAAAAAAAAAATGTTTAACAACAGTTCAATAAGATTTTATATTTGTGAAATTTGATTCCTTTAGAAACTATGGAATGGTTCTCCTTTGGAACTCTCCAAAAGAAGCACCTGGAATATCCACTTGCTTTCATGGTAATTTCCTCCATGCATTGCACTCATGTCACAACTTCTCAAGCTAATCAGAATCGGAGAATTTTGCACTAATGTGCTCAGCGATGCTACTACTTCCTCGGCAACACTGCCAGGAATCTAATAGTCAGATGTTTACATAAACAATTATTTGTTTATGTAATGATATACACAAGACAAAAATTATAAATATGAATTGATTAGGAAAACATAACCAAAAGTTCCCTAGAAAGTATAACAAAACAATCATGATTAACTACAAAGACCAAATCAAAGCCCAAATTGAGAAAGTCGTTGTCTTTCCTAATTGTTTATTTTCTTCATTGATTACAAATTAGAATACAAAGGGAAAAGAAATGGAATATTGCCAAAGCAAATGATTCAAAGAAAAGTACCTAATCATCTCTCTGAAAAGCACGATGTCCAGAATTATCCTTGAGTAGCTGCCTAGCAAATACAAAGATAATTTTTTATCCAAGTATCACATAAGCTGATAATTATATACAAGATTATGAAGATATTGAAATTTCATACAACGTAGCTGATGATTATATACAAGATTATGAATATATTGAAATTCCAGAACAATCAAATCATATTAGTGAAATAACTCAACATTATTTTTGGAAAAATAATGGGAATTGTTTTGTACAATTTTTTGATCCATTAGTATTAAAAATCAATTTTTACAACCAGCCAACCAATCAAAATTAATACATATAGTGATTAAATGGAGGAGGGGATGAATCCATGTGTTGCATAAAAAGACTCTCGATAAAAACTAGTGCAATTGCTTACCAATCCCACCCAACCCCTCCCTATGGTTTGTAGGATTTCTTGAATATATCTTTACCTGATTAAAAGGATGCATATGATGCGATAACTCATAGTATTTCTAGCATACATAATGACAATCACTTGTTGTGCAAGCATGTTGACCCATGTCAAACCCAAGAAGAAGAATATATTTCCATTGTGTGATATGATGACTTAATATATTTTACTTTTTATTAAACTAAATCATCCCAGTACAAGCTTCTCTCTGTTTATAAGTGCACTTTTTCAAGTGTTTTTAGCAAAAACTGATCCAGACAAACAGCTTCAGCTATACTTTCAGAATAGATACCACTTAAAATTATCAAATGCAACAACAAAATGCAAGGCATCGCAAACCATCTTCCTTACTTTTTGCAGCAAAGCCAGTTTCTTGGGTATCGTCACTGTCTAGAGCCAAGGCAGTAATTAAATTCAAAAAGTGGCTCTTCAAATGGTGAGCCTTTGAAGGATAGTTGGAGCACTCTTTGTAATAAAATCCAACATGAGGAACTAGAGGAAGCAGCTATAGCAACAAGGTTAATATAGTTAAGAAGAAACTCTTTGTGCATGGAAAACATCTCAGACATCCTAAAAAGTAAGGAAATAATAGCCAAGCCTGTTTCCAGGACAATATCAGTCATCACTTACTATCACCAACTCGAGTAAAATGGGAGATACAAACTCTGTAAACAATTAAGAATTTCTCCAAACCAATTAAGAGTTTTGCTTAATTGAAGATTAAAGCTACTTTCCTATATGCCGGTAAACAAAAACAGTGCTCTGTTCTAGGTTGGCTACCGGCATTGAAGGGGAGGTAGTGGAGCATGGGGGTGGCCATGTGACCTTGTGGAGGGTTGACTTGTGGCATTCTTGCGCTGTCGAGGAAGGCAGTGTAGGACTTTTACGAGGAGCTTTGAGTGAGATCTGTGAGGAGGAGAGCAGATCAACGGTGAGAGAGAGGGAAAGCTTCGGTGGAGGGGTTGGGAACCATTGGGGGATAGCTACGATGGTATATGGAAGTGGTGTGGTGGCTGAGGACGCGGCGGCACTGGGAACCCGAGGGAGAAAGGACTTCGATCGTGAAGAGTGAGGGAGAACTACAGGAGAGAGAAACTGCGAGGGAGGGGCTTGGTTGGGCTGGCCGGCGATGGTGGAGGTGGACGGTGAGGGTGGGTCAACGGCGTCGTGTAGTGGCTGCTATGTGGAGGCATGAAGAGTGGGGATCAAGGGAGAAGAGGATTGGGAAGAGACGGGAGGGGGGGAGAAGCGGCTGGAGGGAATTAGAGGAATGAGGGGAAAACGTGCGGGATTTAATTTTATTAGTTTTTTCGGCATTACTGATTCGCTGCTAATAAGAAAATGACTTTTACAACGGCACTATTCGCTAGGAAAAGTATCTATTGCAGTGAATTTAAAATCGCCGCAAATAAAAAGCCGCTACAGTTATAATATTTTATTGCAACGACATAAATCGCCGTAAAAAGTACAAAAAATCATCGCAGAAAGTCCTTTTTGCGGTGATTTTTTTTGCAGCGATCCTAAAATCGCTGGACAAAGCTTAATTTCTTGTAGTGACTGTTCAATATTAATATTCAATCTCCATATAAACCATTCTACATTGTTGTTTGGATGTCTTCTCGCACTATTCCAAATTACCGTTCGATGATGTCGATCTCATGCATGTTATTTTTTGAACCGTACACTAATTAAATTTAAATTGGCTTTATATAAATATATATATATATATATATATATAATGTCTACGGCCGGCCAGTCATATAGCTATTTAGGATGATGAGATTTGGCTATTTTAGATTTGGAAAATGTGATATAGTACTACATGACTCTACAACAATATTCTCAATGTCTCATGATCGATCTTACTTTATCTTGTTATGTTCATGTAATATTATTTACAATCTTTTAATCAGCTTTTTTTTATATAAGAAAAATATTCAAGGATTAATAACAGACAACATCACACCACTTAGCTTAAAGAGATATATAAGAGTGCGTTTATAGATATTGTTTTAAATGAGTGCTCGCATTCAAGGGATAAACTCGAGAGAATAATAAAGAGAGAGTGTACGTAGATCATACTTTTAAGTAGTAAATATTCTTTTCCTTAGAATTCAAATCTCTTAATTAGAATGAAAAGTCTAGTGGCTAGATCATATATTTCTTAACGTCTTCCTTAATATTTCTTAATATTAATACTCCGGCTATTCATTGGGATATGAGTGAAATTGGCACAAGATTACTCAAAATTAAAGAGCTACAACTATATATATATATATATATATATATATATATATATATTGTACGCGTGTATGCATGTATGTATGTATGTATCGTTAAGATAAATCATCAGTTATTTCTTCCAACAGACTAGAGGATGAGTCGACGAGTTAGGTGCTTATCAGGATGGAGTTGTAGTTGGCTTAATCCTATGTATATGTATGGTTATCCTTATCTCCTATATTTTAGGAGATTGTACATATCAGTTTGTTCATTGTAAATCTATACCTATACAATACACAAAGGCAGATAATTTATCCTTGCCAGCCTCTATTTTAATATTTCTTTCTTGTATATGTCTTCATGATGAAGTTGTCGGTGACGACAATATTAATGATCTCTTCATACATTAAAGTCAAATTCATAGTTGGATGACCAAATTATTATTATTTTTACACGGAAGGTGGGGGGTTTCGAATCTGGTTCCCCCATTTAGAGACCAGACCTTATGACATATGATCCAAAGAACCTTATAAGCATGACCAAACCATCTTTAAATGACTGGCTAGTATATGTAAAAGTGGCTAGATCTACCCAAATTAATATGCATGAACACAATTATTTTCAAATTATATAATAGCAATGTACTATATATATACCATTCTAATTTTTTTTATTGTATTAAAATTAGTATTAATATTATTCTGTGTTGTATTGGGTACAAAAACATCTAAGCGTATATAGAATTAATTACTGGAAAATATTTTGTCTATAAAGAAATTTTGTAAAAACAAACTTATAAACTATCGTAGTTTAATTTAATGCTTAATTATAAGATTTTTTTATTGTAAAGTAAATATTCATCCGACCATTTCAGTTTATAAATTTATGTTTAAGAAATCTCTTTAAACATTATGTAACATTTCTCCCCAATTATTATAAGGATGATATTAAAATATTTCAGTATTATCAGTACTACATATCCATCTACATTGTCACATGTTAATTATTATATATTATTATTATTATATGTATCAATAATTGAAGATATTCGGATAAAGTGTATTCTCTAAGTAATATCATTAAATGGTTACAACATAATAGCAACATAATAGACTATCACTTGACAATGCCAAGAGAAAGGACAACAATCACTACAAGAGATTGTGTTTTTTGAGACAAAAAATTGTCTGAAAAAACACAATTTTTGTCCCAAAATATATTTGTAGATGAAAAAATTTCGTCTCAAATTTGTCTCGGAAAAACCGTTTCAAAAAGTTTTTAGAGACGAAAATCAAAATTTGTCTCAAAAAATCATTTTTAAAGATGAAATTGGGCGAATCCAGTCGAAACCGTTCGTTAGTCTTATCGTTATTCGATTTAGCTCAAGAATAGTATGATGATGATGATGAGAATGGTTTTACGCAACGTCCTAAACCCCTCAAATATCCAGAACGTGATCCAAGAACTTGAGAAAGGATCTGAGCATCGTTGACAGATGATGCATCAGATGGATCCGCAACAGTTTCCTTAAGAGATATCATCTTGTCCTACAAAAACAAAAACATTAAAGTTAGTATAAGTAACAAAAATATTATGTGACAATGAAATTAAAAAAACTTAAACTTACATAATTTGCCTCTGTTTCGGGACTGGCCCAAACACCGTCATGATTTTTATGTGTTTTAGCATATAATTGGGTCAAATGATAGTCAGCAAGACTTTCTTCTTTCTGTAAAAGGAAAATCTATATTAGAACGTATATCAGAAAAGGTGTATTATATGTTAATAATTAACGGGCACTAAAATAACTTACCATTTTGTTAGACAAACAATGAAAAAATCGAGAACCTGCATGATGATTTATCTTTAAATTTGATCTATTTGCTTTATTCGTAGTACTCTGTTGCTAAAAGAAAAAAATATTAGTCTATATGTTTAATACATATGTGATATATTTTTAAAAAAAGATAGCAGCGATATTACCTAATAAGCAGGGTCTTCAAACATATCACAAACTTTCTCCGTTCGTTTAGTGGAATATTTTGGAATGGATTTTGGCGCGCCTCTATTGTAGTACTGAACTTCTTATAATGTGCATGGCGTCGACCTTTGTACCTCCGAAATGCATCGGACATCAGTTGCTCAACTGTTAATCAATTCTCTCTTAGGCCAAAATTATGCTCGAACTCATCATTTCAAAAATTATAAACAATTGCTATAACTACAAAATAACTTGAAAGTAACATATTATATACTTAGTTGCTTGAGATGTAGGTTATTACCAAACAACGGTTTTTTATGTGGTCTTTCACATCTTGGAGAACTTTAGACCAAGAGGATGTAGCAATCGGTGCATACGTGCGAGTAAGTATACCAACATAAGAAGCAAGCCACGCTGCCGAATCTCTGGAGCCACCGGTGTGATCATCAGGAATGTCAACTTTGATTTTACCAACTTTCATTACTTTCTCTATGCAGACACCCCTCGTAGCGCCTCTACCTCGACGCTTGTTTACAATAGCTATATATATAGTAATTAAAGCATAACTTTTTAATTAAATTCATTTATTTTATAGATATATTACTTAAATTGAGCATAAAATATGATATCTAATTTGATAAAATACCTTGTTCTGGACTTGGTGATTTTGGCTCACTATTGATGACAAGTGAACCACACGGGGAGTCAATAATGGATGAGGATTTCACACGTGTTGCTTTGTGTTTGGGAGGCATATCTATTTGAAATTGTAACAAATTATTATTCAAACAATCATTAAAGATATTTACATGTTAATATTACTTACAAAAATTCATGTTTGAAATTTATTCACTATCCGTTTTGCTGGACCAGTCGCCCTCATCCTCACTTGACACTTCAGTTGATTCATCTTCTTCCAATGTTTCACCCTCAATTACTTCGGGTTGAACATCTTCTCTATGCAATGGAACCATATCATATTGGTTTAAATCAACAAATAGATTGATGCCTACTTCACTTTCTTGATATGCTTCTTCATTTGCTGGACTATCAACTTCTTCATGTGGTTCGTCTGCCTCTGGAATGTAATCATATATATTTCTTGGTGCAAACTTCTCCACTACCCGCCATGGGTTTCAGTACTCCAGATCATCTAAATAAAAAACTTGATTTGCTTGGCAAGCGAGAACGAAATGATCGTTCTCATACAATGTACAAGATGTATGAGACATCCCATGTCACGCACTCCCAACCTAGGATTTGAGACATCCCACTAATTACATTTAAACAACCAGACCATATATCCCCCCACATACTTTAACGCTATGATATTTTCCACAATTCCGTAGAAGTCAATATTATCATCCCCATAGCTTCCTTCGACTACGACCCCACAATTTTGAGTTTTTCTATATCCTTTTCTATCAGTTGTGTGAAATCTATATCCACGCATCAAACATCCTGAGTACTGGAAAGCCCATTTGGACGGACCACATGCTAGAGCATACAGTTCTGGTGAGATTTCTGATGAATTTTCACCATATTTCAATGCAACCTATATTAATAAATATTATTATACACAAAAAAGTAGAGTTTAGTGATATGAAATTCGTATCATAAAATAGAGCTTAATAGTAATACTGTAACACCCCGTATTTTAGTGTATTTTTATTGAAGGATTATTTTTATTAATTCAAAAATTTATTCTCTTGTTTTAAAATTATCGGATATTTTAAATGGTTTATTTTATGATCTTTAAAGTGTGAAAAATTAATTTGATATGTTTTCTTAATATTAATTATTGTTATGCATTTAAATTGTTCTTTATTTTAAATTAATTGATTGTGGGGTTTAATTATTTTATTTTCATTGTATCATTACGTTTAAATTATTTTACTTGATTTGCTGTTTTAAAATCTTTTTCGTTGGATCATTTTTGTGACCCAAGATATGAGGATTGGACCTCATTTCTTTCCCTCCATTTTCTCTTTCCTCTCTTTTTTCTTTTTTTCCTTTCCTTTCTATTTCTTTTTCTCCTGCTTCCTCTCCCACGGGGCGCGACCTCTCCTTTCTCTCCCGTGCGCTTCTCTCTTTCCACCCAACCCACCGCCGTCGCTCCGCCGTGCGCGACACCGCCCCTCCCATCAGCTTCCCCACAGGCCGGCGACCACTCCCTGTCAATCTCAGCTCCCCCATCGCCGCCCTTAGCCTTCACGCGCAACACCCAGCCGCGGCGCATCTTGAGCTCCAGCGCCGCCGTCGCGCCACCTCCGGCCACCATCTCTTCACCACTTCATCCCCGACCTCTTGGCAACCCAATGGACCCAACCCCGGCTCCGATCCATCACCGGTGAAGCACAACCAAGCCCATCTCTGATTTTGACATTTTTGGCTTAAAACCACCCTTTGCGCCGTCATCCAAGGCAAACCACCACCACCATTGGCTTCACCGACCTCTCTAAACCCTACCCTATCAATTTCGGGTCTTGGTATATCCTCGTTGAAAAGTGGGTTCTTGAGACCCACAGCCACAATGTATTTTACACTGTTTTGTTGCTGAGCCGCTACCTTTTGCAACTCCGTGGTCCTCCGGAAATTATAATATAGCACTGTAAGTATTTTCTCAAAAAACTTTCATGATTTAAATGTATTTTTACACTAACTCATTTTAACTGTGAACTGGTTGGTTATGCCGGACTGAGTCCGAGGAGTTCGGGGGTCGGATGCATTGCGGATGGAGTTGATTGTATATTTGGTTTGTGATTGGATTGTGTTGACATTGTTGGTTGTTGGATATTGATGTCGTGTTTTGTTCACTACATTTGCATGCATGTTCAAGTTTGTAACTGAAAACTGGGTTTTCGCATAATTGCATACATGTTCATGTGTTTATTTGAAAATTGGATTTTTATGTGAGAAATGATTTTTGGGTGTGTTTGAAACGACTAGATTGATTGGTTTGAGAAAAAAGAAAGAGACTGTAGGGATGGTGGTAAGCAGCGACGGTGGTAGAGTCCCGCCTGTGATTCCTGCCTACGGTGCACGTGATAGGGATGGTGGTAAGCAGGGATGGGGGTTGTGTCCCACCTGTGATTCCCGGCTACGGTGCACGTGGTAGGGATGGTGGTAAGCAGGGATGGTGGTATAGTCCCGCCTGTGATTCCCGCCTATGGTGCACGTGATAGGGATGGTGGTAAGCAGGGATGGAGGTTGTGTCCCACCTATGATTCCCGGCTACGGTGCACGTAGTAGGGATGGTGGTATAGTCCCGCCTGTGATTCCCGCCTACGGTGCACGTGATAGGGATGGTGGTAAGCAGGGATGGTGGTTGTGTCCCGCCTGTGATTCCCGCCTACGGTGCACGCGGTAGGGATGGTGGTAAACAGGGACGGTGGTAGAGTCCCGCCTGCGATTCTCGGCTACAGTGTCCGATAAATGGTTTGTTTTGTGTGAATCATTTTCTGAAAAAATGACAGACTATGTTTTTGGGCGAAAATGAGATTTTGGCGTGTGTTGGAAATAATCATTTTTGGGGAAAAATGGTATTTTATGGTTAAGTGGATTTTGTCGTACGAATGCATGTTGGTTGCATTAATATGTTTTTATCTCGAGAGTTGTTTGGTTTATACTTACCTATGGTACCATTTTATGGTATCGCAGATTTTGATGCAGATGAGGATGACGAGCCTTAGCTTGGCTCCGTTGGTGGTGTGAACTGGGATTACTCCTGTTTATCGAGTTTCGTTTTTTATCAATTTATGCGTTGCCTTTGTAATATATTTGGGATGACTGTATAACTCTTTAAAGGTAATTTATTTTGAATATTTGTATTTAAATTTCTGGTACTTAGATGACTTATTTATATTATCTGCTGCGATTTTTATTGTGCACTCTTGCATGTTGCACACACTTGAGCACATTTCGTTGGGATGCGTGACCCTTGCTGTCATCATCCTGACGTCACGATTCTCTTGTTTTTGTACATGGGAGTCGGGGCGTCACAGGTGGTATCAGAGCAGTTCGGCACTGGGTAAACCCACATGTCCCTTAGGTGAAGTACCAGAAAATTTTAAATAGTGATTTAAAATTATTTTGTTGGAAGTATGTTATTGTAATTGGGTTATTTATTTTATTGTACATTACTTTGTTTGTTTATTTATTTTATTTTATGTTGTTTATTTTATTTAGCTATTTTATTTTACGGTAGGATATTTTATTTGTTTTAATTATTTTATTGTTTACTACGTCATTTGTTTTATTGATTTTGTTTTATGATATTTTATTTTGTTGGTTTTATTTTATTTTATTTTATTTTATGTTATATTGTTGTATTTCAAATTTATTTTGCTATAATTATATTTTAATTTGTTTTGAATTGGAAGTGGGGTTAAGGGTTACGCTATGGCAGGAAGATGGTACGGCCAAGAAGGCAAGCTATTGAGTCCGAGGATGAATTACCGAGAGGTGATGGGAATTATGCCATGGCGAGGGCGTTGAATAGGATAACGGAGTTCCTCCAACAGAATTTTCGACCACCGCAAGGAGATCTTAATAGAGCGGTCCAAGTTGGGTGCACCTATTAGCGCTTTCTAGCGCATAGGACCCCTACCTTCACGGGTGAAGAAGATCCACTTCGGGCCGGGAGTTGGATTGAAGACCTCGAAAGGACATTCGAAGTTAGTGGTTGTACAGAGGCCCAGAAGGTGTTGTATGGGGGTAACCTGTTGCAAGGTGAAGCAGCTAATTGATGGAAGACTAAGCGGGAACTTCTAAATATGGAGTTGGGATCTTTTGCGGCTGTGTCTTCGCAGCGCTTCGAGAAAGAGTTTGACGATCGCTTCTTTCCTTTTTGTGAGACGGCAAAAGGCTCGGGAATTCAATAAAATGGTCTAAGGGGAAATGACTGTCGAGCAATACGCCAGAAAATTTATAGAGCTTGGGCGATTTGCGTCTCATCTGATCGCCACCGAAGAGTTGCGGGCCGAACATTTTCAGGAAGGGTTGCGCTCTCAGATCCACAGACAAGTTGCATGCCGGCAAATCCAGAACTTTCAGAGGTTGGTTGAGGTGGCCTGTATTACTGAGTGGAAGCGAGGTGCTGTGGTAGGCTCCCCTCCAGGTAAGAAGCGATTGAACGTTGATGGTGAAGGGAGCAGCTCCGGGTTGCCGCAGAAGTTCGTGCAGAGGATCGGGTCTCGATCGCAGGCAGCCTCCGGTGTACGTATTGGAGGCCGAGCTCCAGTTTGTGGCAGATGTAATAGAGCTCACAAGGGCGAGTGCCGTCAGGGTTGGAACCAGTGCTTTGAGTGCGGTCAGACGGGACACTTTTCTCGTGAGTGTCCTAATCGGACTCAAGGGAATCAGGGTGGTCATCGCGGTGGTAGAGGTAATCAGAGGCAATTAGGTCAGGCTCGGATGTATGCGTTGACTCCTGGTAGTGCTGACGCGAGGTTCCAGAGACTAAGGACGCTGGAGTTATGGCAGGTATGGGTCTAATCTGATCTTTCGTAATGGATGCCTTGTGTGGTTTATTCTTGGGTTTTGGGAAAACTTATGCAAGCCGTACCCATACCCGTTGGGTGTTGGAGGTCGTGTGATTTTTCTTAAGCGTGTTCTGGTTGTGTCTTGTATCCTGCTTTAGCGTGATGTTTGGCTCTACAAATTTCGAGGACGAAATTTTATTTTAAGGGGGAGGATGTAACACCCCGTATTTTAGTGTATTTTTATTAAAGGATTATTTTTATTAATTCAAAAATTTATTCGCTTGTTTTAAAATTTTCGGATATTTTAAATGGTCTATTTTATGATCTTTAAATTGTGAAAAATTAATTTGATATGTTTTCTTAATATTAATTATTGTTATGCATTTAAATTGTTCTTTATTTTAAATTAATTGATTGTGGGGTTTAATTATTTTATTTTCATTGTATCATTACATTTAAATTATTTTAATTGATTTGTTGTTTTAAAATCATTTCTGTCGGATCATTTTTGTGACCCAAAATATGAGGATTGGACCTCATTTCTTTCCCTCCATTTTCTCTTTCCTCTCTTTTTTCTTTTCCTTTCTATTTCTTTTTCTCCTGCTTCCTCTCCCGTGCGGCGCGGCCTCTCCTCTCTCTCCCGTGCGCTTCTCTCTTTCCACCCAACCCACCGCCATCGCTCCATCGTGGGCGACACCGCCCCTCCCATCAGCTTCCCCATCGGCCGGCGACTACTCCCTGTCAATCTCAGCTCCTCCATCGCCGTCGTTAGCCTCCACGCGCAACACCCAGCCGCAGCCCATCTTGAGCTCCAGCGCCGCCGTCGTGCCACCTACGGCCACCATCTCTTCATCACTTCATCCCTGACCTCTTGGCAACCCAAAGGACCCAACCCCGGCCTTGATCCGTCACCGGTGAAGCACAACTAAGCCTATCTCTGATTTCGACATTTTTGGACTAAAACCACCCTTTACGCCGTCATCCACGGCAAACCACCACCACCATTAGCTTCACCGACCTCTCTAAGCCCTACCCTATCAATTTCGGGTCTTGGTATGTCCCCGTTGAAAAGTGGGTTTTTGAGACCCACGACCACAATGTATTTTACACTTTTTTGTTGCTGAGCCGCTACCTTTTGCAACTCTGTGGTCCTCCGGAAATTATAATATAGCACTGTAAGTATTTTCTCAAAAAACTTTCATGATTTAAATGTATTTTTGCACTAACTCATTTTAACTATGAACTGGTTGGTTATGCCGGACTGAGTCCGAGGAGTTCGGGGGTCGGATGGATTGCCGATGGAGTTGATTGTATGTTTGGTTTGTGATTGGATTGTGTTGACATTGTTGGTTGTTGGATATTGGTGTCGTGTTTTGTTTACTGCATTTGCACGTATGTTCATGTTTGTACTGAAAATTTGGTTTTCGCATGATTGCATACATGTTCATGTGTTTATTTAAAACTGGGTTTCCATGTGCGAGATGATTTTTGGGTGTGTTTGAAACGACTGGATTGACTGGTTTGAGAAAAAGGAAAGAGACTGTCGGGATGGTGGTAAGCAGGGACGGTGGTAGAGTCTCGCCTGTGATTTCCGCCTACGGTGCACACGATAGGGATGGTGGTAAGCAGGGATGGTGGTTGTGTCCCGCCTGTGATTCCCACCTACGGTGCACGCGGTAGAGATGGTGGTATAGTCCCGCCTGTGATTCCCACCTACAGTGCTCTGATAAGTATTCATTGTGTGTGATAAGTATTCATTGTGTGGAAAAGAACTGTAGGGATGGTGGTAAGCAGGGATGGTAGTAGAGTCCCACCTGTAATTTCCGCCTACGGTGCACGCGATAGGGATGGTGGTAAGCAGGGATGGTGGTTGTGTCCTGCCTTTGATTCCCGCCTACGGTGCACGCGGTAGGGATGGTGGTAAACAGGGACGGTGGAAAAGTCCCGCCTGCGATTCCCGCCTACAGTGTCCGATAAATGGTTTGTTTTGTGTGAAACATTTTCTGGGAAAATGACAGACTATGTTTTTGGGCCAAAATGGGATTTTGGCGTGTGTTGGAAATAATCATTTTTGGGGAAAAATTGTATTTTTTGGCTAACTAGATTTTGTCGTATGAATGCATGTTGGTTGCATTAATATGTTTTTATCCTGAGAGATGTTTGGTTTATACTTACCTGTGGTACTATTTTATGGTATCGCAGATTTTGATGCAGATGAGGATGACGAGCTTTAGCTTGGCTCCGTTGGTGGAGTTAGCTGGGATTGCTCCTGTTTATCGAGTTTCGTGTTTTTTCAATTTATGTGTTGCCTTTGTAATATATTTGGGATGACTGTATAACTCTTTAAAGGTAATTTGTTTTGAATATTTGTATTTAAATTTCTGGTACTTAGATGACTTATTTATATTATCTGCTGCGATTTTTATTATGCACTCTTGCATGTTGCACACACTTGAGCACATTTCATTGGGATGCGTGACCCGTGTTGTCATCATCCTGACGTCACGATTCCATTGTTTTTGTACGTGGGAGTCGGGGTGTCACAGATGGTATCAGAGCAGTTCGGCTCTGGGTAAACCCACATGTCCCTTAGGAGAAGTACCAGAAAATTTTAAATTGTGATTTAAAATTATTTTGTTGGAAGTTTGTTATTTTAATTGGGCTATTTATTTTATTGTACATTACTTTGTTTGTTTATTTATTTTATTTTATGTTGTTTTATTTTATTTAGCTATTTTATTTTATGGTAGGATATTTTATTTGTTTTAATTATTTTATTGTGTACTACTTCATTTGTTTTATTCATTTTGTTTTATGATATTTTATTTTGTTGATTTTATTTTATGTTATATTGTTGTATTTCAAATTTATTTTGCTATAATTATATTTTAATTTGTTTTGAATTGGAAGTGGGGTTAAGGTTTACGCTATGGCAGGAAGATGGTACGGCCAAGAAGGCAAGCTATTGAGTCCGAGGATGAATTACTGAGAGGTGATGGGAATTATGCCATGGCGAGGGCGTTGAATAGGATGACGGAGTTCCTCCAACAAAATTTTCGACCACCGCAAGGAGATCTAAATAGAGCGGTCCAAGTTGGGTGCACCTATGAGCGCTTCCTAGCGCATAGGACCCCTGCCTTCACGGTTGAAGAGGGTCCACTTCGGGCCAGGAGGTGGATTGAAGACCTGGAAAGAACATTCGAGGTCTGTGGTTGTACAGAGGCCCAAAAGGAGTTGTACGGGAGTTACCTGTTGCAAGGTGAAGCAGCTAATTGGTGGAAGACTAAGCGGGAACTCCTAGAGATGGAGTTGGGATCTTTTGCGGCTGTGTCTTGGCAGCGCTTCAAGAAAGAGTTTGACGATCGCTTCTTTCCTGTTTTTGTGAGACGGCAAAAGGATCGGGAATTCAATAACTTTGTCTAAGGGGATATGACTGTCGAGCAATATGCTAGAAAATTTATAGAGCTTGGGCAATTTGCGTCTCATCTGATAGCCACCGAAGAGTTGCGGGCCGAACATTTTCAGGAAGGGTAGTGCTCTCAGATTCGTAGACAAGTTGCATGCCTGCAAATCCAGAACTTTCAGAGGTTGGTTGCGGTGGCCTGTATTGCTGAGTGGGAGCGAGGTGCTGTGGTAGGCTCCCCTCCGAGTAAGAAGCGACTGAACATTGATGGTGAAGGGAGCAGCTCCGGGTTGCCGCAGAAGTTCGTGCAGAGGATCGGGTCTCGATCGCAGGCAGCCTCCGGTGTACGTATTGGAGGCCGAGCTCCAGTTTGTGGCAGATGTAATAGAGCTCACAAGGGCGAGTGCCGTCAGGGTTGGAACCAGTGCTTTGAGTGCGGTCAGACGGGACACTTTTCTCGTGAGTGTCCTAATCGGACTCAAGGGAATCAGGGTGGTCATCGCGGTGGTAGAGGTAATCAGAGGCAATTAGGTCAGGCTCGGATGTATGCGTTGACTCCTGGTAGTGCTGACGCGAGGTTCCAGAGACTAAGGACGCTGGAGTTATGGCAGGTATGGGTCTAATCTGATCTTTCGTAATGGATGCCTTGTGTGGTTTATTCTTGGGTTTTGGGAAAACTTATGCAAGCCGTACCCATACCCGTTGGGTGTTGGAGGTCGTGTGATTTTTCTTAAGCGTGTTCTGGTTGTGTCTTGTATCCTGCTTTAGCGTGATATTTGGCTCTACAAATTTCGAGGACGAAATTTTATTTTAAGGGGGAGGATGTAACACCCCGTATTTTAGTGTATTTTTATTAAAGGATTATTTTTATTAATTCAAAAATTTATTCGCTTGTTTTAAAATTTTCGGATATTTTAAATGGTCTATTTTATGATCTTTAAATTGTGAAAAATTAATTTGATATGTTTTCTTAATATTAATTATTGTTATGCATTTAAATTGTTCTTTATTTTAAATTAATTGATTGTGGGGTTTAATTATTTTATTTTCATTGTATCATTACGTTTAAATTATTTTAATTGATTTGTTGTTTTAAAATCATTTCTGTCGGATCATTTTGTGACCCAAAATATGAGGATTGGACCTCATTTCTTTCCCTCCATTTTCTCTTTCCTCTCTTTTTTCTTTTCCTTTCTATTTCTTTTTCTCCTGCTTCCTCTCCCGCGCGGCGCGGCCTCTCCTCTCTCTCCCGTGCGCTTCTCTCTTTCCACCCAACCCACCGCCATCGCTCCATCGTGGGCGACACCGCCCCTCCCATCAGCTTCCCCATCGGCCGGCGACTACTCCCTGTCAATCTCAGCTCCTCCATCGCCGTCGTTAGCCTCCACGCGCAACACCCAGCTGCAGCCCATCTTGAGCTCCAGCGCCGCCGTCGTGCCATCTACGGCCACCATCTCTTCATCACTTCATCCCCGACCTCTTGGCAACCCAAAGGACCCAACCCCGGCTTTGATCCGTCACCGGTGAAGCACAACTAAGCCTATCTCTGATTTCGACATTTTTGGACTAAAACCACCCTTTACGCCGTCATCCACGGCAAACCACCACCACCATTAGCTTCACCGACTTCTCTAAGCCCTACCCTATCAATTTCGGGTCTTGGTATGTCCCCGTTGAAAAGTGGGTTTTTGAGACCCACGACCACAATGTATTTTACACTTTTTTGTTGCTGAGCCGCTACCTTTTGCAACTCTGTGGTCCTCCGGAAATTATAATATAGCACTGTAAGTATTTTCTCAAAAAACTTTCATGATTTAAATGTATTTTTGCACTAACTCATTTTAACTATGAACTGGTTGGTTATGCCGGACTGAGTCCGAGGAGTTCGGGGGTCGGATGGATTGCCGATGGAGTTGATTGTATGTTTGGTTTGTGATTGGATTGTGTTGACATTGTTGGTTGTTGGATATTGGTGTCGTGTTTTGTTTACTGCATTTGCACGTATGTTCATGTTTGTACTGAAAATTTGGTTTTCGCATGATTGCATACATGTTCATGTGTTTATTTAAAACTGGGTTTCCATGTGCGAAATGATTTTTGGGTGTGTTTGAAACGACTGGATTGACTGGTTTGAGAAAAAGGAAAGAGACTGTCGGGATGGTGGTAAGCAGGGACGGTGGTAGAGTCTCGCCTGTGATTTCCGCCTACGGTGCACGCGATAGGGATGGTGGTAAGCAGGGATGGTGGTTGTGTCCCGCCTGTGATTCCCACCTACGGTGCACGCGGTAGAGATGGTGGTATAGTCCCGCCTGTGATTCCCACCTACAGTGCTCTGATAAGTATTCATTGTGTGTGATAAGTATTCATTGTGTGGAAAAGAACTGTAGGGATGGTGGTAAGCAGGGATGGTAGTAGAGTCCCACCTGTAATTTCCGCCTACGGTGCACGCGATAGGGATGGTGGTAAGCAGGGATGGTGGTTGTGTCCTGCCTTTGATTCCCGCCTACGGTGCACGCGGTAGGGATGGTGGTAAACAGGGACGGTGGAAAAGTCCCGCCTGCGATTCCCGCCTACAGTGTCCGATAAATGGTTTGTTTTGTGTGAAACATTTTCTGGGAAAATGACAGACTATGTTTTTGGGCCAAAATGGGATTTTGGCGTGTGTTGGAAATAATCATTTTTGGGGAAAAATTGTATTTTTTGGCTAACTAGATTTTGTCGTATGAATGCATGTTGGTTGCATTAATATGTTTTTATCCTGAGAGATGTTTGGTTTATACTTACCTGTGGTACTATTTTATGGTATCGCAGATTTTGATGCAGATGAGGATGACGAGCTTTAGCTTGGCTCCGTTGGTGGAGTTAGCTGGGATTGCTCCTGTTTATCGAGTTTCGTGTTTTTTCAATTTATGTGTTGCCTTTGTAATATATTTGGGATGACTGTATAACTCTTTAAAGGTAATTTGTTTTGAATATTTGTATTTAAATTTCTGGTAGTTAGATGACTTATTTATATTATCTGCTGCGATTTTTATTGTGCACTCTTGCATGTTGCACACACTTGAGCACATTTCATTGGGATGCGTGACCCGTGTTGTCATCATCCTGACGTCACGATTCCATTGTTTTTGTACGTGGGAGTCTGGGTGTCACAGATGGTATCAGAGCAGTTCGGCTCTGGGTAAACCCACATGTCCCTTAGGAGAAGTACCAGAAAATTTTAAATTGTGATTTAAAATTATTTTGTTGGAAGTTTGTTATTTTAATTGGGCTATTTATTTTATTGTACATTACTTTGTTTGTTTATTTATTTTATTTTATGTTATTTTATTTTATTTAGCTATTTTATTTTATGGTAGGATATTTTATTTGTTTTAATTATTTTATTGTGTACTACTTCATTTGTTTTATTCATTTTGTTTTATGATATTTTATTTTGTTGATTTTATTTTATGTTATATTGTTGTATTTCAAATTTATTTTGCTATAATTATATTTTAATTTGTTTTGAATTGGAAGTGGGGTTAAGGTTTACGCTATGGCAGGAAGATGGTACGGCCAAGAAGGCAAGCTATTGAGTCCGAGGATGAATTACTGAGAGGTGATGGGAATTATGCCATGGCGAGGGCGTTGAATAGGATGACGGAGTTCCTCCAACAAAATTTTCGACCACCGCAAGGAGATCTAAATAGAGCGGTCCAAGTTGGGTGCACCTATGAGCGCTTCCTAGCGCATAGGACCCCTGCCTTCACGGTTGAAGAGGGTCCACTTCGGGCCGGGAGGTGGATTGAAGACCTGGAAAGAACATTCGAGGTCTGTGGTTGTACAGAGGCCCAAAAGGAGTTGTACGGGAGTTACCTGTTGCAAGGTGAAGCAGCTAATTGGTGGAAGACTAAGCGGGAACTCCTAGAGATGGAGTTGGGATCTTTTGCGGCTGTGTCTTGGCAGCGCTTCAAGAAAGAGTTTGACGATCGCTTCTTTCCTGTTTTTGTGAGACGGCAAAAGGATCGTGAATTCAATAACTTTGTCTAAGGGGATATGACTGTCGAGCAATATGCTAGAAAATTTATAGAGCTTGGGCAATTTGCGTCTCATCTGATAGCCACCGAAGAGTTGCGGGCCGAACATTTTCAGGAAGGGTAGTGCTCTCAGATTCGTAGACAAGTTACATGCCTGCAAATCCAGAACTTTCAGAGGTTGGTTGAGGTGGCCTGTATTGCTGAGTGGGAGCGAGGTGCTGTGGTAGGCTCCCCTCCGAGTAAGAAGCGACTGAACATTGATGGTGAAGGGAGCAGCTCCGGGTCGCCGCAGAAGTTCGTGCAGAGGATCGGGTCTCGATCGCAGGCAGCCTCCGGTGTGCGTATTGGAGGCCGAGCTCCAGTTTGTGGCAGATGTAATAGAGCTCACGAGAGCGAGTGCCGTCAGGGTTGGAACCAGTGCTTTGAGTGCGGTCAGACGGGACACTTTTCTCGTGAGTGTCCTAATCGGACTCAAGGGAATCAGGGTAGTCATCGCGGTGGTAGAGGTAATCAGAGGCAATTAGGTCAGGCTCGGATGTACGCGTTGACTCCTGGTAGTGCTGACGACGAGGTTCCAGAGACACAGGACGCTGGAGTTATGGCAGGTATGGGTCTAATCTGATCTCTCGTAATGGATGCCTTCTGTGGTTTATTCTTGGGTTTTGGGAAAATTTATGCAAGCCGTACCTATACTCGTTGGGTGTTGGAGGTCGTGTGATTTTTCTTAAGCGTGTTCTGGTTGTGTCTTGTATCCTGCTTTAGTGTGAAGTTTGGCTCTACAAATTTCGAGGACGAAATTTTATTTTAAGGGGGGAGGATGTAACACCCCGTATTTTAGTGTATTTTTATTAAAGGATTATTTTTATTAATTCAAAAATTTATTCTCATGTTTTAAAATTATCGGATATTTTAAATGGTTTATTTTAGGATCTTTAAATTGTAAAAAATTAATTTGATATGTTTTCTTAATATTAATTATTGTTATGCATTTAAATTGTTCTTTATTTTAAATTAATTGATTGTGGGATTTAATTATTTTATTTTTATTGTATCATTACGTTTAAATTATTTTAATTGACTTGTTGTTTTAAAATCTTTTCCGTTGGATCATTTTTGTGACCCAAGATATGAGGATTGGACCTCATTTCTTTTCCTCCATTTTCTCTTTCCTCTCTTTTTTATTTTTTTCTTTTCCTTTCTTTTTCTTTTTCTCTTGCTTCCTCTCCCGCGCGGCGCGACCTCTCCTCTCTCTCCCATGCGCTTCTCTCTTTCCACCCAAACCACCCTTTGCGCCGTCATCCACGGGAAACCACGACCACCATTGGCTTCACCGACCTCTCTAAGCCCTACCTTATCAATTTCGGGTCTTGATTTGTCCCCGTTGGAAAGTGGGTTTTTGAGACCCACGGCCACAGTGTATTTTACACTGTTTTGTTGCTGAGCCGCTACCTTTTGTTACTCCGTGGTCCTCCGGAAATTATAATATAGCACTGTAAGTATTTTCTCAAAAAACTTTCGTGATTTAAATGTATTTTTGCACTAACTCATTTTAACTGTGAACTGGTTGGTTATGCCGGACTAAGTCCGAGGAGTTCGGGGGTCGGATGGATTGCGGATGGAGTTGATTGTATGTTTGGTTTGTGATTGGATTGTGTTGACATTGTTGGTTGTTGGATATTGGTGTCGTGTTTTGTTCACTGTATTTGCACGCATGTTCATATTTGTAACTGAAAACTGGGTTTTCGCATGATTGCATACATGTTCATGTGTTTATTTGAAAACTGGGTTTCCATGTGAGAAATAATTTTTGGGTGTGTTTGAAATGACTGGATTGACTGGTTTGAGAAAAAAGAAAGAGACTATAGGGATGGTGGTAAGCAGGGACGGCGGTAGAGTCCCGCCTGTGATTCTCGCCTACGGTGCACACCATAGGGATGGTGGTAAGCAGGGATGGTAGTTGTGTCCCGCCAGTGATTCCCACCTACGGTGCACGCAGTAGGGATGGTGGTAAGCAGGAATGGTAGTATAGTCCCTCTTGTGATTCCCGCCTACAATGATCTGATAAGTATTCTTTGTGTGTGATAAGTATTCATTGTGTGGAGATGAACTATAGGGATGGTGGTAAGCAGGGATGGTGGTAGAATCCCACATGTGATTCCCGCCTACGGTGCACACGATAGGGATGGTGGTAAGCAGGGATAGTGGTTGTGTCCTGCCTGTGATTCCCGCCTACGGTGCACGCGGTAGGGATGGTGGTAGGTAGGGACGGTGGTAGAGTCCCGCCTGCGATTCCCCCCTACAGTGTTCGATAAATGGTTTGTTTTGTGTGAATCATTTTCTGGGAAAATGACAGACTATGTTTTTGGGCCAAGATGGGATTTTGGCGTGTGTTGGAAATAATCATTTTTGGAGAAAAATGGTATTTTATGGCTAAGTGGATTTTGTCGTATGAATGCATGTTGGTTGCATTAATATGTTTTTATCCCGAGAGATGTTTGGTTTATACTTACTTGTGGTACCGTTTTATGGTATCGCATATTTTGATGCAGATGAGGATGACGAGCCTTAGCTTGGCTCCGTTGATGGAGTGATCTGGGATTGCTTTTGTTTATCGAGTTTCATTTTTTATCAATTTATGTGTTGCCTTTGTAATATATTTGGGATGACTGTATAACTCTTTAAAGGTAATTTATTTTGAATATTTGTATTTAAATTTCTGGTACTTACATGACTTATTTATATTATCTGCTGCGATTTTTATTGTGCACTCTTGCATGTTGCACACACTTGAGCACATTTCGTTGGGATGCGTGACCCGTGTTGTCATCATCCTGACGTCACGATTCCCTTGTTTTTGTACGTGGGAGTCGGGGCGTCACAGATACTGTATGTTCAGACCACGAGGCAAATTCCTCTTCGTGCGTATTTTCTACGTTAGTTACACCATTCGAGCGAGGTAGTTGTATATGTTCGTTGTGCATGTTCATGTTCATGTTTATTTTGTATGAAGTTATACTATATTATTATACATAAACTAAAAGATTATTGTGATTTAGAGAATCATTACTAACTTTAAGTATTGATCAATCTCTGCGCAGTTATTAAAGACATACCGTCGAGCTCTTTCAAACTCTTGCGAACATAGATGTGGACGCACGATCTGGGAAAATAGAGTAAATTTCAATGAGACTCCCATCTCTCACCCACCTTCATAATTTCGGTCCGGTCTTGTAAATCTAGTATCAGCCAGACGAAAATACATTGAACAAAAGGTATGCCACTCATTATCAATATATGACTCTGCAATCGAACCTTCTGGACGAGCTTTATTCCCCACAGATCGCTTAAGTTTTCCTAAAAACCGTTCAATGGGATACATCCTTCTATACTGAACTGGGCCAGCGAGTAAAGCCTCACGAGGTAGGTGCACAGCCAAATGAACCATTACATCAAAGAATGAAGGCGGGTACAAACTCTCCAATTTGCACAATATTACTGCAATGTCGGCTTCCATTTTTAACAATGCATCAACTTTCAACGTTCTACTTCAAATGTCTCTGAAAAATCCCCCTAATTCTATGAGAGCTGTGCGAACATCTCGAGTAAGCTTTCCATGCACACCAATCGGCAACAGATGCTGCCGAAATATATGACAGTCGTGACTTTTAAGACCAGTTATCTTCCAATCATATGTTCGAATACATATTATCATGTTTGAAGCATAGCTACTGGGTAATTTGATTTTCATAAACCAATTACAAAATTTCTTTCTCTCATCATTCGAAAGTGTATAACATCTTATGGGCATATAAGCTGACGTTCCATTATCTTGCAAATGCAAGTCCGGTCTGACCCCCATCACCTTTAAGTCTTTACAAGAGTTAGCTGTATCTTTTGTCTTCCCTTCTATTGACTTCAGAGTGCTCAATATATTCTCACATATATTTTTCTCGATGTGCATAACATCTAAATTGTGGCGTAGTGTCAAGGTAGACCAGTATGATAATTCAAAGAAAATACTTTTTTTGTCCAATTCAACTCCACTGCTTGTCGTTTTCTCTTTTGAACCCTTGAATCTTTTTCAAATCTGTTTTCTGAAACATCCCCCAACTGGGTGATAATATCATTCCCAGTCAACTATGGCGGTGATGCCCTGCGCTCAACCCTTCCATCAAACATCGCCCTATCTGTACGCCATCTATGATCATGTGGTCAATAACGATGATGTCCCATAAAACATAATTTCCTACTATGACTCAACCACTAAGACTGTGTATCTTTATTGCAAACAGGACAAGCCATTTCGCCTTTTGTGCTCCACCCAGACAGATTTCTATATGCAGAAAAATCATTTATTGTCCACATCACTGCAGGATGCATCTTGAACTCCCCCGACGAGGCTGCATCATATGTACTGACACCTTGATCCGAAAACTCTGCAATTTGTGGTTGCAGATATACATCTAATTCATTCCCTAGTGACCTTGGCCCTGGTATCAGTAGAGTCATCATAAAATATGGACCCTTCATACACTTCCAAGGTGGCAAGTTATAGGGCATTAATATGACAGACCAAGTACTATGAGAAGTGCTCATGTTGCCAAATAGATTAAAACCATCCGTTGCTAATCCAAGACGTACATTACGAGGTTCTTCAGCAAACCATGGATGCTCGACGTCAAATTTCTTCCATTGTAAGGAATCTACAGGATGCGAGAGAAAGTTTTCATTTTGGACTCTTTCTGTTTGATGCGAGAGAAAGTTTTCATTATTGCTGAGTTCCTTGACATTCCCCGTATAGCCGACGCATATCCTGCAGCGGCTACACGGCGACCAGCGGCTGCACCATCTGATTCCGACACACCGGTCGCATCCTCCACGCTAGCCCCGAATGTAGATTTGGATGCTACTTCACATGAGGATCTACCTGACGATGGTCTCACAGACGATCAAGTGCGTCAACTAGTGCGAGACCCATCGACTCCTCCATATGATGGGAGCAAGGTGATCCGACAGGCCGATTGTATAGGATTTTTTAGAATGCTTAATTGATTGTTGGCTATAACATCGATTCGAAAAAACACAAGACTGATTTCGGGATCGATCGAGCCAGATTTTTGCTGCGGATAGCACGGGGGGATCCCATTGATCTGGCATTGTATTTATTCCTCTGCATTCGATCAAAGTCACGCTTTTCCAGTGGAGGTAGTCTACCATTTGCACTGTTGATATCTAACCTCCTACTCCGATCGGGGTTACAGTGTCGGCCACTGAGCGGAGGTCGCCAAATATGGGGCCCCTTAACAAGATCACATTTAGCAAGAGCCAGGGCACTTGCGGAAGACTGCACCAAAACAACTTAGTGATCCTCCCACAGATCCAGCTTCTAGAAGTGGTGTTGCCGCTGTTGAGAGACAGCCTTTTGGGGCTACTTTGGATCAGGTATGAGCTCTGTTTGTGGAGTTCGTTCAGCCCATTATGCATAAGCTTAGGGATCTATTAAAATGTTGCAAGAGAATGTTGATATACTAAGGAATCAATAATTACGATCGTTTTAGTTATTATTTTACTTTTTTATGTTGTATTGAACATTATATATTTTAGATGTAATTAATGTATAGTTTTTATTTCTCGTGTTTACTACTTTGTTTATTTTTTTTAATTTTACTTGCCGTTCATGATAATATAAAAAATGATACTATCTTTAAAGTTATATTTATATAAATTTAACATAAAAGAAATCATTATAAAGTTTTGAAGTTAATTACATAAAAGTAATTTATGAATTTATAAATATTTTAACTCACCGCAAATCATAATATATAATATATACACATTTTTATATTTTGAAAATGATAACAAATTAATGGAAAAAATACTTATTACTTTAATGGAAAAATATATTTACAAATCCATACTAATAAAAAAATTAATTGAACCTCTATCCGTTCGAACAAAGAAATTTAAGTTCGAACGGTTATTAACTTACTTCAGAAAAAATAAATTAGTTTCTTGCCAATATTATTATTCGAACAGATTATATATAGTTCGAACGGACATTAATTTCATGTTCGAATATATTTTGTTCCGTTCGAACGGTTTTCCTTTTTTGAGACGATTTTGTTCGTCAGAAAATATCTTGTTCGAATGGATATTTTTCCGTTCAAACGAATTTAGTAGCTCAGGCATTTTTGGAGACGAAATGTAAATTTCGTCCCTAAAAGTCAAATTTCTTGTAGTGAATAGAGATCAATATTAATGATAACAATTGGACAATGCTACACTCACCAACAAATTCATTGGGAGTGGGTAACGAACATCAAATTTATTTATTTTTTAGTTTTTTTAAATACATTTTAAATCCCCTTAAATATCTTTAAAAAAATATTAAAATTATAAACTCATTAAAAAATATTTTCTTAACCATTAAGTTCAAAAAAAAAAAAAAAAAAAAAAAAAGAACGATTCCCACCCTCGATGGGTTTTCTGGATAGGACTAGTACTATTATCCAAATAAAAATTACTAAACATATATCAATGCAATATTTATGATTCTACCAACTTAAAATTAGTTTTACCAATTAATTGTCTTATATGAATATTACATATACATACATATATGTAAGACACACACACATAAGAATGCGAGGCCTGGAAAAATCGTCAAAATCGAGCTATTTGAACTCTCATCCAAGAATAATACTGTCGATTTGTAACAGTACTTTTCTGCAGCTTGAAGCTACTGTATTCATCCTTCGTACATTAATCATTCAGCACACAAAAGAAATGGTTGCCTTCCTAATTAATTGGTTCTACTTTCTTTCTTCTTTTTCTTCTGGTTTATATATTATCTTTTCTGGTGGCGAGTTGTGATAGGCCGTTCATCCAAAGATATTATATATATATATATATGTATGTATGTATGCATGCATGCATGCATGTTATATGTATATGTATGCACTTTCTTTGGTAGCTTCCATCAATAAGAGCTCTATAGCAACAATCGAAATATGGACTACAAGAGAAGTGACTTTTACCAGCGATTATTTTCGCTGGGAAAAGTCCCTAAATTGCCATCATTAACTTTTCTCAGCGATTTAAAAATCGCTGCATGTTCGCCGGCATTATCTCTCTGTTTCTGATCTATCCCAACAGAAGCTAAAAATTGCTGCGAAAAATGTTATCTTTCCCAACAATTTTTTTTTGCCATAAATTACAAATAAAACGATGCAAATACCCGTTTCGTTTTTCTATTAAATCACTGGGAAAACTTTTGCGGTGAATTATAGTCGTTGTTAAAAGTTTATTAATCGCCACTAATAATAAGCTCTATTCCAATGAAGAACTTAAATAGCTGTAAAACTATTTGCGGCAACTTATGTTCGCTGCAAATTGCAAAAAATCGCCGGTAAAAATCATTTCCAGCAATATTGTATCGTCGGAAATAAAATTTTAATCACTGGAAAAGATATTTCACAAAATAATAAAAAAAAAATCCACAAGATTAACCCTGATGAACTATACCCAAACTATGCATATTAGAGATTCATATATATAATATATGTATATTATAATAAGCCATATGATGATAATATTCTTCTTCTACTCTATAGAATCACAAAAGACTTGAAAAATCTAAGAAATGCCAAAAAGAGCATGACAACCACAACAATGGTAAGAGCCGGTCTTCTGCATAGCAGAAGAGCAATGGTAGAGACAGATAATGGAGAAGGTTAGACCAAAAAGTACTAACCAAAGACAAGGAACCCCTCAGTCATTTGTTAAAATAAATAAAAAATTAACCAACTATGAGCAGCAACCCAAAACTGGTTATGAGCATTCAACAATTCTAAGCATGTAGCTGACATATTCACATCACCTCTCTAATTTGAAGAAAATAAATAAAGCTTACCTGAGTCGATGTTATGGGATTAGAACCCATATGATCAGCTAAATGCCTACTTTCCTCACGAAGATCTAAAATAGATACAAACAATAGCTTAGTGTTACTCACATCTCAGTAAAAACTAAAATATGATCTAAAATAGCAACAAAAAAAGTAAAGAGAAAAAGACCCTCAATGCTATACTCTCTAAGGCAACTAAGAGAGTCTATCCATGTCTCTGAGGCAGCTGACAGGGTATCCACATCAAGAGTCATAATTTCTTTGAAGGGTATGAGATCCTTCAACCTCAACTAACTTCAATTTGTGGCCCTGAATCCTGAAATTCAATGAGGTTGCCAAGCCCACATTTGAGATCCTGAACATAAAGACTTTTCCTGAAAGATCAACAAGCAAATAGATGTGAGTAAAACATCTACCATAAGAGCCTAGATAAGATTTACTTAGAGAAATCAAATCTGGCTAAGAGCTAAGTGATTATTTAGTGAATCAAGAATATATTCAATTAATTATTGAGGATGACCTTGGTCACCACTATAGGTATTCTCAGCCTGGCCATTTATAAGGACACCATCAGGGAAAGGTAGAGATTTTCCCGAGTCCAGAGACTGCTGCAATGTCTGGAAACATCACGAGAACTCATGAGGAAAAGTCTAAACAAGATTGGTACCGTTTTTAGTTTTGCAAAAATGTAAACAGTTACACAATCAACTAGATTGAGGTAGCATGTAGCCTGAAATTTATCAATTGGAATGTAATATTGAGATGATTATAGTTGAATTTAGACCTTTAAAATTTCAGAATTTGCAAGTTAGAGACAGGATGGCACAACTTCTCAAGAGAGAAGCTTCGTGTTTCCAAAATTATATATTGCTATAGATGTCGACATCCTACGACCGACATTGGCATTGCCAAGAATGATTAAAGAAAATTAATGAATTAGTAAAGAAGAAGTGAGTTTTAGCAAAATTGGGCTCATGTAATCATCTACCAAAAATTGCACTTAAAGAGAGTAATGATATATGTGATTGTGACCAAAGAATAAAAACATTGCATCTTGCTGACATTATGGTTGGTTTTGTACCAATCACCAACAAGTAAGGTGAAATCTCCATCAGGATTTGGAAAATGGATCGGTATGCGAGTTCTCTCATATTCATTGAGTCTTCCAAATTCTCTAGCAGCTTTGTGAAGCAGAGTTGAGGGGAAATATGTGTAGGACCCAATCTAATCTTTGGTTTGAAACTTGTAAGTGTAGTTCGAGTTAGGTTGGATAGCGCAGTTGGTACCCAATACTCCATCTTGCCATGAGTTCTTCCTTTGTTTAATACCATTCCTTTTTTTCATAAAACAGGTTCTCAGTAAACCACCTTATTGGTTTTGATGACGCAGTCAAATACTCAAATGTGAATGCAAAGAAATTGCAAATGTGGACTTTGAGATCATCCTACTACAAAACTACACCGTTAAATATATGCTGTAGGGATTTTCTTAATTTAATTTTACAAAGCTGAGCAGTAAGGAGGCAAAGACCAAGTAGGGAAAGAAAAGGGGAATTTTTTTTTTGAAATGGTCCGAATTTCTTTTTTCAGTCAAGGTCTTGCCATTGTCACTACTCATCTGCACAGTATCCAGGGGATGGTAATTTACTAATAACCTTTATATACAACCCATCAAGAGTATGATAGTATCTTCCTCTTTAACATCACGGAAGCATATATTAAACACTTTGTTTTTTAATACAAGATTATGTGTAGCTTTAAAACATGTGATATACACAGGAAAAGCTCACCATGTCAACAGAAATGGCTGGTCTAACTTGTTAATGAGGTTGAGGATGATGTTGTCGTTAGTCACCACCTCGAGTCTAGGTCCGGGAAACTGATCATTGATAAGGATTACCTTCAAAAATCAAAGACCAAACTGATAGTCCAGGTATAGTACTTGAATGGGTCGTCTGCTTTCACCAGAGAAACAATCAAAACAACCAAGATTCCACAAATCACATGAAGCGAGACTGCTTTCCCATTGAATATGCAAAAAGCGGACTGAAGAAAGCCATCATTAATCACACATTGCCAAATCGAGATGGTTCCCATAACAAAATGAAACTTCACCATAACACTTTTCGAAGAAACAAGTGGGATTATTACCAGCTTTGGGGAGCCTGTTCTTTTGGATTATTACCAGTTTTGTTCTTTCCTTTCATGCTTTCCTCTAAACAAATCAAAAGAAGATCTAGGAAAGCAATGAAGGAAATAAAGTGAGAAGCTAGATCTTTTAATTTACACTATATGGCCACAGTTACATTATACATACACAAACACATGGGAGATACACAAACACAGTTCCATGACAATATATCAGTCATCACTTGCTATCAACAACTTGAGTAAAATGGGAGATACAAACTCTATAAACAATTAAGAATTTCTCCAAACCAATTAAGAATTTTGCTTAATTTGAGATAAAAGCTATTTTCCTATATGCTAGTAAACAAAAATAGTGCTCTGTTCTGGGTTGGCTTACGACGTTGAAGGGGAGGCAGTAGAGCATGGGGTGGTCCCGCGGCCGTGCAGGAAAGTGGCTCAGGACTTGTACTAGGAGCTTGAGCGAGATCCATGAGGAGGAGAGCAGATCAACGGTGAGAGAGAGGGAAAGCTTCGGTGGAGGGGCTGGGGACCGTTGAGGGGTAGCTACGCCGGTATATGGAGGTGGTGTGGCGGTTGAGGACACAGTAGCACAGGGAACCCGAGGGAGAAAGGACTTCGATTGTGAAGAGTGAGATAGAACTGTGAGAGAGAGAAACCGCGAGGGAGGGGCTTGGCTGGGTTGGCCGGCGACGGTGGAGGTGGACGGTGAGGGGGGTTGACGGCGGTATGAAGTGACTGCTGCGTGGAGGCATGAAGAGTGGGAATCGAGAGAGAATAGGGATTGGGAAGAGACAGGAGGGGGGAGGAGATGGCTGGAGGGAATTAGAGGAATGAGGGGAAAACGCGGAGGATTTAATTTTATTAGTTTTTTCTGGCGCTACTGATTTGCCGCTAATAAGAAAATGACTTTTGTAGCGACATTATTTGCTGGGAAAAGTATCTACAGCGGTAATTTTTAATTCGTCGGAAATAAAAAGTCGCTACAGTTTCAATATTCTATTGCGACGACATAAATCGCCGCAAAAGATACAAAAAGTCACTGCAAAAAATAAGCAGTAAACTCTCCTTCCGCATTAGTCAACTTTGCGCTGAAATTCAGCAGTGATTTTGAAATCGCCGCAAATAAGTATTTTTAGCGACGACATGCATGATGCATATGGATCACAAAAAGACTCATGCAAGTTAATGGGATGGCGACCAAACATATTAGCAAGTGTCAAAATGGGTACTCATTTTTAATGTCTTGTACATTTCAAGCCCCGGCCTGCCCTATACGTGTTTGTACTTTGTATGCCTGGTATTGTCCATGTACAACTCAAATCTGTAACTACAATTTAGCCTAAAGTCAAAAATCAAGCTAATTAAGTGATAAGACTAACAAGAAATAAGAAAAGACACTCAAATTTCTGAAAAGAAAGAAATTCAGATTCTTAAAGAGAAAATGATTCACAACGTAAGTTGAACTCAATTACTCCAAGTAAATAGACCTCTATATAAAAAGGAGATCTCCACAAATCTACGGAGGCTCTCCACAGAAGCTTCCTACGTACCAACTCCATTACCACACATAACGACTCTAAAGAATCTTCCCTGAATTCATCCATTGTATTGAAAGATATGTGAGGCAATATTGAGAGATTGTAAAATTGCCTATTATAGTAGATTTCGCTCCCAAACAACCTGTGGACGTAGGTATTATGCCGAATCACATAAATTCAAGTGTCTCCCTATATTTATTTCTATTTGTAATTTATTTATTATTTATTTTCATTGGTGAACACGAAGATCACCGTATCGAAACCAGAATCATCAATGTGGATCGAGAATGATTCTTTCATTCCTTTCGAGCTGGTACAAATTAAGGCATTAACAGTATAAATGAATACATGGACATGAATGCTAATCATGATGATGATCCATCAACATTACCCATAAAATCTTCAAACTATCTTCCCACTACAACCAATTTGACTTTTAGGGATGAAATTATTTAGGGATAAACTAAATTTTGTCCCTAAAAGTCATTTTTTGGGATGAAATTTAAATTTCATCCCAAAAACTTGACGATTTTACAAAACCGTTCAACCGGATAAATATCTGTTCGAACAATATTTTCTATGACGAATTAAATCGTCTCAAAATTTTTTTTTCTTTTGAATGGAAAAAAGAAATCTGTTTGAACATAAAAATCTTGGTGGGGAAGTAATTTATTACGCTGGAGAAAGTTCAAAACCATTCGAACGATAACTGTTTTTGTTTGAACGGAAAAGATTTGGTGGCAAAACTTGGCGGGAAGGTTTCTTAACCGTTCGAACGAAATATATTTAGTTTGAACATATTCAAACACTACATTTATACATTCTAACTTATAATATTAATCTCGATATGTAACTCAAAATATAAAAAAATATATATCATATCTAAAAATTCATTAATTAATTTTATGTAATTAATTTAAAAATATTTTAATGATTTGTTTTATGTTAAATAAGATTTTTAGTTAAATAAATATTATCAGCCATACACCACATAATATAAATCAATAATTACTCTAGAAAAGATAAAATATTTAATTTACAACTAAAGTAAATTATTAAAACACCATATATATTGTCCATAACTATAACAAAAAAAAAATATAAATAAAAAATAGAAACTACTGTGATGCGAGGTCTCAGCACAAATCCTCGACTGCAGCTAATCATGTCTCTATTTGTGTCAGTCTAGTACTGAGGGTGACCTGAGTTGCATTATTGACATTAATCTCCGTATCTAACTCATTAATCTCAGTATGTAACAAAAAGACGCTAGCAATAATCTCTGTACGTAGCTCATACATTGCAGTATGCACTGCATCGATCACTACTGATGTGTGTATGCCGATTTCAGCATGCAGTATGTCAGCCATCTCCTCGCAAGTAAATGTGCGTGATGCCTTGGCCTGTGCAGATGCCTCACCAGTCGATACTCCAGTATCTCCCGGCTGTGCATCTCTCTTAATATCAGACCTGTCAGGAATAGCTCCATGAAAACGGAATGTTGAGTGTGCCATGCTCCGTGACAGGGTAGTGCTGTTGATCAGTCCCATCGGCTCCTTTGCACGCTTGGCAACTTCTGGCACGATCTTGGAATGTAGTAAAAATCAAGTGATGAGGATCCCTAACAGCAGTATATCTATCGTAATGTACCGAGCCTCTGATCGGATCCTCTCAAATATATACTCCACGAGGTCGATCAGAATACCACGAGCGACCCGTATCATAAATTTCGCTCGTCCCATGCCAACCTCGGTCTTGTGCTGCCGAGGTCAATATTGTTGGTGATGATCAAATTCATGATCTTGAAGAAAGAAGATAAATCTGTCTGCCTAATGCTCTTCGTCCCATCATACACTGGAGTATTTGGACCAACAATCAAGTCTCTAACCTCATGATCAGCAAGTGTATCGACCTCATCTGTGTAAACTGGTCCCTCATCCTGAGACATATCTGCATCACCTGAAGGATCAGACTCTCTTGGTGTCAGGTTCGGATAGGCATCGACCAGGCTGGGAATACCAAGATATGCGGTGAGTCCATCTGCTGAAAATATAAAGGGAGCTCCTCGGACACAGATCCTGTATGCCCCTCCATCGTCTGGGTTGGCACCACCGACCTCTTTATAGAACGCAGCAATGATGTTAATATAGGAAATGAACTTTATTCATTCTTCTCACTAATCTAAGATTGGTGCCCAACCACGATCATTGAATACTGATTGGAGAGAATGACCCTTCCATATAAAAGTCACAAAGTCAGACAGTTTTACCTGCTGCTCAACTAAAACAATCTGCTCTCAAACTGATTGGATGGAAGGTTCCCCTAATCTACCACGTTTACAACCCCTATAAGACATTATTATGAACCTGAAATTTAAAAACTAAAATATATATCCAACATTAGTAATCAAATCTAATATAAGAAAAGATTTATAAAATTATATACTAATAGTAATTTAATAAATTAATTGATAGAACAATTTCATAAAACAATGAAAATAATTAATAAGCTAATATAAAGTAAATGGTTCGAACGGAATATATAGTGGTCGAAGGGCAATTTTTACATTCGAATGATAAAAAAGTGGTCGAACGGAAAACAATGAAACCGTTCGAACGTTTAAAAAAGTGTTCGAACATCAAGGTTAAACTCGTTCGAATGTGTTCGAATGGAAAACAGATCGAGCTCACCCATGGCTGAGTCAACTCAGCGGCCATGAAAACACTAAAAAATGCATCGATTCCATGGGTTTCTTCAACAAAACATATGCGACTCTTCATTTCTAAACATCCTACGATGGATTTGTGATGTTCTACGGTGACTATTGATGAAAAAATAAAATTTTTCTAGAGAAAATGAATAAAACCATAAAAATAAACAGTAAAATAACTTTTAAAGTCCATACCTTCACTTAGAAGGAAGAGTGTTCGACATAGGTGATGATTACGGTGGCAGACGCCGACGATTGATGGGCGTTCAAACGTTTTCTCTCGTTTTCAAACAATAGGGACGATGACGTTCTAGAAAGTTATGTCCTGATAACTTATATGTGTAGAACCGTTCGAACGTTATATTTAACCATTCAAACGGTTTTAAATTCCTGTTTGAATGTTATTATTTACCGTTTGAACGGTATTTGTTTCAGGTTTAGTAAAAATTTATATTATAGCGTATTATAATATATATATTATGATAGTATAATATTTTAAATGAAAACATAATAACTTATATATATTTTACTATAATATAATAGTAATACATTATAATACTTTACTATCAAAGCATTATATATGATAATATATATATATATATATTGTGACGCCCTGACTCCCACGTACAAAAAATACGGGAATCGTGACGTCAGGATGATAACAACTCGGTCACGCATCCCAACGAAAGTGCCAAGTGTGTGTACAGTAAACAACGTAGCGGATAATATAAATAAGTCTACTAAGTACCAGAATTTTAAATACAAATATTCAAAACAAATCATCTTTAAAAACTTATACAGTCATACCACAATATATTACAAGACAAATACATAAATAATTGATAAAGCGAATCTCGATAAACAGGAATAATCCCAGATTACTCCGCCAACAGAGCCAAGCTTAAGGCTCGTCATCCACATCTGCATCAAAATCTGCGATACCATAAAATGGTACCACAGGTAAGTATAAATCAAACAACTCTTGGGATACAAACATATTGATGCAACCAACATGCATGCATATGACAAAATACGCGTTAGATTCAAAAACATCATTTTCCCTGAAAATAGATATTTTTCAACATACGCCAAAATCCTATTTTGGCCCAAAGATAATAACCCGTCATTTTCCCAGAAAATGATCCAAATCAATAAAACATCATTTTTCCAGAAAATAAATCACATAAAATCCTTTTATTTAACACACGCTATTTTCCCAGAAAACAGCCCATTAATCCATTAACCAATGCACCATGATCTCCCCTAGGGATCATCTGCACGTCCTGGCTTTGTAGCGATACTCAGTTCTGCGCCCAACGCGTTCGTGGCCAAGCATCCTCTAGGCCCATCCAGCAAAGGGGCCACGGAGTCGGCACGAGACCATCTCATCCAATTCCGTTGTCGCCCGGGGACAACCCAGGGGACGTCACTCAGTATATTCCGCTCCCGAGTGACCAAAGGAGCTCCACCGAGATAATACCCCATCTCGGCTTGGGTCTTGATACACACGCACCCAAAAATCCTTTGACACAAGAAAACCCAGTTTTCAATCAACACATGAACATTAATGCATTTACACGAAAATCCAGTTTCCTTTACAAACATGATCATGCGTGCAATATGCCATGTACATGAACCACGCTAGAACAACAACCAACTCACAATGCAAACCAAACACACAACCACTCCGTCCACAATCCATCCGACCCCCGTACTCCTCGGACAAAGTCTGGCATATAACCAACCAGATCACAACAATATGAGTTACTGCAAAAATATATTTAAATCACGATAGTTTTTTGAAAAAA
Source organism: Juglans microcarpa x Juglans regia (assembly GCF_004785595.1). Classification (NCBI taxonomy): domain Eukaryota; kingdom Viridiplantae; phylum Streptophyta; class Magnoliopsida; order Fagales; family Juglandaceae; genus Juglans; species Juglans microcarpa x Juglans regia. Next base: position 15,778,099 of record NC_054602.1, on the reverse strand, counting down.
TACTTACAGTGCTATCTAATAATTTCCGGAGGATCACGGAGGTGCATAAGACAGCAACACAGCAACAGAACAGTGCCGAATGCACTGTGGCCGTGGGTCTCAAAAAATCACTTTTGAACGGAGACAATCCAAGACCTGAAATTGATAGGGTAGGGCTTAGGGATGTCGGTGAAGCTAGTGGTGGTGGTGGTTGGCCATGGGTGGCGGAGGGTTGTTGAAGACCAAAAATACCCAAATCGGAAATGGGGTTGGTTGTGTGGTTGTGCTTCACCGGTGACGGATCGGAGCTGAGGTTGGGTGCATTGGGTTGCTATGAGGTTGACGATGAAGTGGTGAAGAAATGGTTGCCGGAGGTGGTGCGACTGCGGCGCTGGAACGAAGAGAAGGTCGCGGCTTTGGGTAGGTCGTGGAGGCTAACGGCGGCGAGATAGGGGCTGAGATTGATGGAGAATGGTCACCGGCCAGTGGGGAAGCGAACGGGAGGGACAGTGTGGGTCACGGCGGCACGACGGCAGTGGCTGGGTGGAGAAGGAGAAATCGCAAAGGGAGAGAGAGGGAGGGGCGTTGCGCGGTGAGAAGTAGAGGAAGAAAGAAAATAGAAAGAAAGGAAAAGAAGAAAAGAAACAAGAGAGGAAAGAGAAAATGGAGGAAAATAAATGAGGTCCAGTCCTCACATCTTGGATCACGAAAATGATCCAACGAAAACGATTTTAAAACAGCAAGTTAAATAAAATAATTTAAACATAATGATAAAATGAAGATAAAATAAATAAATCCAACAATCAATTAATTTAAAATAAAGAACAATTTAAATGCATCACAATAATAAATATTAAGGAAACATAACAAATTAATTTTCACAATTTAAAGATCATAAAATAAACCATTTAAATATCCGATAATTTTAAAACAAGAGAATAAATTTTTGAATTAATAAAAATAATCTTTCAATAAAAATACACTAAAATACGGGGTGTTACATTCTCCCACTCTTAAAACAAATTTCGTCCTCGAAATTTGTAAGGCCATACATCAAGCTAAAACACGATACAGGATACAACCAGAATACGCTTGAGACAACATACCATCACCAACGCCCAAAAGCGTAAGTAATGCTCTCTCAAGTCTACTCCCATAGGCAATTCCATCATACTCGCATTAGACTTCCAATGGCATCTCACGTCCAGTATTCCTAGGGTGGCTATGTTATCCAAAATCTCATTTCCTCAAGAACCTTAATACAACATCCAATAAATTTCAATGATTAATAGCTCCTTACAATAATCTGTGCTAACCTCAATCGACTCCTATGCTATAATTTCTAATCCTTCATTGTATTCTACCTTTGGTAACCTAATGGACACTTCCAAAGTTAACCATCAATAACAAATTTTGCACAACCAAATGATTAATCTCCAACTAAGTATCGTCTCAAAAATTCAAGTCACCACTAATTCCTCAAGATCAGCACAAAATCCAAACTCCTAACTATAACCCCAAATTTCACGCTTCTACTGCGCACTCTGATAATTCGCCACATGCATAAAATTTATGTCCTCATAAAAAGACACCATCGAGTACAAGGTGGCTCCATACCTACTAACCAGAAAACTCTTACCACCTTTTGGTAGAAAATACTCTCTTTCCCCAAAACCAGGAGTTATCACTCATATTCCTCAATTAACTCCCACTGCCTTGACCAAAATCACTATTCCACAAAATACATCCACTATCATAGATAGAAAACCAATATCAATCAACCTCAACATCCCAAATTGCAAACAAGTAACATCATCCCAAAATACACCCGTCTCATTAAGATAAGGAGCATACCTTAAAATGCTCGATTCCAACTCGGCCAACCAATAAGAGCGCCTATAAACCTCTACCCGACAACCAAAACCCAAAAGCTCGACACCTACATTCAGAATAACATCTAATCTAACGGTGACTAAACTCATTACGAACCATCATTGACTTCACCAAAACATTATCAAAACCTTTTTGGTAACTTGCCCACCTACATCTATTCCTATAAGCTAATATTAGCACGACTAATTCCTTCAATAGCACATCACTACTAAACCTTAAGGCAAGCCATACTACTCAAATCATCAATCCATCAAAAGCCAAAGCAAAGCACCCAAGGATCCTAATGCTTTATTAACTCACATACTTGATCATATTATCCACTGCTGATACCTAAGTTTCAACTTCCAAGATCTTATCATACACCAAACATGACGATCCATCAATCTCTCTTCAAGTTAATAGCAATGTCGATAATCCAACCAACTGGATGCTCAATCTCCAAAGAAAGTATAATCTCAAAATTTAAATTCCTAAGCAACCTCAAGTCACAATTAATTCCTGTAGATAATCATAATAATTATTGACAACCATCATTCTATTGAGTAATCCACTTCGACTGCACACTCCGATCGACTCATAAAAAAAACTCCAAGCCAAAATCACTTGAATTTAATACTTCAACACCTATCCAAGACACTTCTTCCAAGCTAAAATGAGACTAGGACCTGCACTCTCCGAAATGCATACACACTCACCATTACTACTCATCGATCTCATGCTCCCTTAGTCAAAATCAAATGCTCCAAACGTGCAAGTGATCCATCACTACCATTTCCATCATCTGGACCTATATCCTCGAAGTCAACAAGAATCATTTCCTAAATCTACAACATCTTTTATCCTTAAAATTGATATGGATTATATCTTTAACCTGTCACTGTAATCTCGAGCTAAAAACAATCATTTTTTTTTTATTTTTATTTTTAACAAGATCAACATCTTCAATCCCCAGAAAATACATGAACTAGATCATTACCTTCTATTTCCAAAGAAACTCTCTCCTGAAAAATTCTTATATTAGTAACTCAACTCTGATCAATCCTATTTTAATGGTTACCAACTATTCAATCGCCATAATAGATCAAGCTAGCGTACCAAGTCTACAAAACTAAGAACTCAAATCCTATTATAATTCAGCCCTTCAACACTGCAATTCTAAAACCATAAACCAGATAAAAATCATTTCCCGAAATCCTAAAAATCGATGACTTTAAATCTAAAACATTCACCATATAAAGCTTGTAAATTCTAAAGTCTCAAATGTTATCAAACGGCTTATCAACGTCGGCAAGATCGAAAACTTCTAATTTAAGTAATCCCTCAAATGCTTGTTGAACATACCACCCTAAATCTCATAAACTTATTTCCTAAACATTATAGGACCTCAAACCTTAGACGAACTTCTCATAAATCTATCCTTGCAGTTTGTTGAACTTACAACCTCCTACTCCATAAACTCACTACTTAATTCCTACGGAAGCTACGACCTCAATTAACCTAAGCGATTTAAAACTATTCCACTCCTCAGTTGCGACTTGAGTTCCTACTCCATAGAGTTCACCCAGACCCTGTCGTTCGAGCCTCGATATTAAAACAAACCAGTTGCCAAGAGTTTAGGCCTACTACACTAAATGTTCAAGCCTAACAATGACATTCACAGTCGTACCATCTTCCTGCCATAGCACAACTCTTAACCCGCCTTTCAACTCCGAACAAAACAAAACAAAACAAAATAAAATAAAATTCCATAAATAAATAATATACGACAAAATGAATAAAACCAAGAATAAAATATCATAAGACAAAATGAAGAAAACAATGAAGCAGTGCACAATAAAATAATAGAGGCAAATAAAATAGCCTACCATAAAATAACATAGTTAAACAAAATAAAGTAACATAAAATAAAATAAATAAACAAACAAAGTAACACAATAAAATAAAATAAATAAAGCAATTAAAATAATATACTTTAATTTAAATAATTTAACTTACAACTTTAAAATAAAATTTCTGGTACATCACCTAAGGAACATGTGGGTTTACCCAGAGCCGAACTGCTCTGATACCACCTGTGACGCCCCGACTCCCACGTACAAAAAATACGAGAATCGTGAGGTCAGGATGATGACAACTCGGTCACGCATCCCAACGAAAGTGCCAAGTGTGTGTACATGCAACAATGTACAGTAAACAACGCAGCGGATAATATAAATAAGTCTACTAAGTACCAAAATTTTAAATACAAATATTCAAAACAAATCATCTTTAAAAAGTTATACAGTCATCCCAAAATATATTACAAGACAAATATATAAATAATTGATAAAGCGAATCTCGATAAATAGGAGTAATCCCAGATCACTCAGCCAACCGAGCCAAGCTTAAGGCTCGTCATCCACATTTGCATTAAAATCTGCGATACCATAAAATGGTACCATAGGTAAGTATAAACCAAACAACTTTCTGGATACAAACATATTGATGCAACTAACATGCATGCATATGACAAAATACGCGTTAGATCCAAAAATATCATTTTCCATGAAAATAGTTATTTTTCAACACACGCCAAAATCCCATTTTGGCCCAAAGATAATAACCCGTCATTTTCCCAAAAAATGATCCAAATCAATAAAACATCATTTTCCCATAAAATGAATCACATAAAATCTTTTTATTCAACACACGCTATTTTCTCAGAAAACAGCCCATTAATTCATTAACCAATGCACCATGATCTCCCCTAGGGATCATCCGCACATCCTAGCTTCGTAGCGATGCTCAGTTCTGCGCCCAGTGCGTTCGTGGCCAAGCACCCACTACACAACGAGCGATGTCCAATTCCGCGCCCAACGCGTTAGTGGCCAAGCATCCTCTAGCCCTCGCCAGCAGAGGGGCCACGGAGTCGGCACGAGACCATCTCGTCCGATCCCGTTGTCGCCCAGGGACAACCCAGGGGATGTCACTCAGTATATTCCACTCCCGAGTGACCAGAGGAGCTCCGCCGAGATAATACCCCATCTCGACTTGGGGTCGTGATACACATGCACCCAAAAATCCTTTAACACATGAAGACCCAGTTTTCAATCCGCACACATGAGCATGAATGCATTTACACGAAAACCCAGTTTCCTTTACATACATGATCATACGTGCAATATGCCATGTACATGAACCACGCTATAATAATAACCAACTCACAATGTAAACCAAACACACAACCACTCCGTCCAGAATCCATCCGACCCCCGTACTCCTCGGACTCAGTCTGGCATATAACCAACCAGATCACAACAATATGAGTTAGTGCAAAAATATATTTAAATCACGATAGTTCTTTGAAGAAATACTTACAGTGCTATCTAATAATTTCCGGAGGATCACGGAGGTGCAAGAGACAGTAACATAACAACAGAACAGTGCCAAATGCACTGTGGCCGTGGGTCTCAAAAACTCACTTTTGAACGGAGACAATCCAAGACCCGAAATTGATAGGGTAGGGCTTAGGGATGTCGGTGAAGCTAGTGGGGGTGGTGGTTGGCTGTGGGTGGTGGCGCAAAGGGTGGTTGAAGACCAAAAATACCTAAATCGGAAATGGGGTTGGTTGTGCTTCACCGGTGACGAATCGGAGCTGGGGTTGGGTGCATTGGGTTGCTATGAGGTCAAGGATGAAGTGGTGACGAAATGGTGGCCGGAGGTGGTGCGACGGCGGCGCTGGAACGAAGAGAAGGCCGCGGCTTTGGGTGGTTCGTGGAGGTTAACGGCGGCGAGATAGGGGCTGGGATTGATGGGGAATGGTCTTCGGACGGTGGGGGAGCGAACGGGAGGGGCAGTGTGGGTCACGGCGGCGCAACGGCGGTGGCTGGGTGGAGAAGGAGAAATCGGATGGGGAGAGAGAGGGAGGGGCGTCGCGCGGTGAGAAGCAGAGGAAGAAAGAAAAAAGAAAGAAAGGAAAAGAAGAAAAGAAAAAAGAGAAGAAAGAGAAAATAGAGGAAAAGAAATGAGGTCCAGTCCTCACATCTTGGGTCAAAAAAATGATCCAACGAAAACGATTTTAAAACAGCAAGTTAAATAAAATAATTTAAACATAATGATAAAATGAAGATAAAATAATTAAACCCAACAATCAATTAATTTAAAATAAAGAACTATTTAAATGCATCACAATAATAAATATTAAGAAAACATAACAAATTAATTTTCACAATTTAAAGATCATAAAATAAACCATTTAAAATATCCGATAATTTTAAAACAAGAGAATAAATTTTTGAATTAATAAAAATAATCTTTCAATAAAAATACACTAAAATACGGGGTGTTACATATATGATAGTATATAGTACCATATATATGAGTTTATACTTAACTAATATATGTCATACTATATATTCTATTATACTTTACTATATGATATTATATATGATTGCTACTATATATGATAACATATATAAAGTATATATTACTAATACACATGATCTTATATTTTGCTTTATACTTTACTATAATATAATATATATGATACTATATATAAGATATATAGTATATATTACTAATAGATATCATCTTACATTTTTGTAGTATACTTTAGTATAGTATAATATATATGATACTATATATATGATAGTATATCTTACTAATGCATATGATCTTATAGTTTTATTTAATATGTATAATGATGAAAATAAATATATTTAAACATTAAGGTGATGCGTTCGAACGGTATCTGTAAACTGTTCGAAGGCTTTATTTGCGTTTAAACTTATGAAAAAAAAAATTCGAATGGTTTATTGCAGTAGTGAGAAAATATCCTGCCAATTAGTGACTCTGGATTACCATTCGAATGTCATTTGTCATCGATCGAATGGTTTATTCCAGTGGTGGAAAAATATCCCCCCAATTAATGAGTCTGGATTATCGTTCGAATGTCCTTTGTCGTCGTTCAAACAATTTGTTGCAGTGGTGGGAAAATATCCCGCCAATTAATGACTCCTAGATTACCGTTCGAATGGCATTTGTCACTGTTCGAACATGACAAGGAAAATTTTTGCTGGCAGAAAAATTGGTGCACTGAAATTTTTTGCGTTCGACCGTAATTTCTTCATGTTCGAATGGATAGTGAGAACTTAAAATGTTCTCACATGCCGTTAGTCCCTCATTTTTCTCTCCTCTTTTCCTCTCTTCTCCGTTTTCTCTCCAACATTTTCCATTTTCTTCACACAATCCTTCATTCTATCATCTTTGAACGAGGATTGCACACTTATGCTTAAAGGTATGACTTTTTTTTCATTTTACTTCCAAATTTATTATTGATTCTATTTTGTTTATATATATATATATATATTGTGTAGGTGTTTATTAGATTAAACACAAAATATGTTTGTTAGAGGGTTGCTATTCGAAGTATATATGTTGTATGTTTATAATGTTTTTTGAATATGAGTTTGTGATTTTTTTGAGATTGTGTATTGTGTTTCATCTGAACTGATTGGTGGTTAGATTCTGGGTTGAGACCGTTTGAACGTTATAATATTCCGTTCGAACGGATAATCGGGTTTGAACAGTCATTTAAGTGTACGAACAGTTGTGCTCATGAGTTATAATATAAATAACTTTAAAATAATAAACATAATAATTATTAATACTTAAACTCATATTAATACTTAAAAGACAATAGTTGTAAAAGCTATCTTACAACTAACTTAAAAAATAATAAAATTAAATTATAAATAACTTAAAAATAATAAATATGAGAATTATTAATACTTAAACTCATATTAATTTTTAAAAGATAATAGTTGTAAAATTTATCTTCCAACTAACTTAAAAAATAATAAAATTAAATTATAAATAACTTAAAAATAATAAACATAAGAATTAACAATAATTAAACTCATATTAATACTTGAAAGATAATAGTTGTAAAAACTATCTTGCAACTAACTTAAAAAATAATAAAATTAAATTTTAATTAATACTTAAAAATAACTATAATGTATAATTAATCTAATAAGTAATTAAGTAAAATTTAATATACTAAGGATACAGAAAATACACTTAATATTAAAAAACATAATAATTAGGATACTTACAATACACCTAATCTCATTTTAGGATACTTAAAATACCCATGATATATATAGATACTTAAAATACATAATAATTAAAATACATAATTAAGATTGGGGGATTCTCGTATCTTGTATTCTCGTATCATCTTGTATTCTTGTATTTTATTATTTTTGTGTTTTAATATCGTATCTTCTACTTGTTATTGAAATAAACCTTAGACTCATTCGAGAGTTATCAATTATGTTGAACGGTTGATTGATAACACTTGGATTGTCCAGAGTGGACAGTTTGAGATTGTAAGATCATTCTCACAAACTATCAAACTATATCTGTTGCATCCGACATTATGATTTTGGTAGAGTCATCCTTTATAGTTCTTTGGATATGCAGTTTCGATGATGGTGCATCGATGTATTACTCGTCGGTGTGCACAACCAAACAAGCATATTTGGAGAACTATGAGGAGATGCTGCGAAATTTTGTTGGATGTGACAGATAATAATTGGTAGCTTGGCGATTATAATCTTACAATCCTGAATGGGATAGGACCAACTACCCTGTGAAATGAAGAAGTTGCACTATATGTTAGATAATTTATTGTTTGTTGATGCATGTGACTATTTGCAATAGGATATTAGACATGGATAAGAGTTGGATGCGAGTTAGAGATCAGTTGGGTGAGGATTACAATGTATATGCTGAAGGTGTTAAGAAATTTTTAGAGTTTGCATCCCGTACAATTGGCAGTGACGGTTGTATTAGATGCCCATGCCAACTCTGCAAGAATTTGCAATCTCATAAGATAGAGTTGGTGAGAGAGCATCTGTTTGTTGAAGGTATTGACCAAGGTTATACCGATTCGGTCTTACATGGAGAACCGTATCCAACATCATTTGAACTTCGAGATGAAGAGGAAGACATCGATGAAGATGTATATCCTGAGGTTGTTGGTGACGATCCCGAAGACGATATGGAGCAAATGCTGGGTGACATTGGTGCAGGAATGTTTATGGATGAAAGTGGAACAGATCCATAAAATTCAAATGATCCATGCCATAACACTTTTACCCGCTTGTGGAATGATTCACATCGTGAGTTATATCTAGGGTGTAGAAGTCTCAGTAAGTTGTTATTTACAATTAGACTGCTTCATATAAAATCCATGTGCCGAATATCTATTAAGGCTGTCAATATGTTGCTTGAGCTGTTTAAAGTGACCCTTCCATAAGATAATATTTTACCTCGCAACTTCTACGAAGCAAAATAGTTGAGAAGAGAACTTGGGTTTGATTACAATGTAATACATGCATGTAAGAATGATTGTATGTTATTTTGGCGAGAGAATGAATAGTTGAACGAGTGCCCCATTTGCCATGAATCAAGATGGACAATTGAGAAGCAGAATGTGCCGCGGAAGGTTGTACGTTACTTTCCATTGATACCTAGATTACAACGATTATTTATGTCACGTTCAACGACAGTGGATATAACATGACACTCATCATCTAAAGTCAAGAATAATAATATTTTGTCACATCCTACTAACTCTCAAGTTTGGAAGGAATTTGACTTAGAACACCCATGGTTTTCTAATGAACCTCGTAATGTTCGACTTAGGTTAGCAACATATGGATTTAATTCATTTGGGAGCATGAGTACTAGTCATAGTACTTGGTCAGTTGTACTTATGTTGTACAATCTACCACTGCGAAAGTATATGAAAGATCCATATTTCATGATGACTTTGCTCATTACAGGTTCGAGATCACCGGGGAATGATATAGACATATACTTGCAGCCACTGGTAGCATAATTGAAATTTGATTCATCAACATGCAAGTCGTTCAATATGCATGTTGCGATGTTGTGGACAATAAATGATTTTGCTGCTTATGGAAACTTGTTAGGTTGGGGCACTAAGGAAAAATTAGTATGTCCAACTTGTAACAAACATACCCAATCTGAATGGCTTACGCATAGGAGGAAACTATGTTTCATGGGTCATCTTCGATTTTTACCTTGTGACTATAGATGACATGGAAATGGTAGGATGTTTGATGACACTGTTGAATGGGGCACCCTCCACCATTCTTGTCTAGTGAAGATGCTATTGCACAGTTTGTAGATGTCGAAAGTAATGATTTTGGTAAAAAATAACAGAAGAGAAAACGAAGTGCGAATGAGTTGAATTGGACAAAGAAAAGTATATTTTTTGAACTCCCCTACTGATCGACGTTAAAATTGAGCATAGTTTCGATGTTATGCATATTGAGAAAAATATATGTGAGTTCATGTTAGGAACGTTGATGTCAATTGAAGGTAAAACGAAGGATAATATAAACTCACGAAAAGATCTAAAACGGTTGGGAATTAGACCTAAAATGCACTTGCAACAAAGTGGTTCATCTGTTTACATGCTAATTGGGTGGTATACATTGTCAAGGAACGAAAATGCTACATTTTATGAGTGGTTGCAGAAGATTAAATTATTGGATAGATATGCCTCGAATCTAACAAGGTGTGTGCAAACAAATGATTGAAAAATTATTGGACTAAAAAGCCTTATATTTTTACAATGTATCTTGCCTGTTGGTATCTGTGGGTTCTTGACCAGAGATGTGTGGGTTGCGTTAATTGAACTGGATGCATTTTTTAAAAATTTATGTGTTAGAACATTGAATGTATAAGCTTTGAATCGTATGGAATGAGAAATTGTACTAATATTGTATAAGTTGGAGAGTATTTACCCACCGTCATTTTTCGACATCATAGTACACTTAGCCGTTCATTTGCCACGTGAGGCTCGACTTGTAGGATCAATCAAGTATGGATAGATGTATTCCATTGAACGGTTTCTTAGAAAGTTGAAACACACAGTGGGTAATAAGTCCCGTCCAGAAGGATCAACTGAAGAAACATATATTGATGATGAGTGTCAAACATTCTGTTCCAAATACTTCCACGGCGTTGACACAAGGTTTGATTGGCCGAAAATAAACTTTAATGTTGACCAAGCAAGACAATGGAACGGATTTTCTGTATTTTCCCAAAACGTACGTCCACTTGGTGCTCAGCGTGGTTATGATTTGTGTGAACGAGAAAGCTCAGTGGCACGTGATAAATAGTTGCCCAAAGATAGAGAGCCACTTGAAGTAAATTCAAATTAATTGTTAATTAATCATTAAATTTACTTATTAAACAATTATATGAATATACTTATTGTTGGTAATTTTTAATTTCAGTGATTATATTAACGTGCTCAAAGAACTGGTAGTAAATGATAAAGACTACAGACATGAACATGAGTTCCCTAAGTGATCATATTAATGGTTGAATGTTTATACTTTATTTAATATGTAGGTTGTACAAATACATGCGAGTAATCCAAACGATACATCAGATGAACTATATGCACTGGCACGTGGCCCCTCGAGACGTGCTGCTCAATATTCTGCATGTATTTCTCGAGGAAGTTGGTATCACACAATTGATTGAAAACTTTATAGAAAAACACAAAATAACGGTGTCCTTGTTTAATGGAGTCATAATGGAGACAATGTTGATTTCTAGGGAGTTATCGTAAATATAATTGGAATGAGATATGTGAAAGAGCTTGTGGTTTATATATTTAAGTGTGATTAGTGGAATTTAAGCAATCTTCAAATGGGAAAATGCCATGATGAATATTTTCTGAGTATTAATACATCAAAAAAATGGTATGAAGATGATCCTTTTATTTTGGTTTCCGAAACATCTCAAGTATTCTATTTAGATGATCCTCGGTTAGGAAATCAATGTCAAGTAGTACAAAAGTTTTCTCTTAGAAATATTTATGGCGTTATCCCTGAGGCGGAGGGATAAGATGAAGAAGAAGAATCCATCTACTCAAGAAGCATACCAAGATAGTCAATCTGCCTTGAACTTATTTGTGGATTTGAGCCAGTATGAGATGATCCAATTACATAGGGAAGATATTGAGGCTAAAATAGTTGAGACAACAATTGATCAAAGTGTTGAGTCATCTGAAGTATCTACAGATGATGAGAGTGATTCTATAGATGAAACTGATACAGATAATTGACCGGTTTTGTGTTCACATTGTACAGTATCTCACAATTATGCCACCAAAGAGGAAGGAAGTTCGCATCCCATCTCCACCTGTTCCTAGCTCTCCGTCTAACTCACCATTAAACACTAACCCTACGGAACAAGATAAATAGCTAAAACTCATTTTTTCAATTAAGATATATGATAATTGGTACGAGGTAAATAACTAATATTATTTTATAGAGATAACAGTACAATCTCGTCACGGACGAGGCACTACTAGAGGCGTGATGTTGGAGAAGTATCGTAAAGTAGGTAAGATTAAGGTTAACATTCCTGAAAAACATACCAGAGGCGAGAGACAACAAGCAGCTTGGCTTACATCGCATGGGGGTGCTCTTACATTGACTTATGTACCTTTGGCTACGAGTTCATGGCGTAAAGTCTCGTAAGATGTGAAAGAGCTTATAAAGAAGCGTTGTTTGGTACGTAATATTTAAATAATAAATTTATATTGATATTATTTAATATTCTAAATGATAATATCTTTGTGTATATACTTTTTCAATGATGACTTCGAACTAAATTTTGGTCGGAGAAAGGAGGGTAGGACTGTCAAAGAGCTGATGTGTAATGCATTCTGCAAGTATAGGGCAAGGTGTTACGAGCATTACATGAAGTACGAGAACAAGAAAGATGCACGCTAGCATCCTTTTTCAGGATGCCCGACTTGAAGATTGAAAAAAATTTTGCAACATGTTTAAAGATCCATCATATAAGATAAATTAAATGAATTCTTTATGTGTTATATTTATAATTTTCACTTACAAACTTTTACAACTTCTATGCAGGAGCGAAATTCTATAAACAAAACGAATAGACCGAAGTTCAAGATTCATCATCATGTAGGCTCAAGATCTTTCCATCGCCTCTCTCAGTAATTGGTAATATACTCTTTTTTTCTATTCTATATAGTTTGTTTTTAATATTGATTTTATATCTTAACAATGTCTCTTGTAGAAAGAATCAAATACCAATTATGTTCTGACAAAATTATATGCTGCATCACATACTAATAGTAATCGAGAGTGGACTCATCCTAATGCTCATGAGAATTATGTAAGTATTATAATTTCTTATAATTAAACTTATTTAAATTATTGTGTTAATATTAATTTTATATGTTACGTGTAGGATAAAATGGTTGGCTTCCGTGCTGAAGCTGCATCAGATCGTAATTTATCAACAAATGATGTTGAAATTTTTACACAAGTTCTGGGTCAATGTTCAGGATATTTGAGGGGTTTGGGTCGCTGTGTAAAGCTTTCAGGCTCATCATCAACGTCAAGCACTACTACCATTGGGTTAGAGAATGCAAATTCTAGGATTTAAGAATTGCTTGCAAAACAACATGAGTTAGAGACTCAATTGACGAAACAAGCAGACATGAAGATGAGCATAAAATAGCAAGAAGATAAACAAAGAGAGATGCAATTCCAAATGCAAGAACAATAAAGACAGATGCAGTTTCAAATCAAATGCTTATGATTAATCCGAGTAAGTCGTCTATGTATTTTTCATCCTCTATTGCGGCTGGCCGGAAAAATGACATGCTGAATATTTCGGGTTTCAAGATGGGTAATTGGCCATGTACGTATTTGGGTGTTCTGTTAATTGTGGGAAGAATGACTATTCGGACTTTTGATCCGTTGTTGCTAAAAATACAAAAGAAGTTAGCGGGATGGAAAAGTAAGATTCTTTCATTTGGAGGTAAAATTGTTCTTATCAAACATGTTTTGAATAGTATGCCTATACACATGTTATCAGTGTTAAATTTGCCAAAAGGTGTAATCTCAAGGATTAAGAGGATTTTCTCGAATTTTTTATGGGGTTCATCAGAGGATCATAAAAAGAGGAAGTGGATTTCTTGGAGTAAAATTTGTATGCTAGTGGATGAGGGGGGGCTGGGTATTCGGGATTTGCTTGATGTTCAAGTTTCTTTGCTTATGAAATTTGCATGGAAGTTAATAAATGAGAAATCGATGTGGTCGCAATTTTTCAACAGGAAGTATGTTGGAAACTCATATATACTCAACTATGCAGCTTAACAAAGGGTCTCGTTTTTGGAGAGGAATAATGGAGCTCATGCCTAAAGTGTTAAATAACTCACAGTGGATCATTCGGGAGGGTCATGTGAATTTCTGGATGGATAATTGGGTAGATGATAGACCGTTAATAACTTACCTTCCAGTTGTTGGTAATTTGAATTTGCAGGTGGCGGAAGGTTTCACACCTACGGGACCTAATCTGCATATGCTGCGAGAGTTAATTCTGGAACAGGTAGTGAAGATGGTTTGCGATGCGGGCATTACGTTACCGCAAGGTTTGGACAAATGCGTGTGGAAGCCATCGATTAGTGGAGAGTTCAGCTCAAATTCGGCTTGGAATCTGATTCGGTGACATGGAGATATATGTCCCTGGAAAAAATGGTTGTGGCAAAATTGGCTGCCCAAAAAGTGGTCTTTCTTTGTGTGGTGCGCTAAGAGGAAGGCAATTCCGGTTGATATCATTATTCAGCAGTTAGGCATTCCGATTGCATCTAAATGTAAGTGCTGCTTTAAACCTCAATTGGAGTCTTTGAATCATATTTTATGTGGGGGTGTAGGAGCTCAAAAAATTTGGAATTTCTTTGCGGAGGCTTGCCGACTGAGAGTTCCTAGAATTCTAAATTGGGAGGGAATGATGAGTTTTTGGTGGCAACATGCCTCTATGTCTACGCAGTTGGGATGGCTTCCGGGGGTGCTTCCGATTGCTATTTCATGGGCGTTGTGGAGAGCACGATGTGCAGCAAGAATGGAAGGTTTGGTTTTTAACGTTATGGTATTTTTCGGTCTATTAAAATTCTAATTAGAGATCTATCGGGGAAGATGAAGGCGTTTCCGTCCACCAACCCTGATGCGAGATCGATCATAGAAAATTTATCCTGCCCAATTATCCCAGTTGCTTCTATGCAGTTAAAAATTAATACTTGGTGTCTGCCGGTGAGCGGTAGAGTTAAATTGAATGTTGATGGTGGTTCTTGTGGTAATCCGGGAGATTCAGGTGGAGGAGGGGTGATTCGAAATTTTCAAGGTGAAGTAGTGGCGGGTTTTGCTCATTCATATGGGCATGCTACTAATACGATCGCTGAATGTAGAGCGCTGCTTGATGGGCTTCAGTTGTGTAAGTATTTGGGTTTAAGAGACATTTTGGTAGAGTCTGGCTCCAAGGTAATAGTTGGTTGGTTGGCCTCGGGGGTTTGTAAGTATTGGTTTCTTTGGAATTTTTGGGAGGAAATTTTAGCGATTGTTGGGGAGTTAAATGTTTGTTTCTGCCATATATACGGAGAAGCTAACATGGTAGCAGATTTTTTAGCTAAACAAGGGGCACAAGGAATTAATTTGCAGTTTGAAGATGTTACATCCATAGAAGGTCCTATCAGGGGTTTTATTCATATGCATAAACTTGGTATTCCTTTTATTAGATATAGATGAATTTTTTGGTTTGTTTGTTGGTAAGTGAGTTGGGAATTTTTGGGTTGTTTTGTTCTTAGATGAACTGTTTATGGTATTCATCCGCCATAAGTGAGGTTTTTTTAATAAATAAGGGAAGGGGTCACTCTTACATGTGACCTCGGCTCTTTTAAAAAAAAAAAAAAAATAGATGCTTACGCAACAATTCAGGCTTCCAAGCAATTGATTTTCGTTAGAAGTGTTTTACATATTGAACAATTATATATTATGTACTGATAATTTTATTAGTATTATTAGTATATTATTTATTTAGTTTTGACTTATTAGATTAGTTTTATTTATATTGAACTATTTGTAATGTATTTTTGAAATATAAATATTTATTTACTTTTAAATTAGTATTGTCCATCAAAATAATAACTTTTCGAACTCTTATCAAACGTTCGAACATATATAAATTGGACACAACCGTTCGAACATCAAAAGTTAGAGTTCGAACAGTAAAAAAAGTTGGGCGCCGTTCGAACTCTTTCGAACAAGCAATTCACTTTTTGTGTTCGATCATCAATTTGTTTGTTTGAACGTTTCTTAATGTGTATTTAGTCAGACAGACTGGTATCAATCGACCGACCATGAAGTAGCTGTTCGAATAGAAATATTGTTCGAACATTATTTACACCGTTCAAATGACTTTTCGAGAAAAATTTAAATCATTGCAGAAAAAAATTTCGTCCGAACGTAATCAAACAGTCCAGCTTAATTTCGTCCCAAAAGATATTTTTTTAGACGAATTTGTGATTTTCGTCCCAAAATCCTTTTTGGGACATGTTGGGATGACCTTGAGACATTTTTTTCATCTCAAAATATATTTTGGAATGAAATTCTAGTCTTTTAGGATGAAATTTTTCGTTTCAAAAGACCTTATTTGTTGTAGTGTCCCATGTAACACCCAATTAACATACGTACAGATGGTTACCTAGAAAACCTCCCAAATTAGTACTATATGTTTTCCGACAGCTAGCTAGCTAGCTGATCCTAATCATGTTTGGTAAAGGCAAAGGACGTTTGACTAGTAAGCTAGGGATCATCCAATTGAAGTTATATCAACACATGCAAGGCAGTGCAATTAATGCAGTGCAGCACAGAGATGATTCTGCGGATCATTCAGTTATGGGCAGCGGATTGCACAACATGAATGAAGGAGGAGTTCAGCTGGATCCGACACAAAATCAGGTTGAAGATCAATGCAATCTAATCCAAAGATCAATCCAAATTGATTCGGAGCCTTTAATTCAGGAGGTTGATGAGCGTGAGCCTGCAGTAACGGATATATTGGAGGGAAGCGGATTTATCAGTTTGTTGAATAATATGGAAACTGTTAATTTCAGGGTGGGCCAGGGGGATGAAAGGGCTCATATAGCCCATGAAGATATGGTTGATGAGGCCCAACAGGTGACTAAAATGAAGCCAAGAAGATCCATTCGAAATACGTAGAAAAAACGTGCTCGACTATCAGGAGATTTAGTTGAAAACAACTCCATGCATATGCATGGAGGGAAGAAACGTTCTCTTGAGGAAGGAAGCAATGTCTCTTTATCAACTAAAGGGAGAAAGAGAAGTAGATTGTTGGGGCTATCCAAAGGTGTTTCTGATACAATTGTTACTCCACGGTTACAAGATGTTGCTCAAGACTCTTTTATATCAGCAGAGGCCATTGAACAGCCCTACCGAAACCAATGATTCTCCTTAGTTGGAACTCTCGTGGGCTTGGAAACCCACAAGGAGTTTGAGTTCTAGCTGACTTAGTTAGAGAGGAAGATCCCAAGGTTTTGTTCTTACAAGAGACCAGATTGCATGCAAGAGTAGCAGAAAAATTAAAATTTAGATTGGGTTTCGAGAATTGTATGGCAGTAAGTAGTGAGGGGAAGAGTGGTGGCTTGGCCCTGTACTGGAAAAAAGAGGTTAAGGTGGTTATTAAGAATTATTCCAAAAGTCACATTCATGCTTCCATCCATGACACAATTGAGGAGGGGGAAACTTGGTTTCTCATTGGGATTTATGGACAGCTTGAGGCTCATAGGAGACTTAGGTCCTTGCAATTACCATGAGAAATCACGAGGTTTTGAGCAATCACGAGAAAAGTGGAGGAAGAGAGAGTTCAGACAGACAGATGCAAGCTTTTCAAGCTGTAGTTAGTTGATGAGTGTGAGTTAATGGATCTGGGCATTCAGGGTAATCCATTTACTTGGCGTAATAATAGAGAATCTGACCAATGCATTAATGAGAGACTTGAAAAATGCTTGGCTAATCTAAAATGGATGGCTTTCTTCCCCATGGCTAAAGTTATTCATGGTACTGCAACTTATTCTGACCATACCCCCATTAAGTTACATGTGCATTTTGCAGGTGTCCAAAGGAGGGGAAAAATACCATTTCGTTTTGAGGCTATGTGGGTGGAGGATAGTAGTTGTCAAAAGGTCATCAAGGGTGCTTGGCTGGATAGTGATGGGGAAAGAACAATGGAAGGGGTGATGAAATAGATTAGTAGATGTGGTGAAAAGTTAGAAAGGTGGAACAAGAACAGTTTTGGGCATGTGCAGAAAAATCTAAAAAAGGCAAAGCAGAAGCTCCAGAATGTTCAGGATGTAGATCCTAAGAGTCTTAATCGTGAGGCTATTAAGAATGCTAGATCAGAGGTGAATAAATGGTTGGCAAGGGGGGAAATCATGTGGAGACAAAGGTCGAGAGTGCAATGGCTAATTGAAGGGGATAAAAATACTAGGTTCTTTCATCGTAAGGCATCACAAAGAAAAGCAAAAAATATGATAAAGGGAGTGAGGGATTCGAATGGAAGCTAGCATGTGGATGAAGCAAGAGATGAAGTAATTGTTATCTACTTTCAATTCTATTCACAACTTCTACAGAAAGTGGCAGTGTTGATTTTTTGGAGAATCTAGTTGGAAGGGTTACTACTAATATAAAATAGAAACTTGATATGCCTTTTGTTACAGCAGAAGTGGATGTGGCTTTGAAGGAAATGAATCCCACAAAGGCCCCTAGTCTTGATGGTATGGCCCCTCTATTTTATCAAAAGTTTGGCATATTGTGGGAAGAGATGTGACATGTGCTGTCTTACATGTTCTAAATATTGTTAGATCCCCCCCCCCCCCCCATGTTGAACCATAGTTAAGTCACTTTGATTCCCAAGAAGAATAAGGCTGATCTAGTGTCTGATTTTAGACCCATAAGCCTTTGTAATGTCATTTATAAGATGGTGTCAAAAATGATTGCAAACAAACTGACGAAGATTTTACCAAACCTGATCTCACATTCACAATGTGCTTTTGTACCAGGGAGATTAATCTCAGATAATGTCCTAGTAGCTTATGAGCTAGTCCATTTCAGTCGAAGGAAGAGGTAAGGAAATAAGGGTTTCATGTCTATTAAACAAGATATGAGCAAAGCATATGATCGAATAGAGTGGAGGTTCCTTGAAACAGTAATGCAGAAAATGGGTTTTAGTGCTAAGTGGGTGGAGCTGGTTATGACTTGTGTGAGGATTGTTTCATTTTCCATTTTGGTAAATGGCGATCCAAAAGGTCCTATTTATCCCACTAGAGGAGTAAGGCAAGAGGATACTATCTCCCTTTAATTATTTCTATTGTGCATTGAGGGACTTATTTCTTTGCTACAACAACCTGAGATGAATGGAGCAATAGAGGGGATTCGGATATGCAGGAATGCTCCTATTGTAAATCACTTAATGTTTGTAGATGATAGTGTCTTGTTTTGCAGGGCCAATTTACAAACAAACTTGAATATAATGCAGCTACTAGAGATATATGAAAAGGCCTCTAGGCAGAAGGTGAAGAAGGACAAGACTGCAATGGTTTTTAGCAAGAATGTCATAGCTACTCAACAGTTAGAGATCATGCAGGTGTGGGGAGTGATGTAATGCCAAAATTCTGATAAGTATTTAGGGCTCCGTTCTATGGTGGGCAGAGGAAAACATCAAGCTTTCTCTCAGCTTAAAAACAAGGTTTGGCAGCAGCTTCAGGGGTGGAAGGAGAAGATCTTGTCTTAAGGAGGGAAAGAGGTGCTTATCAAGGCTGTGGCCATGTCAATCCCAACATACACGATGAGTTGTTTTAAACTTCCTATCTCTTTATGTTCTGAATTGGAAAGTTTAATTGCCAAGTTCTGGTGGGGGCAAAAGGGAGAGGAGAATAAAATAAGGTGGGTGAGTTAGAGAAAGATGTGTGAATCAAAAGCTAATGGTGGGATGGGGTTTGAAGATCTGAAGACTTTCAATCTAGCACTCTTAGCTAAGCAGGGATGGAGAATTCTTAAAGAAGAGGATTCATTGCTACACAGGATCTTCAAAGCAAAGTATTTCCCCCCATTTGATTTTAAAGATTCTAAGTTAGGTGCAGCCCCTCCTTATGTATGGAGAGGTATTTGGGAAGCAAAAAGTTGGCTATTAAAGGGCTGCATATGGAGGATAGGAGATGGAAAGGCTATTAATATATGGTCTAACTATTGGCTACCTAAACACAAACTAATCTCACTTTTAGGCTCTATAACTCAGACACAACTAAATTGGACAGTTGCAGATTTGATTGATGAGCACACAAGATGGTGGGATGTGGAGAAGATTAGAAGATTTTTACCTCAAAGTGAAGCCCACGAGGCCCAGAATATTATGTTACCTGCTAAGAGCCAACCTAACAGTTTTGAATGGGAGCATGAGTCTAATAGTCAGTATAGTGTAAAGAGTGCTTACAGGTTGTTCACGTATGTGTGTGAAGAAGGTCAGGTGGGTGTGGTTTCATATAGGGAGGAGCAAAGGAAATGGTGGAGGAAACTTTGGAAGATGAGAGTATGTAACAGAATAAAGATTTTTGCTTGGAGGGTGTGTAAGAATGGGCTACCAACTCTGAAGAATCTCAAAGCAAATACGTGATATTTTGCAGGTTTATTCATATTCAAATGGGGCAACACCTAAAGCAACTGATGATCAAATTATGAAGGCTGCTGCCTTAATGAAACAGATCAATTTTAAGGATTTTTCAGTATGCCAGATGCTAAATGCAGATGGTGCAAGGTGGAAGAAGAGGATATTAATCATGCTCTTCTATACTGCTCAAGTTTCAAAGAAGTTATGCAGGTACAACTCAGTGTTTTGCAAGATTTTCAAGCTCATCTTGACTTTTTGCAAATCTTGGCTCACTTGGTCAGAAGGAATAAACAAGGAGACATTGAGAAATTATTCCTTTGTGCTTGGGGGCTATGGTATAGAAGAAATCAGTTTCTCTATGAGGAGAAAAACTTAAAACTAGTAGAAGTCTTGGATAATGCTTTGTCAGGTTATAGTGAATATCAATCTGCATTAGAGAATCAACAGCAAGGATGCGAACCTCATTGTGGTTGGCAACCCCCACGTACAAGAGTAATGAAGTTAAATATAGATGGTGCTATTTTCCATGACTTTTGTGGATCAGGTGCAAGCATGGTTCTTCGAGATAAGGGTGGCAGGGTGGTCTTCACAGCAAGCAAACCAAAAGCTGAGATTGATGATCCTGGTTGTGCTGAGGGGTATTCAGATTTGTCTCCTGTTGGGTATTATTGATCTTCAAATTGAATGTGATGCCATGTTGGTAGTTCAAGAACTAAACAGAGAGTAGGTTTCTATGCCTATATGGGGAAATTTGATTCAAGAGATAAGGAGGTTGATTATTAGATTTCCAAAAGTTTCAATACATCATAAAGGCCTTTTGGCCAATTCTGTAGCCCATAGTTTGGCAAGATATTCATGGCATTTAGATGATCTAGTGATTTGGTGGGACTCTTTTCCAGAGTTTGTTTCCCAAGTCATTTGGAATGATGTAATGATGTAATTCTTTTTTTGAGGGACGAAATAATTTCAGCATTGTTTATCAAAAAAAAAAAAAAAAACACATGCAGGGGGCCGGAATCTTAATCGAGATCTGCGTCAACTAGGGAAGAGATTATCTAATTCATTCATTATGGTAGTCAAACAATACGTGTCATTACAAGTATGATGACTCATCAAGTGTTGATCTCCTCATAACACAATAAAGACGGTTTTGATGGTTAAGATATTGCCAAGAAAGTTGAGAGGAAAAAGTGAGAAAGATGCCACCAAGAACTACAGGCAGATATTTCTGCTCTTTAAGACCATTTTTTCTATTTCTTTTTGAATTCTCTCTCTCACCCTCTAAAATGAGTAGCTATACTTTTATGTGACTATGAGGGAATAATCATCTTTAGATTATATTTTTGTTTGGATGCTAAGAAAATATATTGTTGTTTGGATGGTGAGAAAATGTGGGATCTATTTTTGTTTGGCTGCTGAGAAAAGATCTTGAATTTGCTTTTTGTTTTCTTATTTCCACCAGCTTTTAGATTCGACAATTGCCACTCTAATTTATCAACTGTCAAGAGATGCTGATGAGAAACTGGGTTCGAGGGAGGGCTTTGGGGGGAAGAAGAAAGAGAGAAGGGACAAGGAAAAAGGAAAAAGGGAGAGGGGAGAATGGACGTGCACCTACAGTAACTTCAATAAGTTCAACACGTGTTGCAATTTTATTGTTTGGTGTAACAGTCCTTCTATGTACAGTCAGGAGATGCAACCAAACTATTCTAAGTTTTTCTCTTTGTTTTGTTGGTAAGTTTTGAGAAACATTTGTCAAAGTTCTATGAAATTGTCAAATCGCCATGTAATTTGGACTTTACCACGTGCACGAAATTTCTATTTTTCCATCTACGTGTGGGAATTCGTGATCTTTCCCTAGCCAATTAGCTGGATGCATGATGGAATGGTTTCGTGCAAAGTTAAAAAATATGTACGTTATATGCCACAACTGTTATAAGCACCATTGTACGTACAGTTTTCACATTAATTTCCAAGTATTCAACAAATTACGTATATATCTCCTCATAACACTATAAATAAGGAAGCTCGCATCCTGTTTTTAGCACAGAAACACAAACAAAAATGAAGCCCGTTAGCTCTTCAGTGCTTTTTGCATTTGTTATTACACTTCTTTTCTCATTTTTATGGGCAACTTCGGCTCACACTCATGAAGACTTCCTTCAATGCCTGACCCTTCATGCTGGAAACTCCACCTCCTCAATTTCTCAAGTCATTTACACCCGCGCCAATTCTCATATTCATCTGTATTGGAATTCTCCATACAAAATCCTAGATTCTCAACACCTGCCACCCCGAAACCTCTAGTCATTATTACGCCATTGCATGTCTCCCAAATTCAAGCAACCATTAAGTGTTCCCAAAAACATGGCATGCAAATAAGAGTTAGAAGCGGTGGTCATGATTTTGAGGGCCTTTCTTATGTTTCTCATGTTCCATTTGTCATAATCGATCTGATAAATCTTCGTTCAATCAATGTTGATGTAGAAAATGGCACTACATGGGTTGAAGCCGGTGCCACTATCGGTGAAGTATACTATAGGATTGCCGAGAAAGGTAGAAACTTTGGCTTTCCGGCTGGAGTTTGCCCGACTGTGGGTGTTGGTGGACACTTCAGTGGGGGAGGGTACGGCACCATGTTGCGCAAATATGGCCTTGCTGCAGATAATATTGTTGACACCCAAATGATTGATGTTAAGGGCTAAATCCTTGACAGAGAATCCATGGGAGAAGATCTATTTTGGGCCATTCGAGGAGGTGAAGGGGCCAGCTTTGGAGTCATTGTTGCGTGGAAAATCAAGTTGGTTCATGTTCCATCAACTGTGACTGTATTCACAGTTAATAGGAACTTGGAACAAAATGCAACCAAGCTTGTTCATCGGTGGCAATACGTTGCAGACAAGCTTGATGAAGACCTATTCATTCTCGTCATCTCAAGTGCTGCCAATTCTAGCCAAGAAGGGAGGAGAACAATACAAGCTTCATTTATGTCCTTGTATCTCGGAGGGATAGATAATCTCCTTTCATTGATGCAAGAAAGCTTCCCTGAACTGGGTTTGGTAAGAGAAGATTGTACTGAAATGAGCTGGATTGAATCTACCCTCTACTTCGCCGGGTTTCCAAGTGGGGAATCCTTGGATGTACTGCTAAGCAGGACTCCTCTAACAAGACCAACTTTTTTCAAAGCAAAATCTGACTACGTGATGGAACCTATTCCAGAAGTTGGCTTGGAAGGGATTTAGGAGAGATTTTACCAAAAAGAGGCCGAGGAAGCAGATTTGATGATAGTTCCGTATGGGGGAAGAATGAGTGAAATCTCGGAATCTGCAATTCCTTTCCCACATAGAGTTGGTAGCATCTACAAAATCGTACACGTGGTGTATTGGGAAGAAGAAGGAACTGCAGCATCTGAGAGGCATATAAGTTGGATCAGAAGGCTTTACAGTGACATGGCTGCCTATGTTTCAAAATCCCCAAGAGCTGCATACATCAATTATAGGGACCTTGACATAGGAACAAATGGTAAGGAAGGCAACACAAGCTATAGACGGGCAAGTACATGGGGTACTAAATATTTCAAGAGCAACTTTAACAGGTTGGTTCATGTGAAGACCATGGTCGATCCCACTAATTTCTTGAAGAATGAACAAAGCATCCCAGCTCTTTCATCCTGGTGAGAGGTGATGTTAAAGATGCTTAATTACAGAAGATATTGTACTCAACAATAAATCCTCTCTCTTTCTCGTTTTACGGCCTATTATTCCATTTAATAAGCACATATCATAAAGGCCATATATATCGATATTTTATGTGCATTGTAAAATAAAAGGGTTTCCACAAATTCAGGCAAATAGTATGCTGAAGATGCATATATATATATATATATATATAAAGAAAAATATAAATTGTATTTTGTGACATGTTTATGTTCCATTAATAATATACATAGTTTTCATTTATGTCAATTATATATTTTGATTTGTTGGTTTGGTGGTTATGAATTAATGATACCCAATTACATCACTAACCAACTCTTAGCCTCATTTGGATACATAAATCTCTCATCTCATCTCATCCTTATAGTTTTTTTAAATTTCTACACAAAATATAATAAACAATTCAACTTTTTTAAATTTTAAAATAATAATAATATTAAAAAATAATATTTTAATAATATTTTATTCAACTCATCTAAAATCATCTTATCTTATCACATCTCATTTTATATCATTATCAACGAGGCCTCAACTCAATTATATATAATATTCAGAACTATAGAGAAAGTCTCTGACAATTGCCGGTCACAGGAAGCGTGCCGCTAAAAAAAGCTTTCATGTTCAACAAAAATTTGACATATGGCCAGCAAAAGGTGGAAAAAATCCACGATCATTGTACAATATATTTCTATGGATAAATTAATTGCGATTAAAATAAATGATTACGTGGCTTATAATTTGATATATACAAAAATAATTTTAGATAAAAATACTAGCTCTATATATCTATATATACTTGAGGGTATTTTACAATCTAGAATTCTAAATTAAAGCATTGCCAATTAAAATATATTAATAAAGCTGCTTCTTCTTAAAAAAAAGGCCGCACGAGAACTACTTTAAAATTAATAAAGTCCTAAGTAGAATCAAAACGAGTATTTATAATGGATTATTTGCGATGAGAATGATTATTTGTAATAAAAACAAATATATTTTAGCAGGAAATAGTCATTTTTGCAGGAAATAACCGACTATAAATAAACAGTTTTTTTGTAATGACTATTATTGATATTATATCCATATCAATATTGATATTATTGACTATTATATATGCGTGACTGTGTCTATTCATATCATGTATTATATAGATGTATGCATATATATGTATGTATGTATGAATTAGAAAGTGTCCAAAATTTACACAAAAGAAATTTGGTGTAGAAAAGTGACAAGTTGCATGGTCAAAGTTCAATATTGTCAAAGTTGCCATGCAATTTGGACTTTAGTACTTTCATGCATACGTACGCTAGCTTCGAATTTTCTCTGTTCCGGCCTATTTAATTTCTTGTGGCGATTCATCTCTCCAATCTAGATGTTGGAATGATCTGCAAATTAACCTTAGAAAATACAACATTCAAAAGATAATACCGCCGTAACGTTCACGTACATTAAATTTCCAAGTCTTAAACAAGCAGCGGATCCTCCTCATAACACAATAAATAATGAAGCTCGCATCCATTTTCTAACGCCTTTCTTATGGTTAATTTGCATGGCCTGCAAACCAGAGTTAGAAGCGGTGGTCATGATTATGAGAGCCTTTCTTATGTATCTAATGTTCCATTTCTCATAATCGATATGATAAATCTTCGATCAATCAGTGTTGATGCAGAAAATGGCACGGCTTGGGTTGAACCCGGCGCCATTATTGGTGAAGTTTATTATAGGATTGCTGAGAAAAGTATAAATTTTGGCTTTCCAGCGGGACTTTGCCTGACTGTGGGTGTTGGTGGACACTTCAGTGGGGGAGGGTATGTGTAACGCCCCGTACCCTGAAGGGATTAGAGAATTACTACCTATCACTTATAAATATGTCGCTCAACACATCTAAACAACTCCAAAGACTTCATGAGCCAAAAAATCAATCTCATATCTTCTAAATCAACACATTACAAACTCCACACAAAGTCATTTATGCAATAATAACAAACCAAGGAGTCCACATTCTATCGGTAGTCATAATATACCAAACTGATAAATCCATAAGTCCTACTAAACAAAAAACATAATTAAATCTCAACATAATAAACTGATACATCTTAAGTCTCAATAAATCCAAATAACATAAAGGACTTCAAATACTCAAGTCAAACCCTTCTACTAACAATGGTACCCTTAGGTACTCGACCTTCTATCCATATCTAGTCAAGCTCTAATTTCTACTCCTGACCCCTAGCTAGGTTATCAATATCATCTGAAAAATAATGAAGATAAGGGGTGAGTTATCAATAACTCAGTAAGTAGAAAACATATATTAGTATGTAAACATGAGCCAATTTTAGAAAGTTTGGTATGCAGAAATAAAACATTTCATTTTCATATGCACATCTCGAAACGTGTTATCAGAAAAATCAGAGCGACTTTTCATATTCAAAACTGCCTTGGCATAACATAACCGCACATCTTCATCGTAGTATGTCATATCGTATCGTATCATGTCATATACCATGTTTAACTCCCGTGATAGGGTTATACTATCCCCGGTGGCCAATCCAGGCAGTATTATGTTGTGAAAGTTTCCCTTTTTCAACTTCGGAGTCCTGAGTGTGCACATAGGAACGAACTCATAAAAGACCACTTTGTTTCCAAAGTGGGTGCACTCATATCATATCATGTTGGTACCAACCATATCACGTGAACCAATATCATCATAGCAAAACCAAATTCAGAATCAGAAGCAAAACAGATAAGTATTGTGATACCCCGTATGTACGTGTATTTTAACTAAGTAATTATTGTATTTATTAAGATTATGGGCTTTCTTGTTTCAAATTTTAGATGATTTACGTGATATTATTTTAAGATTTTTAATTGTTAATTCAATCTGTTTTCTTGTTATTAATTATTGTTCATTATTTAAATTGTTGTTTATTTTAAATTAGTTTATTGTTGGATTTAATTATTTTATTTTCATTTAATTACTATGTTTAAATTATTTTATTTAATTTGTTGTTTTGAAATCCTTTTCGTTAGATAATTTTTGTGACCCAAGATGTGAGGATTGAACCTCATTTCTTTCCCTCACTTTTTCTTTTTCCTTTTTTCTTTTTTTCCTCCTTTTCTTTTCTTCTTATTTTTTTTTCTCTTCATTTTCTTTTCTCCTCTCTCTCTATTCTCTCCCTAGCACGAGTCCCTCTCTCCCCCGTCCGTTTCGTCGTCCTCCACCCAGTGCCGCCATGCACCGTTGTGGTCATCACCGCCCCTCCCAACCTCTTCCCCTCTAGCCGGCGACCACCCCTCTCTATTTCCAACCCCTCTCACGCCGTCATGAGTCCCCAGCACAGCTTCAAGCTGCGACACTCCTTGTGTTCGTACTCCGCCGACGCACCGTCATTGGCCACCACCTCTTCACCACATCACCGGCTACCCCCAGCTATCTAACCCACCCATCCTCAGCCTTGATCCACCACCGGTGAAGCCCATCCATCTCCATTTCCATTTTGGGCTTTTTGGACTCCAAGTGCCGCCCACGCCGCCACCCACAGCCAACCACCACCACCATTAGCTTCACCAACATCCTTAAGCCATTCCCTTATAATCTCAAGTCTTCGTTTGTCTCCGTTCAAAATCTAGCATTTTGAGACCCATGACCATAGTGCATTTTGCACTGTTACGTTGATGTGCCGCCACTTCTAGCACCTCCGTGATCCTTTGAAAATTATAGTATAGCACTGTAAGTATTTTTTCAAAGAACTTTCATGACTTAAATGTATTTTGCACTAACCCATTTTTACTGCGATTTGATTGGTTGTGCCGGACTGAGTTTGAGAAGTAAGGGGGTTGGTTGGATTGGAGGATGGAGTTGTTTGTGAGACTGGATTATGTTGTGATTTGTTGGTTGTTGGATATTGAGTCGTTTCATGTACTTTGCATATTTGCACGCATGTTCATGTTTGTAAATGAAAACTGGGTTTTCGCATAATTGCATACATGTTCATGTGTATACTTGAAATACTAGGTTTGATGTGAGAAATGATTTTAAGTATGTTTGAAATGATTGGATTGACTGGTTTGAGAGAAAGGAAAAGAGACTGTTGGGATGGTGGTATAGTCCCGCCTGTGATTCCCACCTACGGTGCATGTGGTAGGGATAGTGGTAAGCAGGGATGGTGGTAGAGTCCTGCCTATGATTCCCCCTATAGTGCTCTGATAAGTGCCTATTGTGTGAAAATGAACTGTGGGGATGGTGGTAAGCAAGGATGGTGGTATAGTCTCGCCTGTGATTCCCACCTACGGTGCACGCGGTAGGGATGGTGGTAAGCAAGGATAGTGGTATAGTCATGTCTGTGATTCCCGCCTACGGTGCATGCAGTAGGGATGGTGGTAGAGTCCCGCCTGTGATTCCGAAAATGAGGTTTTGGGTCACATTTGTGTATCGTCATGTACTTATGTTTGTTGGTTGCAGTAATGCATTTTTATCTCTTGAATTACTTGGTTGATTACATGCAGAGATTCATAGTCTCACGGTATTCAATAACATGCGGTATCGTTTGATGGTATCGTAGATTTTGATGCAGATGAGGACGAAGAGCTTGAGGATTCGGCTCCATCGGAGAAGTGATTTGGGATCACTTACTTGTGTATTGGGATTTGTCTCCCACTTTTTGGCTATGTATTTGGTTTGTATTATATTTATATTAGATAACTATATAATTTTTTAAAGACAATTTGTTTTGGATATCTGTATTTAAATTTCTGGTACTTAGTTAGCTAACTTTTAATTAACCGCTGCGACTTTTGTTGTGCACTTCTTGCATGTTGCACACACTTGAGCACTTATCGTTGGGATAATTGGTCGTGTTGTCATCATCCCGACGTCACGATTTCCACGATTCTATACGTGGGAGTCAGGGCGTCACAAGTATGCCTAAGGTTTTCATATCCATATCATATCAAACCACGTGCTGAACACATTCATATCATTTTCAGATTATCAATAACAGATCCAAAATATTTCATATCACATGTATATAAATCTCATTTTTTATATTTGCTCTTTTGCACAATTCAGAAACATATCAAATATTGCTCATGTCTACACTTTTCATATCAAAAACCTTTTTTTAATCTTTCATACATATTTCATGAGCGAATGCAAAACATATACTGAGGTTGGTTTTCACATTTTCTTTTTAAATTAACATGTACATTTTTACAAACCAACCTCAGTTCATTTCTTTTTATGCAAATCTAGCATAGGAACCCCGCTTACCTGAACTTCTTAGCTGTCCCAAAAATTTCCTCAACAATGCCGAACAATTATTAATCGTCACCTATAAGGTAATCACGTAATTCCCGTAAATTTCAAATGAACATGTATTTCAATATTTAAACCTAAGCTTCTCAAATAACTTATTTTAATTGCTCAAAACTTAAAATTCTCATAACCTCAAAATGTATCATCACTTTCTAAAATCATCAATGTCCCTTTAATAACTTCGACTAAAACATTAAATTCTAACTTATTTACGATTGAGATTTTACTAACCAAACAACATAACTATATTGAAATCATCATAAGTAGAAAATCATAATTTTGTTTAAATCAAAAATATTCTTTTAAAAGGATTCAAAATAAGATTTTGCACTTACCGATTACTTCAAAAATTTATCAGTATTTACATAATAAATATTCCGTTAAAATATCAGTCTCGTACAAAAACCAACTTAACGGTATAAATCCACATGTCTACTCCCAAATAAAAAAAAACATTCTCTGCAGCCCACGTAATATACTCATGATTTCAAACCCAAAGTACATAATATAAACTCATTAAACTAAACACCCGAAAGAATAAATCTGGAGGCATACTATAAGGGGTAAAAAGGTAATAGTACTTCCCACTATTTGGTTAACGTAAGTTACATATATATATATATATATGTATGTATACAACGTATAATGAACTACCAGGAAATAGAAAAAAAAAACAGTGCAGCGACAGCACTTATGGCGATGGGGGCACGACGGCGTGGAGCTGGCAGTTGGCTACTGGCTGAGAGAAAAAGAGATCGCGACGAGCGAGAAAGGCACACAGTGAGAGAATGAGGGAGAGACCGAGAGAGAAGACCAACCAACCAGAAATGGTGTGAGCTTGCCGGGGGACTTGAGGCGGCATGCGGCGGACTGGGGTGACGGTAAGTTCTCGCCGGCAGTTTCTGTGGGGTCATAACGTGGTGGAGCTCTCGGTGGAGGGTGATTGTAGCGGCTTGAATGTTGCTCTGTTTTCAAACAACTAAAACAGAGGATTGCGAGGCTTGCAAAAGAGGCTACGGGGGTGTTGGGTGGCAGCTTCGTGTCGCTAGGCACGGTGGTGAGGCCTGGACAAAGGTTCACAGTGGAGAGTGGATGACTTGTGCGGCAGCAACGTCTGGGTACAGTGGGTCACTAGATTCACACTCTTTTTGTTTTTAAAGAAAACAGTGGGTGATGGAGGCTGTGGTTGACGGCAATGATCCTTGCTAGCGCAGTGGAGCGGGGATCTCGGTTTGGCCTTCTGTGAAGAGGAGAACGAGCGGCACTTATTCTAGGGTTGAGGTTGCTTAACATATACATAAGATATAGGTAGTAAAGAGATAAAACCTAGAGGAAAAGGATGAACGGACGTGCATGAAAATGGAAGGTGGACGTGAAACCGTGCGATGTGAATTCTGGAGATGCTTCCACGGGCCTGGGCCTGGCAGTGGGCTGGGTCTTGCAGTATGGCACCTTGATGTGCAAATACGGCCTTGCTGCAGATAATATTATTGACGCACAAATGATTGATGTCAAGGATAGAATCCCTGACAGAAAATCCATGGGGAAGATTTGTTTTGGGCCATTCGAGGAGGTGGAGGGTCCAATTTTGGAATCATTGTTGCATGGAAAATCGAGCTGGTTCATGTTCCATCAACTGTGACTGTATTCACAATTAATAGGAACTTGGAACAAAATGTAACCAAGCATGTTTATTGGTGGCAACATGTTGCAGACAAAGTTCATGAAGATCTATTCATTCGTGTCATGTTAACTGGTGCCAATTCTAGTCAAGAAGGGAGGAGGACAAATGAAGCTTCATTTAGTTCGTTGTATCTCGGAGGGATAGATAATCTCCTTTCATTGATGCAAGAGAGCTTCCCTGAACTGGGTCTGGCAAGAGAAGATTGCACTGAAATGAGCTGGATTGAATCAGTCCTATAGTTTGGAGGATTTCAAGTGGTGAATCCCTTGATGTTCTACTAAACAGGACTCCTCTAATAAGACCCTTTTTCAAAGCAAAATCTGACTATGTGATGGAACCTATTCTTGAAGTTGGCTTGGAAGGGATTTGGTAATGATTTTATGAGAAAGAGGCAGAAACAGCATTATTGATCTTCACTCCCTATGGGCAGAAAATGAATGAAATTTCAGAGTCCGTAATTCCTTTCCCCCATAGTGTAACCCCCGCTCCTTTCTTCTTACGTAAGCTTCTCTCTTTCTTACGTAAGACTCATACTTTCTGACGTAAGCAAATTTCGATGACAGAATTATGCAACAGTCTGCCATTCTTTCTGGTGACAGAGAGCAACGCACGGGTTATCTCGTCGATGGTATAACTCTCTATCCCTTTTAATTATGTTAGATATTGATTAGTGGACTAGGTTGTGGACTGTGCTGTTAGTATTAGGGGAATGACTGTGTAGTATTGAGATGCGCTGTTTAGTGCGCTGTGAAGTGTTGGGCATTTTGTGATGCGTTGTGCTGTGAAGTGTTGGGCATATTGTGTAGTGCGCTGTAAAGTGTTGGGCGTGTTTGTGAAGTGTTGTGGACTGCGCTGTGTAATGCAGTAGTGGAGTTTGTGCCGTAATCATGGCGTGGTTGTGCTGTGCAGTGTAGTTGTGGGGCATGTGCTGTATGGATGGCGTGGCGTTGTGTGGATGGGAAGAGTACACACTAAGTGTACTCTGTGTGGCATAAAGTGAGATAAGGAGAGTATATTGACTCTCCTGGCGTATTGTGGATTGGGAAGAGTACACGTAAAGTGTACTCTGTATGGCGTGGTGTATCAATGGAGTACACGTGAAGTGTACTCTATGTGGTGGAGTGACGCACCATGTGGCGGGTATGCCATCATGGTGATGTGGTGTAACGAGTGTAAATGGAGTACACGTGGAATGTACTCCATGGAATGGAGTGACGCACCATATGGCGGGTATGCCGTAATGGTGCTGTGGCGTGGTGTGTATGAAGGGAGTACTTGTAGAATGTACTCCATATGGTGGAGCGATGCACCATACGGCGGGTTTGCCGTAATGGTGATGTGGCGTAACGTGTATGGAGTACACGTAAAGTGTACTCTGTATGACGTGATGTGTGTAACGGGAGGATGGAGCGATGCACCATATGGCAAGTATGCCATAACGATGATGGGTCATTGCGTGTATGAATGGAGTACACGAGGAGTGTACCCCATGTGGTGGAGTGATGCATCGTATGGTGGGTATACCATATTGATGATAGATTGTAGCGTGTGAAAAGGAGTACACATGGAGTGTACTCTATGTGGTGGAGTGATGCATCGTATGGCGGGTATGCCATATTGATGATAGGTTGTAGCAGGTATGAAGGGAGTACATGTGGAACGTACTCCATGTAATGGAGTGACGCACTATACGGCGGGTATGCCGTAGTGGTGATGTAGCGTAACGTGTGATGAGAGTACACGTGGAGTGTACTCTATGTGATGGAGTAATATACCATATGGCGAGTATGCCATAATGGTGATGTGGCGTAATGTGTGTGAAGGGAGTACATGCGGAATGTACTCCATATGGTGGATTGATGCACCGTATGGCGTGTACGCCATAATGGTGATGAGGTGTGTATAAATGGAGTACACGCAGAGTGTACTCCATGTGGTGGAATGATGCATCGTATGGCGGATATGTCATATTGATGGTAGGTTGTAGCGTGTGGAAAGGGAGTATAAGTGGAGTGTACTCCACGAGGCAGCGACACTCGGTGTGACGTGTCGCAGAGATAAGGATGGTTGTGCAGTTGATGGGCGTATAACGTGGTGAATAGTGTCGGGAACTGTGGAACAGTGTCCCGAAGTAGTTGTGACACGGCTTGTAGTCTGAGGTGACAAGTGTCACCGTGATGGACTTATGGCTAGAAGTATGGGTGTAGTAGCAGAATAAGTGTAAGAGTGCGCAGCGGAAGCATGATTGTGTAACGTCAAGAAGTGACGTGGTTACTGGCAGTCGTGCTTATAATGGGTGACGAGTTAGTGTGGAAATGGGGTAACGGGAACGTGACAAGATGTCACGATGTTACGGGAGTATGTGAGGAACCGTACACAGGATGTCAGGTGACTTGACAAGGTCACGGTGTAGCTTGGGAGTAATCTCGAGCTATATGACGTGACATAAGACGTAGTTGTGAAAGGAGTCTTGTCGCGTTAAGTGTTGGGATGAACTATAAGAAGGGACGGATAGCATGAAGAGTCATGTTAGCCGAGTTAAGAGAATGTTGGTATCAGAATATGGCCCTCATCCCTACGAGCAGGTGATCAACATGTTATATGTTGATCTTAGGTGATAAAGGGGTAAGGTACATGTGTAATCTGGTGAGACACGTGTACCAGACGGATTCACCATATGTAATGGGTAATCTGTCCACAGTATAGTTGCACGGTGCTTAAACCTCAAAGTTGACTTGGAGCCATATGGCTTGTATGGATGTGAATGAGGATTTAGTATGGGCTAGGATGTATGGAGGTAGTGAAGGGTGTTTTGTCTAAGATTTGGGATGCATGACTTAGCTAGTCTGAGTCATGCATCAAGATGAGTTTAAAAAGGAGAATAAGACGAATGTCTTAGTGTCTTAATCCTAAGGTGAATCATACGTTCACCTTAGTGAAGGAGTACTCAAGCCAAGACGTTGAGTTGGAAGATGTGGTGACCGTAGTGGTCCCCGAAGGTTCTAACATAATAAAGGGCACGTAAGTGCACGAGATAGAAGGAGAGTGTTCCAGATATAGCGTAGTTCTATTTGTAGTTTAAGTTGCTTATGCATTAGATAGAGAATGATGTTAAGGTTATGTATGCATGTAGGTTGCCAGCTGACACGCGCATGAATGGACTGCATGGTATGAAAGTAGCATGGAGTCCAGGTAAGTATTACGTTTATGCCCTTTTAGAGTTTTCTAGAAATTACAAAAGGAAAACGAAAAGCTCTTCTTTTTAAGAAAATGCTTACGAAAGAAGATGCCATGCTTTCAAATTTATATTTACGTACGGCCCCACCATGAAAGCTCCTTTTTACGCACCCAAAGTTATTAATTGTATGCATGCGAATGGATGACTATAAGATGTATCATTGTACGTATTTTCTAAGAAAATGAACGGATGTAAATGCATGAAAGATGAGCTTGAGCCGACGCCTTCATGGATCCTAAGAACCGACGCTGTCGCGAGCGCCACGAGGTGATGTTCGCGGACGCTGCAAAGGCCGACGTTCAAGGTGATGCTTACAGATATCGTGAAAGGTGAAGTTTGAGCCCGTGCTTTATGTTTTATGGACGGTACGAATTGATACTTTTATGAATGCCACGACGTGATGCTCGTGGACGTCATGAAAGAGGACGTTCAAGCCCATGCTCACGAAACGATGTTTTCCTCACGAAAAGAAACGCTTTCTTATGTTAAATGAAAGAAAGAACTGAATGAAAGTTCCAGCTCCATAGAGCTGACATGAATGAATGAAAGAATGAAAGGAAAGCATGAAATGTATGAAGATACGTAACGGCCACATGAATGAATGAAAAGGGGTACCCAATGAATGAATGGGCATATTGCAATGCCGGGCAGTAGTACTGGTAGTGCACCCAGTGCTGCACCCTAACGGAATGAGATTCCAACCCGTGGCCACAGGCGAATCCATCTGCCATAGGGCCGCTAACCCTAACACACGGGGCGTCACAGTGTGTACTGGCCTATGAAAGTGAAAAGAAAGAATGTATGTATGTATGTATGTACGCATGCACGCACGAATGCACTTTAAGAAATGAAGGCACTACACTCTTGCAGGAATGAAGGCACTGATGGGGGACACGTTTTACGAAAAGAAAGTCCATTTCCAAAGGAAAATCCCGTCCAGTGATGTTTTTAAATGAACGCACATATGCACGCATGCATGTATGTATGGTATGTACGAATGATGAATGCATGAATGAAAACCTACATTGTTATATTTTAACCGCATGAAGTAATGCTTACGAGTCTTCGACTCATTTTAGTTTTCATGTATGTCCATCCCCTCACAGGGAAGGAAACGAAGTACGCGTCGAGACAGACATGGCACATGGGAAAAAGCACGGAAGTCTAGGCACGAGGTTTAAATGTAAGAGAGGCCTTTTATTATTAAAATTGCTGTTTTTCGTATAAACCTCCTTTATTGTAAAAGCACATTTTATTTTATAAATGTAGAGTCTTGCACCCTGGGAAGAAAGCAAAAAGTTTTAAATCGGACAGTAATTCCCGTCGTCCTTTATCAAAATATTTTATAAAAAGACCTACCACAAGGACGAGCGTTACACATAGAGCTGGTAATATCTATAAAATCCAATACTTGGTCTATTAGGAAGAAGAAGGAATTGCAGCTTCTGAGCGGCATATAAGTTGGATAAGGAGGCTGTACAAAGCATTCCGGCTCTTTCATCTTGGTGATTAGTGGTGATATTTAGAGATCTATATGATCTCGAAATTATAGATTGCATGTCTTGGCGATAACGCCTTTTTCCCTACCTATTTTCACCTATTGATCTTTCATTTAATATGCACAGCTAACGGCTATATATGGATACACACACATGCGCACACACTGGATTGTAAATTTTTTTGGTTAATTTTCATAGATATATATATATATATATATATATATATATATATATACACTAGACGAAAGCAATGTGTAAAGCACGTTTGCCTTGTTTTATAAAATGGTTATTTGTAAAAAATAATATATATTTTATAAAAATGATTGATTTCACTAAATAATTTAAGGCATAGTGGAGAAAATAAAAACATTACTTCAAAGAGAGGCACTTCAGGCCGGATGGGTGCCAAAAATACTTTCACACCAATCAATAGATAAGTGCCACATAGATATTCCAAAAAGATCATAAATGAGCTCGCATCCATCCGATTGTCTCCCTCTCCTTCTTCGAATGCATCTCCCTCCCACATCTGCATAGTTTTTCTGAAAGCCCTATCTCTCTCTCTCCCTCCGTCCCCGATCTGACCTCAACGCCAAGAAGCCCATAAGTGAACAATATTCAAAATCTACCGCTAAAAATATGCCTAAACTTCCACTCAACATCATGGAGATCGCTTGTGATAAATTCCTGAGTTGGTGGTTGTTGTAAGAAATCCTGCAGGACCAAAAGAAAGGGAAAATACAACAATTTTTCTTCTTCTTCTTCTTTTTTTTTTTTTTTGTAATTTTTTTTAAAAGGAAGTAATAGACACTACCAATGGAGGGAAAACTTTCTCGGTAGCACAATGAGGAATAGAGAACCCTCCATGGGTACTAGTGTCACTTGCTGTCAATGTCTTGCAAAAGTAATTGGTGGGCTGCTTTCTTGAAATCCCCAATTCCAGAGGTAGGAACGTATCCTTTTGCTCTTCCTAAGTGATCCAACAGGAAATAACTTTACAATTCAAAAATGGTGCAGATGGGGGGAGGGAGATGTGCATTCGAAGAAGGAAAGGGAGACAATCGGGTGGATGCGGGTTCATTTTTAATCTTTTTGGAATGTCTAGGTGGTATTTATCTATTGGCTGGTGTGAAAGTATTTTTGGCACCCATCTGGCTGAAGGTTTTCCCTAGTTGAAAATATTATTCAATCCAATACATGTTTATAACATCTATAATTGTAGCAAAACTTCTTGCGATAAGTTTCATTTTGTGTCATCTTGTACAGGATCGATCAATAGAGACAACGTTAAAATTCTTGTGTTACTATCGGTTGAAATTCTTGTGTTGCTATTGGTTGAGTCGATTAGGATCAACATAAAGTTGAATCATCTATAGTTGACTTGTACTGGCTTCACTGTTTGAAATGGAGCGGGAAACAAAAAATAGTGGAAAAAAAAAGTTTGCTCTGATTATTGCCTTTGAAAGGAAGTAATCTTTTATCAATTAAAAAGTTATTAGTCTGCCATATCCACTGGGAATCTTACCTTGACCTTGTCAATGTAGAATTCAGGAACTATTATCTTCCTTTGGTGGGACCAAACACTGGAAAACACAAAAAACATTTTTCAGAATATATTTTATGCCAAAACAAACAAAACTTTAGTGTTTGTTTTTATTGCTTATGACATAAATAACGGTGACGGTACTTTAAAGCTTTGACTAAATAGATCCAAAGTTAAAGAAAACTTAAACTAACTTTTTTAAATTAGTGGTACATAGGCATCATGATTCATAAAGGCAAGAACAAGCTTTGTTTTAGCAACTCAAAAAATATTAACCTTCCGTTAACAATTTATAACAGGGAAGAAACCAAGTAATTATGCTAAAGAAAATAGGAGAAGACACTCAAGATCAGAGTATGGTGTGATGCATACTTCCTGCATTGACACACCCCAAAATTTTATCTGGGTTATCACCAGACTAGCATAGAGGAGGGAGGGAGGGAGGGTACCAGGTTTTCTTTTCCATATAACAGTCATTTGTCAAAGGCTTTTGCCAAATAACAGTTTGGTTCCTCTTTGAAGCTATTGTCCAACACATATGTCTCACAAGGGCACTCATCTCTCTCCATATTCTGAGATCCTCTTCATCCTAAGCATATGCCTCTGGAGACGAGTAGGCAAAATAGCCGCCTGGTCTAAGTAATCTATCTAGCTCAAGAAGAAGAATTCCATCTCTTTGAAGCCAATCAATCCTACAACGAGAACAATGAGCAAGTTCAAAAGATCTGCTAGGGTAAGGGAGCCTCTTGGTTCCTAGAACACCAAGATATGCAGGAATTCCTCTTTCTAGGGCAAACTGAATTTGGTTATGTACATCATTCAGTGCTAAGGACATCGTTATAACATCAGATGAGAGGAGATAAGCCCCAAAACTCGCAACACCACAGTGAACATCAAGAATTGTTCTTAATCTTCCTTCATTGTTTATATAATTGTGTGAAAAGTTTTGCATCTGCAAAATTAAGCCACATATAAGATTATTTCTTCATCCATGAAGTACAAATATATTTACTAAAAATTAAATCAAAGAAACTGCAAGATCTAAATAAAAGAGAAAATGAGCCATAGGGCAATGCAGAGAACAGGCAGTATGCAAAATTCTATATGGCCTCCTAACTCGAAAAAGTACTTAGCAAAAGGTATTCAGTAAAGGCCAACAATCATTTTACATTTGCAATTGAAGCAATAGACTTATCTGCTCCATAGTGAAAATGAGTACCTCCACCCAGAAATACAAGCTTTTCACCTTTCACAACCATCCGGTTCTGGTCAGACTTCTCATGTGCAAGGTGAGAATGAGGTATGTTTGCTTTCCATACTTGATCTCTGCTTTCCAGCTACTTGATTGGGACCTGAAACGCCACACCAGCAACAGAAAAACTAATATTTAGTAGAACGGATGTGCAAAACTCTTGAAAATAACAAATATTTCACATCGTTATCTCGCTTAAACTTAGCATCTCCCCTAGCTTGTATCCTCATGGAGGAGGAATCAAGCAGTTGTATCACCTTTCTAGAAGAGGGCAATGTCTCTCATAGTGCTCCATTAAAGATAAGTCTAGCTTCAACCTCATTTGGTATATGAGGTGTCTATCTAGGCAGGAAATTAGTTCTGAATGTGAATCATCACAAACCTTCAAAATTAGTAGACAAATTGTAACACCCCGTATTTTAGTGTATTTTTACTGAAGGATTATTTTTAATAATTCAAAAATTTATTCTCTTATTTTATAATTATCAAATATTTTAAATGGTTATTTTATGATCTTTAAATTGTGAAAATTAAATTGTTATGCTTTCTTAATATTTATTTTCTGTTGTACATTTAAATTGTTCTCATTTTAAATTAATTGATTGTGGGATTTAATTATTTTATTTTCATTGTATTATTACGTTTAATTTAATTTAATTGATTTGCTGTTTTAAAATCATTTTCGTTGGATCATTTTCTGTGACCCAAGATGTGAGGATTGGACCTCATTTATTTCTCTTCATTTTTTCTTTTTCCCCTTTTTCTTTTCTTTTCTCCCCAGATTTCCCCCCTCCCGCGCGACTCACTCTCTCTCTCTCTCCGTCAGATTTCATCTTCCACCCAGCCCGCCGCTGGTGACCGACACCACCCCCTTCGTCCAACTCCCCACCGGCCTGCGACCCTTCCCCTTAAATCTTAGCTCCTCCATCGCCGGTGTTCTCCTCCACGCACAGCTTGAAGCCGCGGCCTTCTCTTCCTTCGCGAGCTGCCGTCGCGTCACCTCCGGCCACCATCTCTTCACCACTTTATCCCCGACCTCTTGGCAACCCAATGGACCCAACCCCGGCGCCGATCCGTCACCGGTGAAGCACAACTAAGCCCATCTCCGATTTCGACTATTTGGCCTTAAAACCACCATTTGCGCAGCCACCCACGACAAACCACCACCACCATTGGCTTCACCGACCTCTCTAGGCCCTACCCTATCAATTTCGGGTCTTAGTTTGTCACCATTCAAAAGTGGGTATTTTGAGACCCACGGTCACAGTGTATTTTACACTGTTGCGTTGCTGAGTCACCACTTCTTGCACCTCCGTGATCCTTCAAAAATCATATTATAGCGCTGTAAGTATTTTTCCAAAGAACTATTGTGATTTAAATATATTTTTGCACTAACTCATATTATTGTGATCTGGTTGGTTGGACATGCCGGACTGAGTCCGAGGAGTTCGGGGTCGGATGGACTATGGACGGAGCTGTGTGATTGATTGGTATTGTGAATTGTTGGTTGTTGGTTTTGGTGTTCATGTACATAGCATATTGCACGCATGATCATGTTTGTAAAGGAAACTGGGTTTTCGTGTACATGCATCATGTTCATGTGTTTCATGAAAACTGGGTTTTCATGTGTTAAAGGATTTTGGGTGCGTGTGTATCATGACCCCAAGCCGAGATAGGGTATTATCTCGGTGGAGCTCCTCTAGTCACTCGGGAGCGGAATATACTGAGTGACGTCCCCTGGATTGTCGCTGGGTGACGATGGGATCGGACGAGATGGTCTCGTGCCGACTCCGTGGCCCC
Organism: Juglans microcarpa x Juglans regia; assembly: GCF_004785595.1. NCBI lineage: Eukaryota > Viridiplantae > Streptophyta > Magnoliopsida > Fagales > Juglandaceae > Juglans > Juglans microcarpa x Juglans regia. The sequence goes on along the minus strand of NC_054602.1, from coordinate 15,737,593 downwards.
TTTGCTGGTGGGGGCTAGAGGATGCTTGGCCACGTACACGCTTGGCGCGGAACTGGGCATCGCTCGTTGCGTAGTGAGTGCTTGGCCACGAACGCGCTGGGCGCAGAACTGAGCATCGCTACGAAGTCTGGACGTGCGGATGATCCCTAGGGGAGATCATGGTGCATTGGTTAATGGAATATTGGGTTATTTTCTAGGAAAATGACAGAGTATTGTTTTTGGGCCAAAATGAGATTTTGGCGTGTGTTGGAAAATATCTATTTTCGGGAAAATAATATTTTTGGATTTAATGCATATCTAATCATATGCATGCATGTTAGTAGCATTAATGTATTTTTATCTCGTGGTTATTTGGGTTATACTTACCTGCGGTACCATTTTGTGGTAACGCAGATTTCGATGCAGAGGAGGATGAGGGTGAGCCTGAGGAGTCGGCTCCGCCCGAGGAGTGATTGGATCACTCGTATTTTGGTTGGGACTTGTAAACATTTATTATGGATAACTGTATAATTTTTAAACATTTTAACTGATTGTTTAAATTGTATTAACAATTCTGGTACTTAGTTGTATTAATTATCCACTGCGTTATACACTGTTGCTTGTACACACACTTGGCACTAACGTTGGGATGTGTGACCCAGTTGTCATCATCCCGGTGCCTTGATTCCCGTGTCTCCTTACATGGGGGTCGTGGGCGCCACACAAATGGACTCAATGGATGCATTAAGAAAACAATTAAATTGAACAGATAGGCCGAACACCAAGTATATTCTGAAAGAACTTACTAGGAGACTCTTTGGTTTGATAACATCCTCTCCATTTTCTAGGCCAAATCTTGTTGAAGATTCATCTTGCTTGCCATCAGCATCTTCATTCCCACCCAAAAACGATGAACCAAGTCTTCTCAAAGATCTGCTCCCATTATCTAGAGCAAATGTACCATGGTTTCTAGAGCCAAAAATGGATCCATAGTATGCATACAGAAAACCAAGAAAGATTGCCACAACACACAAAGAAGTGATTAAACGCTTCTTTTGTGTTCCATCAAATCTTCTCCTCATCATTTATTTAGTTTTCAAGCACAATCGAGGAACAAAGGTATAGTTTATAGACGAGAAATTCTTTCAATAGTTTTATGAGTTCTGCCAATGTAACACCAAGCCTTTGTCCAATTCATCTCAAAGAACTGTCACAGCGCCTCGCCAAAAAGAACACTGATGAAATGTACCAACACAATGGGCAAACAACCTTGAAATATACCAAAATTTAGGTAAAAAAAATAGGGGATAAAAAAAGGAAGAAAACAGAGATTCATTTAGACTTCAACATATCCATGTTGGGATTTCGAGTACGAAACAAAACCCACCACCAAAAATATATTTCCATTTCCTTCTTAAATCTTTGCCTTTTGGGGGGCTCGAAAACTTGAACCACAATAGAAATTAACCAAAAATTAATACAAGAGAGGAATTGAAAATTTTGACCTACACATTGTGGCACCCTCGACCCCCATGTAAGGAGACACGGGAATCGAGATGCCAGGATTGTGACAACACGGTCACACATCCCAACGATAGTGTCAAGTATGTGCATATGCAACAGTGTACAATAAAAAACACAGCGGATAATATACATAAGTCTATTAAGTACCAGAATTTTAAATACAAATATTCAAAACAAATCATCTTTAAAAAGTTATACAGTCATCCCAAATAAAAATATATACAAGTCTCAAACCAGAATACGAGTGATCCCAATCACTCCTCGGGCGCAGCCGAATCCTCAGGTTCACCCTCATCCTCCTCTGCATCAAAATCTGCGTTACCATAGAACGGTATCGCAGGTAAGTATAAACCAAACAACTATGAGATAAAAACATATTAGTGTAACTAACATGCATGCATATGATAAAATATGCATTAGATTCAAAAATATCATTTTCCCTCAAAATAGATATTTTCCAACACATGCCAAAATCCCATTTTGGCCCAAAAATAACAATCCGTCATTTTTCCAGAAAATGACCTAAATCAATAAACCATCATTTTCCCAGGAAATGAATCACATAAAATCATTTTAATCAACACAAGCTATTTTCCCAGAAAACAGCCCATCAATCCATTAACCATATGCACCATGATCTCCCCTAGGGATCATCCGCACGTCTTGACTTCTAAACGATGCCCAGTTATGCGCCCAGCGCGTTCGTGGCAAAGCACCCACTACGCAACGAGCGATGCCCAGTTCTGTGCCCAGCGCGTTCGTGGCCAAGCATCCTCTAGCCCCCACCAGCAAAAGGGCCACGGAGTCAGCACGAGACCATCTCATCCGATCCCATCGTCGCCCAGCGACAATCCAGGGGACGTCACTCAGTATATTCTGATCCCGAGTGACCAGAGAAGCTCCACCGAGATAATACCCCATCTCGGCTTGGGGTCGTGATACACATGCACCCAAAAGTCTTTTAACACATGAAAACTCAGTTTTCGATCAACACATGAATATGAATGCATTTACACGAAAACCCAGTTCCCTTTACAAACATGATCATGCGTGCAATATGCCATGTACATGAACAATACCAAAACCAACAACCAACTACTCACAATGCAAACCAAACACACAACAACTCCGTCCACAATCCATCCGACCCCCGTACTCCTCGGACTCAGTCCGGCATATAACCAACCAGATCACAACAATATGGTTAGTGCAAAAATATATTTAAATCACGATAGTTCTTTGGAAAAATACTTACAGTGCTATGTAATGATTTTCAAAGGATCCCGAAGGTGCAAGAAGTGGTGGCTCAGCAATGAAACAGTGTAAAATACACTGTGGCCATGGGTCTCAAATACCCACTTTTCAACGGAGACAATCCAAGACCCGAAATTGATAGGGTAGGGCTTAGGGATGTCGGTGAAGCCAATGGTGGTGGTGGTTTGCCGTGGGTGGCGGCGCAAAGGGTGGTTTTAGGCTAAAGATATCCAAATAAAAAATGGAGATAAATAGGCTTCACCGATGACGGATCGGAGCTGGGGTTGGGTCCATTGGGTTGCTATGAGGTCGATGATGAAGTGGTGAAGAGATGGTGGCCGGTGGTGGAGCGACGGCTTGGTGTTGGGCGTGGGGGCTATCGGCGGCGATGGAGGAGCTGGAAACGATGGGAGGTGGTTGCCGGCCAGTGGGGGAGCGAACGGGAGGGGCGGTGTGGGTCACGGCGGCGCGGTGGCGGTGGCTGGGTGGAGAAGGAGAAATCGCACGAGGAAGGGAGAAGAGAAAGGTGTCGCGCGGGGAAGGAAAACATCAGAAGAAAGAAAGAAAATGGAAAGAAAAAGAGAAAAAGAAAAGTGGAGAAAAGAAGTGAGGTCCAATCCTCACCTCTTGGGTCACAAAAATGATCCAACGAAAAATGATTTCAAAACAGCAAGTTAAATAAAATAATTTAAACGTAATAATACAATGAAAATAAAATAATTAAATCCAACAATCAATTAATTTAAAAAGAAGAACAATTTAAATGTACAACAATAAATAATATTAAGAAAACATATCAAATTAATTTTCACAATTTAAAGATCATAAAATAAACCATTTAAAATATCCGATAATTTTAAAACAAGAGATTAAACTTTTGAATTAATAAAAATAATCATTCAGTGAAAATACACTAAAATACGGGGTGTTACACACATGCAGACTCCAAAGGCTCCACAAACAAGAATTGAATAAACACAGCACGTTCGGCAGTACCTTTCTGGCCAAACCCTTGTGGTTGTTGCTGTTACCCGCAGCCCTCAATGCCAGTTCAGCAACTGTAGCCTCCTCCTCATCCTCGTACTTCTCTTCCATAACCTCTTCAACAACTAGCTCATACTCTATATTCTTATCGTTACCATTCCCTTCGACAACCCTGTCGACCTTGTCAATCCAGCTCACTGAATCCACTTCCTTCTCTAGAGAAGCCACATAAAAACCACAGCTTTCCTCAATCTCCTGTGGTGTCGGAGTCTCCGAAAAATCGGCCGACTTTTCTGGTCAGTGGCGGCTTGACGGTTTCTCTCTGCATTTACCTAATATTATCTGTACAATATTTCAGAAAGTGTAAGATGGGTGTTATGGTTAGCAGTAGTAATGGAGGAATGGAGGCGTGAGAGGGCTTTGGAGCGACGTTGAATGAGGGATTAATTGAACACTCCAAGGGAGATTTTGGGGGTTGGCATAAGCCATTGACGAAGCCATCGGGAACTCTCATGCGGAAGATGAAAAGAGAGCGATGAATACGAAGAGGCGCTTGGTGCTGGAAGCGTTATTTTCCTTTCCTTTCCTTTCTCATAAATATTCTTTTACAGCAACCAATGAAACAAGTGAAGTTTGATACCCAGGCAGATTTAACAGAAAATTATTGGAAACAATTAAAATTACTGTAATTCTGTCAAAACAAGAAATTTCTGTTTGATAGGTTCTTCGTAGATAAAAAGAGATATTAATGAGACATGCATGTCCATGGAGATCATGCAAAAACAATATTTATTTTCTGACATGATCATTATCATGTTCAAATCTTTCTCATTGTTTATATATATCAATTATATTTTGGATCCGTTGGTTTATAATTTGGTTATGAATACATGAGCGAGACTCAATTGCTAATTCATTAATTATGAGATTTTAAAAAGGAAGTCTTTGAAAATATTCCCGGTCATAAGCGCTAATAATGCTCTCGTTTTCAGCATTTTTGACATTGATGGGCACTGCTAGCCAGTCAGAAGGGGAAAACAATTAAAAAGAAGAAGAAGAAGAAGAGGATGATGGTCAGCACGGATCATTATTGTCAATATTGTACCGCGTTATGCATGGATATCTTGCGATTTAAGTAAAGATTAGGTGGGTTAATATTTTATATAAAAAAACTGATTTTTAAAATCCTCTACGATTCTTAATTAGGGTATTTTATTATCTAGAATTTTTTAAATTTAAACCAGAAAATTCAAATTAAATAATTAGAATTTTTACTACATGAAACTTTCTCACTTTTAAAGTAGGCTAAAATATATGAGATATCCTAAAAAAGGGAAAATGCTGGAAATTGTTGACAGTTGCTTATATTCATGATAAGCAATAGCTACTGGCTGAACAAGTAATCAAAAGGTAGTCATGTGGAATAACATGATGAGGTTTCATCATCATCGATTGTTCAACCTTATTTAGTTAGCATGCACTAGAGACTTGTGAGAGTGAAAGGGGTTTGTTTTCTATGTAATTTATGTTTAGAAAGATTTATTGTGATAATTTTTGTTCATGTGTACTACGTTAATGCTACTTTCTTTTATTTTATCTTGGACTTGTTATTTCTCATTTAATTTACATCCAATTCGATTTTTAGTAGTATTTTCATTTAAGTGGTTATTATATATAAGAAATTGACCGTCTGGCGAAAACACCGCAGGCACGAAGCCCTCTTGATAGCTTCAATAGTTCACTGAAAGCCTTTGGTGTAATGAACTGCAAGCCCTTAAGAAAAAACATAATCAAATCCAATTTGGTAATTAAGACAAGATCCGATTCTCGGAAAGAGAGTCAAAGAGACCTAGCTTTCTACCCTTTGGCGTAGCTAGGACTGTTCACCTGACCTGACTCGAGATGAAAACAACTATTCCGACCCGACCTAGAGACATTCTGCTTGGCCGATTAGCTGACCCAAAAATTCTTTCGGAAGAACGGAGCATTTCGACCTTATTTTATTTTTTTTAATAATGATCTAGATAAATTTGATTACCATTTTATACAAAAACTTTGAAATGGTCTGTTCCAATACTCTTTTGTGATTTTGTGCAGGAGGTTGTAATCGTCCACTAATTTGCAGAATTTGTTTGTTTCTAAATTTCAATATAATTAAGGTTTACATTGTAACAAACGTCCAACGGTTTATTGTATTTTCAACGAATGGCTCTGTATTTCTTTTCGTTGTTAGAATCTGGTTTTCTTTTCAATTACACGACTTTTGAGAATAGTTAGTGAGTGGTGAAAGTGATTTGCAACATCACTTCAAGACTGCATGCTTATTGATATTCTTTTGTCAACTTCGTCCATTCAACTCTCCAAAAGTGCATGTTGTGTCTCTACATATTTAATCCTTCACAGTAAAACATAGCCAAATACTAATAACAAAACTAGTAAGGAAAACAAAGACCACTGCATTTGAGACTACTTTTCAATTAACAACTGTTTACATTAAAAGGAACAATCCAACCAAAGGCAACTTACTGGTTATACCGAAAAGAACAATATCCTGCTTACATCACAAAGAGCAATATTCTGGATACATCAATTCCGAAAGATCCACAAGGAAAATTCATAACTAAGCCCTCTCCAATTGGAGCAGCAATCAATAGAAATCCACCATCACCAGTCACCGCATTATACTTAAAATCAAACTACAAACATGAGCAGAGAAGATTATGCATCAATTATCTTGAAAGTATAAAAAACAAGGATCAAATCACGCATAATATTATTATACTATATAACCCAATCAATGACTTAACCAATATGATCAGCAAGCAAAAATGGTCGTACCCTTGTGTATATAGATGTAAAAGTTTGGTTAGGACTAGGTGACTAAGTTGATAAATTTGTATATAATTAGGTGACTAAAATGATAGAGTTTATCCTATCATTAAGTTGGTAATTTTGGATGAATATAAATTACTTATTGACTTTATCTATAACAATATTAAGTTTATCTAGGAGGTATTAGAGGTTGTTTAGATAAGTGATAAGTGGAAAAATAGAGTCCCAAGGAATCTGCACTTATCCAGAGAAGAGGACGATCTGAAATCTGGTACTGTAGCGAAGAGTTATTGTGAAATGTCAGCATTCTGTCAAGAGACGACTTTGCGGCCGTCAGCAGAGTCCAACTGTAGATCAAATTCCTACCAAACTCATTCCGTCAGTAGAGTTCTACTGTAGGTCAAACTCCTATCAGATTTGTTCTGTCAGCAGAATCCTACTGCAATTGGAATTGATTTTTAGATTGTTTATTTAAGGGTTCCTATTAGTTAGGATTAGTAGAGATTCAGATCTACATATTTTCTAGAGTACTTTCTAGTGCATTGTTTGGTGAGAAAATTCCTTAGTAAATTTTCATATTTGTGATCTCTTTTTTAGTATGATCGTACTTCGAGCGTGGAGGATCATGTGATTGGACTTCAGCCCCTAGAGTTCTAGGAGGAAAGACAATATTTGAAGATCGCCAGAGGTTCGGCCTGCTACCACGATAGAAGACAAACTGGTCGTTTGTCTGAGTATGTAAGAGAGTCAAGTTGCAAAGGTTTTGTAATTGATGAGTACTTGTAATTGATTTTCAAATAATAAGATTGATTTTCCTAGGTTTGGCTACCCCGCAAGGTTTTGCCTTTAAAGAGTTCCTTAAAGTGTTTCCCTTCAATACCAATCTTAGTGTTATGCAATTTATTTATTTTATGTTATTGTTTAATTATTAAATTAATTGCATGCTTGAATACTAACCAATTTGTTGAGTGAATTAATAGATATTTCTGTTGCATTACAGGGGTACTTGGATAATTTCAATTGGCATCAGAGTGTGGTTCACTCATTCGAGTGTGATCCGTTTCCCTGTTGACTATGTCGCTACATGTCTTACCACACTTTGATGGAGAAAACTATGCATATTGGAAAGTTCGTATGAGGGCTTTTCTCATGTCTTTGGATGAACGTGTGTGGTGCACAGTTGAGCAAGGGTAGACTAAACTCGAGACAACTATTGACAAAAGATAAGATCACCAACTCTAATTGGAATAGCAAATGACTTAATGTTTTTTTCATGGTTGTATCACCAGAAGAATTTAAGAGAATCTCCATGTGTGAGATTCCTAAAAAAGCATGAGACATCTTGGAGGTTACACACGAAGGAACAAAAATTGTGAAAAATTCAAAATTATAGTTGCTTACTTCAAAATTTGAAGAGATTAAGATGCTGAAAGATGAAAGTTTTAATGATTTTTATGCTAAGCTTAACGATATTGTTAATTTCAGGTTTAGTCTTGGTGAGAAGCAGCAAGATTCAAGAGTCGTGAGAAAGATTTTGAGGTCTCTACCTTAAAGATTTCGGCCTAAGGTTACTGTCATTAAAGAAAGTAAGGATTTGGATGCAATAAGGGTTAAAGAGCTGGTCGGTTCCTTACAAACGTATGAATCCTCACTTCCTCAAATAAGAAGAGGTAAGTCCATTGCTTTAAAAATAGTAAAAGAGAGTGAAGATGATTTTTCTTATGAAGAAAATTTTAACAATGAGGATATAGATCTCATTACAAAGAAATTCAGAAAATTCTTGTTTAACAAGAAAGCTAGTGGAAAACAAAAGCGAGGTAAAGAACTTTTTGCAAAGAAAATTTTAATAATAATAATAAAGTATAGTGCTATGAATGTTTTGGTTATGACCACATAATAATTAAATGTCCAAATTTCAAGAAAAGTAAAGGAAAAGCAATGAATGTCATATTTAGTGATAGTTCAGATTCTGAAAGTTCAAGCTCATCATCTGATGATGAAAAATCTTTTATGGCTTTTTCTTCTATTGTGAATGATTTTCTTGAGATTGCACTACATAACAAAATCTGAAAGTGGTTGTAATTACAGTGATTCGAATGTATCACTTGTTGATGCTGACCAAGAACTAGGTTTACAGGAAGTATACAATGATGTGTGTGAAGAAATGGTCAAATTAAAGAAACTTAACAAGAAGTTGTACAATAAACTCACAACTGTGGAGAATAAACAGAATAACCTTTCTGTGACACTCAAAATTCTGAAGTTGAGATATCAAGATTAAATGCTCAAAAGGGTGCACTAGACAAAGAATTGAAGAGTTCTCAAGAGTGCAAACAAAAAACTACTGCTCAAAAATTAGATGAGATATTGAGTTGTCAAAAATCTAGCTGTGATTGCACGAGTTTGGGGTACATGACTTCCCAAGGTATGAAACTTAAAGTCTCATTATCCGCTACCATTTCATCAAAATGTATCATTTTTATTAAAGGAAGTTGAGATGAGGAAGATCCAAACAAAGCTGTGTCTAAAATGTATGTTCCAAAAGCCTCACACGATAGATCAATGACAAAGAAGCCCAATCAAGGTAAGTTTAAAGGTAAGTTTATTCCTACTTATCATCATTGTGTTATTTTTGGTCATATAAGGCCATATTGCTTTAACTTGAATAAAGTGAAGAAAAATGGAGCTGAAAGAAAGTTAAAAAACAAGGGAAAGATTCTAGAAAATTAAGTTGGTGAGATGAGTTAACAAATCACCTTCATAACTCTAAAACTTTGTGAACTAGCAGAATTTTTCCTTCACAATAAAGAAAAGATCATACAAAGTGGTGTTGATGAAAATAATAGGCCAAAATTTAAAGCAAAGTGGGTGGTCAAAGAAGATGCCATGTCACATTAATTGATAGGACCACTTGCATGTTCTTGCATTGCTTGTATTTCATTTTATTAGTCTAGGACATGCATTTTATTTTTCTGTTTTTGATTTATGTTTCTGTTTTCAGTTTTTAATAAGAAAAGTAATAGAAAAAAAAATTCTGGTTTCTTTCTAATTTTTTGGAAAGTGCATGCTTGATATGTCAAAAGTTTGAGCACATGTGTTTTCACAAAATAAATTTTTTAACTTATGCATCTCTCTACTTTGTGCAGTCCACTTTGTGCATACTAACCCTTTAGGTCATCTTGACAAAGTTCATTTACAAAGCACTATGAGGAACTTATATGTATGCACATTATAATTAAGTTCCATATTTATTATTGAGATGCTTACCATAGAGGGAGTCCATGTCTTGAATTGACTAATACTAGTTGAACATTGTACAATAATAAAAAGATCTTCTCTTGCCAAACACAAATAATTGGTCCACATAAAAAAAGTCGGTGTTGTATCATTGTGGAAAATGACCAACACTATACACGGATCTATTCTTTAAAGTCTTTATAGAAGGAATTGTGGCTCAAACCATTGTGGAAAATGGTGAACAACAAAAATGGACATGAAATGGGTTGTGCAAAATAGTATTTGGAGGAGATACTCATGTATCTAGACCCTAGCATAAAGTTTGACTTTTGAGTTGAGTGACAATCTTTTGGGAGCATCTATGGGAAGAAAGTAACTCATGAAGAATAAAATCAAAAATATCTAAGAGATAAAGAGATAAAAATTTACTATTTTATATAAGTTTGCTCACTCACACACTCACATGAACTTTGACATTAATGATCTTTTGAGGAGTGAACATCCATAGTGATTGTTGCAAATAAGAGGGTATACTCTTTTGAATTTATTTCCTGAGTGACATTATGCCTGAATTAAGATGCATCTAGGCATATTATTTGCTTCATTGTTTATGTATAAAAGAAAAAGATTATTTTTTTCTATTTTTGTTGTTGTTACTTATCATTTTTTTGTAAAATAACCAAGTGATAAAAATATAAAATATAATTTTTGGTTGGGTAAGTGTTGGATGTTGGTTTAAGTCTGGGACTTAGTTTCTGATATATTGATATAAGTCCCAGTGGAACTCTATGGCTCAAGGCACATGCACGGTCCTTAGTCACTTAAGTGATTTAAGTCACACGCCCAGCCCCCGAGTTGATTTCTTTAAGTCTTCCGATACACAGCTCACGGCACTTGCTATACACAAGTCGTAGCCTTCCTCATATCTTTCATATCTTCTTCGATTTTCTTCAGAGAAATACTCGGGTCTGAGTTTCTTGACTAAAGGCTCTCCATCACGGATTCACAGTAAAATTTCGAGTTTATTCAAATCACTCTCTCCTTCCAGTTCTAGATTTCGGCACATCAATACTTAAAAGTTGGGATTTTGATTGTCGATATATGATGTTGAGGCTGCGACTTTGTTTGGGCAGAGTGGGCATTGACATAGTTGATCATATGAGAGTATTTTATTCATTTATTGAGGACGATTTTTTGTGAATTATGTGATTATATATTTCAGTTTTATCTCAGTGCCCACCAAGAGTTTGTTTTATGTCTCAACCAAAATATTTCAATCATTTTGTCATGATTTTACTTGCATTCATGCTCATACATCAGGTGCATTTAATCCATGAAAAGTTGAGACACATGTGAGTTGTTCATCATGTCTTTTTTAGTATCTTCATCTCGACTCACATAAGTGGGATTTATTATTTTATGAGTCTTGTCAGATTAGTGACAAAAAATAGGAGATTTAAATGTACTATTGAGGGGGAGTTAAAAAGTCTTTGCGTTAAAAAGATCTTTTGTGAAGGGGGGAAGTAAAAACTGAGGGGGAGTAGCAGTAGAAGATTGAGGGAAGCAGCACCCGTATAGCAGTGCAACTAAAATACGTTTGTGGCTAATGATTAATTTTCATTTTTTGTGAAATATGGTTTAATTCAGTTCCAAGTCTAATTTCATTGATTTTCAAGTGAATGGTTTGAACTGAACTTTTGATATTAGTTAATGATGCTTCACGAGATCTTGGTCTACTGGTTGTTTTTGTCTCAGGTACACACTATATTCATCAAGTTGGTTTTGTCACCAATCTGCCAAGAGGAAGATTGTAGATGCAAGACATTCCTCAAGTTGACTTTTGTCACCAATCCGCCAAATGGAGAGATTGTAGATGTAGAAATTTGGTTAGAACTAGGTGACAAAGTTGATAGGATTAGGTGACTAAAATGATAGAGTTTATCCTATCATTAAGTTGGTAATTTTGGATGAATTTAAAGTATTTATTGATTTTATCTATAACAATATTAAGTTTATCTAGGAGGTATTAGAGGTTGTTTAAATAAGTCATAAGTGGGAAAATCGAGTCCCAAGAAATCTGCACTCATCCAGAAAAGAGGATGATCTGAAATCTGTTATTGCAACGAAGAGTTATCACGAAATGTCAGCATTCCGTCAGGAGATGACTTTGTGACCATCAGCAGAGTCTTACTGCAGATCAAATTCCTACCAGACTCATTCCGTTAGTAGAGTCTTGCTGTAGATCAAACTCCTATCAGATTTGTTCCGTCAGCAGAATCCTACTACAATTGGAATTGATTTTCAAATTTTTTATTTAAGGGATACTTTTGGGTAGGATCAGTAGAAATTCAGATATACATATTTTCTAGAGCACTTTCTAATGCATTGTTTGGTGAGAAAAATCCTTAGTGAATTTTCATATTTGTGATCTCTCTTTGAGTGTGATCGTACTTCGAGCGTGGAGGATCGTGTGATTGAACTTCAGCCCCTAGAGTTCTAGGAGGAAAGATAATATTTGAAAATCGCCAGAGGTTCTGGCCTTTACCGCGGTAGAAGACAAACTGGTTGTTTGTCTAGGCAAGTAAGAGAGTCAAGTTGTAAAGGTTTTGTAATTGATGAGTACTTGTAATTGATTTTCAAATAATAAGATTGACTTTCTTGAGTTTGGCTGCCCCGTAGAATTTTACCTTTAAAGAGTTTTTTAAAACATTTCCCTTTGATACCAATCTTAGTGTTATGCAATTTATTTATTTTATGTTATTGTTTAATTGTTAAATTAATTGCATGCTTTAATACTAACCAATTTGTTGAGTGATTGGTAGATATTTCGGCTGCATTACATGGGTACTTGGGTAATTTCACCTTGGATTAGCTAGTTTTGGTCCAAAAGTACTTCAAGTAATCTTTAATCGACCTCATCCAAAGTTATCTCTACATGAAAAAAAAAAATTATGTTAAACATATAATTAATTGGAAAGACTATATGAAAATAATTTTCAAATATGAATCTTATTGGTTTCTAACTTGTAGCTTTCAGCATCTCCCATTACATCTTGAGAGTCATAATTAATGGAGGGTGCCATTAACCAATTTTGTGTGCAGATAAGCGATTTAACTGTTGTTGGGGCCAATGAGCTACAAAATGAATCTAAAATAAGACCTCCAACGCTAAATGCCGACTCAGAAGCAATAGTTGATATGGGAATAGCTAACACATCTTGAGCTATATTGGCAAGGATCGAATATCTGCTTGAGTTCACCTTCCATCATATCAAAATATCAAAGTCGGGTGTCAATCCTTCAACACTTTCCATGAAATACTTATCCAATTCTGATTTAGACTCTATCACACCTTGTGATGCTTGATATTGGTGACACATACTGAATAGATCATCCTCATTATCATAAGAAGTGTTGCTTTGGGTCTCACCAACACTTGACTGGCCTCTACTTGAACCTATATTGGATTTTGAACCTACCTTGTAACAAGTTCAGAGGCACGCTCATGACCAATAATATTTGTAAACGAAAACTCCAAAACTTCCAACTCGGAGCTGGAATGAAGCATTTAACATTGAAAATAAAAAAACAAGATACCCAAAATCCAACAACAAGTTTAGCTAATCCATACCTTCGATCAGCGAGCTAAAGTTAGGGCTGCGACTGCAAGTGACTAATGGAGCTTTTCTATGGAAGGAATAAAATTAGAGAGACAGAGGCAGAGCAATGGCCTTTGTAAACTATAAGCGAGAGAGAAGGAGGCTGAGAAATATGTTTCTTTCAGTTATCAGGTATTAACCGACCCTGACCGTAGTGTTTCGAAAGTAAAACGGAAGACCTCCGTTTCCATTTATTTCAATCCGAGTCAGGTAATTCAGGTTGGAAATTTTGAAACTTTCAGGTTGGGTCAGGCTTTTGGGTTAAATGTACAGTCCTAATAGGAATGACATTTAATGATATAAGAATGACACTTGGTATTACAATTAATAATAGAAGAACCATTTGCTATTGAATACCATGTGCCAATAGTGATAAACATTTGGACATGGTTGAGTATCGTTTAGGAGAATGGTTACTATGATTTGTACTTATGTTGAAAGAGGCTTAGACTTCATTTGCTTATAATGCTATATATATAGTAAAAAGGCATCCCGATCGAGTACATAATTAATCCTTGCTAACACAATTCTCTTAACCCCTTGTGAAGAGTCTTGATAGCCACTCCCTGGCCGTAAACATGAATACCCAACTAGACCAGACGGGATCCCTAGCTAAAGAAACTCTGCAAATTATTTTAGATCTTTAAGAGATCAGAGAGATGAAAAAGAGTATGTGAGATGGATATTCTTCCATTAACCCCTTTACCTCATTCATGAGCTAGGCTATTTATAGGTGATACACATTACTCATTGGGAAACATTCCATTTGACCACTGTGACACGAAGAGGCCCCATTTAACGCTATCTCCTAACGCAACATGCCGCTGAGTGAAGCGCTTCACTCACATATTCTAGCGTATCATGGCAGCATAGTCATGTTCTTGCGAGAATTAATGTTACAAGAATGCCTTACATACACACATCCACCTAACCAGTAGGTGATTTATCATTTTTAGTTTTTTATCTAAAGACACACATATTTAATTAACATTAAAATGAAATGACAAAAATAACAAATCACATATTGATTAAGTAAGACTGTTCATCCGGGTTAGAACCCGCATCACCCTAACCCGGCCCAATCTAGGTTGGTTAAGGTATTAGAACCCGGGTACCGGATTTTAACCCCGATACCCAATTTTAATAAAAAAAAAAGTTGAGCCCCCGGGCCTCGTGTGATTAGAAGCCCAATCTTATCTCTCTACTCTCCACTCCTCTCTCTCCCCTCGAGCCATGTAACCCTAGCCTTCTCCTTCAAGTTTTGTCATCATCTCTCTCTCTCACCATTGCCACTGGCCGGACTTTCGATCGGTATGTCTCTCTTCTCTCTCTCTCTCTCTCCCACTTCGATCGGAAACTCTCTCTTCTCTCTCTCTCTCTCTCATTTCGGTAACTCTCTCTCTCTCTCTCTCTCTCGATCTCGATATATGAGCAATGCCTTTGAACAAATCTTATGTGGGTATAGAGTATATGCAATTATTTTGCTAGATCTGCTCTTTTTTGTTAAACATGGGTTGTTTTTTTTTTAAGTTTTTTAGGGTTTACGTTTTGGTTCTTTTGTTTCTCATGATTTGTTGTTAATAGCTAGATCTGCCAGAGACCATTCCTGCTTGAGTGTGGTAACTAAAAGCGCATACACGAAACCTGGAAAGGAAGTAATGTAAGGCACTCGTTGCTATTTTGTCTAATTTTTCTTGTCTGAATTTGAAACTTATGCTTTAAAAAAATATCTGGTTGCCGTCTAGAATTGTTGGGCTTGTGTGAAAATTAGTGGATTTGGGTTCGCATTGATTCGGTGATTCGTGAATATGCGTAACTAGGTTTGTTTATTTTCCATACATAAATGCATTTTAATTTTTCTTACCCAAACAAGCTTATCCGTTATCCCCTTACCTATTCCTCCTGTGCACTGAGGGCCTTATATCCTTACTAAAGAAGGCAGGAGAGGAGAGGTCAATTAGTGGGGTTCGGGTGTGTAGAGGGGCACCAATGATAAACAACCTTCTATTTGCTGATGATAGCATAGTTTTTTGTCAAGCTACGATTGAAGAGAATCTGATTGTGCAGTCATTGTTGAAGGTTTATGAGTTAGCCTCTAGCCAGAAGATAAATATTGAGAAAACCTTAATGGTTTTTAGCAAAAATGTTAGTGATCAGCTTCGGAGATAGATCATGGGAATGTGGCATATTGGGGCCGAGAATAACTATGAAAGGTATCTAGGGCTACCTCCTATTGTTGGTAGATCTAAAACAAGGGATTTCTCTGAAATTAAGCATCGTGTGTGGAAGAAATTACAAAGTTGGAAGGAGAAGTTACTATCACAGGGGGGTAAGGAAGTTCTAATCAAAACAGTGGCTATGGCAATACCAACTTACTCTATGAGCTGTTTCTTGTTACCTAAGGTGTTTTGCTCTGAGTTAGAAGACATGATGGCTAGGTTTTGGTGAGGTCAGAGGAAGGATGAGAGGAAGATACACTGGATAAGTTGGGCTAAAATGTGTGAGTCAAAAGCTTGTGGAGGTATGGGCTTCAAGGACTTGAGAGATTTCAATATGGCTCTCTTGGCAAAATTGGGGAGTAACCCCTCTTATACTTGGAGGGGAATTTGGGAAGCAAAGGCTATGCTTAAGCAAGGGTGCAGGTGGAGGATAAGGAATGGAAGAACTATGAGGATATGGTTTGATAATTGGATACCAGGTTCTGAATCTGGCTTGCTCCAGAATTCAGATTTTGCTATGCCGAATAGGGAGGAAAGTGATACTGTGGACACCCTGTTGGATGTGGAGGCTAGGTGGTGGAATATGGAGAAGGTGAGGACTCTCTTCAATCCAAATGTGGTTGATAAGATACTGAGGATCCCAGTTTGCCCAGGGGAACAACGGGATAAACTTATATGGGGCGCAAATAGAAGTGGAGATTTTAGTGTGAAATCTGCATAAAGATGGTTGAGAACAAACAAGAGACAGGCTGGAGGGGAATCATCTGTTGCTTAGTCTCAAGGGGATTTATGGAAGGCACTATGGAGGATGAATATCCAACATAGAACAAGGATCTTCTCTTGGCGAGCCTACCTAGATTGTTTACCAACAGAGTCAAACCTGCAGAAGAAAAAGATGGAAATGAGGGAGGGGTGTGGGTTCTGTGATGCTGATACTGAAAATCTGCCACATGTTCTGTTAAGTTGTCCAAGTATTGAAGATTTATAGCCATGCTACCTTCCTGTTATGGGCCAAGTGGATAGAAACCAAAGTATGTTTGATGCAGCTACGCAGGTGAGATCCTTGGGAGGACTGGATGACTTGGCAATGTTCTTCACTATAGCTTCAAGCTTATGGTTTAGGAGGAATAGAAAGCGTGATGAGAATGAAATTCTTGATGCAAGGACGTTAATTGAACATGCAATGACGACGCATAGGATGTTTGGGGAAGTAAGATTACACCCTGTTGCAGGTTTGAAAAACTTTTATGGTTGGCAGCCACCTCCTATGGGATTCTTGAAGCTCAACATTGATGGAGCCGTGTTCCACCATATCCATAGAGCAAGGGTTGGGGCAATATTGAGAGATGCACAAGGGAAAGTTATTCTGTCAGCTAGTAAGGGTGAATGGGAGGTGAAACATCCAGAGGTGATAGAGTTTATGGCTGTCTTACATGGTATTCAATTTATTGCACACATGGGTATCACACACTTGGTAGTGGAATTGGTTTGCCTACTGGTGGTGAAGGTTTTGGAGGCAGCTCCTGAAGACCAGTCACCAGCCCATGGACTAGCTAGATACGCTTGGGTTGTTGATCCCATCGCGATGTGGTGGGGTGGCTTCCTGGACTTTATCTCTCAAGCCATTTGGCTTGACAGTTGTCTATGACTCTTCGTTATGTTTTGAATGAAGTGGATTGTTTTAATCAAAAAAAAAAAAAAAGAAATATTAGGATTTTTGGTATCTGAATTCTTTTATGCCATTGTGCTCTGTCTAGAGTTAAAATATCCCCAAAACTCATGCTTTACACTTCCAAATCTGTGTTTTCTTACAATGTTTTTGATCTATAAGCATGTGGGAAAGGATTAGGGTCTGTTTTGAGTTTGTTTTTAAACGTGGGTTTTATTTATTTATTTGGGTCTGTTATATGCTGTTATTTTGCTAGATCTGCTATTTTTCTAGTCTTGACTTGCTTTCTGCGACTGGATTTTTGTTCTCTATGTTGATTTTGGGTTTATTTTGATGTGAATGTTTGAATAAAGTATTCTTTGTGTAGTATTTTTATGGGTTAGATCTGGATTTGTGAGACCTAGTAGGGACTTATGATGATATTACTACAACACAAGCACAATGCTATGAGGATATACAATTAATCCAACATGTAAGAGGGATCGATTCTGTTCTTTTTGTTTGGAACTTCGGAATCTGACACTAACAGTATAAGATGATTCCTTGAACTTTTAGTGCATCAAAGACATAAACAAAAGCCATATTTTGGAGCCTAAGTGCACCTGGGCATCCCCAAAACCCTATGAAGAATCGGTCCGAAGAGATCTTGAAGAAGACTCAAACGACTTGATCTTGTCATCCTCAGATACTGATCAGAAGTTCTATTGCCATGTAAATAATCTCTCTGCCCAGCCTTTCTCTCTATAAATTTACAATTTTTAGCATGCAGAAGTTATATGCAGAACTGATCCACACTTTCACAGACCTTTAGTTATTCACTGTCTTATGTTTGGGCCAACGATCGAAGTTATATGGTGATAATATATGCAGTGTCTTACTTTTAGCGTACAAAAGTTAGATCGAAGTTATGCACACTTTTCCTGCATATATATATATATATTTATATATGCTCTTTTCTGAGTAGGGAACAAGTCATCCTGCAATAGCCAATTCTATAGATGTGTAGAGAATAGAAGTTTTACAGAATCCAACTTATAAAGGTATTCCCAAAAATCTATAATGCTAATTTCTTTTCAATATGGTGATAATTAAAGTTATACATAGTTGTTTAATTTTGTACTGATTTTGTAATTGCATTGCACACTTCAGTATTTTTCCTTTTTCTGTATTAGCCCCTTGTCTAGTAATTTTGTACTGACCTTTTTTGCTTACAGAATGTGCAGGATCTCTCTTAGTCAAATCAATTGAAATTGCTACTTGCCGAAATTATTTTGCAATTCATATCTTGTAGTTTTGTATTTTGCAAGGTAATGTAATGTGTAAATAACAAAATAGTATAATTTGTAGTGGATTGCATACATTTTAGTTTTTCATTTTTATATATTTTTTGTTATTCTAGAAATTGTTAGTATTATGCTTTTTAATGATGACTCAGAAAATCTTTTCATAAACTATATGCTTTTATAAAACATTATGTTTTTCAACACGTTTAAATTTTTTTTTAATAAATATAGAAGAATTACCCTTTTCAACATTTTAATTATAGGATTTTATAAAAATAAAAAATAAAAAAAAACAATTACGCTTCTAAACCCTTTGTATGGACCTAAATAATAATAATAATAAAAAAATCCGGGTACAACCCGGAACCCCGATTTTCTGGTTTTTGCTTGGGTTCCAGCCCGAACCAACCCGATCAAGGTTTCGGCTAGGGTTTGAAATCCGGGTACCCGGATTGGAATTCGGATGAACACCCCTATGATTAAATGGAGGTGTGTGGTGTAAAATTTCCATATAAAATTTCTCTATTCCTTTACGTTAATTATGTCCACAATAATTAATTTCTGATATCTTTTGCCTGTAAGTATTTATTGCTACTCATTTAATTAGACATGATCTATCTTGCATCACCTCTATTCCTCGCGTTCTATCTTGTACCTCATTTAATGTTACATGTCTTAAGGCCCTTGCGGGTGATGGGAAAACATGCACTATTCGATCTGTGGTTGCAGTTGTTGTTGTGGGTCATACATAGTTTTGATTTAAATGGATCTGGATCAAAATGAGTTGGTCCGATAAGATATAATTAATCAATTAACGGTCAACCCACAAAACTCACAATTAGTACATATAACTTGAATACATTCTATTTTCAACAAAATCAAGGAATATTACCCTTTGCTTCTACTTTCAAATTCTATATATTTTTTAATTTATGCCGTTATTGTTGTTGGGATGTAATATTGATATTGTTATTTGACAATATAATAACTAAAAAGTATCAACCCTTTTTTAGTTACTATTTAAATTTATTTTTCGGAGATATTAGTTTTTTTATTATTATTAGTTTGAATATTGATTACAAAATACTTTATCAAGAATGTAGTTGGAATTGTGAATGATTGTATAAATATCCTTGTATTCTATATGAAATTATGTTAATTTGGTCAAAATAAATATATAGATCTGCTAAACTCATTTGCAAGAAACAGGTTAAATTGGATGGAATGCATGGGTGGTATTCAAGTGAAAACAACAAGAGTTAATTATCAAATGGGCTCTGCAGGTCGTGTTGTATTACTCATTATTTATATATGTCGTGTTAGGGTTTAATCCATTTAATTGAATGAGTTCAATTTGATGATTCAACCCGACAAGGATTCATTACGGTTTTTTGGTACGTGGAGTTTTTATGAGGCTTGGGCCATGGAGCACAGACTTGGGCAAATAGGCTCAAGTCGAAAGTTCGCTCGACGTTCGCACTACAGGTCACTCAAGCGAAACTCATGTAGAGAGTTCACTCGATACTTGCTCGAGCGAACATTAGAAGAGAGTTTGGTCGAAGCTCGCTTGACACTTCACTCAAGCGAATAACACAATGATTAAAAATTAGGGCATTCGATGTACAACACTATATATGTTTATTATAAATAGTATGACTGTTTTGAGAATTGTAATTTTGCTCCGAGTAATGCTAGATACAGTTGTAGAGTGCGCAAATGCCGCACAATCCTTTCGAAAAAGAGTGGGGTCTACTATTAAAAAATGAGTTTATTTTTTCAATGTGAGTCCCGTATTTACTTACTTTTTACAAAAGGATTGCACGACTTTTGCACACTCTACGACTATAAATATCATTTCTCTTTTGCCCCACAATGTACTTTGACATTCCACAAGAAAATAAAATCATATGCAACTTTGTGAACAAGGTACGTTGGTGAACTATGTAAATTTTTATATTGTGTGATTGATTTATTGTTTTACTTTATTCTTTTTCAGAACACTTACAATCAAAGTAACCTTAAGAAACGACTAACTATGGATTCCTAGATCATAACAATAATATTGACAGCAAATTTTACATGAAGCCTCTTCCCAAGAAATGGGCAAATTAAGATCAATTATATTCTATAAAATAAAAGTCATATAAAAGGGCCGCGCTCATGTGACCCTCGATCTCTATAAGATCATTTGGGAGAAAATTACATAGTTAGAACACTTACATGCATGTGCCATCATGTGAATATTCTATATAAGTGCATGTGCCATGATGTGAATGTGCGACTCCAATTGATCTGCATTCAACCTAGCTTGGTTTTAATGTATTTAAACTCTCAAGATTAAAACTGGCTATACTATAAGTACTGTTCAATATTAATATTCAATCTCCGTATAAACCATTCTACATTGTTGTTTGGATGTCTTATCGCACTGTTCCAAATTATTACCGCATGTTATTGTTTGAACTGTACACTAATTAAATTTGGCTTTATATATTAACGTCTACGGCCGCGGGCCAGTCATATAGCTATTTAGGATGACGGGATTTGGCTATTTTAGATTTGGAAAATGTGATATAGTACTACATGACTCTACTACAATATTCTCAATGTCTCATGATCGATCTTACTTTATCTTATTATGTTCATGTAATATTATTTATAATCTTTTAATGAATTTATTTCTTTTATAAGAAAAATATTCAAGGATTAATAATAGACAACATAACACCACTTAGCTTAACGAGATACATAAGAGTGCGTTTATAGATATTGTTTTAAATGAGTGCACGCATTAAAGGGATAAACTCGAGAGAGTAATAAAGAGAGTGTACGTGGATCACACTTTTAAGTGGCACAAGATAACTCAAAATTAAAGAGCTACAACTATATAAATATATATATATATATTATACAATTAAGAAGGCGATTTTGGCGAAAAAGGCAATTTTGTCTCGTTCCCCTTGGTTCTATTAGGTTAAATGCTGATTGTTGCCGGGCCCCCCTAGGCAACCCGGCACCGCTTGGTAGGCCAAAATCCTTTGTGGATATAGTACGTCAGACGCCGTCGCCTCTCCCAGAGGTTGATGTTCCCTTAAGGCCGCCGAAGGTGCTTGAGGGAGAAACCTATGTAAGCTTCACTAAGGAAGAAATTCTAAAATCTGCTGTGCCATTCAGGTACTTTCTAATGTTGAAGTTCATTCGTCAAAGACCCTCGCTAGACTTGATTCGGTCCTTCATTCAAAACCATTGGGGTCTTCAGGCTCAACCAGTGGTCTCTAGCTTGCGAAAGCCACGTAATGTGTTTCTCCGGTTCCCGAATGAGGAGGATTTTCTGAAGGCATTCTCACGAGAGACTTGTGAAATGGAAGGTATCCCTTTCCGTGTCTTTCAATGGACGACTGAGTTTAATGAGAAGAATGAACCTTCGAGAGTCCTGGTCTGGGTTGTTTTCCCGGGTTTGCCTCCCAACTACTACCACGAATCATTGCTATGCAATCTTTCTCAACCGTTGGGTCGGTTTATCAGGCGGGATAACAGTACTCATTGTGCTACCAGAATGGATGGTGCACGGGTGTGTATGGAGACAGACGCGGCCGCTGATCCCATTGAAGGTTTCTGGATTGGGCTTCCTAGAGCTGTGGGTAGCCAATTCCAAGAAGTTGTCTATGAAACGTTGCCTGCTTACTATCGAGGTTGTCAAATGCAAGGGCATAATGGTTCCACGTGTAAGAAAAAGGATGATAAGCTAACTGGTGGTGCCTTGAGGAATTTGGAAGGGGGAAATCTAAAACAGAGGTGGTTCCCTAAAACCCAGCAGGAACGAAATGATAAGAACAAGCAGGAGCAGTCTATACCGATAGAGATGGAAATGGGGACTAGCGTGTTGCAAGAGAAAAATGGAGTGGAGAATAAGTATGATAATGTGATCATCGCAGAAGAAATGGAGGAAGTGGAGATTCAGGAGGCACGTGGAATGGGTAACATGGAAGTTGTAGAAAATGATGGTAGCTGTAGAAATAACGTGGAAGAGGCAGAAAATAACATCCCCCTTAGGAACAGTGAGGAGCTTGAAACGTCTGGCATCGTGGTCGCTGATGAGGCAGGGGAATCAGAGGATGCGTATATGGTTGAAAATCTTGAGGAGGAGTGCTTTCATGAAAAGGTGCTTCCTGTGGTTGAAGACTCAGGGACTCAATCGAAGCCAGAAATGGAGAACGACGTTAAACATCTGCAAAAAGAGAAAGAAGTTCTCTCGGATGTCAAGGAAGCTTGTCCGAAAGTTAGAAGCTCTACCAGGGCCAAAAGCAGGCCTAACAAAATGAACTTATGATGAACTCGATTTTCTACTGGAATTTATGAGGCCTAGGTACCTCTAGAAGAAGACTTTGTAAATTGGTAAGGTAGTTTAAACCCAGTGTAGTGGCAATAGCTGAACCTTTCAGCTCTAAAACTCATATGGCTAGTTTGCAGAATAAGTTAGGCATGGTGGGAGGTGTCTCAAATGAAGAAAGTGGTGGGAAACTCTGGTTGTTTTGGGATAAAGGAATAAATGTGTGCTTGATTGGTTTAAATAACCAGTCCATTTCAATCCTTGCTAAGGTAGGCTCGGAACAGATTTATGTTACGTGTGTCTATGCTAAGTGTCAACAAGGGAACCGCAGAACATTATGGGCTGACATGCTGGGAGTTAACATTGGCTTTGCTCCATGGATTGTGATGGGTGACTTCAACATCATACGAAGGGATGAAGAACGCAGGGGTCGAAGGCCTAGGTCGCTGACTAGTATGGAGGACTTTAACAACTTTATTGATGCTGCTAGTCTCTCAGTTATGAATAGTGAAGGAAACAAGTTGTCATGGTGCAATGGGCAGTCTGGTACCGCTCGGAGCTGGGCACAATTAGATAGGTCCTTGGTAAATTCAGCTTGGACTTTGGCTTATCATTTGGCAACTTTGTTGTATCTCCCCAGAACCACTTCAGACCACTCTCCAATGGTAGCTCAGATGGCAAAAGTGAACACAAGGTATGGTTTCTCTCCTTTTAAATATCAGCAAATGTGGTCGAGCCATGATTCCTTCCAGGACTGTGTGCGCACAGCTTGGGATAAGGAAGCTCATGGGCATGGTATGTCCTGTTTGGCCTTTAAATTGAAGGCCCTTAAAGGTACCCTCCGTAGGTGGAAGAGAGAAGTTTTTGGGTGGACCACGGAGCAAATTCAACACTTAGAAGAAAGGGTTACTTTGCTTGAAAAGAGTTTACAAGATGGTTTTTCGGATGATACGGATCTTGATCTCTTGGTGACAAAAATGGAACTCAATACCTGGTTGAATCGGGAAGAAACTAAACTGGCTCAACAAGCAAAACAGTCTTGGCTAGAGCAAGGGGAAGCGAGCTCTGCTTTCTTCAAGGTTGTATAGTCTAAGTCTTATAAGGTGGTTCACGAGATGAAGACAATTGATGGGGCGTGGCTTAAATCACCGGAAGAAGTACATCAGGGAGCAGTAGACTATTTCCAAACCTTCCTAGCTGCGACTCATACTGGAACTCCTCCTGAGCTGGATTCACTTGTGGATAAGATTATTTTTTATACTGATAATGTTTGTTTACTGGAGCCTCCATCAATCCATGAGATCAAAGCTGCAGTGTTTTCTATTCCTACAAATAGTAGTCCTGGCCCGGATAGATTTGGATCGGGTTTTTATAAAACTTGTTGGGATATTGTGAGTAAGGATGTAGTTGAGGCAGTGCAGGAATTCTTCAAAGGGTCCCCCATCCCGAAATTCTTCTGCCATTCCTTCTTGACTCTTATACCAAAGGTGGAAAACCCAAAGTGGTTTGACCAGTTTCATCCTATTAGTCTCTGTTCCGTATTCTATAAGCTGTGCACTAAGATTCTAGTGGGACGACTATCTCCTATGCTTGCTAGACTAATATCTCCAGAACAGGGTGCTTTTATCCCAGGAAGAAGCATTCTCGAGAATATAAGCCTCACACAGGAGATGATCCATAGTATCAACAAACCAGTCTGGGGTGGTAATGTGGTTTTGAAAATTGAAATGGCTAAAGTGTACTATAGTGTTGACTGGAGCTTCCTGCTTCATGTGTTAGATGGTTTTGGTTTCTCGGGACAGGTGTGTGCCATCCTAAAAAATTGTATTTCCTCACTGTGGTTCTCAGTCGTGATGAATGGATCCCCAAAAGGTTTTTTCCAAGGTGGTCGGGGCCTATGCCAAGGGGATCCTATTTCCCCTTATTTATTCATTGTGATGAAAGATGTTTTGTCCAGGCTGCTCAAAGAACAGTTCCGATATGGGAAAATAAGGCCTTTCTTTCATCCGCGAGATACACCGATTATATCGCATCTATTATATGCAGATGACATTGTGGTTTTTGCAAATGGTAGTAAAGCATCGTTGAGGGCCATCTCTAAGACTTTGGAGCACTATGGAAGATGGTCGGGTCAAAAGGTGAACAAGAAAAAGTCTTCTATTATTTTCTCCAAGCATATCACACTCGTCAAGAGAAGGTCTTTGCTTGGTATTACAGGTTTTCAGGAGGGCCTCCTGCCATTTACTTATCTGGGTGCCCCTATTATTTTTGGAAGGCTAAAAGCTATACATTTGGATGAAATGGTGGGGAAGGTTCGAGAGAGGATTGATGGCTAGAAAGCACGGCTCTTATCTAATGGGGCGAGATTACTCCTTCTTAAGCATGTTCTAAGTAGCATTCCTATCTTCATGCTCTCCATACTGCAGGTACCACAATCGGTCTTAGCATCCCTGAATAGATCCTTGAGCAATTTCTATTGGGGGACGAAAGAAGGAAAAATAAGAAGGCACTGGAGAGGCTGGGAGATGATGTCTAAACCGGTGCAAGAAGGTGGTATTGGAGTCCGTAGTCTGCGTGATATTCAGATTGCACTACACATGAAATTTGCGTGGAAGATCCTAACGGAGAAAAATCTTTGGTCTAAATTTTTCAAAACCAAATATGTGAAAGCAAGCCATATTTCCTTGGTGAATCCGACCAAAGGCACCGGATTCTGGAAAATGATAGTCAAGTGTATCTCGGTATTATTGAACACTCTAAATGGAACATAAAGAATGGGGCTCTGTCTTTTTGGTACGACAAATGGTTGGGTGATGCCGTGCTTGGAGAGATCCTCCCAATTGTTGATTCCCCGAAGCTCCAAGTTAAGGAATGCATCTTGGAGGCAGGATGTGATTTAGAACTTCTTATTGGTCTTGTGGGGACAGCTAAAGCTGAGGAAATAGCCACCTTGCTGAGCAGAAGAAAGGAAGGGGAGGATATTTTGGTATGGACTGAAAAGGATGATGGGAAATTCTCCATGAGAAGGGCTTGGGAATGTGTTCGGGTTAAAGCACCGAAAAATAAATGGGCAGGCTAGGTTTGGCATTCAAGCTTGCCAAAGAACATTGTGATAACCATGTGGAAGGCGTTGAACAATGCTCTGAGTGTGGATGATAAAGTTCGTAGAATTGGAGTTCCGGTGGTTTCTAGGTGCAACTGTTGTGTGCTAGGAGCTTATGAAGACCAAAACCATGTTCTTGGGTTGGGGGAAGTAGCACAGTTTATTTGGCTGAGATGTGCCGCCATTGTCGGCATGCAACATATACCAAGCAGAAAATGGAGGGATAAAGTCCGAATCACATGGCAGCTCTGGACAATGAGATGTAAAGTCCGAATGGAGAATAAAGCAGTGTCGGCTGAGGATGTCTAGCACAATGTGAAGTTTTGGATTGCCAGAGTTGCAGGCAAGTTAAAGAGCAATAAAACTCTCTCTAGACGTGATGAACAGGTGCTTGAAAATATGAATATTCCCTACAAATCTCCTAGAACCAAAACTATCCAAATAGTGAAGTGGGTAAGACCGATGCCTGGTTGGTTTAAGCTCAATGTCGATGGGAGTTCCTGAGGAAACCCGGGACAAACAGGGGCTGGTGGTGTGATTCAGTCTGACCAAGGCTCTTTGGTGATGGCTTTTTCGGTGTTTCTAGGCCAAGGCACAAGTAACTTTGCTAAATGTATGGCTCTCCTTCATGGGGTTCGTATACTCAGGAGCCTGGGCATCACAAAGGCTGAAATTGAAATGGATTCGTTGGTTGTGGTAAAATGGTTAAAGTCCTCAAGATGTGAAGTTTGGTACCTTGAAGAGTATTGGGATGAGATCCTGGAGTTACTTAAACACCAACAATTTACTATCCGCCATATATTCAGACAAGGAAATGCACCTGCAGATTTCATGGCTCGGATGGGATCCAGTGGCTGCTCGACTAGGTGGCACTCCTTCAATGAGCTGCCACAACCTTTGAAGGGGCTGCTTCGCATGGACAAGTTAGACTTCCCATATCTTAGGCTTGCTGGTTAGTCTGATATAATGGTTTTTTTTTTTTTTTTTTTTTGTATATTTTGGCTTTTGTCTTATGCATATATCGAATATAGGAACGATGTACTCTTGGTTTCCTCCACCTATAAGTGAGGCTTTTTAATAGAAAGGAACCCCGCTAGGGGAATTGAATAATATATATATATATATATATATATATATTATACGTGTGTATCTATGTATGTATATATGTATTGTTAAGATAAATCAACCTTCAACATCAATTATCTCCTATATGTATGGATGCGTCCACGAGTTAGGTGCTTATCAAGAATCAGTTGTAGCTAGCTTAATCCTATGTATATGTATGGTTATCCTTATCTCATATATTTTAGGAGATTGTACATATCAGTTTGTTTATTGTAAATCTATACCTATAAATAGAATATACAAAGGCAGGATAATTTATCCTTGCCAGCCTTTATTTCAATATTTCTTTCTTGTATATGTCTTCATGATGAAGTTGTCAGTGACGACAATATTAATGATCTCTCAATACATTAAAGTCAAAATTTATAGTTGGATGACCAAATTATTATCTTTTTCATAAGAGAGGTGGGGGGTTCCGAATCTGATTCCCTCATTTAGAGACCAGACCTTATGACACATGATCCAAAGAACCTTAGCATGACCAAACCATCTTTAAATGACTGGCTAGTATATGTAAAAGTGGCTAGAACTACCCAAATTAATATGCATGCACACAATTATTTTCAAATTATATAATAGCAATGTACTATATACCGTTCTAATTTTTTTTATTGTATTAAAATTAGTATTAATATTATTCTGTGTTGTATCGGGTACAAAAACATCTAAGCGTATATAGAATTAATTACTGGAAAATATTTTGTCTATAAAGAAATTTTGTAAAAATAAATTTATAAACTATCACAGTTTAATTTAATGCTAGATTTTAAGATTTTTTTATTGTAAAGTAAATTTTCATCCAAACATTTCAGTTTATAAATTTATGTTTAAGAAATCTCTTTAAACATTATGTAACATTTCTCCCCAATTATTATAAGGATGATATTAAAATATTTCAGTATTATCATTAATGCATATCCATCTACACTGTCACATGTTAATTTTTTTTTTTTCTGATGGCGAAGGAAAGCGTTTTAAAGAACTGGAAAAGTTGGTGGTGGGGTTACGTCAAACACCAAGAACAGCAAGGGAAGAGCTTGGACAATTATCAAGGAACATTGGAAGTACTGAGTTCCAAGATAGATGTTTTGCTGGATGCTGTTAATAATAGAAGAATAGGTCATCAACATGGTGGTGGCAGACAAGAAGAGATGAATAATGAGCAGATGAGAGGTATGCAATTTTGTTCGATCAAATTAGACTTTCCAAAGATTTGATGGGACTAATCCTACGGGATGGATTTATAAAGTGAATCATTATTTTACTTTATATCCTATGCCAGATGGACAAAAGATCTTAATGTCATCATTTTACATGGAGGGGAATGCTTTAATCTGGTTTCAAGATGCTGAGGAAACTGGAATTTTTTATTCTTGGAGTTCTTTTATCGAAGCCTTACAGTTGAGGTTTGGGAATTCATCTTATGATGATCCCATGGAAGCTCTTACTCGACTCAAGCAAAGTTCAACAGTAGCTGCTTATAAGACCCAGTTTCAAATGATATCTAATAGATTGAAGGGGTTATCTGAAAACTACAAATTGAGTATGATCTTGAGTGGATTGAAAGATGAAACAAGGCTGCCTGTGAGGATGCTTCATCCTCATAATCTTAATTTTGCCTTTGGTCTTGCCAAGATTCAAGAGAAGTACAGTTGTAGTGTTCGTGGAGGGAGTAAAGGGGGAAGCTATCAAGCTTCCTATGTACCATTTCCTGTAGGAGGGAATGGATTTGACAGTAATGTTGCAAGGAAAGAAAATGTTGTAGTAGGGAGAAATAATAATTTCAAAGCATCATGGCCGGTGCAGAAAGTGAGTACAGTAGAAATGAAAGAGAGAAGAGAGAAGGGTTTGTGCTATTTCTGTGATGAGAAAGGGAACCCTAGTCACAAGTGTAAAAGGGCCAAAGTATTTGTGATGGAAGGGATGGAATTAATTGTTGGTGAAGATGTGCAAAGCTGTGAGTTGAGAGAGGATCTTGGTAATACTGATGGGGTACCAGCACAATCTGAGATTCCTGAAATATCCTTGCATGCCATTGCAGGATCATTAAGCCCAAGAACCATGAGAATTCATGGTAAGGTTCTAAACTGTTCTGTGGTCATTCTTGTAGATGCAGGCAGTACGCATAATTTCCTTGATCCCATGATTGCTAAGAAGGTGAGATTAGAGATAAATGTTGGAAAACAAATTGAAGTGTGAGTGGCCAATGGAGAAAGGATGAGAAGTGAAGGAATGATTGAACAATTGCTGTTTCATATGCAAGGTAATATGTTCAATACTGATTTTTTTCTTATTGCCTCTTGGGGGCTGTGATGTGGTAGTAGGAATGCATTGGTTGAGGACTTTGGGTCCTGTATTGTGGGATTTTAATGGTCTCACTATGTCCTTTGAGCAAGACAAGAAATCAGTAACAATTAAGGGGATGAATGCTACTAAATCAGAATTAGTAGAGGATGTACAGATCTGTTAGTTAACAACAATTGAAAGGAAAGGCATGTTTTTACAGTTAATACAGCAGCAGTAGGTTATGGTTGAAGAAGCAGTTGATACTGGAATTCAAGAAATTTTGGAAAGGTTTTTTGGAGTTTTTGAAGGAGGGCACAAAATTAATCTCAAGGAGGGCACCATGCCTATTTCTGTGAGGCCATATAGATATCCCTTTATACAGAAGACTGAGATTGAAAAAATAGTTAAAGAGTTGGTGGAGGCAGGAGTAATAAGGTGTAGTCAATCTCCTTTTTCCTCACCTGTCATTTTAGTGAGGAAAGCTGATGGTTCTTGGCGTATATGCATGGATTACAGAGCTTTAAATAGAGAAACTGTTAAAGATAAGTTTCCTATTCCTATGGTGGATGAGCTTCTTGATGAATTGTGTGGAGCTACCATTTTTTCTAAGCTAGATCTCAGATCTGGCTATCATCAGATTCGAGTAAGGGAAGTTGACATTGAGAAGACAGCATTTCAAACCCATCAAGGCCATTATGAATTTTTGGTTGTCTTTTGGCTTAACCAGTGCTCCTACCACTTTTCAATCATTGATGAATGATGTGTTTCAGCCATACTTAAGAGAGTTTGTGATATTTTTTTTTTTTATGATATTTTGATATATAGTAAGAGTAAAGAAGATCACTTACAGAATTTAACTTTGGTATTGGAGATGTTAGCAAAACACACACTCTTTGCTAAAAGAAGTAAATGCAGGTTTGGTTGTAAACAAATTGATTATCTTGGACATTTGGTGTCTACTGAAGGAGTGCAGGCCGATCCATCCAAGATCAAGGCCATGGTTGAATGGCCTTTGCCTAGATCCATTAAATCATTGAGAGGGTTTCTTGGATTAACTGGGTACTATCTAAAGTTTGTAAAGAATTATGGATTAATTGCTGCCCCTCTTACTGATCTACTTAAGAAGGATGCTTTCCAGTGGGGGCATTCAGCTACACAAGCATTCGAAGCATTAAAGAAGGTTGTCTCTCAACCTCCTGTGTTGGGATTACCTGACTTTACTAAATCTTTTTTAATTGAGTGTGATGCTTCAGGTAAAGGTGTGGGAGCTGTGCTGATGTAGAATGGGAGACCTTTGGCTTTCCTTAGCCAACCTTTGAAAGGTAAAGCTTTGGATCTAAGTGCATACGAGAAGGAATTCTTGGCATTAGTGTTGGTTGTAAAAAAATGGAGGCTTTATCTGTTGGGAAACACATTTGTGATCAAGACTGACCAGCAAAGCTTGAAATTTCTGTTGGAGCAGAAGATAGGGACACCATCATAGCAGAAGTGGCTTAGCAAGTTAATGGGTTATGACTTTACCATTGAGTATAAAAAAGGCAGGGAAAATGTGGCTGCAGATGCTCTTTCAAGAAGGGATGAAGTAGTGGAAGATGAGGCAGTGTTATCTGCTATTACAGTGCTAGACCCGATGTGGTTGCAGCAGTTGAAAGAATCTTATTTGCAAGATGAGGAGATTTCTGGAATTTGCATGAAGTTGCAGCAAGGAGAGTTGTTGAATCAAGCCTTTGAAGTTAAGAATGGTCTCTTATTCAAGAAAGGGAGATTGTTTTTGTCAACCAAGTCCCCTTTGAAACAATAGATTTTACAATTCATTCATGGCAGTGCCTTTGGAGGACATTCGGGCTACCAAAAATCTCTACACAGGGCCAAAGCAGATTTTATTTGGGTGGGAATGAGAAGAGACATCAAGCAATATATTAAAGAATGTGAAGTATGCCAAAAGTGTAAAGTGGAGAATTTGCTACCAGCAGGGTTGTTGCAGCCATTGCCTATTCCTATAAGGTCATGGAGTGATATCTCTATGGACTTTATAGATGCTCTTCCTAACTCAAAAGGGTTTACAGTAATTTTGGTAGTAGTTGATCGATTTACTAAATATGCTCATTTTTTACCCTTATCCCATCCTTACATAGCAGCATTAGTGGCTAAGCTTTTCATTGCACAAGTTTTTAAGTTGCATGGAATGCCTGCAACTATTGTGACAGATCGAGATCCTGCCTTTACCAGTGGATTTTGGAAGGAGCATTTTAGATTGAATAGCACAAAGTTACATTTCAGTTCTGCTTATCATCCTCAATCAGATGGGCAAACTGAAATTGTTAACAAATGTGTTCAGCAATATTTGAGATGTTTTGTTTCTAATAGACCAAAGCAATGGAGCCATTGGTTGCCTTGGGCAAAGTGGTGGTATAACACTATTGTCCATTCAGCCACTAAGATCACACCATTTGAGGCCTTGTATGGTGTGACCCCTCCAACTTTATTGCAATATGTAGCTAGCACAACTCAGAATGAGGCAGTGGAATCTGAGTTGAGGTAGAGAGAAGAAATTTTGTCCTTATTAAGGAAGAATCTGTTGGCAGCCCAGGTTAACATGAAGTAGCAATATGATAAAAGGCATGTTTTCAGGAAGTTTGAAGTTGGTGATATGGTTTATTTGAAGTTGCAAAAATATAAACAAAATACAGTAGGAAATGTTGTGAATCCCAAATTGGCAGCAAGGTATTGTGGTCCCTTTAAGATACTCGAGTGTATTGGGACAGTAGCCTATAAGCTAGAGTTACCACAAGAATCATCTGTACATCCAGCCTTTCATGTTTCGAGATTGAAGAAGCATGTTGGACCATTGAAGACTGTTTCATCTACATTGCCACTGCTGGATTCTCATGGTGCATTTAGAGCTGATCCTGAGCAAGTGCTACAAAGAAGGATGACTCTTGTCGACAATAAGCCATTCATTGAGTTGCTGATTAAATGGAAAGGAGCTTCTGAGGAGGAGGCCACATGGGTTCCTGAACAGTTGAGGAAACAATATCCTAACCTTGTGGGCACGGTCTTTTGAAGGGGGGGTGAGTTGTTATGATCGATAAGGTGAATAATAATGGAAGAAGTCTGAAGGAGACGGTAGCCATCAACTGAAGACTAGCAATAAACAGTTAGGCAGTTAGCTGTACACGTGATGACACATGCCATTTAAGTAGTATGTAATTACTCTTGTACCCTTACTTAGCTAAAGCAATGTACTGATATGCCCTTAATCTTAACCGACTTAACGTCTGTAGTGTGTATAAAAAGGGAGGTAGTCTCTGATGTAATTCATTGAAGAAGATTAATAAAGTCATTCTTGGAGGAACTGATCCCTTGAAGATCAGAGTTGTAATCAATTTCTGAGTGTGTTCTTACACACTGCTGTAGCCAAGCTGTGCCACCTTGCTGATGCACCACCGTGGGATAAACCGTAGCCAAAACTCCTCCACAAAGTTGCCCTTGCACCACTAGCCCACACCCAGCATCCATCGCTAGCACAATAGCCCCGAACGTAAACCCAATGGGCCAAGATATTCCCCGCACGACAGAAGCCGCCACGCCCACAGTGCTTAAATCTTTACTCTACACCACCACACAGACACTGTGAGACCCTCCCTGCAAACCACTACCCACCCTCTGTAAAACCACCGAAAGCCCCTGTTTCCCCTACACCAAAACAGAACACCCCAAGCCATCCAAAACCCTTCCACACAGACATCTCAGCCACCAGCCACGGCACGATGAAGCCCAGCGACATCGCCACCCCCTCCACGTTGCCTCCACCAACACAGGAAGTGCGGCTGATCACTGTACACCCCTCCAGATCTGCCGTTTTTCCTCTCGATAAGTCCACTGCCTCTTCTTCATTTCTCCCTGTCACGTATCTCTCTCTCTCTCCCCGCCGTGAGTGACTGTTCTCTCTCCCTATCCTAGTGCTCTTCCGCCTCTCCCAGTCACCTGATTGCCTCTCGTTGCTTTCCTCACGGTGAGCCCGTCGCACGGTCCCTTCTCTAGTGAGTCTATCTCTCACTAGCCTTCAGAAAGAAAACATTTACAAATCCAAATTACGTATTTGCCCTTAACATGAAAATCAATAACATGATGTCAAGAAGTGATTTTACGTTAAACTTATTTTATTTTGGGCTGCAGCTTACGTTGGAGGTTGTGTTTTATAGTTGGTATTTAAGTTGGGCTTAGTCTTACTTTTATTAGCCCAAAAACTCATATTTTTACAGTAAATACTTACGAATTTAAGTATTAAATTTTACAACAAAAGTTATGTAGCTATTAGTAAGATTTTGATTTTAATTTTAATTTTAATTTTAAACACTTTAAATCTTATTTAAGTCTATCTTACTAAATGAGTTCCGCTGGTTAGGCTAAATTGATATAATTATTTGAGAAATAATAGTTTGAGTCGTGAGTGTGCAAGCGTTGCACAATCACTTTAAAAAAAAGAATAAATATGGAACCCACTTGAAAATACAATTAAATTTTTAATAGTGGGCCTCACACTTTTTCAAAGTGACTGCACGACATTTGCTTACTCTATGACTGTATGTAACATTACTCTTAAATTCTGTATAAAACAAAATAAATAATAAAGTTATTTACTTAGTATGTATCTCAGTAAATGGAAAATTTTATAAAGTATTTTTAGAAATCTAGTAATATTTAGTATTTCATATAGCTGACGATTGATATTTCTTCGACATGGTCGTGTAAAAAATTTAGAAAAATTAAAATCCGAGGTAAGCGGGGTTCCTATGCTAGACTCTCTATAAAAAGAAATGGGCTAAGGTTGATTTTGGAAAAATATGTATGTTTTGTTATGAAAATAAAAATTTGAAAACAATCTCGGTCATTTTATCTACATTACTCATGAAATCCGTTTAAGAAGAGGAAAAATATTTCCTGTCATGACTGATGTAGACATGGACTATTTATGGCATTCTATTTCTGAACTATGCAAATTGAGCGTATATGAAAATTTGTGCATAATTATATGATGATGATTTGATTCTGTTGTGTTCTGGAAATGTTCTATACTCTGATATGATATGATCTCTAAATACCTCGGTCATGACATTCTGTTTGTGTTTTGTTCTGACCTCATCGCGGGTGTAAAAATGTGGCCTCTGTTTGGGTTGGTACTAACTTTTTTGTTTCCAGTGCACCCACATTGGAAGCAAAGTGGTTTTCTGCGTGATCTTTCTTGTGTGCACACTCAAAGCTCCAATAATGAATAAGGGGAAGATCTCACATTCTATTTCTACTCGGTTGGCTGCTAGGGTTTGCACAACACTACCATGTGGTTAAACATGGAATTATATTCTGATTTGATGTTTTAGTTATGTTATGCCAAAAGACTTTTGAATAAGAATAGTTTTAAATTTTCGCTCTGATATTTTTGGTAATATGTTCTTATTCTACACTTTGAAGCTAAAAATGTTTTGTTCTGCATTCTAAACTCTATAAATGTTTATGTTTACATACTAGTAGGTGTTCTTTGCTTGCTGAGTTGTTGATAACTCACCCTTTATCTCCATAATAGTTTTTGATAATTTTGATGGTTCTGCTAGAAGTCAAGAGTAGGAAGCATGACTAAGACTAGATGATTGTAGAGGAATAAATATCAAATGGTACAAGTAATTATTGGAGAGCCCTATTCAATAGATTTATTATTTTATGTTGATTTAAGCATTTTGAGATGTGGATAATTTTTAGTGGAATGAAAAAGGGAAGCTTTCCTAATCATGTTTGCCTCAGAGTCCGTCTAGAAAATAAAATCATTATTTTGTTACGAGTTTTAGGACATTAATTAATGGTCACTTACCTTGCCAAACCAAATGGCCTGGATTAATTGAAAATTTACAAGTATAGCATTTATATCCTAGACATGATCAGTAGTACTCTCATATTGATCTTATAAATATAGAGCAGCATTATAGAAACAAGAAATCAAAACACCAAATTAATTAGCAGAATGAAGACCTCATGCCTGCGGCCACCTTCAATCCCAATCATACTTGCAACCATTTTGTTCTCAATTTCATGTGCGAATTCAAAACAAGTTAATCTACACATGTTTTTCCGATGCGTTCCAAATAATTCTTCACCATTCCACCCAGTCTCCCAGGCCATCTACACCCCAACAATTCATCTCTTCTCTCAATTTTGAACTCTTATATAAAAGATCACAGGTTTTTGACATCTACAACACCAAAACCCCTTGCTATTATAGCTGCCAAACATATTTCTCACATCCAAGCAACTGTTATTTGTGCACAACATTAGGGCTTGGAAATCAGGATTCGTAGCAGTGGCCATGACGATAAGGGTCTTTCATACATATCAAATAATCCATTTCTAGTTCTTGACATGTTCAATTTTCGTGGTCTATACATTGATATAGCATCCGAGATTGCATGGGTTCAGGTCGGCGCTACGCTTGGTGAGCTCTATCCGAGAAAAGTAAAGTCCATGCTTTCCCTACTGGGGTCTGTCCGGGCGTAGGCACAGGTGGACATTTTTCTGGAGGTGGATATGGAACCTTGATGCAAAAGTATGGCCTCTCTGTGGATCATATAATCGATGCGCAAATAGTCACTGTCAGTGGATCGATCCTTGATAGAAGATCCATGGGAGAGGATGTGTTTTGGGCCATTAGAGGAAGTGGTGGAGCAAGCTTTGGAGTCATTCTTTCGTGGACAATAAAGTTGGTACGAGTTCCGTCCATAGTGACAATGTTCAACTTTAAAAGGACATTGGAACAGAATGTAACAGATGTTGTTTATCGTTGGCAGCAGGTTGCATATAAACTGCCAAAAGACCTCTTCATAAGGGCAATGCCACAAGTAGTGAATGGAAGTCAGGAAGGCAAGAAGTCTATGCAAGTTTCTCTCATTGGACACTTTTTGGGAAAATCTGAAAGCCTTATCCCTTTGATGAATGTGAGGTTTCCCGAACTAAGATTGCAGCAAGGTGACTGCAGTGAAATGACATGGATTGAGTCAACTCTTTTTTGGGCAGCTTTCCCCATCGAAACTCCCACGAGTGCTTTACTCTAGCCATTCAAGGCAGATTTATTCTTCAAAAGCAAGTCTGATTATGTGATGGAACCAATTCCAAAGACTGGTTTAGAATCCATAAGGAAGTTATTGATTGAAATAGGGGATGGATGCAATGGAATCCTTATGGAGGAAGAATGAGTGAGATTTCGGAATCAAAGACTCCATTTCCGCATAGGACTGGAAACATATTCAAGCTACAACATTTTGTGCCGTGGGTGGAAGAAGGAACAGAGACCATGAACCATTACCTAAAATTTTCGAGAACCCTGTACAAGGCGATGACACCATACGTATCAAAGTCTCCAAGGGAGGCTTTTCTCAACTACAGAGATCTTGATATTGATATTGCCTGTAACATCTGGGCCAAAGCACTAAGTCCACTCTCTAAATATTTTTTTTTCTAAAGGGTTTGACATATGAAAAAGGCCATTTTTTTTCATTCTTTATTCACTATGGAGTCAAAAAATTTTTTTGAAATGGCCAAACAACTCAAGCCGTAGGATATTGTATCAGAACCCACAACATGCACGTTCATATCCTTTGCATGCACGTCTATTCCGCTAGGGTATCGGCACCACTATTTATTCATAATTGCTTTTCACTTCACGAGCAGTTCACGCAAAGACTCGTTTGCTTCGACCACCTACAACCTTAGACTAGGTTACCACCCCTTCTCGATGCACCACCGGCCTCTGGTCCTCATCCAGAAAATGTCCAACAATAGCAGTGAACCGCAGTGCCACTACACCATCTAGGATGCAAGCCGCCGCCCCGTGCAGAACCGACACAAACCTTGCATGCACTGCACCTCCATGGATCGCAGCACCGCCTCGCCATGCGCCACCTCCACTTGACCCTCACTGGAGCTCCAGCTCTTCCGCCGTACACCACTGCACCACCACCATATTGCCGAGGACAACCAGCCCGGTGCCCTTGTTGTTCAATGCCACCACACACGGTGTCAGCGCCTCCACATCGTTACCACCGGCACAGAGAACTCCGACGGTCACTCCACGCCATTCCTATCCGTCGCGTCTAGCTCGGTAAGCCACCGACAGCACCTCCGTTTCACACTCTCTCGGCTTACTCTATTGCTTTCATTTTTTTTTCTCTCTCATTCATTGGTCTCTCTCACTCTCTAGATCTCTCTCACTACTCTGGCGTCGTGATCATTGCTATCCACCGCACCCAGCTACGTTGCGGCTTCACTCTCATGGTGAGTATGGACGCCTACGTTGCGTTGTTGGGCTGGAGTTGCGTTCTACACATTAGTTTCCTTCTGTGTTTAAGTTTTTCCCAAACAACCCATGGTTATATTTTTATATTTCCAAATCACCCTTGTCACTAGGATAGTTCATGGTTTTTTTTTTTTTTTTTTTTTTTTTTTTTTTTTTTTTTTATATATATATTAAACTTGTTTTGCATGGCTCTATTTGAGTGATAACAAAGTCTATAATAAAAAACTTTTCTTTTCAAAATAAATTGCTTAGTATTCTATTATTAATTTCAGTAGTGTATTATAATAAGATTTTAGTTTTATTTTAAATACTTTGAAATTAATTAAGTCTATTTATTTAAAAGACATTTTTGCTTTGTCTACTTTAATAGATTTTGATATAATTATGTTTTCCAATATTATATTGTTTTGTTGAACTTAAATAGTAAATAAGTAAGAAATTAATGTTTTAGTTAGAGTTATTAAGTGAAAAATGATGAATTTAGAAAGTGATGATATTTTAGAGTTAAGAAAATTTTAGGTTTTAATGTATTAAAATAGACATTTCAAGTTTAGATATTGAAATACATGGATTGGAAATTTACGGAAGTTACCAGATTATTTTATAGGTGACAATTAATATTTGTTCGGCATTTTGAGAAAAATTCTGAAAAGCTAACAAATTCAGGTAAGCAGGATTCCTATGCTAAACTTTGCATTAAAATAAAATGAACTGAGGTTGATTTATGAAAATGGGCATCATATGTTTTGAAAGAAATGTAGAAATAGCCTCAGTTATTTGTTTGTCATTACGCATTGAATTCTGATGAAAGAGAAGGCATTTTTGTCATGACTGTGGTAGACATGAGCTAATTTTGGACATTCTATTTCTAATTTATGCAAAAAGATCGAATATGAAAATTTGTGCATAAATATTGTAAATATGCTTTGGATCTGTTTTGATTACGAAGATAATATGATTTTGTTCAATACTCTGTTTGGATAAGATGTGATTTCTGAAAACCTTTGGCATGACTCTTTGATTCTGAATTTAATTTTGTTTCCGCTCTATTCAGTTACGGCTTACCACGGGTTATAATAGTGGATACGGCCCAACCACAAGTAATAATAGTGGATACGGCTCGACCACGGGTTACAATAGTGGATACGGCCCAACCACGGGTAATAATAGTGGATACGGCCCAATCACGGGTTATAATAGTGGATACGGCCCTGCCACGGGTTATAGTAGTGGTCTCTATTTTGAGTGCACACCTTGGTGACAGAGTGATTTATTTTCTGCCTGGCTATCCGCAGACGCACGACCCTACCGCGGGGGTTATACATTGCTTCTGTTCTGGTATGATGTTCTGATGATGATGATTATCATTTATGCTATGCCAAAGAATATTTCTGAATAAAATTATTTCTAAATCTTCGCTCTGAAATTTTGATAACATGTTTTGTTTCTGCACTCTAAAAATGAAAATGTTTTGTTCTGCATTATGATATCTGTAAATGCTCATGTTTACACACTAGTATATGCTCTTTGCTTACTGAGTTGTTGATAACTCACCCCTTATCTATAAATATTTTTTAGATAATCTTGATGGTTCTACTGGAGAGCAAGAGTGGGTAGTAGAGGTTTGATGTTCGCTGAGGAATAAGTACCTGAGGGTACAAGTTTTTATTTGAGAGTCTTAGTTAGTAATTTGGTTATTTTCAGTTATTTTGATTTGATGAATTAGTGATATTTTCGAGTCTTTTGGAGAGTTTCAATTTATTTTATTAAGAATTTATGTATTGTCCTTATGAAGGAACATATATATTTGGTTTAAGTAAATGAACATTTTTATGGAGTATTTGGATTATTTATAGTTGTGATTCTAAGTTGATATTTAGGTTACAAGAGCTAACTCTCCAGATCTTCGAGCAATAATCGTACAATCCTTATTGACAATGCACGAGTGTATGGGAATAAGTATTTCAAGGGCAATCTGGATAGGTTGATGCGTGCAAAAACAAGCATTGATCCCTCCAATTTCTTCAAAAATGAACAAAGCATTCCGCCCAACCCTTCCAATTCTGCCTTGAGCCTTTAGGCAGTTTCTAGACCATGGTGATGAACTTGTTAAACTAAATGAACATGTTTTACAAAATAATACATTTTTATGGCTGGCCTAATTTTAGAGGAAAAATGCTAGGGAGCCCAAAATGGGCTCCCGTCTTTTTTTTTTTTTTTTTTTTTTTAGTTTTTGTTTAATAATATTGTGAATTTTTTTTTAAAAAAAAATATTTAAAAGTGTTAAAAAATAATGTGAAAATAAAAAAACTAAAAAGATAAAAAATAAAAAGCCGTTAAAATCAACAGAGCCCAAAACGGGTTCCCTAGCATTTCCCATTTTAGAGTTATATGAAAAAAAAATAACATTTCCCTTCACATGATTGTTTTTCTCTCTCTCCCATCACCTGCACAAAATAATTTATGTGGTTAGATCGAGAACTAAATGGAAAAGGACTCAATTATCCTGAACAATCCTTCAAGTAATGCAAGAAATAGCCTTAGATCACAACCAAGAAATAGAAGGAAGATCAAACTAAATTGGGTGGAAACCATTGATAAAAGCATTAATTATATCAATAAAGAAATCGATTGGCCTGGGTTGGACCACGCAAACTTTTACAAGAGAGTATTCTCAGACTTATAATTCGGCTAAGATCATAAACATGGCTTTTAATGTGACCACTGATGACGAGCTAAAGATCATTAACATGGCTAAGATATTTGGCGACGGTTTGAAACCATCACCTAATGTGCATCACAAAAAATAATTGGTGATGGTTCACTGTTGAACCGTCACTAAAAATATTTTTAGTGACGGTTAGAGGTGTTCCGTTTGATTGAACATTCGAACGTTCCATTTTTTTGTGACAGTTGAGATCTGTCACAGAATGTAACGTTTGGACATCCAATTGAACGTTCAAACGGCAACCCGACCGATTGGCGTTTGAATGACAGAAGTTGACGTTCGTTGATTATCATTCGAACGTATCATATTTACGTTTGAACGTTTATGCGTCTGAACGTTAATTACAATAAATGTTCAAATTTTTGTTTGAACATTAACAGACCAATGTTCAAACGTAACGGGCTTAACGTTTGGACATTATTTCAAATATAAACAAAGCAGCGTTTGAATGCAAGTGGTACGTTTGGAGGTTTGTTCGAACGTTAATCGTTTAATCATTCCAACGTTTTGTTCGTTTGAGAGTAAGTACGTGAGAATGTAGAGGCCTACGTTCGAATGTTACTATACAATTTTATGTATTCACGTTCGAACGTTGTTCGAATGTGAACCAACGTTTGAACGTTTTTAATTTACATTTGAACGTACAGATCACAAATACTAATTTCATAAAATTTAAAAACATACCAATTTTATCATATTACATGCCATCAATTAACAACTAACAATGTCTTATAAAATTTTAAAATTAGATATAAAAACAAGTTATATACCCTGATAAAATTTATTTCTTCTTTTTTCTCGCCCACTGTGAATCTTTTGCAACAACATAACACGCTCCATTTGTACCATCATGTCCCATTGCACTTGCTATTGGACTTCACTGCATATTCTTTCTTCCTGGTCTCTCTGTTGGTCCTGCAAACGAGTCTCTAAATGAGACTGTTGTTCTAAGAGAGACTCTAACTCTTACTATCTCGACCTCATATACTCATTCTCACGCCGTGCAACTTCTAAATCTTTGGTAAAATTATTAATTTGTAAAGTCGATGAGGTTGAGGAGAATGAACATCTATGCTTGATAGATCGTCCCAAACCTCTTGCCATACTAGACTGCGGCCTGAGCACTTACGTGAATATGTCTATGTCATTAGGAGAGGATTCCCCAGAAGCCGACTGCATCTCCATCATTTTTCCTGCGCTTATTAGTGTGAGCAGCAGTATAGACATGAATGAGGGAAAAGTTTTCAGGATCATCACGTTTCTAACAAAGCGACATTAGCAATTTTAAAAAGATAATATTAGTACTTAAATAAAAGAATATCAGAAAAATAAATGAATTCTATAATTTTTTAATTACCATTTTTTCAGCAAGATGGTGGAATGACCTTAAATCGGCACGATGGTGAACAGTCAGAGCGGATCTATTATGTGCATTTGTAGAACTCAAGTGCTATAAAATAAATTAAGAATGTTAATTGTAATATGTATACATATAATATATAGAACAAATATGAATGTAAATAATTAAAATATATAAATGTAAAATACCTGATAATCTGGAGATGCGAAAAGATCACAACACTTTCTCCAATCATCTAACTTCATCTACAGGAAAGGAGACTGTGCAGCCTCTTCCAACATCCCAAACTTCTTGAAGTGGTCATGACATCGTCCCTTATGACGTTGGAATAGTGTAACCATCAACTCATTCACGGTTCTCAAATCCTCGCTACGGCCAAAGTCGAGGTCAAATTCATCCTAATAAGTGAATCGAGTCAAAAATATGATATATTAATCTAGGTAAAAAAAATGTACTCTCAAAGTAAACTCACCAGCACACGACTTCGAATGTGTTCCTTAATCTCATTCGAAACATTTCGCCATGAGTGCACATAAAATGGAGCATAAGCTCGAACTACTGTGCCAATATAGGAGGAAAGAGCTGATGCGCTATCATCCACTCCTCCAGTGTAATTATCAAGAATGGTGATCTCGTGTTTTTTGTACCTTCTATTTTTCTCAAGTAAGATGTCACATGTATAGCCACGACTGTGACGTGCAGATGCATCAACTACATGATAATAGTATAATTATAGTTATATAGTTATTGAGACAAAAGTATTAACTATTTAATTAATTATCAACGACGATATTTCTTTACTGGTAGGTGTCGACTGGCTGTTGTTCTCTTGCGTGTTAACTTGATCTTCAAGAGCGTATTCCTCGAGTTAGGAGTCCTCAATGGGTTCGAGATTTGGACTTGACAGAGGCACATTTCTTCATTGTCGTTTTGGCGGCATCCTTTAAAATAATTAATTATATCAAAGAAAATTAATTAGAAGAAATTATGAAAATTCAAAATATTTTATAGTCACTAATATGAATAAAATATTTAGTACTTTTATTCTTCATCTTAGGATGTATTTTCCATGCTTGTTTCAGAATCTTCCTCAATAACATCATCATCATCATGCACCCCATCTTCGTCCTCCTTATCCACCTCCTGCCCGGATTCTAATTCGTCTTCATCTTCTAACTCTTCTTTTTCTTCTTCTTCCTCCTCACTTATTTGAATTGAATGATCATTTAATACGGACGGGTTGAGATGGAAGGGTGGGAGATCATCTCTACACAAGGGGAGCAACTCAAGTGCATCGAGGTCAACAAACAAGTTAATACCCTCTCCATCTTCCTGGTATGCCTCTACAATCGGAGTGTCATATTCATTTCCACTATTCTCCTAATCTGCACTCGTTTTTGCTTCATATATATTTCGAGGGACAAGTTTTTGTACGACTCACCAAGTTATCTCTCTACTATCTTCATCAGCACTTTTCATTTGATCAATCAAGTAATAGACTTGGGTAGCTGGACAAGTCAATACGAATGGATCATCTTCATACCATTTAGATGCAGTATTGACACTCGTAAAGTGATTATCCCCATGTATCGAAACCCGACCACTACCTAGATCCCACCAATCACATTTAAAGAGATATCATCTAGATCCACCCAGATATTTCAATCCGATAATATCACATATGACATCATAATAGTCAATATCATCTGTTCTATGACTCCCTTTGACCAACACATCAGTGTTTTGAGTCTTTCTATTACGTTCAAGGTCCAGAGTATGTAATCTATAACCTCGAAGTGCTCTATTTGAAGGACCACGGGCCAATGCATACAATTAAGAAGAAATTCATTTGGGATCACGAGCAT
Organism: Juglans microcarpa x Juglans regia; assembly: GCF_004785595.1. Taxonomy (NCBI): domain Eukaryota; kingdom Viridiplantae; phylum Streptophyta; class Magnoliopsida; order Fagales; family Juglandaceae; genus Juglans; species Juglans microcarpa x Juglans regia. Next base: position 15,693,815 of record NC_054602.1, on the reverse strand, counting down.
GTTATTTCAAAATCTAACAATTGAAATAGTATATATTTATTAAAAGTTACCCAGAGTTAAAAGTTTCAAAATATAATGTATATATAATTTTAGTTTATACACGTTCTTCAACCCATCTGGGAAATTCTTCCTTGTGTCTTTCCCTTATATTTTCTATGCCTTCCATCCTAAGTTTGTCCATGTACTCACTGTTATAGATAAATACAAAAGAAGTATATTTTGAGTACAACAATTATAGTTAAACTTCAAGAAAACTAGAATTATTTGAAGCATGAAACGACATACTTGATATAATCATCAATCTCCCGGCAATTATTTAGCATATACTACTAAACTTTACCCAACTCTCTATCAATTAAATCGTAACCCGTTTGTCCATCCAAATGTCATACATTCTAGGAAAATACTGATAGCTCACGAGGAGGCGGAGCAACAAGATCAAGATTTCGCTCTTAACAATTAAATCATGTCTCAACACCATGAAGATATAGAGAGCGAAATGTTAACCATTCATCGTGTATATAGGCCTCTACTATTGAACCCTTAGCTTTGGCTTTATTCCCAGCAGTGCGCTTCAATTGACCAACATATCTTTCAACTAGATACATCCAACAGATCTACACCGGTCCACTTAACAGTACCTCTCGTAGTAAATGTATTGCTAAATGGATCATGACATAAAAAAATGATGGTGTAAAGATCTGCTCGAATTTACATAGTATAGTAGCAATGTCTTCTTCCAATTTCAGCAATACATCTTGATTTACTACCCGAGCGCACAAATCCTTAAAAAAATATACAGAGTTTGGATATGGCGACACGTACATTAGACGTCAGCTTCCCACGAATTCCCACAGGTAATAACTTCTGCAAAAATACGTGACAGTCATGACTTTTCAATCCACTGATTTTCCAGTCATCGGGACTCACGCATCTTCCAATATTTGAAGCATAACCATCTGGCAACTTCACACCTTGCAACCATTTGCAGAAATCCATCCTCTCCTCCCTCGTCATCGTAACACATGCATGCGGCATGACCACCCTATTGCTTTCCACCCTCAAATGTAGATTATATTTAATTCACATTCTCTCAAGATCTTTCCTTGTCTTGATCGTGTCCTTCGTCTTTTTGTTAATGCTCATCAATGTACCTAGTATATTATCCTAGATATTCTTCTCCATGTGCATTACATCCAAACTATGTTGCAATATGCAGGACGACTAATACGGCAAGTCAAAAAAAATACTACACTTTGTCCAATTCAATTTTACTGCGCCTTGTTTTCTCTTATTCTTTCCCTGACCTTTGCCAAAATCGGTCGCTCTAACATGTACCGGTTGTTCCACTATCTCTTCCCCAGACAACTCATTTGGTTCAATTCTAGCCTCTACTCTCCCATCAAACTTAACACATTCTCTTCTCCATGCATGATTTGCTGGTAAATAACGTCGATGACCTATGAAACACAACTTCTGAGAATATTTTAACCATTCACTAGCAGTTTCTTTATTATACGTCGGACACGCTAACTTCCCTTTTGTACTCCAAGGGGAAAGATTCTCATATGCTGGAAAGTCATTTATGGTCCACATTACCTCAGCATGCATCTGAAAATATGTCGACGTGAATGCATCATAAGTTCTAACGCTTGTTTCCCATAACTGTTTCAGCTCTTCATCAACGGTTGCATGAATACGTCAATGTCATTCCCAGGTGATCTCAGGCCAAGGATAAGTAAAGTTAACAAAAAGTTGGGTGCCTTCATGCACCTCCATGGTGGAAGATTGTACGGAATCAACACTACGGGCCAAGTGCTATAACTTGTACTTATAATCCCAAAAGGGTTGAATCCATCAGTTGTGAATCCCAGACACACGTTATGAGCTTTCATCCCAAACTCTGGGTATTGATTACTGAAAGACTGCCACGCAAGTAAGTCAGCTGGGTGCCTTATATGTCCTTAACTCTTTTCTCCTCGTGTCACCTCATATCGTGAGCTATTTTCTTACACATATATAGTCTTTACAACCTAGGTCTCAAGGGAAAATACTGCAACACCTTAACCGACACGTTTTTCTTACCCTTCCACTTCAACTCTCCGCATACAGGACATACTTGTTTCTCCTCGTTCTCCTTCCAGAACAAAACACAATCATTATTGTATGCATGTATGGACTTGTACTCAAATCTTAATCCCTTTCTCAACTATTTTGCTTCATAAAAGTTCTTGGGCAATGCAGACCCTTTGGGAAGCACCTCATTAAATAAGTCCAATACCATGTTTATTGCTTTCGTCGACATCCCACACAATGACTTAATGTGAAGTAACTGCATAATAAACGACATTTTGGAATGTTTTGTATAGCCTGGATAAAGCTCGCGCTTTGCATCTTCCCACATTGAAGTGAAATTTTCACAATCAGTCCCTCCTCCACTTGAGGCATTATTGTCAACCTCATCCATAAACATCCCCGCTCCAATGTCACCCAACATCTCCTCCATCTCATAATCATCATCCATGTGCTGCAAATAATTGTGATGATCGACCAATACATCTGCTGACTGTTCAGTTTATACGGCTCACCATGCAGTACCCATCGGGTATACCCCATATCCATACCATTCACAAATATATGACTTCCAACTTCATCCAACTCTATTGTACACAAATTTTTATACCCTCGACATGGACACTTAATATAACCACGACTATCAGCAGAGGCCCGTGCAAAAATCGAGTAGAAAATTTCTCGCAACAATATTTCTACACATATTAATTAAAAAATGAACACCCTAAACTCACAAACTATTCACAAAATTCACAAACAATAATCATAATTATTTCAAGAGTATGCATAAAATCACAACAACATGTATAAACATATTGCTAAACTTTAGAAATATAACTAGCACTCACAAATTCAAAAAAACCAATTAATCTAATTGTCATTCATTAGGAAGAGTAATTTGATTCCAATTAATCTGTTTAGGAATTTGTACACTAGAATTTTGTGTACTATATTGTAATAATAAAATATATCCTTTTGGGCTAGTAATAAGAGCTTGAGGTTCTAATGTTATTTTCATTAGTTTATAATGTATCCTATATATATAATATATTATATATTATATTATAATATATAATATAATATTAGATATAGTATGTTATATGTCATAGTATACATTATAATATATAACATATATTAATAATATAATATATTATAGTCAATAGTTTGAAACATTTGAACATACTAAGAATTACATTCAAACATTTCATATCTATAAGCCCAAAACAGAACGGCAAAACGTCATTTTTACCGTTTTGTAGTCATTTCCGTTTGCACGCCGCCACTCCTCTGTCACCGCCACTGTCAAACCCCACCACAACCATCACTAAAAGGTAGGTATCCATCTTTTAACCTCTAACATGTATTTTATTTGAGATTTGAGTTTGGTTTTGTTTAAAAATAGCCAAGTGGTACCTGGATTTTTAACTCTATTTTCCAGCCACCACGGCTTGCCATTGGCCCAATAGTCACCATAGAAAAGTTTCTTGAAGTGTATACTTCATTTCTACTATGGCATTTCGGCATTTAGAACCTTGTAACTTGATTTCGAGATTCCAATAATGATTGAGTCGACTCAGTCATTTTGTATCGTAACGTTCAAACGTTTCACCAAGACGTTCGAACATACAATGTTTCAATTGCATAATCATCAAGGCTTCTACATTCGAACGTGTATTGTTTTACATTCGTATGTTATTTTTCGTAACATTTACGTTCAAACATTTAATTATAACTTCCGAACGTACTACTTTGTAAATTTATCTATGCTTCAACGTTCGGACTTGCATCATTTACGTTCGTGCGTAAAACAAATACGTTCGAACGTATAACATAAATGTCTGAACGTATGTCATTTAAATATATTTAGTGCCTACGTTCAAACGTGTATGTTATACGTTCGTACGTATGTCTTTTATTTACGAACATAAAGGATATACGTTCGAACATTTTATCTGAACGTTTGAACGTTTCTTTTACTATGTTCAAATGTTAATGCAGAGCAGTTTAAAATTAACACAGAAAATGCATCAATGTAAATAATTTTTTTCCTGTTCTATTTTCAAAATATGGCTCATCCTCTACATACCAGGAAACGAGGGAGGGAAGGAGCCACTCAGGACACTGCTCGTATCGGGGCTCGTACTGTTATGGTAGAGTGAGAGGTCTTGATCAATGAGTTCGACGAACTCATACGGGAGCAGACTAACCTCAGAGATGTTTCCTTCAGTAGAAGCTGGGAAAATATCTGCACATTGATAGTGAAGGTATACCCTCAATGGTTCAGGAGTTCTATATGAGATGTGTGACATGCCTCAGGACGTATCCTCTCACATTGTGACTGTACGTGGTGTTTCCATTGAGATTTCACCAGACGTCATTGCCGAGCACCTTAGGATTCATCAAAAAGTTGAGATATCTACACACGCTACACCCCATGAGGATGTAGGCACTTTTGTATCATCTACTGGCCGCCCATTTGAGCCAGCATCAGCCAGAGATGCAGACTGGTCAAAGGCCGAGGATACTGGTCTTGAGGCTTGGGATGATGACCAAGACGAGGATTTCTAAATCATCAATGGAAGGGACCGCTTGTAGATCGAGAGGAAGAAAGCCTTCAAACGTGGATCTTGTGGCATATAAAATCAAATTTAGTCAGCTTCGGGCACAGTTTTTGATACGAGTGGCACGTGAAGATCCCATAGATTTGCCACTGCACATCTTTGAGAGGATCTGTTACGAGGTGAGCATCATCTCCACGAAAAATCTCCCATACGGTGTCCTGATCAGCTGACTATTACTTGCTTGAAGAGTGCCAACCCAGCTGGAGGGGCCAGTCAAATATCAGATGAGCCCTATCGACATGACCACGCATCGACGTAGCATTGGATAGGTGAGGGGACGTCAGCCACCCCCTGTAGAGGATCTAGTTCCTCCGACGCAGCCTGAGCCAGGTCATGTGGGGAGTAGTAATCAGCAGCCGACGTGTACATCTGCGGGAGATCGATGGCCTGCTTAGGTTGATGCGGTGATTTCACAGCTGACTGCGCATATCGATCGTAAGATTAATCGATCGATCGCTCGCTCGCGGCTGTAGAGGCGTCTATCGCCTAGATAGCCCATCATGTAGGTATTCTCAACGACAAGGTTGATACCTTGACTGAGGAGATACAGAGTATGAGTTGCGTGAACAACGCTATCATCTGAGTGTTGTTTACGAAATTTTATCATATTTTGTATTTTTTTAATATATGTAAGGAAAAATATTATTTAATATTTCTATGATTTTTTAATTTCAATTCTCAATCTTCTTGAATATTATATTTTTCAAATTTAATACTAAATCGCATTACTTCAAATATATATAAACATAAATATATATTTATATATTTCAAATTGTGTATATATAAATATATACAAGTCAATTTTTTAGACTTGTACACAAATTATGCACTATAAAAATTACATAATTTGTAAATTAAAGTCATATTTAATTTAAATTTACAATTAACGTTCGAACATTGGTGCAAAACATGAATGTTTTGCACGTAAGTAGCCACAATGTTCGAACGTATATATGACGTTCAAACGTAAATTTCTCATATGTTGGAATGTAAAAAAAATTCCATCTGTCTTTAGTAACGGTTTCTAGAAACCGTCACAGAAAAACTTTTTAGTGACGGTTTGGGGACTGTCATAATTTTCCAACCGTCACTAAAAAGTAATTGTGTTGTAGTGGAAATTTGTAACGAATGGACTAAATTTCAAGTTTGTGGTACCATAGGGTTTATTCCTAAGCAGAATTTGCATTGGGGAAAAGCACAAGGGTTACAGGCCAAACTTTCCTAAAAGGAATTACAAAAAAAAAAAAAACTAACTTGCAAACTAGCTAGCTTGATAAATAGATTACATACCACTGCAAAGCACAAAGGCTACATGCCAAATTTTCCTAAAAGGAATTATAAAAGAAAAACTAATTAACTTGCAAACTAGCTAGCCTGATAAATAGATTGAAAACTAAAAAAATAAAGGATTCAAATCCCAAATACACCAAGAAGGGGGGAGTGAATAGTTGTTTTTCAAATTTATTGAACTACTTAAATTAACAATCAATCAATCAATTAATCAAATCACAATAAATAATCAACACATCAATTTTGGTAACAAAGTGGAAACTCATTTGAAAATGCCTTCAAAATCTCCAACACTCCTTCCGGCCAACGAACATGTCCATACCAATGGACTCAATAGTAATCAAACACGAGCACAATATGATGGAGGTTTGCTTATCTAGAGAGAATCGATCTTCAATGCACATATAGCTCTTTATGATTTCCTATCAAGAATACAATGAAAACTAAAGCTTTGGCCTCTCTCGACGACCTAGAAGTTGTACATATTATTCTGTAATACCCCTTCTAAAAGGCTCCTTAGGCCTCAACCTTAGTAGTCTTAATCCTAGTTAATTAGGATTAAGCTATTCTAGAATAAGAACAATTTTAGATACTTGAGTTGGCAAAAAGGCTGTATACTTTGGGTTTAGAAGAACTTTTAGAAAATTCTAGTGCAATATTGATTTTTGAGGAAAAATGAAATTTGTAGAGCTTGATTGGTTAGTAATATTATTTTGGAGAAGTTTTAGTGCTTTATTAATTTTGAAAATAAGAAGCTAAGAGGTCCATAAGGGAATGACACATGGCATATTGGATGGTTGCCACATTAATGGGCTAAGCAATTTGTATAAGTATTTGATGGAATTGGAGAAGACCCAAAGAGTGGTTTACTAAGTGTCCAAGCTTTTTGGATATAAAGGCTTAAGAGAGGCAATAAGACTTTAGGCCCTACTTAATGGTCAAAAGACTTTATGCATCTAATGCACTAATGATGTGATGGGCTAAGGATAAGATGTTAAAAAGTTTTAGGCCCAACTTGGGAGATATAAAGTTTTAAGCCTTACTTGGAGGGCACTAGAAAACAGACCCAATGAAAAGGACATATGGTCATTCGGTCTAACTTAGTAAGAGTGAAGTTATTAGGACCTACTTATTAAGCATGAAGGATTAGAGAAGCAAGACCATAAGTAATTCATCCACGGGACACCTTTCGTAGTGAGGGACCTAAGGCCTTTAGAACCTTAGTACATTTATGGGCCAATCATTAGAAGCCCTAAAATAAGCCTCATAAGAGTGCAAGACTTGGCAGGATAGCCTTGGCAAATATGAGGAAGGCATAAAGCCTTTGCGCCAAGCTTGGTATAGATTTGACCCAAGGCCCAATTATGTCAATGTAAGCCTTTCAAGCCCCATCTTTGTGGATCTTGAGGTCTCTTTTAATCTTTCAAAATCTAGAAACAAGGTTCCCATTCATTTAAACCCAAAAGCCCATGAGCCTTTGACCCACACTCATGGTCCTTTTAAGCCCACAAGGCCCAAAGCCTTGTTTTGTTCCATTTCACTTTTCAATTTCAAAGTCCAATACACCATACCATGGGTTTCCTTAAGCCCTTGTCATACTGTAAGTACCTAAATTAAGTTTTAAAATTTGGTTAAGACCATTAATCCACTTACTCATTGTTAGTGATCTTTAAACCATGTTTTAGAGCTAAATTTTCTTTCTTAATCTTTTTTTACCTTTTGATTTGAAATTTTTCTTATTTTATTACTCAATTACATCACTCTTAGATCATACTAAGACCCTAGATAAACCTCCATACATGTCATTAGAAGAAATGACATATAAAAACTACACCAATTAGCACACATGTGTGCCCTTTGAGTGCATGGACTGTTTGCCCTTAGGTTCAATATTTTTCGGCCTTTTTCTCAAGGGTAATATGGTACTTTTACACCTCATATGATCCCTTATAACCTTGATCAAACCTTGGATGAAATTTGGTTTCAAAAACCAAACCAATAACCAAAACCGATTGCACCTAAATGACTAATTCAGTGGGAACCAAATTGGTTGAGTTTCAACCACCCCACCCCACGACACCACCATCACCACCCAATCCCCAAGAGTCTTTCATGGCCATCATGAGTCTTTGACCAGGTTTTCCACCCAAAGAAGGCACCAAAACTGAATGGCCTTTGTGCACAACTCCATTTCAGCAACCACCCTATATTGCATCATCTTCTTGGAGTTGCACCTTCATGACCACTTGGTAGCCAACCCTCCACCTTCTACCACCTGAAAAAGTCTTTAAGAAGTGACCTTAAACATGCACAAATTAGTCATGATGATGAGTCAAGAAGATGAGTCAAGATAATGAACAAATCTGTCCAAGGAAAACCACTTTGAACCCGTCAGCCCCATGGTTGGTTTTGTTGGTTTTTCTTCTATTTTCTCTACACCAAGACTTGACTACCATCCACAGGAGTAGTATAGCAACTGTGGGAAAGAAATCATGGTGGTTTCAGGCCACTATTCTCCCTGCACAAGGTGACACAAGCTGACGAAGACAATCTGAAAATTTCAGCTTCTTACACCACCTCCCACCTCAACCAATCCCCTTGGACCACGCCTCCACCTTCTTGGCCATCTATAAAAGGCCCATTCATGCCCTCATCTCCTCCAAACTTCATATCCAGCCCCCCTTGAGCATAGAGAGCCATATTCTCCCTTACTTTTTAGAGAAACCGAAAGTGAGTGAGTTTGATTCTTCTTAAAAGTTCTTGAGAGTTCTTGTGCTAGGAGCTTGAGTGGGCTACGAAATTTGTAAGTTTTCTTGACCTTGATCTTAGTTTGCAAGTCAAGCCTTGTTTTCAAGTGTTGGAGCGAATTTTGGTTGAGTTCAGAAAAGGTTACCACTTACCATGCTTAATTCAAAACTAGATTCATTAAGGATGGTTTAAGTGTTTAAATTGTTTTAAGTGGAAATTTAGATATGGCATGTCTTAAATATGTTTCGATATGATTTATTAATGTCTTATAATGATCATTAAAGGTTTAATTTTGAGATTAGAAGCATGCCATGATATGTTTTAATTCTACCTTGTGTTGATCATCAAGCATGCACGATTTTGATTAAATCATGCTTATTTTATAAAGTTTTGATTTATTTCACCTAGGCTTGATCAATGAGCATTTAGAAGATCTTGTGATTGGGATAAGAATGAAAATACATGTTTTGGATGAATTTTGAAAGCATGCGTTGGTTATTTAGGCTAAGAGTATCATGCTTCATTAATGAAGGATTAATGAAGATTAAGGTTTTTAGCCATGATTAAGTGTTGGGATGAACTTGCTCACCTAAGATTTAGCCTTTATCATGTCATTAACGACTATAGTGATTATTTGTGACTAAAGAGAGTTTCATATGCATGCATTCATAGGGATCAATAGTTGAAATCACACTTAGGCATCAACTAGAGTGCATGCCACAGGTTGTGTAAGTTTGAGTTAGTTCCACTTTGAAATTTTACAATTTTAAGGGTATAGATAGTTTTAGAATACGAAAAATATGAGGTCCATAAAGTTTGATTAAGTTTGAGATTTGTTTACAAATAGTAAAATATTACGGCCTTAGTGGAAATTTTTGAGAGTTTAGGGGCATTTTTGTAAATATCTATTTTTGAAATCATTTGATTAACGTCTTTCGTAGTACTACAAATCCTAACTTAGTATGAATTTAATTTCAGATTCTATGAAATTTCCAAACGCGGGAAGTTTGTAAGTTAGCTTCTAACTTACTCTTAGATAATTTATTTATGATTATTGTATAAGCGCCACATTCTTATTATAAATTTCATTTTGAGCATGAAACATCATATGATACATCATTGAACATTTGATTACTTGTTTACATGACATGTGAAATTCTCACCATTTTAGCACATTGCATCTATAAATGTCATTTTTATATGAAATGTTCATATCATGAAATATATTTTTCAAGTATAGCATGAAATTAATTTTTGTCATGACTCCAAAGGCTGGGATGGGGATTTATCCTAGTGGAATTTCTCTATCCACTTTGGAGTGAGTAAAAATGGAATGATAGCCCTTGTTTGACGAAGAGCAGTCAATGGGTTTCGAATAGGTTCTTTTTAAAAGAACGCCGGAGCGAAGTCAAATGTTATGACACCTAATGCTGATAGATGTATATGTTATGATGTTATGATGCTATTATGTTATATTACCAATGCATTGTGAATGATGTTTGCAGACAAAGACGTAGTGTCAACATGAGTTGTGCTACGGTCACCAGTAGGTGCACGCAGTGCATATGGAGATCGTGTTGCTATCATACGTATGTTAATGATAGATTTAATAACGATGGAATGTTATGATTTTTGAAAGCAATGAGGTATGTAATGTTCTCTTTCGAAATGTCATGTTTTTGAAATGAGAAAGTGAAAATGTTCTCTAAAAGAGAAAGTGCATCAAAGTTTTTTTTTTTTTCCTGAAAATGTTGAGGAACTTAGATGGGAGGCAAATACGGATTTTTTTTCCTGCATTTCATTGCATGCATCTCATGTCTATAATTAATTATGCATATCTTATCTCTATGAAATATGGTTGTTTAACTTACTGAGATTTCAACTAAATCTCACAATTGTGGACCCACTATCATTCGCTCCGGAATGATAGAAGTTGTGTCAGGACCAGTAGAGGAAGAACAAGAAGGACCGCTGGATATAGATGTTGAAAAGGAGCTGGACCATGAGTGAAAACTAGATATAATTTTGATCATCATAAACATTGTCTCTTCATACTTCAAAGCATATGAAACAGTTGATCTAATCATAGAACTTGGATTAAGTATTTTGTATCAAGGAAATTCTATCCTTAAGTTTGAACTTATGATGGATATTAATGCTTTCTGACATGAGTTATAACTAATCACCCTTATTCCGCTGCAATTATTGTATACTGCTAGTTGCATACTAGGATGCATTACATATTAATTGTCATGAACGGGGGTATGTAACCTTGTGTTGCATGTCCTGACGCTCCAAGTCTCCGTTACATCCTAAGCGGGGATTTGGGGGCGTCACATATTCTATATATACTTATGGTTTGAGTAGACCATTTAAAGAGTCCAAACCCTAATGAAAAAGTTAATTTTGAAATTTTCGCTTGAGCAAAGTGTTGAGTGAACTTTCTATCTAACTTTTTATTTGTGACATTGTCGAGTTCTTTTGACCCTGTAAACATTGGAATTTGAAGACCCTTGTGAAACATGAATTTGTAGATAATTAAGTTATGTGACGCCCCCAGACCTCGCTTGGAATTTGACAGAGATTGACTCGGTTTGGATTGAGAGAGGCTTTCAACCCATCCTATCTTATCTCATCATTGTAACTTTCATAAATTCTCACATAAAATATAATAAACAATTCAACTTTTTCAAATTTCAAAACAATAATAATATTAAAAAAATAATATTGTCACAATATTTTATTCAACTTTCATTTCAACTCCTCATCCAAACCTAAAGCGTCAGGACATGTAACACATAGTCACACACCCCTCATTTATATAGTTAACATGCAATGCACCTAGTATGTTTCTAGTAGCATGACATAATCACAGTAGAAAACTTTCAAACATCCAAAATACATTGTTCTTGACATATACCCAAAAGACATCTTAATGACCCTTATCCGTCTCCAAGATCTTCTGGAGGTCCTAAAAAATGTTTAATCCTTCGCAAATGAAATTTTCCGCGAACCCTAAACCCGGACTCTAACCACTCCGCTAATGATGGCTCCGCAGAGTGCTCAGGGCTCTTTCGGGCTTCCTTAACTTTTGAGGGACCCTCGTGCTTGCGCTTCCTCATCCATGTTTTGTAGTTCTGTCACAACTTCTACCATTCTAGTAATGCCCATACACCATTAATTCTTGTCAATTAAAAGTCATAATTCACAGTGCATATATAAACTCTAAATTCTCAATGACCATAAAACTCGTTCTTTGAAATCAACCACTCCAATATAATTAATTTATGACTCCACAAAGCCACAAAATAAACGCAAACCTTCCAAAATACCAACTTAATGGAATGAAGTAAATTGACTGAATATCGCTATCCACACTACAACATAATTGCTTTTTCGTGACAATTAAAAATTTGTGACAGTCCCCAAACCGTCATTAAAAAATATTTTTTTGTGACGGTTTTTGGAAACCGTTACTAAAGACAGATGAGATTTTTTTGACGTTCGAACGTCACATATACGTTCAAACATTGTGGCTACTTACGTGCGAACGTGAAATGTTTTGGCGCCAATGTTCGAATCTTAGTAATTAATGTTCGAATTTTAATTGTAAATTTAAATTAAATATGACACTAATTTAGAAATTAAGTGGTTTTTATAGTACATAATTTGTGAATAAGTTTAAAAAATTGTAATATATATTTATATATACACAATTTGTAAAATATAATTATATAATTATATATAAATATATATTTATGTTTATATATATTTGAAGTGCAGTGATTTAGTATTAAAGTTGAAAAATTTAACATTAAAGAAGATTGAGAATTGAAATTAAAAATAATAGATATATTAAATAATATTGTTCCGTACATATATTAAAAGCAAAACACAAAATATGATAGAATTTCCTAAACAACACTCAAACGAACGCGTTGTTCACGAAATTTGTATTTTGCATCTCCTCAGTCAAACTATCAACCTTCTCTTTGAGGATACCTACATGATGGGCTATCTTAGTGACAGACTCCACTACAGCCATGTTCCATCGATCGATATGCACAGTCAGCTGTGAGATCATCGCATCAATCCAAGCAGGTCGAGCATACCCTCTCGTTGCGGTAGAGGAACTAGATCCGCTACAGGGGGTGGCTGACGTCGAGCATACCCCCTCGCCTGTCCAATGCTATGTCAATACGTGCTCATGTCGAGGGGCTCATCTGATCTGTGACCCATTCCTTTGGCTGGAGTGGCACTCTCCAAGCAAGTAATAGCCGGCTTATGATGACACCGTATGGGAGGTTGTCCGTAGAGATGATACTCGCCTAGTAACAGATCCTCCCAAAGATGCGTAGTGGCAAATCGATGGGATCTCCACGCGCCACTCGTATGAAAAACTGTGCCAAAATCTAACTAAATGTGGTCTTATGTGCCATAGGATCCAGGTTTACTGCAACAATAAGCTACAGCATGCGAAAGAAAGGTAGCAGATGTATTTGGTTAAATGCATTCTTCCTCTCGATCTGCGTGCAGTCTCCCTCGGTGAGGATGTAGAAATCCTAATCTTGGCCATCATCTTGAGCCTCACTATCAGTACCTTTGGCCTCTGACCAGTGTACATCTCTGGCATCAGCTACTAGCTCAACTAGGCCAGTAGAAGATGCAGAAGTGTCTGCATCTCCATCTAGTGTGCCGTGTGCAGATATTGATGTGTGAACCACATTTGTGTCTCCAGTCTGAGAGTCAGCTGTAGTCGATTTCTCAACTACTCGAAGAATCCCCAGGAGCTCGGCGATGGCCTGATGAAATCTCAAACGAAACACCTCATACAGTCACGAGGTGAGAGAATGTGTCCTAAGACATGGAGTACATCCCATATAGAACTTCTGAACCATTGAGGGGTATACCTATCCTCTCAATGTGTAGATATTTCTCAATCTCTACTGATGAAAACATCTCTGAGGCTCGTCTATTCCCATCTGAACTCGTCGAACTCATTAATCAGGACCTCTCGCTCCACCATAACAGTACGAGCCCTGATCCGAGCAGTGTCCTCAGTGGCTCATTCCCTCCCCCATTTCCTAGTATGCAAAGGATGAGCCATATCCTGAAAATAGAAAAGGAAAAAAAATTATTAGTTCTATTGATGCAATTTTTGTAGAAATTTTAAATTGCTCTGCATTAACAATCAAACATAATATAACATATGTTCGAATGTTCAGATAAAACGTTCGCACATATGTGTTTAACGTTGAAACATAACAATTAACATTCAAACGTATGATATACATTTTCGAACATCAAGGGCATAACGGCTTAAGAATTTTAAAATATGGTACGTTCGAACGTTATGCCTTCCACGTTAAAAAGATTTATGTTCGAATGTAAAATATTGTCGTTCAAATGCGGAAGGCAAAACAGTGGATAAATTGAAAAGTAGTACGTTCGAACGTTAACATTCAACGTTCGAACGTAAATACTATGAAAAGTAATGTTCAAATGTACAAAATATACGTTCGAATGTGGAAGGCATAATGGCTATGTAATTGAAACGTCATACGTTCGAACGTTCTGTCAAAACGTTTAAACGTTACGATACAGAATAGTTGCTCAACCATTCTAAAAAATCATGTACCATGGTTCTAAGTGACCAAATGCCACCATAGAAATGAAGTATACACTTCAAGAAACTTTTCTACGATGACCATTTGGCCAATGGCAACCAGTGGTAGTCGAAAAATGGAGTTAAAAATCTGGTCACCACTAACTTTCAGTTTACACAAAATCCTACTAAATCTTAAAAAAAAAAAAAAAACATGTAAGAGGACAAAATAGGGTTGTCTACCTTTTGGCGATGGTTGTTGCGGGATTTGACGATCGACGGTTTAGTGGCGGTGTGCAATGGTGGAGAGATAACGGTAAGGGTCTGAAAATGACGTTTCCCGTTTCGGTCTTGGACTTATATACATGAAACGTTCGAACATCATTCCGAGTCACGTTCGAGCGTTTCACGATTGAATTTCCAAAAATATATTAATAATAGATTAAATTATATTATTAATATATGTTATATATTATAATGTATACTATAACATATAGCATACTATATCTAATATTATATTATAATATATATATATTATAGTATAGTATATATATATATAGTATATAGTATATATATAGTGTATTATATATTTATATAATGTATTATATAGTATATTATATATAATATAAAATATTATATTTTATAGTATATATTATCATATATACTATATATATAGAATATAGTGTATTATATATTATATATATAAACTTTTTTTTTTTATAATAAACCTGATCTCATTAATCATCATCAAACACTTACAAGATACTCGATAGTACAAAGTAAAGGAAAAAAGATTAACTCATATCCTTAGTAACCAAGGAAAGAATACAGGTTGGACAAATCTCAATATCATAAGCATCTTCAGTGCAGTCGAGTGTAGCCTTTGCTAACGTGTGAGCTGCCATATTAGCCTCACGATATAAATGTGAAATTGACCAAGCAGCAGCCGAATTTAGAATAGTTTGAGCATTTGTTATGAGACATCCACCCATGCTCCAATTGGAACTATCTTGGTTCAGTTGGTCCACTACCTGTTTTTAGTCCCCCTTCAGGCAGAACTCTCTTAATCCAAGATCCTCGCAAAAAACAGTTGCCATAAGTAGCCCATAGGCTTCCGCATCAAAGGCATTGCCTCTTAAGATTCTGTTAGCACGAAGGGCTTGGTTTTCCAAGCTCAATTTGAAATTATTTGATATGGGTTTCCATGCATTTATTTCTGATTCATCATTGTTCATAAACACTTCAAATTTTGTGTCTACCTATGTGCTTGTTTATGTAGATGATATCATAGTTACTGCTTCTAAGTTATCTCTCATTTCTGATTTCATCACTACTTTATGTTCTACATTTCCTGTAAAAGACCTTGGAATGTTACATTACTTCTTAGGAATCCAAGTGTCGAGAACCTCTGTTGGTTTATTTTTGTCACAATCCTGTTATATTTATGTCTTACTCTCATGGACTAATATGCAAAATTCTAAACCCGTATCTATGCCCATGTACACCTCCACCAAACTTAGTGCTCTTGATGGGTCTACATTTGAGGACCCACAACTCTACCGCAGTGTTGTAGGAAATACAAGTTATCACAAGACCTTGATGGTCTCTGATGAGGACACCTATGCCAACTCTCCCTTCCCTCGATTGCACAGTTGCATCCCAATTGACTTTTAGAATCCCTACTGCAGGTTTTGTCCATCTATGAACCCTTGCCAAAGGCTTTGAATTAAGACTAGTTTCCTGTTTGAAGGCCTCCTTATAAGATAAAAGTTCTGTCCTGACCTGATCTGTGACTTCCTGTGGGTGTTTAAAAGCTTTCCCATGCAAACAGTCATTTCTTCTAGACCATATCACCCTCATTGTGACTGCAACCTCATCTAGCTCCACTGGATCAAGAGTGCCAACCAGGCCTGCCCAAACATTGAAAATCAAATCACTTTGGAGAGATAGTTTCTGCACTTTCTTTGGACCTTGACACCACACGTCTTTAGCACTAATACATCCCCATAAAGCATGGCCAGAAGTCTCAGGTTCTTGGTTGCATATTAGACAGAGGCTGTCCTCTACGACCTTTCTCCTTTCCAGATTAGCCAGAGTGGGGAGAGCCTCACAGCATGCTCTACATAGAAACACCTTGGTGGCAGGAGGTACTTTTAGTTTCCAAATTATCCTCCACACTTGGCAGTCCCTTTTTCTGCCTGATGATTCCCCTTCTTGCTCTCTTTCCATTTCTTTGCTGAGGTGGTATCCACTTTTGACTATGTATATGTTATTAGGAGTAAACTGCCATATTAATTTGTCTTCTCTCCCCCCTAAACTGATGGGAATGGCTTTGATGCTCTCTATTTCTTGATGAGTAAAAATTTCGAAGAGGAGAGATTCCTGCCATAGCTTCAGTTGAGGATCAATGATATCACTAACTTTCTCACACCAGCAGTCTGCTTCTCAAGAAGTGAAGATCTTTTGGGTAGGTAGTGAAGGTATCCATCTGTCTTGCCAAATGTTTATCTTTTTGCCATTTCCAACCCTCCATATGAGACCTTTCTTTAACAGTGTTAATCCAGCATGTATGCCTCTCCATGCAAAGGAAGGCCATGTCCCCAATTTTGCTTCAAGCAAATCACCTTTGCTAAAATACTTTTGCTTTAATATTTGTGCCACTAGGAATGTTGGATTTTGAAGGATCCTCCATCCCTGCTTTGAGAGTAAAGCAGAATTAAAGCATCTTAGATCTCTAAACCCAAGTCCTCCTATTTTCTTGCTTCCACTGAGTTTCTTCCAATTGACCCACTGAATTTTGGATGAGTCTCAACTGAATCCCCACAAAAACTTCCTAAGAATCTAATTCAACTTCCTGGTAATAGATGCTGGTAGCAGAAACATTTCCATTGCATAGGCGGGGATGGCTTGGAAGACTGCCTTGAGCAAAATCTCCTTTCCTGCTGCAGAGAGAAACTTAGTCCTCCAATTAGTAACTCGAGTCCAGGTTTTATCAATTAGGGAATGGAATGAGGCAATCTTTTTTCTACCCACCAAAGCACGTAAGCCCAAATATCTTTCAAAACTAGAAGTGGATTGGACACCTGCTAGCTGCAGGATCTGTTGTTGAGTTACATGGGCAGTGTTCTTACTAAAGAAAATGGCAGATTTGTCCTTGTTTAGTACCTGTCCTGATCCTTTCTCGTATAGCTAAAGGATATTAAGCACACACTTGATTTCCTCATGCTTTGCTTGACAGAATAAGAGGCTGTCATCAACAAAGAAAAGGTGATTCACTGTGATTGGGGCTCTACCAATTGAAACAGGAGTTAAGTTGCCACATGCCTCAGCTTGATTTAGAAGAGAAGTGAGGGCTTCTGCACATAAGATAAATAAATAAGGGGACAAGGGGTCCCCTTGTCTTAGGCCCCTAGAAGGCAAAAATCGTTGTTGAGGTTCTCCATTAACAAGAATAGAGTAAGATACAGAATTGAGGCAAGCCTGGATGATATGGATCCAGTGTACAGGAAAGTCCATCTTGATCATGATGGCTTCAATGAATTTCCACTCTACCCTATCATATGCCTTGCTCATGTCCAATTTAAGGGCCATAAAGCCTTTTTTGCCTTTCCTTCTAGAGTTCATAGAGTGTAGAATCTCATAGGCTACCAGGGTGTTATCATATATGCACCTTCCAGGTACAAATGCACTCTAGTTAGGGGCAATGATCTGGGGCAGTATATTTTTCAGTCTATTTGCAATGGTTTTAGACACAATCTTGTATAATACATTACAGAGACTGATAGGCCTATAATCAGCTACTTTTTTGGGGCTTTGAACTTTGGTGATAAGTGAAATAAATGTATCATTAACATCATTGAGTGAGCCACCATGATTAAGAAAGTTAAGAGCATAACTGCACACTTGTTCACCAATTACCTCCCAGTGTTTTTGATAGAACTGAGCAGGGAACCCATCAGGACCTGGCGACCCTAAAGGGTTCATTTGAAATATAGCTGTTATGATGTCTTCCTTAGTGAAAGGATTTAAAAGCCAAGTCTTCATGTCCATATCTAGTTTAGTGTCCATTGCATGCAAACAGTGCTCAACAGATGAAGGGTGGGAAGTGGTAAATAAAGAGGAGAAAAAACCTGTGAAGACCTCTCCAATTTCTGACTGTCTAGTGACACATTTTTCTTGAGAATCCTCTATGCTTTTGATTGCATTGATCTTCCTTCTCTGGCTCGCCTGTATGTGAAAATATTGAGTGTTCCTGTCCCCATGCTTGAGCCAGTGTTGCTTCGTTCTTTGCTTCCACTTGATATCATTTGTTGTTATGGAGTACACCACTTCCTCTTGAATATGTTTCATAGTTGCTAAGTGCTCACTCGTACCAGTGTTTTGAAGGTGCCCAATACTTTGTTTCTCCTTTTTGTAACCATATCTTCTTGTTGCTTAAGTGTCTGCCTCCAGGTCAAAAGATCCTTTTGGCATAGCTCAAGCTTGGTCCTTAGTAATTTGGCCTTACAGTCTGTTGTACAAGTTTTCTGCCATGCCTCACTCACCACCTGCTGGCATTCTTCCTTCAGTTCCCAGGCCATCTTATATCTAAAGCACCATCTTCGATTCTTCCTTCCATGATTAGTGTTATGTAAACTAATTGACAAGGGAGAATGATCAGACTTAATGGCAGGGAGAACATTGCATACACCATAGATATAGAGATCATTCCATTCCTTGTTTCCAAGAGCTCTATCAATTTTTTCTTTGGTAAATTCCCTGCCATTTCTATTATTCGACCAAGTAAACTCCTGCCCATATGATTGTATGTCATTGAGACCACAACATTCCACAGCTTGTCTAAACTCCTCAATCTGTTTGTATGGTCTACTGGCTCCACATATCTTGTCACTTTGTTGGAGGATCTTATTAAAGTCCCCAGCGCATAACCAAGCTATAGAACTAGTTGGTTTGAGCATCTTTAGCAATTGCCAACTACTGCTTCTCTTTCCTGTGTCAGGATGTCCATAGAAACCTGTGAATTGCCATGTTGGTCCACTTCCTTCCTCCTGGATCAAAGCACTAATGTGCCATCTTGTATAATTGATGACTTTAACACTCCAATCCTCTTTCCAAATGAGAGCAGTACCCCCACTAAACCCCACACAATCCACTGAAAAACACCCATCCATCTGCAAACATCTCCTTACTACCTCCATTCTATTCCTTCTGCATTTAGTTTCCACTAGGAAAACTAAGTTGGGGTACTTTTCCTTAGTTAAGTTCCTAAGGACATTAACTGTCAGAGGGTTCCCAAGCTCTCGGCAGTTCCACACCAAGATGCTCATTGATGATGGCAGGGCTGGGAACTAGCCTCTGCCTTAGCCATGGGAATTCCTTTGGTGTCATAGCATCTCTTTTTCTTCTTTGCGACAGATTCCTGCATAGGTAAACTCCTTTTACAACCCCTCGCATATTTGTTCCTCGCAGTACAGTTTGAGATGTCAGCCAAGACCAAGTTACCCTTGCCTTCTGTGTTAGTTACACACTCACAAGCTTTCCTTTTCCATTTCCTCAATGTACTCATACCATTAACTTTAACCGATGCCATGGTAACATCTTTGCCATGTAAATTATCCAAAACCACCCTATTTTTTTTTTATCATTTTTTTTAAAACCACGTACCTCAACAGTAGGTGCCACCACACTACCTTTAGTGATTTTTCGCATTCCCATTTCAAAAAATATTTCCCTCGTAGGTCCATGAGGGCTATAAGTCCCTGATATTAGGTTTGCTGCAGTATCCATCCCCACGTGAGGACCATGGTTATCTTGGAGGAGAGAGGGTTCTAAACACCTATCACCCTCCTGTACGAAGGTAACATGTGCATGGTCAGAGGGTTGACTTACCTCCTGGCTTCTAAACATGTTCCCGAGGCATGGATCATTAGAAGTTCCTACTCCTGCTTTGCCCTCTGTTGATGGCTGAAGTGGGCTTGCATGAAATCCTCCATCCTTATTTTCCGCTGTCACCTTCTCCTTTTTCTCTACCACCTTTTCCGAATAGGCCTCTGGTACATTGTGCAGTGAAACTTCTTGGACCAAAGTGCCCTCTCCACCTTGCTAGCCCCTCTGTTGGTTGTTTCCGCCCTTAGAACCACCGTATCTACGGGTATCAAAGATGTTTGTATTTCTGGGTTGTCCTCGAAGCCATGGACCAAATTGAGTTGAGGACTGTGTATTTCCTTGTTGAGCAGTACGTGATCTCAAACACCCTTTTCCTTTGTGATTAAGAACACTACAATGAAAACAAAAATTTTGCAGTCTCTCGTATTTAAGAGAAACCCAGTGCTGCTTGTCATCTAGCTTTAACCATTTCCCTCGCAGCAATGGTTTGTCGATGTCCACAGCCACCCTTACTCTAAGACACCTCCCCCATGCACGACCATCTGCCTCTGCATCAACTCTAATGACAGAGCCTATGGACTCTACAAACTGCTCTTCAAAACCTTCTGTCATGACTGATAGTGGAAGGTTGTGAAGTTGTATCCAGAAGGGTTCAAAACGAAACTGCAATGCATCTATGGATTCCTTCTCATCCACCTCCATCATGGTGAGAAGGTGTCTGTCAAAGAACCATGGACGTCCACTCAGGACCCTTTCTTTGTCTTCTATCCTCTGAAACTCGATAAAAAAACATTGTTCACCAAGCTCCTTAAAGGTCACCCACCCTTCCAACCTCCATATTTGAGACATTGTAATCCTAAAACCTTCGCTATTAACTCCCGTCTCGGTCAGAGCCTTCCCCACTATACAGTATTTGCCCCGTTTTTCCTCTCCATTTGTGTTCTCCTGCTTGAAATGGAAACAAGTGCTCTCTTCTTTGGAAAGGTGTAACCTCTCCCATCGTGATGCCAAATCCTCAGCCTCCATTACGTCTCACCACCCAAATACCAATAACAGAAAAGAGAAAACGTTACACAAGCTCATAGAAGGTGAGACTTTAACCTTTGGTAGAACAAAGGCACTGGAACCTCACGCTTTCTCCCAGAGAATGGGAAGGCACTCTCATATATATAAACTATACTATATATATAGTATTATATATATTATATATACACTATATATAATGCTATATACTATATATAGTATGTTATTGTTGCTAGTTTTATTAATTATAGCCAAATGTCTATGTTATATATTAATTTGTTCCTCGTTAATTAAATATATAATGTTTTATTTCTAAATGTGTACATCATATTAGTAATTTTAAATAAAGCAATTTATTAAGAATTTTAAAACTTCTGAAATAGTGTTAATAATGTTGGATAGATTATTAAAGTAAAAAGTAATGGAATTAAATATTGATGAAACTATTTTTTTTTTTTTAACTATTAAGTAACAACATTAACATTTTTAGTAACTTAAAATTTGTTAAAAATGTAAAAAATTAATTCCCATTAATTGATATTAGATTTTAAGAATATATTATATTCTTAATAAGTTGTTGAAAGCAACATTACATCAAACACATCAACTGATTTAGCATAAATATATGATATTATTATTATGTTCATAAAATTATTACCGTTGTTTTTATTAATTATGCCATTTTGGCCATTAACAAACCTTAATTCTCGGCTAGCTGTGTAATATTTATATTAATATTACTACGTAGTATATAATACTAATATTAATATAGTAATTAAAATCTTAAGGGTAGCTCAGCTGGTCCAGTCTTGAATTTGCTCTCCAATGGTCACCATTTTGAGTCCCCTTAGGGTCACTGGATGTTTACCTTGTCATTAACTTCAGGGCTCTGTGGGATTAGTTAAAGTGCGCGCAAGCTGGCCCGGACACTCTCGATTATAAACAAAAAAATTGCGGACCCTACGAACTTCTTATTTTGTTATACTATTATACTTGGAAAGAATTGCGGACCACGCAAGGACTAGGCATGCATACGTGTCAGATGCTTCTACAATGGGCAGGAATTTTTCCATTTATATGAAAATTGAAATTTTCAAACCTCTGACGCGTTGAGTAGAATAAATGACCTTTTCCTAATTCTTCAGAGCTAGCTTAATTTGTAAAGTTAGCTCAAGCGGCTAATTATAATTAAAGAAAAAGTCAAAGAACTTTGAAAAGTCCTTGTGGAGATTAATGATCCGTGCATTATGCAAAATTATGCAAACTTCAAATCCTTGGGCAAAATTCAAATCGTGTATATATATATAATATATATATCTATATCATAAATTCTATATAGAAGCTTTATACCACATGACACATTCACTTAATTAATATGTTATTTGTCATTTTTGCTGATCTTCTATACTAATGCTTAAATATACGTATGTTTAAATATATTTAAATGACAAAAATGGCAAATTACATGTTGATCAATTAGAGTTATATGGTGTAAAACTTCATTGTACCATTTCTCAAATATATATATAATTTGTAAAAATGCTTTGAGATGACTTACTCCTATTTATTTTTTTAAGCATTCTAGAAGCGATAAAACTCATCATGATTTCAGTAACAATAAACACAATCATTTTTATAAGAAAAATCAACTCATCATCCATTTTCTCATCATCTCATAATATTATATTAAATGATAGGTTCACAAATGAAATATAATAGGTAGTCTTCAATTATCTAATGCTAGTACATTATGGGATAAAGAGAGGATGAAGAGTGAATTTCACATCCAAAATGAAATATAATAAATATGTCTTAAACACCTTTTCATCCAAAATTATTGAAATTCAAACCGATTAGGGAGGTGAATTTCGCCCCCTTCCAAAAATATTTCAAAATTTTAGAATCTCTCATCGCATCACATGTCCATATTCTCATTCTCAAAATGGTAGTATTGAACGACGTCATCATCATATTGTAGAAACCAGACTGTCTTTATTATCTCAGTCTTTGGCTCCTATCAAATATTGGGTTGATGCTTTTCAAACTGATATGTTTCTTATCAATCGCATGCCAACTCCCATTTTACAACGTCACTCTCATTTTCAAACTCTTTTTCATAAAGTCCCTGATTATTCATCTTTACGTATTTTTGGCTCCGCTTGCTGGCCTAATTTACGTCCCTTTAATCATCATAAAATGGACATGCGCTCTAAACTTTGTGTTTTTCTTGGCTACACAGCTGATTAGAAAGGGTATAACTGTCTTCATCCACCCACTGGTCGCATTTACATTTCACGGGATGTTTGCTTTGATGAAAATACATTTCCCTTTGCTACTAGCGCAGATCTCCCATCATTTACTTCTTCTGCTCCACCATTGCCTAATTCTGGCCCTTTACGTAATCTCCATGTTCCCATAATCTCTGAGCTTTCCTCAAACCCATGGCCCGTGGGCCCAACTTTAGTCTCTTCCTCTCCATTAAACACTTCTCCCCTTCATATCTCTCAGACCTAACTTATTCTCTCAGCATGCTCTCGAAACTTCTCTCCTACATCCTGAGTTAGTATCTCCTTCCTCAAACCCTAATGTTTCTTCTTTGTTACCAGTGTCGCCGCCATCATCCACTGACCTTACCTCACATTCTCATCCACGTCAAAACCCAACTCACAGAAACCTCATATCCCAACCTAATACTTCTTCCCACAGCCCGATTCCACAATCTCCCTCTGCATCGTCAACTGGCAATACCCATCCCATGATCACTCGAGCAAAAACAAACACTCGCTGCCCCTTGTTGCACTCCAATGGTACTATACCGTGACTCTTTCCAAAACCCTCCTCTCATCTTACGGAATCTACATCAATTCCTGAACAACCCCACACTTACACCGAAGCCTCTAAATTTGCTGACTGGCATGCTGCCATGGCCAGTGAATTTGAGGCTCTCCTACACAACCACACATGGACTCTTGTTCAACCTCACCCCACTCAGAATATTCTTAGCTCGAAATGGGTTCTCAAGACTAAGCGACATGCTGATGGCAACCTACAGCGACGTAAAGCTCGTCTTGTTGCTAAAGGGTTTCATCAGCAGGCTGGTCTTGATTACTCTGAGACCTTTAGCCCCGTTGTCAAACCCGTCACGATTCGGTTGCTGCTCTCCATTGTTGTTTCATGTCACTAGCCTTTGCATCAACTGGATGTTCAGGACACTTTTCTTCACGGTGATCTAGAGGAGGACGTCTTTATGCAGCAGCCAGTAGGGTTTGTAAATCTTGACTTTCTTCAGCATGTTTGTAAACTAAAAAAATCCAATTATAGGCTTAAACTAGCCCCAAGGGCTTGGTTTTCCAAGCTCAATTTGAAATTATTTGATATGGGTTTCCATGCATTTATTTCTGATTCATCATTGTTCATAAACACTTCAAATTTTGTGTCTACCTATGTGCTTGTTTACGTAGATGATATCATAGTTACTGCTTCTAAGTTATCTCTCATTTCTGATTTCATCACTACTTTATGTTCTACATTTCCTGTAAAAGACCTTGGAATGTTACATTACTTCTTAGGAATCCAAGTGTCGAGAACCTCTGTTGGTTTATTTTTGTCACAATCCTGTTATATTTAGGTCTTACTCTCATGGACTAATATGCAAAATTCTAAACCCGTATCTATGCCCATGTACACCTCCACCAAACTTAGTGCTCTTGATGGGTCTACATTTGAGGACCCACAACTCTACCGTAGTGTTGTAGGAAATACAAGTTATGAAATGAATTCAATTCAATCCAAATTCCTCTCTATGGCATTTTATCAAATAGATATAATGCAACTATGTTTTCATATTTCTATCACAATGGAATTAATTATGCCAATTTATAACTTTTGAAAAGAAAGACCCGAAACTTATTGACTTAGGTTTTTTTTTTTTTTTTTTCCTTTCTTCTGAATTTCCTTATACTTGGAAAGAATTGCGGACCATGAAAGGATTAGGCATGCATAAGTCAGATGCTTCTACATTGGGCAGGACTTTTTCCATTTATATGAAAATGAAAATTTCAGAACCTCTGACCTTTGAAAAGTCCTTATAGAGATTAATGATCAGTGCATTATGCAAACTTCAAATCCTTATGCAAACTTCAAATCGATATATATATAGAAATTCTATATAGAAGCTTTATACTACATAACACATTCACTTAATCAATATGTGATTTGTCATTTTTGCTCTTCTATCCTGATGCTTAAATATGTATATGTTTAAATATATTAGAATGACAAATTACATGTCGGTTAATTAGAGGTGTGTAGTGTAAGACTTCATTGTAGCATTTGTATCTTATATATATCTCTTTATATATATAAAGAGCCTATCAAACGAATTTTTCTTGTTTTAATGGAATTTTCGTGTTTCCATTAACTTTCCATTAAGCCTCCGTTTGTATCCATTTCTGTTATTTGTGTCCATTTGTATTCCATTATAATAACTTTAAATCAACAATGAAAATAGTGCACAGGAATACAATTGTATTTTCCTATACATTCCGTTTGTGGCTATTTTTGTTGTTTCTATCGGTTTGTATTCCATTATTAATGTCTAAATCTGCTAATAAAACAGATTTATTATAATAATAAATCATGGATGCAATTGTATTTCTTATTCATTATAATAGAAAAACATTATAATAATTTACAATTTGAAAAAATACAGCAACTGAATTTAAATAGCGATTTTCCATTATTGTCCGTGTCCAAGCAACTGAATTTGTGAATATATGCATTGGAATGGTAGCTACAAACAAAGAGAAAATATTTTAGAAATTAGATAACATATTAAATTTCATGCAGTATTAAATCTGTGGAGGCAGATTTTAATCACATGTAAGTTATAATATGCAGTATAACTTATCATTTTTAATAATTTACTTTTTATGTTTGTTTGTCTAGGCAGTGATAAATTTGAAATTTATAATCACATGAGGCAGCTAAATGGCTAGGTAGTGCAGTAGTCAGGTTCAATGTTTGAACACCAAGAGACATATTTCGTAGCAACACTAGAGGTATTGAACTGTGTTTAAGAAAACCCTTCTATTACTTTCAATGCATTGGTGCTAAGGTTTGAAAAGTTACTTGATACCTTCTATTACCTTCTTTCTCAAATAACCCTTCTATTACAAGCAGTGCAGTGGTGCTACGGTTTCAAGGAAGATTGAAAGTGAGTATAACTATCTTCTGTGTTTATAGTATAAACTTATCTATGCATTATATATGTTTGTTCATATTTTTAAGAAATGAAAGAAACTGATACTATAAAACCTAAAAATTCATAAAACTTATTAAAATACCTATAAGAAAACTCAACTCAATTTAGAAAACTTATTCGTGCAACTGCATATTCAGTTTATCTTTTATTTCTTTCAGTTTCTTCTACGCTCTGTTTCTCTCAAATCAGATGTGTGGAAGCAGTGCAATGGTCCGAAGGTTTGAAGAAACATTGAAAATGTCAGTCTATCTACCTTTTGCGTTTTATAGTATATATATATATATATATAGGTTATCTATGTTTTGTGTGTTTATAGTGTATATATATATAGTCTACCTATGCATACCACATGTTTGTTCATATTTGTAAGAAAAATTTAGCAGAAATAATTAGAAAATCAAGTATAAAAACTGAGGAAAAAAAAAGTCTGAAACTTGGAGAAGAGGGCCATTCTATAGTGATAGACTGCACCCAAACACACCATAGAAGGAAAAACAATAAAATGAAACAGCAGAAAGCGAAAGCAAAAAAGAAATTTGTAGATCAATGAAAAAAGTAAAATATAAATAAAAAATAAAACCACTCAAATCTGGACATCATGTCTTCAAATATATGAAGACTTGTTCATATCTATAGAGAAAAAGAAACCAGAAATAAACCAACTTTAAAAAACAAAATACAACGACTCGGATGTGTACGAAGAAAAACAATTAAGAGAGAAAAAAATGAACATTAACTCACTTCTAAAGATCTACAGATCTGTAGGAAAATGAAAAAAAAAAAAAATAGTCAGATCTAAACATGACCTCTTTGAATATATGAAGATCTGAATGTTAACAAACCTAATAGGAATAATAATAAAAAAAAAAGGCAACAGAAAAATAGACAACAAACAAAATAAATAAAAGACAATGAATATTGGAGTGAAAGTAAAAAAAAAAAAATTTAGACAAAATCACAAAAAAAAAATCCACCTATTTCTTCATGATTATCCAAACACACCATAGAAGGAAAAAAAAAATGAAACAACAAAAAACAAAATCAAAAAAGAAATTTGCAGATCAACCAAAAAGTAAAAAAAAAATAAAAAATAAAACCACTCAGATCTGGACACCATGTTCGTTTTAAGGACAAGTCTCTCAAAAAGAAACAATATTAACATCTCACACGTGAAGTACTTGATTTACATCTCAGAAAAAAAATGGAGAAAATGGAAAAAAAATTGTAACTCTGAGAAAGAAACAATATTAACATCTTACACAATAACATCACAGATTCACATTACCAAAAAAAATTAAAACCACTCAGATCTTTAGAGAAGCACTATTCACACGGAGAGGGAGAGAGCAGAATAAGAGCAGGGAGGGAGAGAGAAAGAACATAGTTAGAGGTAATAGAGGTGTGAGTGGGACTTTGTTGGTGACAGGCTGTCACCAGCTGTGTATCTCAGATGAGCATAATGACGATCTGCAATCTAGATTTTAGAAGATCACTAGAAGCTGGCCGGCTTATCAAGTCATAAATTTGTATAAGCTAGATATGTGCTCCTGACATTCACGTTTCAATGATTATAAAATATATTATAATATTATTATAAGTAATGGGTAATTATAACAAAGCTCATATGTGTGTATATATATATATATATATAATATATATAGTTCGATCCATTGAGCATGCAATTAATTTCTTTGATCTGATAGTTTCAAAACTAATGCAATTAACAAACCTAATAGGATTTAAACATAATTTGTAAACAGATTTTTTTTTTCTTTACATCTAAACGGAAAGGAAAAATGGTCAAGAAGCTACTCTTAATGCAATTGAGGGGTAAAAAGGTAAAATCACGAATAGAAAAAAAACAAAAAAAGAGGGCTGAAACTGTAAAAGCACAAGCATAATATAAAAAAAAAACAGGGATAAAACAAAAAAATACCAAAAAAAGAAGGGCAACATTGGAAAAATGTGAGACGAAAAATACTGTTGCTTTTTGCATTGCCACTTTTATATATAAGAAGATATATATTTTTGATAAGTAAAAATTTAAAAATATGTCTTCCTAAGGTCACATGCAAGAAATTAAGTGTGGAAGTAAACTCACACATTGATCTTTCTACAAATAATTTCTGTTCTAATTATTTGTCCATTAGAAACACTATTTCAATTTTGTTTAGAGAAAGTATCAAAATGTTTTCCCTCCCTAGTTTAATTTCAAAATAAAGCACATTTTGTCTTATCTGTTGCAACACATTTTTTCCTGTTTTTTCCTGCACATTCCAGAAATGCTGTAGGGATAGATATTTAGGTATGCAATGATCTATTTTGCTTGTGATGTTTATTTATAGGACCTTGTTAAAGCTTCTATTAATGCTCTTCTTTTATAATATATCACAACATGTAATTATTTATAAATTACATAAATATTGCATTGTTATTTAATGAACCAAAACATTACATCCTTATTAATAAAAAATTAGTTCTTAACAAAAAAAAAAAATTATAAACTAAGCCAACGTGCATTGCATGTTGCTTTCACCTAGTGTGTGTGTATATATATATATATATATATATATATATATATATATATATATAATTTGTAAAAATGCTTTGAGATGACTTTCTCCTATTAATTTTGTAAGCATTCTAGAAGCCATATAAAACTCATCATGATTTCAGTAACAATAACCACAATCATTTTCATAAGGAAAACTCTACTCATTTTTATTTTCTTATCATCCTATTATATTGTATTAAATTATATATTTACAAATAAAATATAATAAATAGTCCAATCATCTAATGCCAATATATCATGAAATGAAGAGAACATGAATGATAAGTAATATTACTCTTTTCATAATTACCATTTAAAACAAAGGTATTCTTGCAAGACCATAATATTTTTATAATTATTTTATAAAAATTTCATTTATTTAAAATAAACGTTGGTCAAAGTTCTATGTTGTCAAATCGCCATGCAATTTGGACTGCACGAAATTTCTCTTTTTCTATGTATTTCTTGTGGGAATTCGTGACCTTTCCCTGGCCAAATCAGCTGGATGCCTGATCGAATGGTTTCCTGCAAAGTTAAAAAATATGTACGTTATATGCAACAGCTGTTACAACCACCATTGTACGTACAGTTTTCACATTAATTTCCTAAGTATTCAACAAATTACGTATATATCTCCTCATAACACTATAAATAAGGAAGCTCGCATCCTGTTTTTAGCACAAAAACACAAACAAAATGAAGCCCGTTAGCTCTTCAGTGCTTATTCCATTTGTTATTACACTTCTTTTCTCATTTTTATGGGCAACTTCGGCTCACACTCTTGACGACTTCCTTCAATGCCTGACCCTTCATGCTGAAAACTCCACCTCCTCAATTTCTCAAGTCATTTACACCCCCGCCAATTCCTCATATTCATCTATATTGGAATTCTCCATACAAAATCCTAGATTCTCAACACCTCCCACCCCAAAACCTCTAGTCATTATTACGCCATTGCATGTCTTCCAAATTCAGGCAACCATTAAGTGTTCCCAAAAACATGGCATGCAAATAAGAGTTAGAAGCGGTGGTCATGATTTTGAGGGCCTTTCTTATGTTTCTTATGTTCCATTTGTCATAATCGATCTGATAAATCTTCGTTCAATCAATGTTGATGTAGAAAATGGCACTGCATGGGTTGAAGCTGGTGCCACTATCGGTGAAGTATACTATAGGATTGCTGAGAAAAGTAGAAACTTTGGCTTTCCAGCAGGAGTTTGCCCGACTGTGGGTGTTGGTGGACATTTCAGTGGGGGAGGGTACGGCACCATGTTGCGCAAATATGGCCTTGCTGCAGATAATATTGTTGACGCCCAAATGATTGATGTTAAGGGCAGAATCCTTGACAGAGAATCCATGGGAGAAGATCTATTTTGGGCCATTCGAGGAGGTGGAGGGGCCAGCTTTGGAGTCATTGTTGCGTGGAAAATCAAGTTGGTTCATGTTCCATCAATTGTGACTGTATTCGCAGTTAATAGGAACTTGGAACAAAATGCAACCAAGCTTGTTCATCGGTGGCAATATGTTGCAGACAAGCTTGATGAAGACCTATTCATTCTCGTCAACTCAAGTGCTGCCAATTCTAGCCAAGAAGGGAGGAGAACAATACAAGCCTCATTTGTGTCCTTGTATCTCGGAGGGATAGATAATCTCCTTTCATTGATGCAAGAAAGCTTTCCTGAACTAGGTTTGGTAAGAGAAGATTGCACTGAAATGAGCTGGATTGAATCTACCCTCTACTTCGCCGGGTATCCAAGTGGGGAATCCTTGGATGTATTGCTAAGCAGGACTCCTCGAACAAGACCAACTTCTTTCAAAGCAAAATCTGACTACGTGATGGAACCTATTCCAGAAGTTGGCTTGGAAGGGATTTGGGAGAGATTTTACCAAAAAGAGGCCGAGAAAGCAATTTTCGTGATGATTCCGTATGGGGGAAGAATGAGTGAAATCCCGGAATCTGCACTTCCTTTCCCACATAGAGTTGGTAACATCTACAAAATCCTAGACGGGGTGTATTGGGAAGAAGATGGAATTGCGGCATCCGAGAGGCATATAAGTTGGATCAGAAGGCTTTACAGTTACACGGCTGCCTATGTTTCAAAATCTCCAAGAGCTGCATACATCAACTATAGGGACCTTGACATAGGAACAAATAGTAAGGAAGGCAACACAAGCTATAGACGGGCAAGTACATGGGGTACTAAATATTTCAAGAGCAACTTTAACAGGTTGGTTCATGTGAAGACCATGGTCGATCCCACTAATTTCTTCAGGAATGAACAAAGCATCCCAGCTCTTTCTGCATCCTGGTGAGAGGTGATGTTAAAGATGCTTAATTACAGAAGATATTGTACTCAACAATAAATCCTCTCTCTATGGTGTTTTACCTATTATTCCATGTAATAAGCACATATCACAAAGGCCATATATATCGATATTTTATGTGCATTGTAAAATAAAAGGGTTTCCACAAATTGAGGCATATATTCATGTCTGTTGATGCATATATATATATATATATATATATATATATATATATATATATATTGTATTTTGTGACATGTTTATGTTCCATTAATAATATAGCTTTCATTTATGTCAATTATATATTTTGATCGGTTGGTTTGGTCATTGGTGGTTATGAATTAATGATACTCAATTACATCACCAACCAGCTCTTAGCCTCGATTATATATAAAATTCAGAACTATAAAGAAAGTCTCAGACAATTGCCGGTCACAGGAAGCGCGCCGCTATTAAATGCTTTCCATTTCAACAAAAATTTGACATATGGGCTGCAGAAGGTGGAAAAAGTCCACGATCATTGTCTAATATATTTCTATGGATAAATTAATTGCGATTAAAATAAATGATTAGGTGGCTTATCTGATGTATACAAAAATAATTTTAGATAAAAATCCGAGCTCTATATATCTATAATTGAGGGTATTTTACCATCTAGAATTCTAAGAGCATTGTCAATTAAAATATATTAATTAAGCAGCTTCTACTTTGGCCTCGTTCGTTTTCACAACTCCTATCAACTCATCTCTTCTAATAATTACAACTTTCTCAAATTTCTACACAATAAAATATACAATTCAACTTTTTCAAATCTTAAAAAAAATAATATTATTAAAAAAATATATTCTAACAATATTTTATTCAATTTTTAACTTTAATCTCAAGTTATCTCATCTGCAAAAACAAATGAGGCCTTAAAGAAAAGGCCGTACAAGAACTACTTTATAATTAATAAAGTCCTTAAGTAGAATCAAAACTTGCATTTGTACCAGATTATTTGCAACGAGAATAACTATTTGATATGAAAACAAACTCATTTTAGTAGGAAATATTTACTTTCATAAGAAATAGCTGACCATAAATAAACAATTTTCCTGTAATGAATATTATTGATATTATATCTACACGAATATATATGCGTGTTTGTGTGCCTATCCATATCATGTATATATGTATGCATATATATCTCCTTATACTTAAAAGCGTCTATCACCCAATAAACTGTATGAACAGTACTCTTATTTTACCACTACAAGAAAAAGGCCATTTAACTGTGGTCAAAAGAGTATTTGTGACCAAAACAGACTCATTTTAGCTGTAAATAGTCATTTCGCTGGAATTAACTGGCCACAAATAAACAGTTTTCTTGTAGTGTACGCTTTTCTTCCTTATCCCTCTTTACATCCTCACAGTAATATTCTTCTCAAAATACTACAAAATCACCCCATTAACGGATCACAATTACCACAACAGATCACAAAATCACCACATAAAATCATCACAAAATCGCAGTAAGCACAGACCAAACTCACCGTAGATCATCTCAAAATCACCGTAAATGTTTCTGATTAATTTTCATAGAGATTTATATATTAATGAGACATGCATGTTCATGGAGACCATACAAAAAACAATATTTATTTTCTGACATGATCATGATTATCATGTTCAAATCTTTCTCATTATTTATATCAATTATATTTTGGATCCGTAGGTTTCATATAATTTGGTTATGAATACTTGATCGAGACTCAATCGCCAATTAATTAATTATGAGATTTTAAGAAGGAAGTCTTTGAAAAATATTTCCGGTCATAAGCTAGCGCTATTAATAATGCTTTCGTTTTCAGCAGTTTTGACATTGCATGCAGGAAAAACAATTAGAAAGGAGGAGAATAAGAAGATGATCAGCACCGATTTAATTAAAGTTTAGGTGGGTTAATATTTTATATAAAAAATCTGATTTTTAAAATCCTCTATAATTCTTAGGGTATTTTATTATCTAGAATTTTTTAAACTTAAACCAGCTAGCAAATTCAAATTAAATTATTAGAAGAAGTGCTGCTCCATTTGCTGTTGAATACCATGTGCCAATAGTGATAAATATTTGGACATGGTTGAGTATCATCTAGGAGAACGGTTACTATGATTAGTACTTATGTTGAGCGAGGCTTAGACTTCGTTTGCTTATGCTATATAGTAAAAAGGTATCCCATGTAACGCCCCGTACCTAGAAAAGTCATTATTGATGGTCCAAGACCATACATATTAATAGATATAACTGTTATTTATTTGCTGAATAGGCAGATTGGCTGAAAATAACATAACTATACTTAACAATAAAACACTAGGAAAAGCCCTCATGCAGCGAAGATTTTTTGTTGCCTTTGGAAAAAGGAGAAGTCCCACCCCTATTAGCATAGGAATTATAACTAGAATGAAAGGTATGATCCATGAATGGTATGTATATTCCACAAAAATAAATAAAAATATTTTATTCTTAGTTAATTGTTTCTCATTCATCAGCTCTTATTTTTATTAAAGGAGTCAATTAAAAAAAAACTAAAATAAATATTTTATATTCTTAATTATTCTAAATCTTTTTTCCAAATACTTCAAACAAAAAAATATTTCAAATCAAGAAGTTAGAATTGGTCAAATGAGATGAACAGATAGTATGCAATATGTGTATAATAGTATGCAATAATTGCAGCAAAAAATTTCTTCAATTATGGATTGTTCTAGAATAAACTAAAATCCAAAATTACTTTTCATAACATTAACATCTATGCTAGTTCAATATCCTTCGAAAAACATAACCTTAAACCAAAAGAAGTATTGTACCAAGTGAGGATTTGAAGGGGACTCAAGTACTACCATTGAAGCAATATCCAACTCATCCATAGCACAGTACTGGACCATGAGCCCTATCATCAGCGATATCAAACACCATCTAGTCTTTTTCAAAGAATGGAAGGCCAGAAAAATTCATCATTCAAAAAATCGATGCGCGCAATGGGCAACGGCGACGCAAGCCTTTGGAAATATTCCTCAAATCCTATTACGACCTTCTTTGTTGAGGGAAAGACCCACCTTCTCTATCTGTATAGTTAAATCACTATTTTTTATTTACTTTTGGTGTACTTTGGTTTTTAATATATAATAGCAGTCAACTTGTTCAAAAAAAAAAAAAAAAGAAAAAGTTGAGGACTTGAATCTAAATTTCTACCTTTGGCCTCGGAATTTCTAAATTTCTAACCAGAAAAGCATACGTAACCTTGAAATTTATAACTGGAACACTTGACTAAGTGAGGATTTGAACCTAAATTATGCTTGAATGCCTATCCCCGAAACTTCTCATGATTAGCACTCTAAAACATGTTCAGTTGCTAATCTCACTTTAAAATATCCAAATTTGAATAGGACCATAATTAGAACAATCTTTATAAAAAATCATCAAAACCATGACTCATTCTTTGTTTCCCTTTGTTCATTACAGCCTAGCACTACATGGCAAGCAAAGTTTTTGGTATACTCATGACCAAAATTAATCCAACAAGTGTTAAAATCAAGCATTTAGCTAGAGCTAAAATATACATGGAAAGGGAAACCATTTAATAAAAAAAAAAAAAATCTAACCTTTGCCAAAAATTGAGTATTGTAAAACTTTGCAAACTATCTTCTATATATTTTCATGATCCTCTGATACAAATTTATAATCATGCAATATACTCTTGTTACAAGCATTGGAGTTGTTAACATCATTCAAGACATAAAAGTCTACTTTAGTAAAACTTGAACTCATGAACATCATTCCAAGATCCATGTGTAGTATGCTTTGTTTGTAATGTTCACTAGGTTCTAAAATCTTCAAGGTGATCCAAGATTGTAACATGTTGTCAAACAACATTTCTTGAAAGTTAAAAGATACTAATCTTCATACAATCCAAAATTACACATGTGACAACGTCATATACATAGGCCAAAGTTCAACCGAGATAGGCATAAATGAATATGCTATTTAATAGCTTCCAACACCCAAAATCTCTCATATTTGAACAAAACCCTCAATTCACAAGCCCAAAACTGAAACTACGTTCACCATACAAATGACAAAACTCATCATTAGAACTAAGAATTCAAGTCAACAATATTTGTAGCAAAGTGGCTAACCGAGATGCTTTTGGTATCCATTTCGTTTCATGTAACTTCTAATATGGAAAGCTTAGGTAAGGATCATAAATCTTAATACCAAAAGCAAGTTCTAAGCTTATCAAAACTGAATTTACCAAGCAAGTCCTAGGGCTACGTGGCACTTCAAATGTGCAAATCAACAAAAGACTCATGCTAACCGAATTGAGCCTATACCAACTTCACCAAAATCAACCATTTCACTTAAAGAAAATCCTTTCAACACACATACTAACATGTTCTTCCCTTGAGTATCAAAAATAGAAGAGAAAAATGAGGACAGAGGGCTTACTGAAATTAGCACTAAGAGAAAAAGATTGCTCCTTTCTATCCTCTCTCTCACACTTGGTTTCTCTTTTGTGCAAAGTCTGAAGTGCGTAGCTTGTGTAAGTGAGGATGACTGAGAGTGGATGTGGGAATAAAAGAAACTTGAGATGAGAGAGGGGGGGGAGGGGTGGCTTGAGTGAAAGGGGATTTTGTTGGCTGGAAAAGCTGGCCACTTGGGGTAGGGTTGGGCTATCTAGGTAGGCCAAGCATGGCTAGTTTGGGTTGCTTGTGAGGAGTGCAATAGTGTGTGATTGGGCATGCATCCGATTGAGTGTGTTGGGTAGTTTTGGAGGATTGAATTCAAAATAGATGGAGGGTTGTGCAGAATTGGTGCAAGGCTACAGAGGGGCAAGGTATGGTGCTTGAAAAAAAATTGTAAGACTTTGTATGCTTGAAAAAATATTGTAAGACTTTGTATGAAAGCATTGTTTTACCTTATTTTATACTCAACCTTCTTACACATATGTACTAAGCTTGACCTGTGTAAGTGAAACCCAAATAGATTAAACAAATGGACGGTATGCACAGATGGAGGGCATCTTTACCTTAAATAAAGATTTTGTCCTGAAAATCGATGGGTATGCACAAAACAAATGGATTAAACAATTATGTAATATACTCACCATGAGCTAACATCATTCATTCCCCGTAGAGTCGTTAGGCGATGTAGGTGGCGGCTTCCTTATCCGTCTGAGGTGGAATCTTGAGGAAGGTAGTACAACTCGTCGTCCTTGTAGTCATAATATGTATTGACGATTAACGCAGGGTCAATCTCGAGTCTAAGTTCATCATCTTCACTAGAAGACAGTCCATCCTCAAGATGGCGATATCGACGACTGGAAGACATCGACACCTTTGAAGTCTCAAGCATTGGGATAGTGGCACATGCTTTCGCAATATGGCTCGACTCCACTTCCCCGTGAGGTCTCAATGCCCATAGTCGGGTCCTATCCTTCCAAGTAGAACTCCATATTTCGTGTACATTGGTTGGTCTCTACCAATTCATCACTGCTTCTACCTTACTAGGGTCAAAAGTTACTCCTTCACTGGATATCACATGTCTCAATAATTTTACCTATCTAAGCCAAAACTCACATTACTAAGTTTGGTGTAGAATTCCTATTCCTTAAGTCTGGCTAGAGCTAGACTAACCAAACCATCTCATTTCATCTCATCTCATATAACTATTATAACTTTCTCAAACTCTCACACAAAATATAATAAACGATTCAATTTTTTTAAATCTCAAAATAAAAATAATATTAAAAATCATATTCTAACAATATTTTATTTAACTTTCAACTTTTATCTCATCTGAATAACCAAACGAGAAGTCCAAATCGTTGATCTATCTCCCTATTTGGTGGTAATCATGGCAAATCTTCTAAACGAACTTCAGAAAAGTCCTTTACCATAGGTATTCCCTGAACCCCTATGTTCTAGATAGACTCCTTAACTACCAACGCTAGATATGTCGATGCACCCTCAACAATGCATCTCCTAACTTGTAAAGTTGAAATTATATGTTTGGTGGCTCTGACTCTCCCGCATAACCTACTTTATTAACCTTGGGCGGCTCAAACACGACTTCCCTTTTTCGATAGTCTATCTTAGCATAGTGTCTGAACAACTAGTTCATCCTCAAAATCAAATCAATTCCCATTAGACAGAACACCATCGTATCAACCTTCAATATTTTTCCTTCTACTTCTATAGGGCACTCTGTAACTACTCAAGTACAAGTAATAATGCTCCCATCGGGAATCGTTACCACTATTACTTTTGGAGAAACATTTCAGTTTGCAAACTACATATTTGTACAAACGTTGTAGACATAAAAGACCGTGGTGTGCCCTAATCAAATAGTGCACAAGCTGTAGACATTAATAGCTTGACATTATCTCACATTGACAATACTGAAACACTACAATTAACCATAGTTAAACTAATCTTAACTAAGCTCAAAGCTCAAAGATATAAACATCTAGAGAAATACCAGTGATAACTCCAACTTCTTCTGTCTCTAAAGTGTAGGTTTCTACATCTCTCGGAGTGACCGCATACAATCAAGCTAGTACTTAGGGTCTTGGATTTGGTTTGCTATCAATGTTGGGGTAGTTCCACTTCCTTGAACATTATTGGGCTAGTCTCTAATCATTTGGCTTGGCTGACCATACTTGAAACAGACCCTTATAGCGAGTATGCATTCGCCCCATGTTTTCGACCACACTTCCCATATACGAGTAGTATAGTTGGCATTTGTTCCCCAATCACGATGCCCTTTTCTTTTATTAGCTCCGGTTATCATCCCTTTTTTTTAAACTTACACTTGCAACATATGGGAAAGCTCTATTTCTCTTCGAATTAATTTGGGTAGTTACGCCCATCTGCTCGCTTCAGCAATTGCTATCAAATTAACTAGCTCTTTGTAATTTTCAATTTGGAAACAGGCCACCTGGTTGCGGATCCTCGGCTGCAAGCCCCCTTGAAATTTTTGTTCCTGCATATTCTTTGTGCCAATCAAATGAGGTGCGAATCTTTCAAGCTCCATAAATTTGGCAATATACTACTCGATTGACATGTTCCCTTGTATTAATGACATGAATTATTGCGCCTTCTATTGTTTAAGAATATTACGAATTGTTAAATAACTTGAATGAATAACAATGTTAGAACAATTGAATTACATT
Source organism: Juglans microcarpa x Juglans regia (assembly GCF_004785595.1). Taxonomy (NCBI): domain Eukaryota; kingdom Viridiplantae; phylum Streptophyta; class Magnoliopsida; order Fagales; family Juglandaceae; genus Juglans; species Juglans microcarpa x Juglans regia. Next base: position 15,655,240 of record NC_054602.1, on the reverse strand, counting down.
TAAAAAAATAAAAGTAAAAACAGAAGAGATCATTTGAGAACTCCCTCCAACTCCAAGTGGCATCATAAAACTTGAAAACAAAAGGTAAAAAAATGAGGATACGAATGATATAATATCTCAAAAAGAAAAGAATGTCAATTAAGAAAAGAAAATAACATGAGTACAAGCTATAAATAATTAATTAAAAGACTAATGGTTTATAAAAGTCAAACTACCAATACTGCGGCCATTGTAGATTGAGATGCAGTCTCTTTTCCTGAAGTTTTCCATACAACATTGAAACCACAATCTAGTTTAGGGTTTCAATTGTGAAACCTCCAAATAGATTATGTTAGAGGTTTCAAATTGAACCCCTAACCTAATTTATGGTTTCAATCCGAAACTCTAAATTAGGTTAGGGGTTCGGATTGAATCACTAGATTATTTAGGATCTTGAATTTGACACTCTAAGAGCCGGTTTGGATTCGAAAAGCATCTCATCATTTCTCATCTCATTATTATAACTTTTCCAAATTTTCATATAACATATAATAAATAATTCAACTTTTTCAAATACCAAAACAATAATAATATTAAAAATAATATTCTAACAATATTTTATTCTACTATTCATGAACCACCTCAACTCATCTCTGAATCCATCAACTCATCTCTGAATCCAAAAAGGACCTAAAATAGTGTAGGGATTAAATCCGAACCCCTAAACTAATTTAGGTTTTCGGATTGAAACTCTAAAATTTTTCCTAAAAATAAAACACCAAAAGTCTAACCTAATCACACAATCCAACTTCACAGTATCCAAAACATAATCCCATCATCCATCGAAAATATAAAACAATTCATATTTCAGAATCTCAAACATAGGGCCTCGAGATACTTACAAGGTGAGATTGAGAGAAAATGAAATCTATGACAACGACGATATGAGCTACATTGACGCCGTGACTGAGTGAAAGAGTTAAGAGAGAGTTTGAGAGAGAGAGTCTAAGGGGTTGTTTGGAAATAATTTACATCTCATCTCATCTCATCTTCTTTTCAAACATCACTCAAAGACAAACTTTCAAACTAATCATTATAACTTTTTCAAATTAATCATTTCACATTTTCCAAACTTCCAAACAAAACACAAAAAATAATTCAACATTTTCAAATCTAAAAACAAAAATAATATTAAAAAATAATATTCTTACAATATTTAACTTTATAATATTTTTCATTAAACTTTTTCTATCTCATTTTTCAACACCTAGTAAATACTTAATTCAAATTATCTCACTATTATTCACAAACATCTTAATATTATTCACAAAATTCTCATCTCATCTCACTTCTCATGCGTTCCTTAAGAGAGGCATGAAAAAGAGACATATAGATGCAGAGCAGGGGATGATTAAACCTAAAATGAAATGACGCCGTATAAACTCTTCAAAACGACATTGTTTCGTTACAAAACTTCTTTCTTTTTAATATATATATATATATATATAATATTTATATATATGGGCCAGGCGATCAAGTGAAATCTGAGCAAGGCAGAAGCCTAGCCTAGCACTCGTCCCAGCCTTTCACAATGGGCGGTTGCCTGCTTGTTCACCCGCCCATCTACTTGCATGATGTGGGAGGAAAACCTTGCCCACCCCAGGCAGGGGTCAAGTGGGTGGGAAAAGCAGTACTCGGCCCCCATGCCTAAGCTGTACCACTACCACGAATATATCCCCACCATCGTATTCTTTGCTCGCTAATCCACCAACTACCATCCACTGCTTATTTCCGGCCAATGTGCAGGTGAGGTTCATGTGCCAGCTTTATTCATTAACAATTTGGTTCTTTTCGTCCCATTTTTGAGGAGCAAAACACGTACGCCACTATCTTCAATTAACGTGGGATTATCTATGCTTTTCTTTTATCTAGAGTTGGTATCTGCTCATGCTTTCCTATCTTTCGATGTAGCAATATATGGGAAGTGATAATCTCTATTTGTCAACTGATCACTACAATCAATCTCAACGATTTTATTAATATAAAAATAAGCATAACCTGAGTGCAAAAGTTGTCTGTATGAGAATGCATTTAGGGCTCGGTTGGATACAGAAACTCTTTCATCTCATCTTATCTCATTATTATAATTTTTTGAAATTTTCACATAAAATATAATAAAAAATTTAATTCTTTCAAATATCAAAATAATAATAATATTAAAAAATAATATTCTAACAATATCTCATCTCATCTCAACTTACTATCCAAATGAGCCCTTAGTTACGAACTAAAGATAAATATAATGAATTCATAAAAATCAAGATCATAGAAATATATGGCCGGCATGTAATATAAATACGGCACGTAAAGTAGTCCGTATGAGAATGCATTTTATTCCACGAAGATTTTGCAATGTAATAAAGCAAATAGTGACTCAGCATCAAAGGAATCTTCTTCAACAAACTCTCAACAAACTCGTACAGAGGACATGCTGGAATAAGTCTAGAAAATTCTATTGTACAGAAATCGTTTTCTTTCCATCTGAAATATGGACTAAATGAAGTCTGTAAATACAGCACTGTGTTGGTCATATTGTATCAAGGAAATACAAGTTATGAAATGAATTCCATTTGGTCCAAATTCCTCTTTGTGGCATTTTATCAAATAGATATAATGCAACTCTGTTTTTATATTTCTATCATGGTATCAGTCAGCCATTAGGACGTCCGTCCTCTCTGTCTCGTTTCCTCATGGCTCTTCAAGCTCTTCCCAAACCTAACCCCAAGATCACCTCTTCCGCTGCCCATACCATCGCAGTCAAACTTACCTCTACCAACTATCTTCTTTGGCAAGCCCAGGTCATTCTGTTTCTCAAAGGCAATCAGCTCTATACCTTTGTGGTTGGATCGTACCGCAAACCTCCTCCCACTATTGATGATGCTCCTAACCCCAACTATGAAAAATGGGTTCTTCAGGATCAATTATTAATTTATGCTCTTACTTCAACTCTCACCGATAGTGTTCTTGCACATGTCTTAAGTCGGTCCACTTCTCATGAGGTATGGATGACTCTCCATGGCCTCTATTCTGCTCAAACCCATGCTCATCTCATGCAAACCCATCTCCAGTCACTACAACAAATTTGTCCATTTCCCACTAGATTTTTTTTCCAAGACATAAGTTGGTGGAAAATACTAGTCTAATGCTACAGACACCTTCCGTGGGGGAAAAAAATAACATTTTACCACGAAATCACATTTACGACAGTAAATTCATGGGAAAAAGTCACTTTTTGCAGCCATTTGGTGTCGCCGCAAAAATTCCGCCGTATCAAAGACCAGAATTGGAAATAAACTAGTTTTTACGGCGACTACATGTCGCCGCATATATATAAAATATATACTATACTATATATTATGCATATAGACTAAATTTTCGTCCCAAAGGCCAAACGACGTCGTTTAATGGGGCTATATATATATATATATATATATTTTGGTTACAATCCCCCCCTCCCCACAACACGCTCGACCATCTCTGCTCTACTTCCCGAGTCCCCGCAACCGTCGCTTAGCCCCTCTCTCACGCTATCAACAGCCCCTCGCCGTCGACACTGTTGGTCTGTTCTATTCTCCTCCACTTCCAGTTGTTCCCGAGGCTACAGAATCACAGATATTGTTTGCCCCCCTCTCGGCGAGCTCATCGATATGTAAACCTATATATGCTTTTTAATTTTCAAAATCTTACATTTACTTCATGAATCATTACAATGTTTCAATTCATTGCTAATTTATTCATTTCATTTAGGGTTTTTATCGAATTTACAGATTTGAGATTTAGGATTTTTTACAGATTTCAAAATTTGATTAGGGTTTATATTTTATAGTTTTTTTTGTATAGCTCCCCATCAAGCTGAATCTGTATTTTATAATTGTGGAAGGTATAATTTTATATTTTATATTTTAGGATTTAGGGTTTATATATGTTGTATAACTCCCCATCGAGGATGAACATGTATAGTTCCCCATCCAGCTGAAAATAGCTTGATTTCTTTCATTTTTGTTTTTGTTAGTAATTTTATTTGTTTGTTCATGTATATCTGTTAGTAGATTTGAACCTGATAAATTTTTTTGGGTTGCATGGATGTCAATCAGTGATTCTACTGGTTTGGTTTTCTTGTATGTTCTTGAATCATTACAATGTTTTCTTGCATTGTGTGTATTCTCTATTTTAATTTCTTTATGTGTGTATTCTGATTGTATTCTTTTTGTGTGTATTCTTTATGATCTTTCTTGCATTGTGTGTATTTTCTATTTGAATTTTCTGTTATTGCATTGATGATTTTTCTTTCTCTATTAATCTTTATTCTGTGTGTATTGATATAAAGAACCCAAAAGCTTTTTCTCTTATGCTATGTAACTAGAGGCAAGGTACTTTGCCCTTTTGGCTTGTCGTTGCAATTCATGTACTTGAGATTCCTTTATATCAATTTATTTGGTGTCCATTGAACACTTATAAAAAAAAGTCAGTTTTGGTTGGTCCTTTTTTTTTTTGTGTATTTTTGTGAACTGGTATCAATATGTGCATAACTGCATATTGTAAAAACTTTAATGAGCTCCTGATTTAGGGTATAGATTTTTTGTTAGAGTTTTTTTTTATTTTTATTTTTTTTTAATATCAGATTTTATATTTTTATAGCAGATTTTTCTATAGCAGTTTTTTTGGGCTTATTCGGGATTGAGAGCCTCAAGCTTGAAGGGCCATTGTATGGTTGTATAGTGGCTGCACAGATTTTGTACATTGAATGTATTGTGTGAACTCTTGCTTGAATAATGAATGTGTTTGAGTGGATAAGTAGAGGAATATAATGGATTGAACTTATGCAATCATGAGTATGCTTGTCAAGGGGATTGAACTTATGAGTATGTATGGCCTCTTTCTATTCTTTTTTGTTTTTACCTTTAAAAAGACTATACTTTGTTTTCTTGTCTACTTGAAGGTCTTATCCATCTGACTTGAACTGGCTGGCTTGAACTGGGTCTTGTGGATTAAAGGAAGATCTCCAGTTATTTAGCAAACTAGTCTTGTGATATATGAATTTGGTTTATTATTATATAGTTATGTTATTTATTGTGTCGAACTCAAGTGTTAGATGGATAAAATATCCACATTTGTGTTGGATTGGATTACATGGATAGCAAGATTGTTGATATGCCTTACAATTTGACTCTTTGAGTTATATATATGGGATTGTGAAGTGGAATGATGGGAATTGGTACTAAATATTAAAGTGATATGTTGATTAGGATTGTTGTTGGTGTGTATGAAGCTTGAAAGAATATTTGTAGATTGATATTAACAGTTGGACAGACTATTACATTTCATTTCATGGTTGTGTATAACTTTTTAGTATATAACTTTTTTGCTTATTGCATTTCATGGTTGTGTTGGTTAGTATATAACTTTTTTGCTTATATTAGACATTTTTTTACTATCATTTTTGGCTCATTTTTTTTTTTTTTTTGCCGCGACGACTACTCGCGGCAAATAATCTTTTTTTGCCAAAACAAGTTTTTTCCACCAAAACCTCTCGCAGTAATTGCTCCTATTCTCACGAGCATAAACGGAAATGGACGTGCTTTTGCGATGAGCTTCATTAGCTCTTGCCGCGAGATGTGTCGTGGAAAAACATAGGTATTGGCCACGAATTAAACCTTTCGTGGGTTATAATACATTTTGTGGCGAATTATACGCCACGAGCTTCCCACAACAACATTTTGTGGGAATTGAGTTTTTTCCACAAAAAAGCCACTTTTGGCCATGAAATTCCTCCCTGGGAAAACACAATATTTCTTGTAGTGAGTTGGCCACTCTCAAAAAGGGACATGAATCTATTACCGAGTACTTCAATAAAGCTACAACATTCTCTTCTTCCCTCACTGCCGCTGGTTTTCCTATCTCTTATACTAAGTTTAATGTCTATCTTCTGGCTGGCCTTAGATTTGACTATGAATCATTGGTCATGACTATCTCCACTAGACCTGACCCACTCACCTCCTCTCAAATCTTCAGCTACCTTCTCAGTCATGAATCGCGCATTACTCATCAAACAAACTCTCTTCTCTCTAGCAGTCCACTAGCTGCGAACTCCACATCTGTTTGGCCTCCCTTTTCTCCATTCCACCAAACCGAAGCTGTGGTCGTGGCTTTCGGCGTGGACAGGGTGGAGGACGTGCATCTTCCTCTCCTAATTTCTTCCATTCACCATCTTCAAATTGCATTATGTGTCAGGTTTGCCATAATATGGGTCGCACGGCCTTAGATTGTCACCATCAATTTAATCATTCCTGTCAATCTTCTCTTTCATAGTCCCTCTCGACAAACAACACCACTTATTCTCCCTTGTCCAGTAACCCGAACAATTGGTTCCCTGATACTGTGGCCACCAATCATTTTACAGTTGATTTTCCTAACTTAAGTTTAGATTCTTCTCCGTATCAAGGCACTGACCAAGTATGCATTGGAGATGGTCCTTCACTTCCCATATAGCACTATGGCAATGACATCCTCCCCACCCCACATGGCAACTTTCTTATTTGTCATTTACATCACATTCCTTCCATTTCACACAATTTATTATCCGTTTGTCAATTTTGTTTAGATAACAATGTATTCTTTGAATTTAATTCTTCTGGTTTTCTTGTGAAGGATTTGTGCACTCAGGTGGTCCTCCTCCATGGTCCCGTTAAAGAAGGCTTATATGTGCTTCCCGATGATGCTCAGCTTGTGTCTAACCCATCCAAACACGCCCTCATTGGTGAACGCACTTCCTCTCAAATTTGGCAGGTGGAGTTTTTATGAGGCCTAGGCCATGGAGTACATGCTTGGGCGAAGAGGCCCAAGCCGAAAGTTCGCTCAACGCTTGCGCGATAGGTCACTCAAGCAAAACTCATCCAGAGAGTTCGCTCGACACTCACTTGAGCGAACATTAGGAGAGAGTTTGGTCGAGGCTCGCTCTACACTCCGCTCAAGCGAATAACACAATGATTGAAAAATTACGACTTTCGAGTAATGTTAGATACAGTTGTGGAGTGCATAAATGCCGCACAATCCTTTTGAAAAAGAGTGAGGACAATTTTTAAAAAATGAGTTTTTTTTTTTCAATGTAAGTCCTGTATTTACTTAATTTTTTCAAAGAGATTGCACGATTTTTGCACACTCTATGACTATAAATATCATTTCTCGTTTGCCCCACAATGTACTTTGACATTTCTCAAGAAAATAAAATCATATGCAGCTCTGTGAACATAAGTACGCCGGCGAACTATATAAATTTTTATGTTGTGTGTTTGATTTATTATTTTACTTTATTCTCTTGCATCTTTTTCAGAACACTCACAATCAAAGTAACCATAAAAAACGACTAACTATGCATTCCTAGATAATAACAATAATATTGACAGCAAATATTAAATGAAGCCTCTTCCCAATAAATGGGCAAATTAAGATCAATTATATTATATAAAATAAAAGTCCTATAAAAAAGCCGCGCGCATGTGATCCTTGATCTCTATAAGATCATTTGGGGGAAAATTACATAGTTAGAACACTTACATGCATGTGCCATCATGTGAATATTCTATATAAGTGCATGTGCGGCCATGGTGTGAATGTGCGCATCCAATCGATCTGCATTCAACCTAGCTTGGTTTTAATGTGTTTAAACTCTCAAGATTAAAAATGGCTATACTATAAGTACTCACTACAAGGGAAGTAACTTTTCTCAGCGATTATTTTTGTCGGGAAAAGTCTTATAAATCGCTGCCAATGACTTTTCCTAGCGATTTCAAAATCGCTATATATTCACCGGTATTATCCCTCCGCTTTTGATCTATGCCAGTGGAAGCAAAAAATCGCTGGTAAAAAGGTTATCTTTCCGGGTGATTTTTTTCTCCGCAAATCCTAAATAAAACGTTGCAAATACCTGTTTTGTTTGTCTATTAAATTGCTGGAAAAACCTTTTGGAGCGAATTATAGTCATCCCTAAAAGTTAATTAATCTCTGCTAATAATGAGCTCTATTCCAACGACCAACTTAAATCGTTGAAAAAACTATTTGCGGCGACTATTATTCGTGGCAAATACAAAAAAAAGCGTCATTAAAAGTATATCTGGTGATATCATTTTGCCAGAAATAAGTTTAATTAAAAAAGTTATTGCCGGCGAATTTTACTCGCCGGAAAAGATATTTCACAAAATAAAATAAAAAATCTACAAAAGTAACCTTGATGAACTATACCCAAGCTATAGTTCATATTAGAGGCCCTTATATATAATATATATGTATGTTATAATAAGCCATATGATGAGAATATTCTTCTTCTACTCAATAAAATTACAAAAGACTTGGAAAATCCAAGAAATGCCAAAAAGAGCATGACAGCCACAACAATGGTAAGAGCCAGTCTTCTGCATAACAGAATAGCAATAGCAGAGACAGATAATGGAGAAGGCCGTTAAACCAAAAAGCACAAACCAAACAGAAGGGTTCCTCAGTCATTTGTTAAAATAAATAAAAAATTATACAACTATGAGCAGCAACCCAAAACTGGTTATGAGCATTCAACAATTCTAAGCATGTTGCTGACATTTTCACATCACCTCTCTAATTTGAAGAAAATAAATAAAGCTTACCTAAGCCGATGTTATGACATTAGAACTCATATGATCAGCTAAATGCCTACTTTCCTCACGAAGATCTAAAATAGATACAAACAATAGCTTAGTGTTACTCACATCTCAGTAAAAACTTAAGTATGATCTAAAATAGCAACAAGAAAAGTAAAGGGTAAAAGAGCAAAAAAAAAAAGTAATACAGGATAAAGTGAGAAAGGGATACCATTAAAGTCAGTACCTTTATAAGAACATTCTAAGCATGCCAAATATATGCTGTAATAATTATTACAACACTTATAAGTGCAGAAAATTCGTGGATTAGAAACTTACATGCTTCTATTACTAGTACTGCTTACTTTCGTTGCAAGCATATATTTTGCCTACCCAAGCATACTAAGGTGGGAGGGAGTTTGATAAAATTTGTAGTACTTGCAAACATTTTGTTTAGTGCATTTGACATCAAACCAAAACATGCCACCAACCAATCTCAACTGTCAGAAGCAAGTTGATAAATAAGAACATAGAAGTTTGATTAAAAACTAGAAAAGCAGAATAAGCAACCAACCAAGAAACTCACTAAGACAGACAAATGTGAGCCTATTGAAACAAGGTTCAATAAAATGATACTCTGCGGTGTTTGTGATCCGGCATAAGCCTTCCAGCAAGTTAAAAAGAAGTTAAAATCTGATTGTAGTTTATCATAACAATAATAAAACTTGAACATGGAAACTAGTTACATCTTAGGCACATGTTGAGCATTGACAACACTAATGATCAATAATAACAATAAAAAAACGTTTAACAGCAGTTCAATAAGATTGCATATTTGTGAAGTTTGATTCCTTTAGAAACTATGGAATGGTTCTCCTTTGGAGCTCTCCAAAAGAAGCACCTGGAATATCCACTTGCTTTCATGGTAATTTCCTCCATGCATTGCACTCATGTCACAACTTCTCAAGCTAATCAAAATTGGGGGATTTTGCACTAATGTGCTCAGCGATGCTGCTACTTCCTCAGCAACACTGCCAGGAATCTAATAGTCAGATGTTTACAAAAACAAATAAATGATATACAAAAGACAAAAATTATAAATATGAATTGATTAGGAAAACATAACCAAAAGTTCCCTAGAAAGTATAACAAAACAATCATGATTAACTAGAAAGACCAAATCAAAGCCTAAATTGAGAAAGTCATTGTTGTCTTTCCTAATTGTTTATTTTCTTCATTTGGAATAAGATTACCTTACTCGTCCAAAAATAACAGAAAGGTTCAAAGAATATTTTCTTCATTGATTACAAATTAGAATACAAAGGGAAAGGAAATGGAATATTGTCAAAGCAAATGATTCAAAGAAAAGTACCTAATCATCTCTCTGAAAAGCACGACATCCAGAATTATCCTTGAGCAGCTGCCTAGCAAATACAGAGAGTATTTTTTATCCAAGTATCACATAAGCTAATAATTATATACAAGATTATGAAGATATTGAAATTTCATACCACGTAGCTGATGATTATATACAAGATTATGAATATATTGAAATTCCAGAATAATCAAATCATATTAGTGAAATAACTCAACATTATTTTTGGAAAAATAATGGGAATTATTTTGTACAGTTTTTGTATCCATTAGTATTAAAAATCACATTTTACAACAAGCCAACCAATCAAAATTAAAACCTATAGTGATTAAATGGAGGAGGGGATGAATCCATGTGTTGCATAAAAAGAATCGATAAAAACCAATGCAATTGCTTACCAATCCCACCCACCCCATCCCTATGGTTCGTAGGATTTCTTGAATATATCTTTACCTGATTAAAAAGATGCATATGATGCGATAACTCAATAGTATTTCTAGCATACATAATGACAATCACTTGTTATGCAAGCATGTTGACCCATGTCAAACCCAAGAAGAATAATATATTTCCATTGAGTGATATGATGACTTAATATATTTTACTTTTTATTAAACTAAATCATCCCAGTACAAGCTTCTCTTTGTTTATAAGTGCACTTTTTCAAGTGTTTTTAGCAAAAAAATGATCCAGCCAAACAGCTTCAGCTATACTTTCAAAATAGATACCACTTAAAATTATCAAATGCAACAACAAAATGCAAGGCATCGCAAACCATCTTCCTTGATTTTTGCAGCAAAGCCAGTTTCTTGGGTATTGTCACTATATGGAACCAAGGCAGTAATTAAATTCAAAAAATGACTCTTCAAATGGTGAGTCTTTGAAGGATAGTTGGAGCACTCTTTGTAATAAAATCCAACATGAGGAACTAGAGGAAACAGCTATAGCAGCAAGGTTAATATAGTTAAGAAGAAACTCTTTGTGCATGGAAAACATCTCAGATATCCTAAAAAGTAAGGAAATAATAGCTCCAAATGGAAAAAAAAATTACAAATTCCAAAGAAATAATAATATAGCTTAAACTATATGCACGTATGATCACCACCATTGTTGCTTGCATGCCACGGACAGTAAAAACACTCACATACACACATGTATATATATATATATGTATATAGAAGGATAAAATATCCTATATTACTATTTTGGTTCTTACAATTAACCTCTCTAAATTTGTAACGTTTCTAGTCACATCCCCAAGCAGTTTTATTAACACAGTTGGCACAAGAAATGAAAATTTCCTTAGCACTTCAATTCTCCAAACTTCTTACCCTATATGTTTACCTAACTAGGTCGAGTGCACGCAAAATAATGTGTTTATCCTTAACGATCCTAGTACTTGTTCTATTCTTTCCTTGCATGTTTTCCTCTAAACAAAACAAAAAAAGATCTAGTAAAGCAATGAAGGAAATAATGTGAGAAGCTATATCTTTTAAGTTACACTATATGGCCATAGTTACATTATACATGCACAAACACATGCAAGGCAATTTATAAAAAAAAAATTGAAAGAGAAAACCAAGCTTGTTTCCACAACAATATCAGTCATCACTTGCTATCACCAACTTGAGTAAAATGGGAGATACAAACTCTGTAAACAATTAAGAATTTCTCCAAACCAATTAAGAATTTCCTTTAATTGGAGATAAAAGCTACTTTCCTATATGCTGGTAAACAAAAACAGTGCTCTGTTCTGGGTTGGCTTACGGCGTTGAAAGGGAGGTAGTGGAGCATTGGGGTGGCCATGCGACCATGTGGAGGGTTGACTTGCGGCGTTCCTGCGTTGTGGAGGAAGGCGGCGTAGGACTTGTTCGAGGAGCTTGAGCGAGATCCGCGAGAAGGAGAGTAGATCGTCGGTGAGAGAGAGGGAAAGCTTCGGTGGAGGGGTTGGGAACTATTGGGGGGGTAGCTACGACGGTATATGGAAGTGATGTGGCGGCTGAGGACGCGGCGGCACTGGGAACCCGAGGGAGAAAGGACTTCGATCGTGAAGAGCAAAGGAGAACTGCAGGAGAGAGAAACCGCGAGGGAGGGGCTTCGCTGGGTTGGCCGGCGATGGTGGAGGTGGACGGTGAGGGTGGGTCGACGGCGGCGTGTACTGGCTGCTGTGCAGAGGCATGAAGAGTGGGGATCAGGGGAAAAGATGATTGGGAAGAGACGGGAGGGGGGGAGGAGCGGCTGGAGGGAATTAGAGGAATGAGGGGAAAACGTGTGGGATTTAATTTTATTAGTTTTTCCGGCATTACTGATTCGCCGCTAATAAGAAAATGACTTTTACAATGGCACTATTCGCTAGGAAAAGTATCTATTGCGGCGAATTTAAAATCGCCGCAAATAAAAAGCAGCTACAGTTACAATATTTTATTGCGACGACATAAATCGCTGGAAAAAGTACAAAAAGTCGTCGCAGAAAGTCCTTTTTTGCCGCGATCCTAAAATCGCTGGAAAAAGCTTATTTTCTTGTAGTGACTATTCAATATTAATATTTAATCTTCGTATAAACCATTCTACATTGTTGTTTGGATGTCTTCTTGCACTATTCCAAATTACCGTTCGATGATCATGTCGATCTCGTGCATGTTATTGTTTGAACCGTACACTAATTAAATTTAAATTGGCTTTATATATATATAATGTCTACGGCGGCCAGTCATATAGCTATTTAGGATGATGAGATTTGGCTATTTTAGATTTGGAAAATGTGATATAGTACTGCATGACTCTACTACAATATTCTCAATGTCTCATGATCGATCCTACTTTATCTTATTATGTTCATGTAATATTATTTATAATCTCTTAATGAATTTATTTTCTTATAAGAAAAATATTCAAGGATTAATAATAGATCACGCATTCAAGGGATAAACTCGAGACAGTAATAAAGAGAGTGTACGTGGATCATACTTTTAAGTAGTAAATATTCTTTTCCTTAGAATTCAAATCTCTTAATTAGAATGAAAAGTCTAGTAGCTAGATCATATATTTCATAACGTCTTCCTTAATATTTCTTAATATTAATACTCCGGCTATTCATTGGGAAATGAGTGAAATTGGCACAAGATTACTCAAAATTAAAGAGCTACAACTATATATATATATATATATATATTATATATATATATATATTATATATATATACTGTATGTGTGTATGTATATATGTATGTATGTATGTATGTATTGTTAAGATAAATTAGCCTTCAACATCAGTTATCTCTTCCAACATACTAGAGGATGAGTCCACGAGTTAGGTGCTTATCAAGATAGAGTTGTAGTTGGCTTAATTCTATGTATATGTATGGTTATCCTTATCTCCTATATTTTAGGAGGCTGTACATTTCAGTTTGTTCTGTAAATCTATACCTATAAATACAATACACAAAGGCAGGATAATTTATCCTTGCTTGCCTCTATTTCAATATGTCTTTCTTGTATATGTCTTCATGATGAAGTTGTCGGCGACGACAATATTAATGATCTCTCAATACATTAAAGTCAAATTCATAGTTGGATGACCAAATTATTATTATTTTTTATAAGGGAGGTGGGGGTTTTCAAATCTGGTTCCCTCATTTAGAGACCAGACCTTATGACATATGATCCAAAGAATCTTATAAGCATGACCAAACCATCTTTAAATGACTGGCTAGTATATGTAAAAGTGGCTAGATCTACCCAAATTAATATGCATGCACACAATTATTTTCAAATTATATAATAGCAATATACTATATACCGTTCTAATTTTCTTTTATTGTATTAAAATTAGTACTAATATTATTCCGTGTTGTATCGGGTACAAAAACATCTAAGCGTATATAGAATTAATTACTGGAAAATATTTTGTCTATAAAGAAATTTTATAAAAATAAACTTATAAACTCTCATAGTTTAATTTAATGCTAAATTATAAGATTTTTTTATTGTAAAGTAAATTTTCATCCGAACATTTCACTTTATAATTTATGTTTAAGAAATCTCTTTAAACATTATGTAACATTTCTCCCCATTTATTATAAGGATGAGATTAAAATATTTCAGTATTATCAGTACTACATATCCATCTACACTGTCACATGTTAATTATTATATATTATTATTATTATTATTATTATTATTATTATTATTATATGTATCAATAATTGAAGATATTCGGATAAAGTGTACTCTCTAAGTAATATCATTAAATGGTTACAACATAATAGACAATAACTTGACAATGGCAAGAGAAATGACAATAATAGAGATCAATATTAATGATAACAAATAAAATAAAAAGGACAATGCTACACTGACCAACAAATCCATTGGGAATGGGTAACGAACATCTTTTTTTTTTTTTTTTTTTTGGGTTTTTTTTAAAATACTTTTTAAATACCCTTAAATATTTAAAAAAAATAAAATCATAAACTCATTAAAAAATATTTTCTTAACCATTAAGTTAAAAAAAAAAAAACAAAAGAAAAAAAAAAGATGCCACTTTCGATGCGTTTTCTGGGTAGGGCTAGTACTATTATCCAAATAAAAATTACTAAACATATATCAATGCAATATTTATGATTCTACCAACTTAAAATTAGTTTTACCAATTAGTTGTCTTGGATAAATATTACATATACATATACATATATATATTACATATACATATATTTAAGAACACACACATATATATATATATATAAGAATGCGAGGCCTGGAAAAATCGTCGAAATCGAGCTATTTGAACTCTGATCCAAGAAAAATATTGTCGATTTGTAACAGTACTTTTCTGCATCTTGAAGCTACCGTATTCATCCTTCGTACATTAATAATTCAGCACGCAAAAGAAATTGTTGCCTTCCTAATTAATTGGTTCTACTTTCTTTCTTCTTTTTCTTCGGGTTTATATATTATCATTTCTGGAGGCGAGTAGTGATAGGCCGCTGATCCAAAGATATTATATATATATATATATATATATATATATGTATGTATGTATGTTGTATCACTACAGCATAATTTGTCCTTTGTGACAGGAAATCGTCACCAAAAATTGCCAAAACGTCACTAAAGATATTTAGTGACTATTTGAAACCGTCACCACGACCGTCACCTAATGTGCGTCACTAAAAATAATTAGTGACGGTTTACTGTTGAACCATCACTAAAAATATTTTTAGTGACGGTTGGAGATGTTCCGTTTAGTTAAACGTTCAAACGTTCCCTTTTTTGTGAAGGTTGAGAACTGTCACATAAAGTAACGTTCGAATGTCCAATTGAACATTCGAACGGAAACCCGACCGATTGGCGTTCGAATTAGAGAAGTTGACGTTCGTTGATTATAGTTCGAATGTATCATATTCACGTTCGAACGTTTATGCATCCAAACGTTAATTATAACTTGCGTTCGAATATCCATTCGAACATTCACGGACCAATGTTCAAACGTAACGGGTTTAACGTCCGGACGTTATTTCGAATGTAAACGAAATAACGTTAGATTGCAAGTGGTAAGTTCGGAGCTCTGTTTGAACGTTAATCATTTAATCATTTGAAAATTTTGTTCGTTTGAGGGTCAGTACGTTCGAACATAGATGCCTACTTTTGAATGTTACTATACAATTTTATGTATTCATGTTCGAAAGTTTTTACTTTACATTCAAACGTACAGATCAGAAATACTAATTTCATAAAATTTAAAAGCATATCAATTGTATCATATTACATAACATCAATTAACAAATAACATTGTCTTATAAAATTTTAAAATTAGATATTAAAACTAGCCACCACTACTGATAAAATATATTTCTTCTTTTTTCCTCACCCACTGCGATTCTATTGCAACGACATAACATGCTTCATTTGCACCATCATCTCCCGTTGCACTTGCTCTTGGACTTCACTGCGTATTATTTCCTCCTGGTCTCTCTGTTGGTCCTGCAAATGCGTCTCTAAATCAGACTGTCGTTCTAAGAGAGACTCTAACTCTTGTTGTCTCGACCTCATATACTTATTCTCACGCCGTGCAGCTTCTAAATCTTTGGTAAGATTATTAATTTGTGAAGTCAATAAGGTTGAGGAGGATGAACATCTATGCTTGACAGATCGTCCCAAACCTCTTGCCATACTAGACTGTAGCCCGAGCACTTGCGTGAATATGTTTATGTCACTAGGAGAGGATTCCCCAGAAGCCGATTGCATCTCCATCATTTTTTCCTGCAATTTGAAAGCTAATGATCGTTAATAAGTAACGTATTAAAAGAAATAGAAATAAAAAATAAATTATTCATATGTTACATAATTTATTTAACAAAATTAACATTGCTTACATAATTAGTTGCAACGACAAGATCCATCCACTCACTATGCTCATTAGTGTGAGCAGCAGCATAGACATGACTGAGAGAAAAGTTTTCAGGATCATCACGTTTCTAACAAAGTGACATTAGCAATTTTAGAAAGATAATGTTAGTACTTAAATAAAAGAATATCAGAAAAATAAATAAATACTATAATTTTTTAATTACCATTTTTTCAGCAAGATGGTAGAATGACTTTGAACCGGTACGATGGTGGATAATCAGAGCGAATCTACTCTGTGTATTTGTAGAACTCAAGTGCTAGAAAATATATTAAGAATGTTAATTGTAATATGTATACATATAATATATAGAACGAATATGAATGTAAATAATTAAATGATATAAATGTAAAATATCTGATAATCTGGAGATGCGAAAAGATCACAATATTTTCTCTAATCATCTAATTTCATCTGCTGGAAAGGAGACAGCACAGTCTCTTCCAACGTCTCAAACATCTTGAAGTGGTCATGACATCGTCCCTTGTGACGTCGGAATAGTGTAGTCATCAACTTATTCACGGTTCTCAAATCCTCGCTACTGCCAAAGTCGAGGTCGAATTCATCCTAACAAGTGAATCAGGTCAAAAATATGATATATTAATCTAGGTAAAAAAATGTACTCTCAATGTAAACTCACCAACACATGACTTCGAATGTGCTCATTAATCTCATTCGGAACATCTCACCATGAACGCACATAAAATGAAGCATAAACTCGAACTATTGTACCAATATAGGAGGAAAGCGCAGCTGCACTATCATCCACTCCTACAGTGGAATTATCAGGAATGGTGATCTTGATTTTTCCGTGCTTTCCATTTTTCTCAAGAAAGATGCCACGTGTATAGCCATGACCGCGACGTGCAGATGCATCAACTACATGATAATAGATAGTATAATTATAGTTTTATAGTTTTTGGGTCAAAAGTATTAACTATATAATTAATTATCAACGACAATATTTCCTTACTAGTAGGTGTGGACTGTAACACCCCGTATTTTAGTGTATTTTTTACTGAAGGATTATTTTTGATTGTTCAAAAATTTATCCTCTTATTTTAAAATTGGTTGGATTTTTAGTAAGTTTATTTCTATGATTTTAATTTGGTGAAAATTATTTTTATGTGCTTTCCAAATATTTATTTATTGTTATGCATTTAAATTGCTTTTAATATTTAAATTAATTACTGTGGGATTTAATTATTTCAATTTGACTTTACCATTGCATTTGAATTATTTTATTGAACTTATGGTTTTAAAATCATCTCCGTTGGATCATTTTTTGTGACCCAAGTTATGAGGATTGGACCTCATTTCTTTTCCCTCCATTTTTCTTTCCTCTCATTTTCTTTTCTTTCTTTTCTTTTTTCTTTTTCCTCCTTATTTCCCCTCCCCCCGCGCGGACCCAGCTCTCTCTCTCTCTCCCTCTCTCTCCCCGTGCGTCCGTCACCTTCACCCAGACCGCCGCCGTCGCGCCGTCGTGCGCGACACCGCCCGGCCGACCAGCTCCCCCTCCCTCCGGCGACCTCACCCCCCAAATCCCAGCCCCTACCTCGCCGCCGGTAGCCCGCACGCACCCCACGAAGCCGCGGGCCACTTTCACGCCAGTGCCGCCGTGAGCCAGCGGTGGCATTCACCGCCCACCCCATTGTGTTCCCCTGCCGCCGGCGACCTCACCCCACCAACCTCACCTCCATTCGCGCCGCCGTTAACCACCAGTAGCCCTTCAAGCCGCGGCATCACTTTCGTTCCAGCGCCGCCGTCGCGCCACCTCCGGCCACCATCTTCACACCACTTCATCATCGACCTCTTGACAACCCATTGGACCCAACTCCAGCTCCGATCCGCCACCGGTGAAGCTCCACCATCTACATTTCCGATTTGGGTATTTTGGTCTTCTACCGCCCATGCCGCCACCCACGGCCAACCTTCACCACCACTAGCTTCACCTACCTCCCTAGGCCCTACCCTATCAATCTTGGGTCTTCGTTTGCCTCTGTTTGAAAGTTGGTATTTGCGACCCACGGCCACAGTGTATTTTACACTGTGGTGTTGCTCAAACGTCGCATTTTTCAACTTCGTGATCCTTCGGAAATTGTTATATTGCACTGTAAGTATTTCTCCAAAGAACTTTCGTAATTTAAATGTATTTTTGCACTAACCCATTTCACTGTATTTTTGGCATGCCGGACTGAGTCCGAGGAGTTCGGGGGTTGGATGGATTTGTGATTGGAGTTGTTTGGTTGGTTTGGTTTATTTGGTTTGGTTGTTGATGAGTTGTTTTGATTGGATTTGTTGGGACTGGTTATTGATGGACGTTGGATTGGTGTTGGTACATGTGCATTTCATTATTTCATGCATGATCATGTTTGTAAAGAAAATTGAGTTTTCGTGTATTGCATTCATGTTCATGTGTTTATGAAAACTGGGATTTCATGTGAGAATGGATTTTGGGTGCGTGTGTATCACGACCCCAAGCCGAGATGGGGTATTAACTCGGTGGAGCTCCTCTGGTTACTCGGGAGCGGAATATACTGAGTAACGTCCCCTGGATTGTCGCCGGGCGACAATGGGATCGGACGAGATGGTCTCGTGCCGACTCCGTGGTCCTTCTGCTGGCGGGGACTAGAGGATGTCTGGTCACGTACGCGCTGGGCCGGAACTGGGCATCGCTCGTTGCGTAGTGTGGGTGCTTGGCCATGTACGCGCTGGGCGCGGAACTGAGCACCGCTACGAAGCCAGGACGTGCGGATGGTCCATAGGGGAGGCCATGGTGCATATGGAAATAATGCATGGTGCATTTGGAATTAATGCACTATTTTCTGGAAAAATAGTGTGAGTTGGTTTTTGGGTAAATCATTTTCTGGGGAAATGTTTTACGGATATTTTGGGCCAAAATGGGATTTTGGCGTGTGTTGGAAAATTAGCATTTTCGGGAAAAATGATATTTTGTGGAAAAATGCATATTTTTCATGTGCATGCATGTTAGTTGCATTTAATGCATATTATATTACGTTGTTATTTTGGGTTATACTTACCTGCGATACCATTTTGTGGTAACGCAGATTTTGATACAGATGAGGAGGAGGAGGGCGAGCCTGAGGAGTGATCTGGGATCACTCGTTTGTTTATCTGGAACTATTGTAAATTATTTTATGGATGACTGTATAACTGCTATTTAAATCTTTACTGATGTTTGATTGTAAATAAATTCTGGTACTTAGTTGACTATCCGCTGCGTTATTTTATTTATACACTGTTGCATGTACACACACTGGCACTTCATTGGGATGTGTGACCGTGTTGTCACCATCCTGGTGTCTCAATCCCTGTATATTTATATAAGGGGGATTGGGGGCGCCACATGGAATGGTTGTTGTTCTCTTGCGTGTTAACTTGATCTTCAGGAACGGATTCCTCGAGTGGGGAGTCCTCAATGGGTTCGGGACTTGGACTTGGCGGAGGCACATTTCTTTATTGTCGTTTTGGAGGCATTCTTGAAAATAATTAATTATATCAAAGAAAATTAATTAGAAGAAATTATGAAAATTCAAGATATTTTATAGTCACTTATATGAATAAAATATTTAGTACTTTATTCTTCACCTTTAGATTTATTTTCCATGCTTGTTTCAGAATCTCCCTCAATAACATCTTCATCATCATCATGCACCTCTTCTTCCTCCTCCTTATCCACCTCCTGGCAGGATTCTGGTTCGTTTTCATCTTCCGACTCTTCTTCTTCTTCCTCTTCACTTACTTGAATTGAATGATCATTTAATATGGACGGATCGAGATGGACGGTTGGGTCATCATCTCTACACAAGGGGAGCAACTCGAGTACACCGAGGTCAACAAACAAGTTAATACCCTCTCCATCTTCCTGGTATGCCTCTACAATCGAAGTGTCATCTTCATCTCCACTATTTTCGTAATCTGTACTTGTTCCTGCTTCATATATATTTCAAGGGAAAAATTTTTGTACAACTCGCCAAGTTATCTCTCCACTATATTCATCGACATTTTTCATTGTATCAATCAAGTAATAGACTTGGGTAGCTTGACAAGCTAATACGAATGGATCATCTTCGTACCATTTAGATGCAGTATTGGCACTCGTAAAGTAATTAACCCTATGTATCGAAACCCGACCACCGCCTAGATCCCACCAATCACATTTAAAGACATATGTTACAAACTTACCCAGATATTTCAATCTAATAATATCACGTATGACACCATAATAGTCAATATCATCTGTTCCATGACTCCTCTCGATCAACACACCAGAGTTTTGAGTCTTTCTATTACGCTCACGGTCCAGAGTATGGAATCTATAATCTCGAATCGTGCATGCAGTGTATCGAAGTGCTCTATTTGAGGGACCACGGGTCAATACATACAATTCAGAGGAAATTGATTCGGAATCATGAGCACGTTGTTCCAAAATCTAACAATTGAAATAATATATATTTATTATTTGATTATCCAAAGTTAAAAGTTTCAAAAGTATGAACTCCTTCTGAGGTGCACGTGTTTGAAATTGTATAATTGGTTGCTGAGTCATGGAAATTATTTCCTAATATTGATAATTGGTTGTGACCCTTTGAACATTATACTCGAAAAACAGTAAAAGAAGATACCGAAACTTCACATTAAACGTGGAAAGTAAGTGTAACAAACATATGCAATACAGATAATATAATCTCAAACTGTCCACACTGGACAATTCAGGAATTAGTAGACATATAAATGTACACTAATTTCTAAACGAGTCTAAGGTTATTTATGCAACGTCACAACATATCTATCAAAAAACACTACAAACAATATCTTCATGTCATTTGAATTAACAATGTCACATCCTATCACAGTTATATTGTTAAACTAGAGACAGATAGAAGATAATGTGAACAAGTTTCCTATCAGTACACAAGAGAGATAATGATTTTGAAGAAATGTCTAAACTTTAGTCTAATTACTTAACCGTCACAAACTGTCCGACCTTGACAACTCTCAAGGCAGGAGAGACTTTGAGAGTCAAGCAATTTTACAGACATTTCTTCAAGATCATTATTTTCCGGGGTGTACAATACACGAAACTTGCTTACATATTCTTTCATCTCTCTCTAGTTTAACAATATAACACAATACCAATGTGACATTGTTAATTTATAAAAAAAAATAAAAAATAATAGTTATGGAATCGAAACTTCAGATTTTTCAACAGGCAGCAAAGTTTTTTGGCATGATTTTGAATTGGCTGGGGCTATCGTATACGAAATACTATAATGATTGATCTCGGATTATTATTCGTAAATTATAATTTTAATTGTTATTATATATCTTAGGACATTATTAATTGATACTTATGTAATTATAATTCTTATTATATAACTGTTATTATAATTGTTATATATAATTTCAAAACTTATTATATAATTTTAATTATTATCATTCCCAAAGTATAATTTTAATTGTTATACTTAATTGAGTGAGTTATTTGTTTATATAGACAATAAGTATATAATTTCTATATAAGCATTTATTTGATCCTAATTTATTTACTCTCTAGTTTATTATAAATAAGTATATTTATTTATTCCAACTCTCTACTTATTTGTTAGGTTCAACACTTTTTCCTTGAAGAGTATTTTACTTTCTTTATTTATATATATATATAATAATAATATAATGGTTTGGAACCTCACAATAGTAAGAATATTTAACCAGTAATTATTAATTATAGTTATTGTATGTATATATTATACTTTATATATAGTTATGTTATATACTTCTTTTCTCTTGTTTTTAAAATTAAATTTTATACTATAGTTATAATTTTTTTTTTATAAAAGGGATCACATTTCATTCATAAAGAACATACAACTTTGACTTAAAAAAGTCAGTTACAAACGTTAATATCTCTCCAGCACACTTCTGTGGCTGATATGGTTTAGTCCAGACGACAGATCTCTAAAGACCAAGTCTAAAGGATCCGTCGTGCACAAACTCTATCCCCGACAGAGAAATAGTAACCAAACAACAAAACCCATACCCCGACTATGCGGAGTAGGGTGCACCAACCCCATACACCGCCTAAGCGGAGAGTGGACATCATACCGTTCGGACCAAGGTCCGAAGGGACAACATTTTTGGATTTTTTATTTTTCAAAAAAAGAAAAACAGGACACGAAAATGAAATACAATGGAAAAACTACTGTAGCAAACAAAAAAGAACAATGCTCCATGCGGCTATGGTGGCGCGTGCACACTGGGAGAAAACTGCCGACCGATCTTGGAAGATCCTAACTCACAAACCCCAGTGGCGCCGCGCTTGACAATAGCAGAGGGCCTCCTGGCGTCGCGAGAGAGCCACTCGCCGAACGTCTCCAAGATCTTTTGGCTGCGCGTGCGAGCAACTTGCTGCTCTGATTTGTGCCGCCTTTGGAAGTCTTGAAGATCGGCGGCTGGGCAGCGCCATCGAGAGGCGCGTGATGATCTATAGTCGCCAGACATCCAAGATCCGCGATTCTCCCTTATTTAGCCTGCAAACACAACAAACACAAAAAAAATGGAGCACTACACAATGGGGACGGTGGAGGATGGGGGAAGGGGGAAGGAGCCGAAACTCCCACCCCCTCGAGACAGGTCTGTAATGAGGGTTCGAAAGGGACGGGGGTTTAGAGGGTTCGAGGGGTTTCAGCCAGTCCCTTCTTCAACACAACGAATTATTAGGTAGTCTTCACTATAGTTATAACTTGAATAATAATCATATTCTAACTAAATTAGTATGAATATATTATATATACATATTAAATGTTAAATATTAAGTCTCATATTAAATGTATATTAAACGTTTTTAATCTTTACTTAAATTAAGAGTCTAAACTTATAATTTTCTTGTTAAAGAACAAATTCAAAAAACACAAAAAAATTCACATAAATACTAAAAACTAAACACAATATATTTCTAATCATGTAAACATAACAATAATCAAAATATTTCAAATCCATATCACAACAACAACAATATTCTCACAACAATATTTTTACACATATTAATTCATCAGTGAACACCATAAACTCACAAACTATTCACAAAAGTCACAAACGATAATCACAATTATTTCAAGAGTAAGCATAAAATCACATGTACATATATTAACATATTCCTAAACTTGAGAAATATAACTAGTACTCACAAATTCTTCAAAACCAAAAAATATTATATCAAAATTTTCACATAAATCCAAAACCTAAAGACAATATATTTATAACCATGTAAACATATTCAAACAAAATTCACAAACAATAATCACAATATTTCAAATCCATATCACAATATATTCACAATATTCCCACAACAATATTTATACACATATTAATTTATCAATGAATACCATAAACTCACAAACTATTCAAAAACTAAACAAACAATAATTACAATATTTCAAGAGTAAGCATAAAATGTATAAACACATTGTTAAAGTTTAGAAATATACCTAGCACTCACAATATCCTTTTACAAATTAAAAGCTTCCAACTTGCCAAAACAACCAATCCTTCAAAAAAATACAATGTTAACTTATTAGAAATATATATAACAAAAACACAAAATAAATATTATAAAATTTAGGAAAATACAAAAGAAAAATAATTTTTTCTTACCAAAACTCAACTTAACTCTCACTCTAACTCTCTCTCTCTCTCTCTCTAATCCACGTCCCTCTCTCACTTAACTCTCTTTCTAAGCCACGAAGACTCTCTCTCACGTCTCTCTATTGCGTGCATGGGAGATGCAGCAGAAATGAATTTGCTGCCTCCCGTGCGTGTATTAATTCAATCATAAAATTTTTAAATAAAACATTCAAACATTTTTAAGTTGTACTTTCAAACATTATATTATCCCGTCGAATTTTTAGTGAACGTTTGAACGTTTAGATCATCACAGAGATACCTAAATCGAGCGGGAAATTTCCCGTACTTTTATTTTCGTGTTCAAACATTAGAAAATGTACGTTCGAACGTTTACCAATTTTCGAATGATTTTCATCGACTAACGTTCGAACGTAAAATTTCAACATCCGAACGTTCAGATCATCACAGAGATACCTAAATCGAGCGAGAAATTTCCCGCACTTTTATTTTCATGTTCGAACATTAAAAAATGTACGTTTGAACGTTTACATTGAAAATGTACATCTGGTGAAAATGTACGTCCGAACGTTTCAGATCATCACAGGGATGCCTAAATCGAACGGAAAATTTCCCGCATTTTTCACGTTCTAACTTTTTGTCACTATTTTCTTCTTTCAGATAACCTACTTGTTTGAGATATTCTTTGTTACTTATTAAATTCTTCTTCACTCAAGGTGTGTATTTGGGCATCATTTCCAATCACTTGTGAATATGTTGAAAAAAAAATGTTCATTTTTAGGAATATGAGAGGTGGATGCCAATGTGAGTAATCTGGACTATATATAGTATATGATATAGTATATTTTATACTATATTATAGTATAGTATATATACTATATTATATATATATATAGCATGATAGTATAATGCTTTAAATGAAAACATAATAATATAGTATATATACTATACTATATATATGAATCAATAATATATAATTAATAAAACTAACAACAAAACTTGTATATGTATAATACACTACATAGTATATATATAGTGCATTATATTTATATAATGCACTACATATATACTATATAGTAATGATTTTTTGGAATCACATCATCTGAGGGTCATAATTTATATGACTTTCAACTTCATCCAACCCAGATCCATACCGCTCATAAATAGATGACTTTCAACTTCATTCAACCCTATTGCATAGAAATTTTTACATTATCGACATAGACACTTAATGTAACCACGACTATCAGCAGAGGCCCGTACGGCTGGGACTCACTTAATGGACACCTATATTGATATCTGAAGATACGTACAGCCCACTTCATAGCCACAAATACAACAAATGAAGATATGCAACTACAGCGTGATCACCAAGCTAGCTAACTAATCAGTTCTCTATATATTTATTACCTAGTAACACAATCATGTAGGATGTTTGAACATTACTTTGAAAGCAAAAGGGATCAATCCTCCTACCAAAACTGCATTGCTGTTTACTGATCCAATGGCTAGCCCCATCTTTAATCTCTACTTAAATTAAGATCCCAAACTTAATTTTCTTGTTAAACATATTCAATAAAAATTCAAAAACAATAATTACAATATTTCAAATCCAAATCATAATAACAACAATATTCTCACAAAAATATTTCTACACATATTAATTCATCAATGAATACCATAAACTTACAAAATTCACAAACAATAATCACAATTAATTCAAGAGTAAGCATAAAATCACAATATGTATAAACATATTGCTAAACTTTAGAAATATAACTAGCACTCATAAATTCACTAATTGTGATTCATTAGGGAGAATAATTTGATTCCAATTAATCTATTTAAGAATTTGTACACTAGAATTTTGAGTACTAGATTGTAATAATAAAGTATATCGTTTTGGGCTAGTAATAAGAGCTTGTGGTTCTAATGTTGTTTTCATTAGTTTATAATAGATCATATATATATAATATAATATATTATTTATAATATATAATATAATATTAGATATATAATGTACTCTACATATAATAATGTATTATATATAATATACTATATACTATATAATATACTATATATATTATAATATAATATAATATAATATAATATATATTATGCTATATGTTATAGACTATAGTATACATTATAATATATAACATATATTAATAATATAATATATTATAGTCAATATTTTGAAAAATAAATTGAAAAACGTTCAAACGTACTAAGAATTACATTCGAACGTTTCGTGTATATAAGGCCAAAACAGAATGGCGAAACATCATTTTTACCGTTATCTAACTTAGTTCCTGTTTGCACGCTGCCACTCCTCCGTCCCTGCCGCCGTCAAACTCCCCCACAACCGTAACTAAAAGGTAGACATTCATCTTTTAATCAAATAACATGTATTTTATTTGAGATTTGGATTCGGTTTTGTTTAAAATGGGTCAAGTGGTGGCCGAATTTTAAACTCCATTTTCCGGCCACCACGACTTGTCATAAGCCAAATAGTCACCGTAGAAAATTTTCTTGAAGTGTATACTTCATTTCTATGGTGGCATTTCGACATTTAGAACCTTGTATATTGATTTTTGAAATTTCAATAATGGCTGAGTCGATTTAGCCATTCTGTGTCACAACGTTCGAATGTTTTACCACGACGTTCGAACATACGACATTTCAATTATATAGTCTTTAAGGCTTCTACGTTCGAACGTGTATTGTTTTACATTCGTACGTTTATTTTTCATAAAATTTACGTCCGAATGTACTGCTTTTTAAATTTATTTATGCTTCAACGTTGGACGTGTACACTTTACGTTCGCACGAAAAACACATACATGCAAACGTACAACATAAACGTCCGAACGTACGTCATTTAAATTTATTTACTTCTTTCGTTCGAACATGTATGTTATACGTTCGCACGTATGTGTTTTACGTGCGAACGTAAAGTATACACATTCGAATGTTTTATCTTAACGTTCAAACGTTAAGTTTACTATGTTTGAACGTTAATGCAGAGCAACTTAAAATTAACACAAAAAATGCATCATTGTAAATAATTTTTTTTCCTTTTCTATTTTCAGGATATGGCTCATCCTATGCATACTAGGAAATGAGCGAGGGAATGAGCCACTTAGGACACTGTTCGTATCGGGGCTCTTACTGTTATGGTAGAGCGAGAGATCCTCATATGGGAGCAGACGAACCTGAGAGATGTTTTCGTCAGTAGAGGTTGGAGAAACATCTGCACATTGAGGGGGAAGGTATACCCCTCAATGGTTCAGGAGTTCTTTATGGGGATGTGTGGCATGCCTCAAGACATATCCTCTCACACCATGACTGTACGCAGTATTTCTATTGAGATTTCACCAGATGTCATCGCCGAGCACCTCGGGATTCATCGAGGAGTTGAGATATCTGCACATGCTACCCTCCGTGAGGATGTAGGCACTTCCACATCATCTATTGGCCGCCCATTTCAGCCAGCATCAGCTAGAGATGCAGACCGGTCAGAGGCCGAGGATACTGGCCTCGAGGCTCGGGATGATGACCGAGATGAGGATTTCTACATCCTCACCAGAAGGGATCGCATGCAGATCGAGAGGAAGAATACCTTCAACCAGAACCATCTGCTACCTTTCTTCCACATGTTGCACCTTATCATTGCAACAAACGTGGATCCTGTGGCACATAAAACTACATTTAGTCAGTTTCGGGCATAGTTTTTTATACGAGTGGCACGTGGAGATCCCATAGATTTGCCACTGCACATCTTTGAGAGGATCCATTACGAGGTGAGCATCGTCTCCACGAATAATCTCCCATATGGTGTCCTGATCAGCCGGCTATTACTTGCATAGGGAGTGCCGACCCATCTAGAGGAGCGGGTCAAAGATCAGATGGGCGCGTCTCGACATGACCACACATCGACGTAGCATTGGACAGGCGAGGGGACTTCAGCCTCCCTGTAGAGGATATTGTTCCTGCGACGCAGCCTGAGCTAGGTCATGTGGGGAGTAGTAGATAGCAGCTGCCAAGTACATTTGTAGGAGATGCGTGGCCTGCTTGGGTTGATGCGGTGATCTCACAGCTAACTGCGCATATCGATCGCTCACGGCTATGGAGGCGTCTGTCTCTGAGATCACCCATCGTGTAGGTATCCTCAACGACAAGGTTGATACCTTGACTGAAGAGGTACGGAGTTCAAATTTTGTGAACAACGCTATCATCTAAGTGTTGTTTAAGAAATTCGATCATATTTTGTATTTTATTTTTATTATATGTGCTTTTCATCAACTTGCTTGTTGCATGGTGTTCTCTGCATGTTGTGGTGTACTTGTGCAGTTTCTTCATGCTTCTTTTCCTTGCATTCAGTCTCTATTTCATGAGACTCCCCCTCAAGATGGGCATAGATATTGAGTATTCCCATCTTGGATAATAAGAACTGAAAAACAGAAACGGTCAAGGCCTTAGTGAAGATGTCTGCTAGTTAGAATTTTAAGGCAATGTGGATAGGTGTGATGATTCCAGCCAAAACCTTTTCTCTAACAAAATGGCAATCCAGTTCTATATGTTTAGTTCTCTCATGGAAGATAGGATTATTTGTGATATGGATGGTTGCTTGGTTATCACAGAGCAAGAGAGCAAGTTGTGTATGGTCCATACTGAGTTCTTTTAGTAGACCAAGGAGCCAAACAATTTCACAGCTTGTAGAGGCTAGTACTCTATATTCTGCTTCTACTGAGGACCTAGAAACAGTCACTTGTTTCTTTGATTTCCAACTTACCAATGAGTCCCCAATAAAACTACAAAAGCTTGTGACTAATCTCCTAGTTTCGGGACAAGTAGCCCAATCAGAATCACTGTAGGCTTTCAAGTGTAGAGATGACTTTGATGACAGAAAGATTCCCTGGCCTATAGAACCTTTTAGATACCTGAGGACTCTATAAGCTGAATGTAGATGAGTTTGTGATGGTCTATCCATAAACTGGCTTAGCACATTTACTGCATATGTAATGTCTGGCCTGGTAATGGTCAAGTAAATGAGCCTTCCAATGAGTCTTCTATAGGTTGTAGGGTCATGTAGGATCTCATTTGTGGTATGACTCAATTTGTGATTTAACTCAATAGGTGTGGAGGCAGGTTTGGTGCCAAGTAGCCCTGAGTCTTTCAAGATTTCAAGGGTGTACTTCCTTTAACAAACATTTATTCCAAAATTTCAAGACCTCATATATCAGAGTCTATAGAACTTCAAACCTGGCTTTTAATCAAGCTTATTTACACCTATAAAATCTAAACCTTAAATCTTATTAAAATCATTTTCTACATTCCATCAAAAAGCCTATTGGATCTAAAACCTTAAACGTCATGAAGATCGATTCTTAAAATTTACAAACTTTAATACCTCAAATTTCCTAGAACATATTCTCAAAAGCCTGTCAGATTCTAAAACCTTACATACAAATTTCAGCATCTCTTACTCCTAAAATTTCTACACCTCAAATCTGAAGTTACATCCTAAACTCACAATATCTAAAACCTCATATGTTATAGTCTGCAGAATCTCAAACATGGCTTTCGGTCAAACTTATATCAATTTCTAAATCTAAAACTTAAATCATATCCAAGTTGTATCCTACAGCCTACAGTATAAGCCAATCAAATCTAAAACCTCAAATTCCATCCAACTCCTTATTATAGTATGCAGAATCTCAAACTTGGCTCTGATACCAACTGTAACGCCCTGGTCCTGTAGGGATCGAAGAGTTACTCCCTGTAACTTAAAACTCAATTCCTCAATACATTTACAGACTCCAAAAAAATATAAAATCATCAGAATACTATAAAATTCTCTTAATAAAATCCACCGATTCTCAGAATCTTTTATGAGTAATCCATTATATCCCGTGGTAGGGCCAGAGGTCACTATTATATCCTGTGACAGGGCCAGAGGTCACTATTATATCCAGTGACTGGGCCAGAGGTCACTGTTGTATCCCGTGATAGGGCCACATATCAGAGCAAAACAGAATCAGAAATTAAAGTCAGAGTCAGAACAGAATCAGAAAGTCATGCCAAAGGTTGTTCATATGCCACATTATATCAAAGACAGAGTATTGAAATTCAGATCATTCTCACATAGTGAAAACAAAAGTCGGAGCAGCTTTCTAAATCAATGCACAATTTTTCGTATTCTCAATATCGTTCTTTTTTCAGATTTCAGAGAAAGCATGACAAAATTTAGCTCATGTCTACACAATGCATGTTAGAAAATATTTTTCATTTTTCGTACAGATTTCATGAGTATGCAAATAAACGACCGAGGTTGGTTTTTCTCAAGTTATCATTTTATCACAAAATATGCAAAGTTTTCAGAAAGTCAATCTCAATCTCAATAATTTATATAAAGCCTAGTATAGGAACCCCGCTTACCCGGGCTTCTTAGCTTATTCAAAAATTCTCCACAACAGTGCTGAACAATAGTCAATCGTCACCTATAAAAATTCATGTAACTAAAATAAATCTCCAGTGAACAGATAAATCTCATATTACACTTGAAGTACCTATTTTAGTTCCTAAAAAATTTAAGATTTCTCTTAATTCTAAAATACTATCACTTCCTAAATTCCTCAATATCCTCATAACTATAAACTCAAAATATTTTCTAAAATTGCATAATAATATTAGTAATAGATACAATTATGTCGTAAAATACATATCTGGTTTAAAGGCTCATTAAAACAAAACTGATTAAGGTAGGAGGGCAAATATTTCATTTAATAAAAATAGACTAATTAGTATCTCTTTAAAGAGTTCAAAATAGAAATCCTACACTACTATGTACTTCTAAAAATATTTATACTTATAATATCTTTCAAATATTTATTCAATTTGTATTTAAAGCAAAACTCATACAATGTGAATTTAACATATAAAAACTACAACATGATCAACTTGTAAATATTTTGTTTAAAGCACCAGTACATTGGCTTAGTTTATAAGCCCATACATCTATGCCCAAAATAGACTATAACCCACGTACAACAAAGCTCAAGCTTTCAGATTCCATAAGCATAATATTAACTCTTGTTTCAAAGAAGGCAAAATCGTAAAAACACCTAATATTATTAGAGTAACCGAGATACCCAAACATATGTATATTTCCTTCTCAAGGAAACTACCATAAAACAAAAGAAAAACAGGAGATGAGCAGCGGTAGAAACTTACCCAAAGGAAACCAAGAGGCAACAAGCGATGGCTGGAAGATGCACTCACGGCAAGCACCAAAATCACCAAGATATGAGTGGAGCTCACGGCTTTTATGGCAAAAATAGGACACGGCAAAAAGGCAAAATGGAGTAGTGAAGGACCAAACAAAAAGGGAATGCAATGGGAATAAATCAGAAGCATGAGCCATGAAAATAGTAAGGAAAAATTTAAGAGAGAGTATAACAATGAAGGCTCACGGACAGACCTGCAAATGGAGAGAAAAAGGTGAAAAATATCTGCTAAAGAGGAAGAGATTTGCACGGTTTTACAGCACAAAGGAAAACCAAAAATTAAAGAGATGGAAAAAGAAACATTACCAACCGAAGATGGAGGAATGAACGGTGGCGTTGGCTAACTTGCAGAGGGGAAAATCCGAATATAAGATGAAGGAAGAAGAAACACTGTAGACGATAACCCAAACGAAAAACAGAGGAAAGAATAAAATGAAGGAGAAGAGGAGAAATAGCAGCCGCATGGCTTGAAGAAAAGGAAATGAAACTCAAATGGAAAGGAGGTGGAGAAGCATAGCGCACAGGAGAAGAAAAGAGAAAAGAAGAAGCCCTGAGGCTGGACCAAACGACGTCGTTTGGGGGGGGGGGGTGGAATTATTGGGCTGGGTTGTCATTGATTGGGCTGGGGACCAAAAGGGCTAGGCCCAAAAGAAAAAAATAAATAAATAAAACACACAAAAAAGCCCAGTCCGAAAATATAAGAGTCCAACAAAAGGAAAAAAAAAAAAGGCACAATAAATAAAATAAATAAAGTCCAACAATAAAATTATTCATTAAAGCAAAGAACAAATTTAAATGTAAACACTAATTAATATCAAGAAGGCACATCAAAGTAAAATTTCACAACTTAAGAATTATAAAATAAATCCAACGAGAAATCCGATAAATTTAAAACAAAAGAATCAATATATAAGTTAATTAAAAAAATAATCTTTCACTAAAAATAAATACACTAAAATACGGGGCATCACAGAGAATATGAAGGTGGTGAGGAAAAGAGTACTTCATAGGGAGATTTATTCGAAAGAAGAGGTGTGGGTATTCTGTTGATTATGTATGCAACTGTTAGGACTGCATCTCCCTAGAATTGAGTGGGTAATGCAGCTTGGAAGAGAAGAGCTCGGGCCACATTTAAGAGATGTTGGTGTTTCCTTTCAAGAACACCATTCTGTTGAGGGGTATACACACAAGACTTTTGGTGGACAATGCCATGATCTTTATAAAAGTTTTCCATATCAAATTCAAGACCATTGTTAGTCCTGATTTTCTTTACTTTCTTATTAAATTGAATGTCTATGAGTTGGAAGAGTGATTGTAAAATGGATCTTGTATCTGATTTTAGTTTCATCAGGAAAATCCAAGTCACTCTAGAAAAATCATTCACAATAGTTAGAAAGTAATGAAAACCTTGAAGTGAGGCTTGAGAATATGATCCCCAAATATCACAGTGTATTAAGTCAAAAGAGAGTGAACTAGATGATACACTTGAAGGAAAAGAAATATGTCTTTGCTTGGCCAAATGACAAATTTTACAATGAGAATGATCCTTGGACTTTTCATTAGGAATATGAGAATGAATTAAACTCATCCTTTGTGAAGATAAATGTCCTAATCTAAAGTGTCATAGATCAAAATCTTGTTGTGTGGTAGCTTGATTGACTCGAGTTTGATTTGAGAGAGTTGAAGGAGGGTTTATGTTACTGTCATGAGGACAATGCAGCAGGTGATATAGGCCAACATGGACTTTAGCAAATCCAATCATCATCCATGAAGATAGGGCCTGAATGAAGCACAAATCATTTGAGAAAAATAGGCATATATTTGGTCTTTGAGTGAGCTTACTAACTGAGATCAAATTGAAAGTAAATGAGGGTACACATAAAAGACCAGTCAAGATTAATGATTCTGAAAGTTTGATTGTTCCTATGTGTGTAACTTGAGCCTTTGTACCATTAGGAAGCTGCACAAAAGCTTGTATGCAAGAAGAGGGCTTGTCAAAAAATGAGGTGGAGCACACCATGTGATCAGTGGCTCCTGTATCCATGATCCATGATGTGCTATAAACATCAGATTGTTCCTTTTGAAAAGTTAAGTTGTGTTTGCAGTGGTTTATAGAACTGAGATGGAATTGTTCAATAGGCAATGAGAGAGTGGTAAGGCAGTGATAATTACCTGGTAAACTTGAGTAGGGTGTGTTTGAAGAGCTGGTTTCAATAATGTCTGGTTTGGCAGAAGCAGGAGTAGGTAGAATTGGTTTAGTTTGTCCCAAGTTTAGTTGAGGAAATTGAGCATTGACAAGAGCCATGAGATGTTATGCTTGTGCCTGAGAGAGATTCAACTGAGAAGCAGTTGGAGCAGGTACTTCCTGAGGTGATGAGACAACCTATGCAGCAACTTGATTTGTAGAATATGATGCAGTAGGATTACTTCCAAATTTAGTTTTTGTAAATTTAAAATTTGGTGGGAATCCTACTAATTTACAACACTTATCCTTCGTGTGTCCAACCTTACCACAGTGGTAACAAATTAGGTCTGATTTTTCTCTTTTCTTTGGAAGATTTTGGTAGGCTAAAAGGGCAGAAGACTCTGAGATGGGTAATGTTGTATTTCTAACCTGCCTTTTGTCTTTCTTCTTGCAAAATCAGTGAAAATGTCTTATCTAATGAAGGTAAGGGACTTAATAAAATGATTTGCCCCCTCACAGAATCATAGCTATCATTTAAGCCCATTAAAAACTTAAAAACATAATCTCTTTGTTGGACTTCACCAACAGTTTTTAAGGCATCACAAGTGCACTTTCCACAAGAGCAACAAGGTAGTGGTCTGTAACTATGTAGTTCCTCCCAAATAGCATTAAGTTGTGTAAAGTAATCACTTACAGAAAGGTGCCCTTGAACAATGCTACTGAGCTTGTGCTGGAGGTGATAGATACGAGCTTCATCAGGTTGAGCAAATCTTTCTTTGAGTTTGTCCCAAACTTGCTTAGTTGAGGTCATGAAAAATACATTAGAAGCAATATCCTTTGAAACAAAATTTAGGATCCAAGCCAATAAAATGTTGTTGCATCTCAGCCATGACACATATGAGGGATCTGACAACTCAGGAGTATTAATGGTGCCATCCAGGATGCCTAGTTTGTTTGTTATTGAAATGGAGAGCAGAAATGACCAGCTCTAAGATATATAATTCAAACCAGTTAATGGGGGTGACACAATGACAATATTGGCATTGTCATTGTGATGTAGGAAGAACGGACTGTTGGGGTCTTCAGTAATGGAACAAGAGAAGAGGAAGAGGAGGATGTCATGGCTTAAGAAATGAAATTTGTTTGTAGATTTAAGCAAACACAACAGGACAAATAGCCTGCTCTGATACCATGTTTGAAATGAAACAAGAACTTGAAATGAAGTTTCAATATAGAGAAAAACTGATTCTCATTTTATTGAGTTCAAATGATACAAGGTTATGCTATATATATACACACACACACACACACACACACACACACACACATATATATATACATTGCAGAAAGAAAACGAAATGATCAAAAGGAAGAGTCCTAAAGTTAACTTTTTATTTTCTACTATTTTACAAGAAATCTACTGCAGTCTGTTCCTTTGATATTGCTTTTCATCACTTTATTGCTTTTGTGCGCAATCAATACAGCCTTTAAGGTTGACTTGTCGTGCCATGCTTTCCTTTTATTGTTTTGCTTTTTTGTTCCAGTGCTTTATACTTTTCATCTGCTGCATTGTGCTTTTCATCAACTTGCTTGTTGCATAGTGTTCTCTGCATGCTGTGGTGTACTTGTGCAGTTTCTTTATACTTCTTTTCCTTGCATTCATTCTCTGTCTCGTGAGAGATCCGTCGACGTTACCCATAAAATCTTCCAACTATCTTCCCCACGTAACACCCAATTAACATACGTATAGATGACCTGGAAAACCTCCCAAATTAGTACTATAGTAGTTATATCAACACATGCAGGGGGCCGGAATCTCAATCGAGATCTGCTTCAACTAGGGAAGAGATATCTAATTCGTTCATTACGGTAGTCAAACAATACGTGTCATTACAAGTACGACGACTCATCAAGAGTTGATCTCCAAATATAGCTTATAATATTAATATATATAGATTGATCAGAATGTGTAATATTTGATTTCAACGATTCGACTTTTGATTTAATATAGATTAATAATACATGCACCAGGCTGGCTATATCCGTATGTGTGTGTGTATGTATATATATATATGTATATATATAAATGTATATATATATAGTGTATATTCAAAGTTAAGTACTAATTATATATCTTTAACGGTTTTCTTTTTGATATTGGGTAATATATAATATTATTCTTAATTTGTTACGTGACCTAATACCCGCCAAGTGTCCCCAAATTATTATATATAAAAGCATATAGTCATGTGCGTACGTGGGTCAATGGTTAGAATATTATTTTCTTTCACTGATCTCTTGTCTGTACATCGCTCTCTGTCTCTGATTTATCATCATCGTTATTAGAGTCATGTTAGCGTCCCAGTCAGCTTTGATTGCTGGCATGCGAGCTAGCACAAAAATAATTTTTTAATATATTTAAATATTTTTTAAAAAATAAAAAATATATCAATATATTAAAAAATATTTATTTAATCATTATATAAAAATAAAATATTTTAAAAAACACATGAAGAGTTAAAGTGAAGGGGCAAATTCAAGCCACATAATAATAATATTATTATTATTATACGTGCATGAATTTAATAATTTTGTTAATTAGCAGCCCTAGTTAGTCCCCATTGACTTGGTCACCCTACAATTATTAAAGGTCGTTCAATATATATCTGATATTCTATTATATATATATATATATTATATTTTGATCTATACGTACGCACACACTTGTATATATATAATTAACTAGATGTATATCTCTGTGTGTGTATAAGGGATTTGTGAGGAATTAAAACATTGATTTATTGACTTATTCAGGCTTCGAATTCAGCCACGTTAATAAACATACACAAGTTATCAAGTTTTCCATGACAACTAAGCCAGTTGAACCTGCCCCACCTGGTTCAATACTAGGCGCATGCATTTCATGGGGTTGATCAATTCTATAGCTAGCCCTCATGATTGATTTTTTTTTTCCTTACGTCTACCCAGTGGAATTGTTATAACTGGAATTATTTGTAAGAGTTTTATTTAAACTCTATATCCTACACATTCATATTTTAATGAGTTTAGAATAATTTAATACTTATCACTTAATTGATGAGTCACAATAGAATTTGATTAACTCTAATGAAAAAAGATTAACTCTATATAATCACAGTGGAACATAAAGTTTCTAGATTTTTTATGGCAAGAAATTTATAAATATTACTTACGGGTTAAGGGATCTCACCTACAACATTATTATGCCTCTAGCCATCGGGAGATACTTGGAGGCTAAGTTATTAGAGTAATCATTCAATCATAGTCATGTCAGATTCTTTATCAAACTAATGTAGAGGAAGATATATTTTCTAGCTATTATTATTTATTATCGGGGATTATAAAAAATCGAAAATCCAATTATAAACTTTCATGTTAAAATATTTAACCTTCTTTTCATATTCTACTCTAAATATAAAGATCAAAGAACCCGCTTCAAATGAAAATTAATGCTCAGCCTCGACTAAATATAAATTTGTTAACGAATATTACGAACTAGTGTACTTGACCGATTGATGTATAACCACATGCATGGTACGTATATTTATATGTTCATGGATAAACGACTCAATATTACACACACGCACATATATAGATATACCATAGAATTATGTCACGTGAATAGTATATATTGTCAAGACTTTTAAATGGAATAATTTTTCTAATAATGAAGGAGA
Organism: Juglans microcarpa x Juglans regia; assembly: GCF_004785595.1. Classification (NCBI taxonomy): domain Eukaryota; kingdom Viridiplantae; phylum Streptophyta; class Magnoliopsida; order Fagales; family Juglandaceae; genus Juglans; species Juglans microcarpa x Juglans regia. The sequence goes on along the minus strand of NC_054602.1, from coordinate 15,617,963 downwards.
CTATAACATTTGTTATTGTTCTTATAAATTTTCTATATAATATCGAATGTTTAATAAATGTTGTATAGCTCATTTCACATATTTATTTCTATGACGTTAGTTAATTAAGAGTTTTAAATTCCAACAAAACTTATGAGAATATACTTTTGTCTAAACGGCTGGCGTTGCTGCAAATTGTAAGTGGATTTTGGTAAACAATATAAAATAAAAAGTAATAAACACGCGTATCTGTTTACAATTTTAATTTTTTGGTCCAAATGGAAGGGAGATAAATTACGTGCACCATTCTCAATTCACACATGACGTGCAAGACATTACATGAGTTCTGGATATATATTATATTTGTAATTATCTAGAAATTCAATATTAGGCAGAAGAAACGCACGCATGTTTCAATGGCAATATACGTATATACAATAATGATTTGGAATGTCAACGTACGTCTATATAACAAGCTGACGTGTCGGCGCCACTTCTTTATCTTTGAATATTCTAGGTCAATTACGATGTGCCAGCCTTGCATGATCTTCTTATCTATTTTTTTTTTTTTTTTTGGACGAGTTTCTTTGCCGCACATGATCATCCTACAAATATTGCCAATCCAAGGACTCGACGGACAAACCCAACCCTTCTTAATTACTAATGCAGAATCAAAGATTACCAAAAATGAGAACTTTAGTACTACTGCCTGCAGCAATGCTTTCATGGCTCCCACTTCTCCTACTCTCCATCTCATGGATTTCTTCCGTTTCAGCCACCTCTGGCTCATTTATTCACTGCCTTTTGAGCCATTCTCAGCCCTCTCATCCAATCTCTGCAGCTATCTATACTCCCAGCAATGGCTCCTACTCTTCTGTTCTGCAATCTTACATCCGGAACCTCCGATTCAACATGTCCACAACCCGAAAACCTTATCTTATTCTCACTGCTTTGCATGAGTCCCATATTCAAGCAGCTGTGGTTTGTGCTCACAGGCACAATCTGCAAATGAAGATTAGAAGTGGAGGCCATGACTATGAGGGTGTTTCTTATGTTGCCGAGGTCCCGTTCTTTATCCTCGACATGTTTAATCTCCGTTCCATTCACATTGATATGGAAAGTGAGACCGCTTGGGTCCAGACTGGGGCAACTCTCGGCGAGGTTTACTATAGAATCTACGAGAAAAGTAAAACCCATGGCTTTCCTGCTGGTGTTTGTCCCACAGTCGGTGTCGGTGGGCATTTTAGCGGAGGAGGTTATGGTAATATGATGAGAAAGTACGGCCTGTCAGTGGATAACATTATTGACGCTCAGATTGTCGACGTTAAGGGCAAACTTCTTGACAGAAAATCTATGGGAGAAGATCTGTTTTGGGCCATTACAGGTGGTGGAGGAGCTAGCTTTGGAGTGGTTGTTTCTTACAAAATCAAAATTGTTCGCGTTCCGAAAACAGTGACTGTTTTCCGAGTTGAGAAGACCTTGGACCAAAATGCAACACACATCGTTTACCGGTGGCAACATGTTGCAGATAAGCTGGATAACAACCTTTTCATCAGGCTTATCCTGGACGTGGTAAATGGAACTGATGGCCAGAAGACTGGAAGAGCTACATTCCTTGCCTTGTTCCTTGGAGACTCTGACAAACTTCTCCTAGTCATGAAAAAGAGCTTCCCTGAATTGGGATTGAAAAAATCAGATTGCAACGAAACCAGCTGGGTTCAATCTGTGCTTTTCTGGACCAACTTCCCTCTCGGGACAGCAAACGATGTTTTGCTCAGCCGAACACCTCAATCTCTAACCTACTTGAAGAGGAAATCAGACTATGTGAAGAAGCCAATTTCCAAGGATGGGTTAGAGCTGATTTGGAAGAGATTGATTGAACTGCAGTACGTAATACTAACATTCAATCCTTATGGTGGAAGAATGGCTGAGATTCCAGCGGAGGAATCTCCATTCCCACATCGAGCTGGGAATCTAGCAAAGATTCAGTATGCAGTAAACTGGAATCAGGCAGGGCAAGAGTTGACAAATTACTATATAAATCTAACAAGAAAGCTTTACAGTTACATGACTCCATATGTGTCCAAGAATCCAAGAGAGGCCTTTTACAACTACAAAGATCTTGACCTAGGTATCAACCACAACGGAAAGGACAGTTACTCGGAAGGAAAAGTTTATGGAATCAAGTATTTCAAGGGTAATTTCAAGAGGTTGGTGAAAATCAAGAGTCAGGTTGATCCTGGTAACTTCTTTAGGAATGAACAAAGTATCCCTACTCGGCCGCACGGACGGTAGTGTATGTGTATGCACACACATTATTGGTGCCTCGCTGGCTAGGATTTCAGCGCTTAAAGTATTTCTTCTTGTGTGTACTATAGCTATTTGATTGCCAGAAATATTTCCTAAAAAATAGAAAATATTATTGTTCCTTGTTAAGAACAAAAGCAAAGCTGATGATCCGTTGTGGAAATAGAAATTGAAACAGCTCCAAATATATGTACGTATGGAATAGCTAGCTAGTAGTTGCTGTTGACGAGTAATTTAAAGAAGAGCCTTGTTAGTAACAAAACTTAAATAGTGAAATTTCGTACATATATTTTGTTAAAAAGTAAATTTCATTAATAAAAAATAGTTTATTTTAAATAATAGCTACTTTATTTATAAAATTTTGTGCGAGATTTATTTATTTATAATTTATAAAAACTATTTCTAATAGTAAAAGTTTCAATTTGATCAGTACTGAAAATTTAAGGCTCGGTTTGGTTACACGGTATAGATGAAAACTTTTCATCTCATTTATACCGTACACTTGTTTTTTCTATTCAAACACACTATATTTTGTCTCTAAGTTTTAAAATCATCTACTTTAATAAATAGTAATAAACATTAATGAACAGTAAACAATACGTGAACAATAAAAACTAACAGTAAATAGTAGGTGAATAGCGCATGAACGGGGAAGACTGACAGTAAATAGTAATAACTGACAGTAAACAGTACTTGAACAGTAAAAACTGACAGTAAACACTTCATAAACAGTGACATTTTCGAGTCTCTAATTAATAGTGAGATCCACACATTTTTCAAATCCCAAGAATTAAAATCTATCTCATCTCATCTCACTATCTAAACACATTATTTTTTTACAAATTATTTCATGTCATCGTAACTCAAAAATTTTATTACTATTTAAAATATCTCATCTGAACTACGCAATCAATCGAGACAAATGTTCCCTATGGAGTTAACATATCCGGTTTTGAATTTGGTCAGATATAAACCAATCATTTTTTTATAGCCCGGCTATGTAAATAGTAAACATATTTATGAATAATATTAAAGCAGTACGTTAATCTATAATGAATACGATGGATAGAGAGTGACTCAAAAAAGATTATTTTTTATAATCTTTTGAACAAATATATTTTGAATAATAGATATTTTTATAAATTATCTTATAAAAATAATATCACTTTACCTAAATACTCCATTTTAAAATATGACTGTATACAGAAAGTGTATCATTACTCATCTATAATTAGTAGAACTAATTGGATATATATGTAATTCTAAAGAAAAAAATAAAAGAAAGAAAAGAAACTATCCTTGCTCTTACTTTTAAAATTTATGGTAACAAGCAAAGAAAGCTTTTGGCCTGTGTAGATTAATTTGTAGGTGCATGCACTACAACACAATTACTTTTTAGTGACGGTTAGGAAATTGTGACAGTCCCTAGACCGTCACTAAAAGGCATTTTCTGTGACAGTTTCTAGAAACCGTCACTAAAGATAGAATGAGATTTTTTTACGTTCCAACGTATGGGAAATATGCGTTCGAAGGTTACATATACGTTCGAACATTATGTCTGTTTACGTTTGAACGTAAAATGTTTTGGCGCAACCGTTCGAATGTTATTAATTTTACGTTCGAACATAAAATGTTTGCACCAATGTTCAAACGTTAAGTAATAACATTCGAACGTTCATTGTAAATTTAAATTAAATGACTTTAATTTAAAAATTATGTGATTTTTATTGTGCATAATTTGTGAACAAGTCTAAAAAATTGAATTGTATATATTTATATATACACACTTTGTAATATATAAATATATATTATTGATTTATATATATTTGAAATGCAGTGATTTAGTATTAAAGTTGAAAAATATAACATCAAAGAAGATTAAAAATTGAAATTAAAAAACGATAGAAATATTCAATAATATTTTTCGTTACAAATATTAAAAATAAAATACAAAATTTGATATTAACAGTCAGATGATAACGTTATCCGCAAAAGTCGAACTCCGTACCTCCTCAGTCAAGGTATCAACCTTGTCGTTGAGGATAGTTACACGATGGGTGAGTTCGGCAACAGACGCCGATATAGCCTCAAGCGATCGATCGATCTTATGATCGATATGCGCAGTCAGCTGTGAGATGACCGCATCAACCCAAGCAGGCCGCACATCTCCTGCAAATGTACTCGGCGTATGCTGACTATTACTCCCGACATGACCTGGCTCAGGCTGCGTCGGAGGAACTAGATCCTCTACAGGGGGTGGCTGACGTCCCCTCGCCTGTCCAATGCTACGTCGATGCGTGGTCATGTCGAGGGGGCTCATCTGATCTTTGACTCGCTCCTCTGGCTGGGTCGGCACTCCCCGTGCAAGTAATAGTCGGCTGATGAGGACACCATATGGGAGATTATCTGTGGAGACGATGCTCGCCTCGTAACGGATCCTCTGAAAGATGTGCAATGGCAAATCTATAGGATCTCCACGTGCCACTCGTATAAAAAATTGTGCCCGAAGCCGACTAAATGTGGTTTTATGAGCCACAGGATCGACATTTGTTGCAACAATAAGGTGCAACATGTGGAAGAAATGCAGCAGATAGTTCTGGTTGAAGGCGTTCTTCCGCTCGATCTGCATGTGATCCCTCCAGGTGAGGATGTAGAAATCCTCGTCTCGGTCATCATCCCGAGCCTCGACGCCAGTATCCTCAGCCTCTGACTGGCCTGCATCTCTGGCTGATGCTGGCTCACATCCCCGACCAGTAGATGATGTAGAAGTACCTACTTCCTCACGGGGTGTCGAGTGTGCAAATGTCTCCACTCCTCGACGAATCCCAAGGTGCTCGCCGATGACATCTGCTGATACCTCAATGGAAACACCGCGTACAGTCACGGTGTGAGAGGATGCATCCTGAGGCATGTCACACATCCCCATATAGAATTCTTGAACCATTGAGGGGTATACCTTCCCCCTCAATGTGCAGATATTTCCCCAGCCTCTACTGAGGAAAACATCTCTCAGGTTCGTCTGCTGCCAACAGAGTTCGTCGAACTCATTAATTAAGACCTCTCGCTCTACCATAACAGTACGAGCTCTGATACGGGCAGTGTCCGACGTGGCTCCTTCCCTCCCTCGTTTCCTAGTATGCAGTGGAAGAGCCATATCCTGAAAATAGAAAAGGAAAAAAAAAATTATTTACAATAATGCATATTTTTGTATTAATTTTAAGATGCTCTGCCGTAACGTTCGAACGTTTTATCTTTAACGTTCGAACGTTAAAGATAAAACGTTCGGATATTTATTTATACGTTCGCACGTAAAATAATGTCAATATATTTACATTCGAACGTAAAACAAATACGTTCGAATGTAACAATGTACGTTCGAACATAAGCAGTAAATAAATATTGGCTGACGTACGTTCGGACGTTAAAATAAATACGTTCGAACGTATTTGTTTTACGTGTGAACATAAATATGAACGTCCGAACGTCGAAGCATGAATAATGTAGAAAATCATTACGTTCGGATGTTATAATCAAACGTTCGAACGTGGAAGCCGTAAGGGCTGTGTAATTTAAACGTCGTACGTTCGAACGTCTTGGTGAAACGTTCGAACGTTTCGACGCAGAATGGCTGAGTCGACTCAGCCATTATTGAAATCTCAAAAATTTCTCTACACGGTTCTAAATACTGAAATGCCACCATGGAAATGAAGTATACACTTCAAGAAACATTTCTACGGTGACTATTCGGCCAATGACTAGCCGTGGTGGCCGGAAAATGAAGTTGAAAATCCGGCAACCACTTTTCCGATTTTAAACAAAACTCAATCTAAATCTCAATAAAATACATGTTACTTGAATAAAAGATGAATGCCTACCTTTAGTGACGGTTGTGGCGGAGTTGACGGCGGCGGTGAAGGAGGCGTGGCGGCGTGCAACGGAGTAGACGATGATACGTATTGGAAATGTCGTTTCGACGTTCGGTTTTGGCCTTATATACACAGAACGTTCGAACGTACTTATTATTACGTTCGAACGTTTTTCAATTTAATATTATATTATAAATGTTTATGTTATATATTAGGATGTTATATAATATTATTGACAATTAGATTATTGGTTTTTTTGTGAGTGCTTGTTATATTTCTAAAGTTTAGCAATATGTTTATACTTGTTGTTGTGATTTTATGCTTACTCTTGAAATAATTGTGATTATTGTTTGTGAATTTTGTGAATAGTTTATGAGCTTATGGTGTTTATTGATTATTTAATAAGTAGTATATAGATATAAATAAATATATAAAATGTAGTATATATATTATATTATAAGTTAGTATATAATAAAGAATTTAATAAGTAACAATTTAATATATATTATTGATTTATATATACGGTATAATTTATATATTATATACATTTATGTTCTCATTTAAAGTATTATGCTATCATACTATACAATGTAGTATATAGTTATAGATATATAAAATATAGTATACATATTATAGTATAAGTTAGTATATAATAAAGAATTTAATAAGTAACAATTTAATATATATTATTGATTTATATATATGGTATAATTTATATATTATATACATTTATGTTCTCATTTAAAATATTATGCTATCATACTATACAATGTAGTATATAGTTATAAATATATATATAAAATGTAGTATATATATTATATTATAAGTTAGTATAGTAGGAATCGTACGTTCGAACGTTTCAAGTTAACGTTCGAACGTTAAATTAAGAGCGGGAAATTTCCCGCTCGATTAAGGTATCTGTGTGATTATTCAGACGTTCGGACGTTTAGACTATACGTTCGAACGTTATTTGATTAATCACCAGAAAATTATGTACATCCGAACACCAAATATGTTAACGTTCGAACGTTAGTTAAATTAGTGCGGGAAATTTAACGCTCAAATATGGTAACACTTTGATGAAAAGTACGTTCGGACGTTTAAGTTAAATGTTTGAACGTTTATCTGTAAATTTACGAACGTTCGAACGAAAAATTATGATACATTCGAACATATATGAGGAAAGTGCGAGAACTTTCCCGCTAGATTTTATGTTATAAATAAGAAGGGTACGTTCGAACGTGTACTGTAAACGTCCGAACGTTATGAGCGGGGGAAATTTTAGCATCTAACGTTCGGACGTACAACTTAAACGTTCGAACGTTTAAACTAATAATTTGCGGTATTAATCAGTACGCGCACGGGAGGAAGCGGATCATTTCTTCTTCTCCCGTGCACGCAACAGACAGAGAGAGAGAGAGAGACAGACAGAGAGAGAGAGAGAGGGTGTTAGTGTGAGAGAGAGTTGAGTTAGAGAGTTAGAGAGAGTTGAGTTTTGGTAAGAAAAAATTTTTATTTCTTGTCTTTATTTGAATTTTATGATATTTATACAATGTGTTTTTGTTATAGAATATTTCTAATAAGTTAGTGTTGTATTTTTTTTAAGGATTGCTTGTTTTGGGAAGTTGGAAGATTTTGATTTGTAAGAGGATATTGTGAGTGCTAGGTATATTTCTAAACTTTATCAATATATTGTTGTGATTTTATACTTACTCTTGAAATATTGTGATCATTATTTGTATAGTTTGTAAATAGTTTGTGAGTTTTTGTAAATATGTTGTGATATGAATTTGAAATATTGTATTTCTTATTAGAAATATATTTTCATTAGGCTTTGTTAATACATTTTTATTACTTACTCAACTTTAAAAATATGTTAATACATGTGGCATGTTATTTTGTGAATATATTGTGAGTTATTATGAATATGTTGTGATATGGACTTTAAATATTTAAATTATTATTTGTGAATGACGTTTGAATATATTTACATTATTACAAATAAGTAATAAGTTAGTATAGTAGGAATCGTACGTTCGAACATTTCAAGTTAACGTTCGAACGTTAAAATAAGAGCGGGAAATTTCCCGCTCGATTAAGGTATCTGTGTGATTATTCAGACGTTCAGACGTTTAGACTATACGTTCGAACGTTATTTGATTAAAATCACCAGAAAATTATGTACATCCGAACACCAAATATGTTAACGTTCGAACGTTAGTTAAATTAGAGCGGAAAATTTCCCGCTCAAATATGGTAACACTTTGATGAAATTTACGTTCGGACGTTTAAGTTAAATGTTCGAACGTTTATCTGTAAATTTACGAATGTTCAAACGAAAAATTGTGATACATTCGAACATATATGAGAAAAGTGCGGGAACTTTCCCGCTAGATTTTATGTTATAAATAAGAAGGGTACGTTCGAACGTGTACTGTAAACGTCCGAACGCTATGAGCGGGGGAAATTTTATCATAAAACGTTCGGACGTACAACTTAAACGTTCGAACATTTAAACAAATAATTTTAGCATATAACGTTCGGACGTACAACTTAAACGTCCGAACGTTTAAACTAATAATTTTAGAACTTAATCAGTACGCGCACGGGAGGTCCATTGAACATTTTTTCTTCTCCCGTGCGCGCAACACAGAGAGAGAGAGAGTTGAGTTAGAGAGTTAGAGAGAGTTGAGTTTGGTAAGAAAATTTTTTTATTTCTTGTCTTTATTTGAATTTTATGATATTTATACAATGTGTTTTTGTTATATGTGGCGCCCCCAATCCCCCTTATATAAATACACAGGGATCGAGATGCCAGGATGGTGACAACACGGTCACACATCCCAACGAAGTGCCAGTGTGTGTACATGCAACAGTGTACAAATAAAATAACGCAGCGGATAGTCAACTAAGTACCAGAATTTATTTACAATCAAACATCAGTAAAGATTTAAATGGCCGTTATACAGTCATCCATAAAATAATTTACAATAATTTTAAATGTACAAACGAGTGATCCCAGATCACTCCTCAGGCGGAGCCGTCTCCTCAGGCTCGCCCTCCTCCTCCTCATCAGCATCAAAATCTGCGATACCACAAAATGGTCTCGCAGGTAAGTATAACCCAAACAACAACGTAATACAAAATGCATTAAATGCAACTAACATGCATGCACATGAAAACATGCATTTTTTTTTCCACAAAACATCATTTTTCCCAAAAATGATAAATTTCCAACACACACCAAAATCCCATTTTGGTCCAAATTATCCGTAAAACATTTTCCCAGAAAATGATTTACCCAAAAATCAACTCGCACTATTTTCCCAGAAAATAGTGCATTAATCCCAAATGCACCATGCATTATTTCCATATGCACCATGGTCTCCCCTATAGACCATCCGCACGTCCTGGCTTCGCAGCGGTGCTCAGTTCAGCGCCCAGCGCGTACGTGGCCAACCACTCACACTACGCAACGAGCGATGCCCAGTTCCGCACCCAGCGCGTACGTGGCCAGACATCCTCTAGTCCCCGCCAGCAGAAGGACCACGGAGTCGGCACGAGACCATCTCGTCCGATCCCATTGTCGCCCGGCGACAATCCAGGGGACGTTACTCAGTATATTCCGCTCCCGAGTAACCAGAGGAGCTCCACCGAGTTAATGCCCCATCTCGGCTTGGGGTCGTGATACACACGCACCAAAAATATCATCTCATAAAATCATAGCTTTTCAAATCACATGAACATGAATGCAATACACGAAAACCCAGTTTTCTTTTACAAACATGATCATGCATGAAATAATGAAATGCACATGTATCAACACAATATCCAAACCAACAAATCCAACCAACCCATCAACAACAAATATCCAATTCAACCAAACAACTCCAATCACAAATCCATCCGACCCCCGAACTCCTCGGACTCAGTCCGGCATGCCAAAAACACAGTGAAATGGGTTAGTGCAAAAATACATTTAAATTACGAAAGTTCTTTAGAGAAATACTTACAGTGCAATATAATAATTTCCGGAGGATCACGAAGCTGCAAGTGGTGATGTCTGAGCAACACCACAGTGTAAAATACACTGTGGCCGTGGGTCACAGATACCCACTTTTCAACGAGGACAAACGAAGACCCAAAAATGGTAGGGTAGGGCCTAGAGAGGTCGGTGAAGCTAGTGGTGGTGGTGGTTTGCCGTGGGTGGCGGCGCAAGGGGTGGTTTTAGGCCAAAAATGTGCAAATCGGAGATGGACTTGGTGGGGCTTCACCGGTGACGGATCGGAGCTGGGGTTGGGTCCAATGGGTTGCCAAGAGGCCGAGGATGATGTGATAGAAAGATGGTGGCCGGAGGTGGCGCGACGGCGGCGCAGTGGTGCATGGAACGCCGCGGCTTCAATGGGTTCGTGGTGGTTAACGGCGGCGATGGAGGAGCTGGAAATGGAGGGGGGTGATCGCCGGCGGCAGGGGGAGCGGAGGAGCCGGGCGGTGTCGACCACCGCCAGCGCACGGCGGCGGGCTGGGTAAGAAACCAACGCACGGCGAGAGAGAGAGAGAGAGAGAGAGAGAGAGAGAGAAGAACTCGCGCACCGGGGAGGAAACCGGGAAGAAGAAAAAAAAAAGAAAAGAAAAGAAGAAAAGAAAAAGAAAAGGAAAAGAAGAAAAGAAAAAGAAAAGGAAAAGAAAAAATAGAGGGAAAAGAAATGAGGTCCAATCCTCATAACTTGGGTCACAAAAATGATCCAACGGAAACGATTTCAAAACCTCAAGTTAAATAAAATAATTTAAACGTAATGGTAAAGTCAAATTGAAATAATTAAATCCCACAGTAATTAAATAAATATTAAAAGAAATTTAAATGCATAACAATAAATAAATATTAAGAAAGCACATAAAAAATAATTTTCACCAAATAAAAATCATGGAAATAAACTCATTCAAAATCCAACCAATTTTAAAATACGAGAATAAAATTTAAATAAATAAAAATAATCCTTTAGTAAAAATACACTAAAATGCGGGGTGTTACATCCTCCCCCCTTAAATAAAATTTCGTCCTCGAAATTGGCAAGGTCAACATTAAGACTAAGACATGAATAAGATTCAACTAAATGCAGACTAAGAACATACCACCAAAATAGTCTGGCAAGGCCACTCCATAAGCAACAAACCCAACCTTCTCTACGATCTGAAAATGGCCAACATATCTTGGACATCAACAATCGCCCAAATAGAGTTCTTCCCACTAGGAGTCCTCGGCAAACCCACAACAAAATTCATAGAAATATCATCCCACTTCCACTCTGGAATAGGGAGAGGTTGAAGTCTACCAGTAGGTCTTTTGATGCTCAGCCTTAACTTGACGGCACGTGGCACATTCCTCAATGAACATGGCACTATCCAACATACTCATTTTAGTCCCCCAATGACACATCACGACCAGTATTCCTAGAGTGACTGCTATTCAAAAAATCTCATTTCCTCGAGAACCTTAATACAACATCCAATAAATTCCAATGATCAAAAGCCCTTACAATAATATGTGCCAACTGCAATCAACTCCTATGCTCCAACTTCTAAACCTTTATTGAATTCTACTATTGGAAACCTAATAGCCACTTCCAATGTTAACCATCAGTAACAGATTTGCATAACCAAATGATTAGTCTCCAATTACAAATATCTTCTCAAAATTCAAGTCACCATTAATTCTTCAAATCAGCACAATTTGAACTCCTGACTACAACAAAAATACCACGCTTCTGCTGCGCACTCTGATATTCGCCTCATGCATAAAACTTACGTTCTCATGAAACTAACACCATCGAGTACAAGGTGGCTCCATTCCTACTAACCAAAACTCTTATCACAATTTGGTAGAAAAACACTCTCTCGCCCAAAACCACGAGTTCTAACTCAAATTCCTCAATTAATTTCTACTGCCTTGATCAAAATCAAATTCTATAAAATACATCCATGATCATTGACAGAAAACCAATATCAACCAACCTCAGCATCCCCAATTAAAAATAAGCAACCTCAACCCAAAATACATCCGTCTCATCTACGATAAGGAACATACTTTAAAAGACTCAATTCCAACCTAGCGAATCAAAAAGAGTGCCTAGAGACTTCTACCTAACAACCTAAACCCGAAAGCTCATCATCTACATTCTAAACAACATCTAATCTAACGGTGACTAAACTCACAACGAACCACCATTGACTTCACCAAAACATTAACAAAACCTCCTTGGTAACTTGCCCACCTATTTCTACTCCAATAAGCTAGTATTAACACAACTAGTTCCTTCAATAGCACATCACTATTAAACCTCAGGGCAAACCATACTGATCAAATCTTCAATCTACCAAAAGCCATTGCAAAGCACCCAAGGATCCTAATGCTTTATTAACTCACATACTTGATCATATTATCCACTGTTGATGCCTAAGCTTCAACTTCAAATATCTTTTCATATACCATACGTGACATCCCATCAATCTCACTTCAAGTTAAATAACCATGTCCTTCATTCAACCAACTAGATGCTCAAACTCCAAAAGAAAGTATAGCCTCAAAAATTTAAATTCCTAGGTAACCTCAAGTCACAATTAATTCCTGAAGATAATCACAATAACTATTCCCAACCATGATTCATTGAGTAGCCCACTTCAATTGCACACTTCGATCAACTCCCCAAAAACTCCAGGCCAAAGTCTCTTGAATTACTACTATTGTGTCGACTCCTCTTCCACACCTACCAAAACCACTTCTTTCAAACCAAAATGAGACTAGGACCTGAACTCTTCGAAATATGCATAAATACTCACCGCTACCATGCATCAATCTTACGCACCCTTAGCCAAAACCAATAATCCTCCAAACGTGCAGGTGGTCATCATTACCATTTCCATCACTAAACCTATATCCTCGAAATCAATAAGAATCATTTCTTTAATCGTCACCATCTATTATCCTTAAAATTGATATGGATTAAATCATTAACCTGTCACTGTAACCTCAAGCTAAAAACAATTATTAACCGAACTAGATCAACATCCTCCGTCTCCAAAGAAATTCTCCCCTAAAAAAAATTCTCATATCAATAACTCAACTCAGATCAATCCTATTTTAATTCAGCCATTCAACTCTGCAATTCTAAAACCTTAACCCAGATATAAATCATTTCCTGAAATCCTCAAGATCGATGAACTCAAATCTAAAACATTCGCCTTATAAAACTTGTAAATTCTAAAACCCCAAATGTTATCAAATTGCTTATCGAGGTCGGCAAGATCAAAAACTTCTAGTCTAAGTAATCTCTTAATTGCTTGTTGAACCTACCAGCTTAAATCCCATTAACTTATTTTCTAAAAAAAAACTATGGGGCCACAAACCTTAGATGAACTTCTCATAAACCTAACATTGACATTCGTTGAACTTACAACCTCCTACCCCAAAGACTCATTACCTAAATTCTACGGAACCTAAATCCTCAATTATCCTAAGCAATTAAAAACTATTCCCCTCCTTAGCAGCAACTTGAGTACCTAATCCAAAGAGTTCTCCCAGACCCTGATGTTCAAGCCTCGATATTAAAACAACCAATCACCAAGAGTACAGGCCTACTATACCAATGTTTAAGCCTAACAATGGCCTTCTCAGTCGTACCATCTTCCTGTCATAACATAACCCTTAACCCGCCTTTCAATTTCGAACAAAACAAAATAAAATAAAATTTCATAAATAAAATAACATACGACAAAATGCATAAAACCAATGAAGTAGTTCACCATAAAATAAATATAACAATAAAATAATCCGCCATAAAATAAAACAATTAAATTAAAATGACATACAAATAAATAAATAAATAACAAAATTATTATACAATAAAATAAATAAACAACAGAATTATTATACAATAAAATAAATAAAACCAATAAAACCATACTCAACCAAAGGTAAACACTAATTAAAGCAATAAAATCAAATAAATCAAATAACATCAATTAACATAAAATAAAATAGCAATAAACTCATAATATAAAATAAATAACTTAACTTACACCACTTAAACAAAAATTTTATTATTTTAAAATAATAATAAAAATAATTTTCTGGTACTATCCTAAGGGACATGTGGTTTTACCCAGAGCCGAACTGCTCTGATACCACCTGTGGCGCCCCCAATCCCCCTTATATAAATACACAGGGATCGAGATGCCAGGATGGTGACAACACGGTCACACATCCCAACGAAGTGCCAGTGTGTGTACATGCAACAGTGTACAAATAAAATAACGCAGCGGATAGTCAACTAAGTACCAGAATTTATTTACAATCAAACATCAGTAAAGATTTAAATGGCCGTTATACAGTCATCCATAAAATAATTTACAATAGTTTTAAATGTACAAACGAGTGATCCCAGATCACTCCTCAGGCGGAGCGTCTCCTCAGGCTCGCCCTCCTCCTCCTCATCAGCATCAAAATTTGCGATACCACAAAATGGTCTCGCAGGTAAGTATAACCCAAACAACAACGTAATACAAAATGCATTAAATGCAACTAACATGCATGCACATGAAAACATGCATTTTTTTTCCACAAAACATCATTTTTCCCAAAAATGATAAATTTCCTACACACACCAAAATCCCATTTTGGTCCAAATTATCCGTAAAACATTTTCCCAAAAAATGATTTACCCAAAAATCAACTCGCACTATTTTCCCAGAAAATAGTGCATTAATCCCAAATGCACCATGCATTATTTCCATATGCACCATGGTCTCCCCTATGGACCATCCGTACGTCCTGGCTTCGCAGCGGTGCTCAGCTCCGCGCCCAGCGCGTACGTGGCCAAGCACTCACACTACGCAACGAGCGATGCCCAGTTCCGCGCCCAGCGCGTACGTGGCCAGACATCCTCTAGTCCCCGCCAGCAGAAGGACCACGGAGTCGGCACGAGACCATCTCGTCCGATCCCATTGTCGCCCGGCGACAATCCAGGGGACGTTACTCAGTATATTCCGCTCCCGAGTAACCAGAGGAGCTCCACCGAGTTAATGCCCCATCTCGGCTTGGGGTCGTGATACACACGCACCAAAAATATCATCTCATAAAATCATAACTTTTCAAATCACATGAACATGAATGCAATACACGAAAACCCAGTTTTCTTTTACAAACATGATCATGCATGAAATAATGAAATGCACATGTACCAACACAATATCCAAACCAACAAATCCAACCAACCCATCAACAACAAATATCCAATTCAACCAAATCAACCAAACAACTCCAATCACAAATCCATCCGACCCCCGAACTCCTCGGACTCAGTCCGGGATGCCAAAAACACAGTGAAATGGGTTAGTGCAAAAATACATTTAAATTACGAAAGTTCTTTAGAGAAATACTTACAGTGCAATATAATAATTTCCGGAGGATCACGAAGCTGCAAGTGGTGATGTCTGAGCAACACCACAGTGTAAAATACACTGTGGCCGTGGGTCACAGATACCCACTTTTCAACGAGGACAAACGAAGACCCAAAAATGGTAGGGTAGGGCCTAGAGAGGTCGGTGAAGCTAGTGGTGGTGGTGGTTTGCCGTGGGTGGCGGCGCAAGGGGTGGTTTTAGGCCAAAAATGTGCAAATCGGAGATGGACTTGGTGGGGCTTCACCGGTGACGGATCGGAGCTGGGGTTGGGTCCAATGGGTTGCCAAGAGGCCGAGTATGATGTGGTAGAAAGATGGTGGCCGGAGGTGGCGCGACGGCGGCGCAGTGGTGCATGGAACGCCGCGGCTTCAATGGGTTCGTGGTGGTTAACGGCGGCGATGGAGGAGCTGGAAATGGAGGGGGGTGATCGCCGGCGGCAGGGGGAGCGGAGGAGCCGGGCGGTGTCGACCACCGCCGGCGCACGGCGGCGGGCTGGGTAAGAAACCAACGCACGGCGAGAGAGAGAGAGAGAGAGAGAGAGAGAGAAGAACTCGCGCACCGGGGAGGAAACCGGGAAGAAGAAAAAAAAAAGAAAAGAAAAGAAGAAAAGAAAAAGAAAAGGAAAAGAAAAAATAGAGGGAAAAGAAATGAGGTCCAATCCTCATAACTTGGGTCACAAAAATGATCCAACGGAAACGATTTCAAAACCTCAAGTTAAATAAAATAATTTAAACGTAATGGTAAAGTCAAATTGAAATAATTAAATCCCACAGTAATTAAATAAATATTAAAAGCAATTTAAATGCATAACAATAAATAAATATTAAGAAAGCACATAAAAAATAATTTTCACCAAATAAAAATCATGGAAATAAACTCATTCAAAATCCAACCAATTTTAAAATACGAGAATAAAATTTAAATAAATAAAAATAATCCTTTAGTAAAAATACACTAAAATGCGGGGTGTTACATGATATGGATTTGAAAAATTGTGATAATAATATTTCAAATTAAGTAATAACAAATAAAAGTAAAGCTTTAAGAATTATAATAATTAAAATTATTGTATAACCATTGAAATTTAAGAATGATAATTAAATATTTATAATAATATTTGAAATTAAGTAATAACAAATAAAACTAACTCTTTAAGAATTATAATATTTAAAATTATATTAAACTTCTTTTACAATTTAAGTATAACAATTAAAATTATATTTTAAGAATGATAATAATTAAAATTATAGTATAACCTTTAAAATACTCTTCAATAAAAAAGTCTTGAAACTACTAAATAAGTAGAGTTTGAATATGTAAATATACTTATTTATTATAAACTAAAGAGAAAGGAAATAAGGATCAAATAGATTCTTATATAAAAATTATATACTTATTGTCTATATAAGTAAATAACTCACTAAATTAAGTATAACAATTAAGATTATAATTGTAGAATGATAATAATTAAAATTATATAATAACCTTTAAAATTATATATAGCAATTATAATCTCTAAATTTTAGTCTAATTGCTTGACTGTCATAGTCTCTTCGGCCTTGAGAGGAGAGTCGAGGTCGGACAGTTTGTGACGGTTAAGTAATTAGACCAAAATTTAAACATTTCTTCAAGATCATTCTCCCTCGTTGTGTACAAGACACGAAACAGGGGGTCACATAATCTTCTATCCCTCTTTAGTTTAACAATATGGAGATATTGTTGTATAATTATACTGCTAGATGCGTGTGACATTGCATAAATACCCTTAGACCCGTTTGGGAATCAGTGTACATTTATGTGTCCACTGATTCCTGAATTGTCCAGTGTGGACAGTTTGAGATTATATTATCTGTATTGCACATTTTTGCTACTCGCTACTTTCCATGTTTAATATGAAGTTTCGGTGTCTTCTTCTATTGTTCTTCGGGTATACTGTTCGTAGGGTCACAATCCCGATATTTGAACATGTATGCTTGGAGAATTATGGGGAGGTGCTGCCCAAATTTCTACTAACGTAGAAATTAGTAGAGTGACGTGATTTGTGCAATATGGAGAACATAATCTCGAATGGGATAGGACCAACTACCTTATCAAAAAAGTAATGAGAATTGGAGCATGACATGCATGTGAATTTTCAATGTACGTGTTATTAATATATAGATGTTTTTAGAAATGGACAAAAATTAGATGCGTCTGGACGATAGACTTGGAAAGGATTATGTACCCTATGCATGTGGAGTAAGAACTTTCATTGATTTTGCACGGGCTTCTGCTGATAGTCGTGGTTACATTAAGTGTCCATGTCGAGGGTGTAAAAATTTGTGTGCCGATAGGATTGGATGAAGTAGAGCGTCATATATTTGTGAACGGTATGGATCTGGGGTATACGCGATGGGTATTGTATGGTGAGCCGTATGAAGGGTCAGCAGATATATTGGTCGATTATCACAATTATTTGCGGCACATGGATGATGATTATGAGCATGATGAGATGGAGGAGATGTTGGGTGACATTGGAGCTGGGATGTTTATGGATGAGGTTAACGACAATGCCTCAACTGGTGGATCAAGGACTGATTGTGAAAATTTTCCTTCACTGTGGGAAGATGCAAAGCGCGAGCTTTACCCAGGTTGTACAAAACATTCCAAAATATCGTTTATTGTGCGGTTGCTTCACATTAAATCATTGTGTGGGATGTCAACGAAAGTAATAAACATGGTATTGGACTTATTTAACGAGGTGCTTCCCGAAGGGTCTGCATTGCCTAAGAACTTTTATGAAGCGAAGCAGTTGAGAAAGGGATTAGGATTTGAGTACAAGTCCATACATGCATGCAAGAATGATTGTGTATTGTTCTGGAAGGAGAACGAGGAGAAACAAGCATGTCCTGTATGTGGAGAGTCGAGGTGGAAAGGTAAGAAAAATGTCCCGGTTAAGGTGTTGCGGTATTTTCCCTTGAAACCTAGGTTGCAAAGACTATATATGTGTAAGAAAATAGCTCATGATATGAGGTGGCACGAGGAGAAAAGAGTTAAGAATGATGGGTATATGAGGCATCCAGCTGATTCACTTGCGTGGCAGTCTTTTGATAATCAATATCCAGAGTTCGGGTTAGAAGCTCGGAACGTGCGCCTGGGACTCACAACCGATGGATTCAACCCTTTTGGGAATATGAGTACAAGTTATAGCACTTGGCCCGTGGTATTGATTCCGTACAATCTTCCACCATGGAGGTGCATGAAGGCGCCAAACTTTTTGTTAACTTTACTCATCCTTGGCCCTAGATCACCTGGGAATGATATTGACGTATTCATGCAGCCGTTGATTAAAGAGCTGACAGAGTTATGGGAAACAGGGGTTAGAACTTATGATGCATCTAAGTCGACATCTTTTCAGATGCATGCTGCGGTAATGTGGACCGTAAATGATTTTCCGGCGTATGGGAATCTTTCCGGCTAGAGTACAAAAGGGAAGTTAGCGTGTCCGACGTGTAATAAAGAAACTGCTAGTGAGTGGCTAAAATTTTCTCAGAAGTTGTGTTTCATGGGTCATCGACGTTATTTACCAGCAAATCATGCATGGAGAAGAGAATGTGCCAAGTTTGATGGGAGAGTAGAGGATAGGATTGCACCAAAAGAGTTATCTGGAGAAGAGATAGTGGAACAACTGAAACATGTTAGAGCGAACAATTTTGGCAAAGGTCGGGGAAAGAACAAGAGAAAACGAGCCGTACCAGAATTGAATTGGACAAAGCGTAGTATTTTTTTTACTTGCCGTATTGGTCGTCATGCAAGTTGTGACATAGTTTGGATGTAATGCACATAGAGAAGAATATTTGTGATAATATACTGGGTACATTGATGAGTATTAACAAAAAGACGAAAGAAACGATCAAGACGAGGAAAAATCTTGAGAGAATGAGAATTAAACATAATCTGTATTTACGGGTGGAAGGCAACAGGATGGTCATGCCGCATGCATGTTTTACGATGACGAGGGAGGAGAGGATGGATTTCTGCAAATGGTTGCAAGGTGTGAAGTTGCCAGATGGTTATGCTTCAAATATTGGTAGATGCGTGAGTCCTGATGATTGGAAAATCAATGGATTGAAAAGTCATGATTGTCACGTATTTTTGCAGAAGTTATTACCTGTGGGAATTCGTGGGAAGCTTACATCTAATGTACGTGTGGCCATATCTGAACTATGTATGTTTTTCAAGGATTTGTGCGCTCGGGTAGCAAATCGAGATGTGTTGTCGAAATTGGAAGAAGACATTGCTACTATACTATGTAAATTCGAGCAGATCTTTCCACCATCATTTTTTGATGTCATGGTCCATTTAGCAATACATTTACCGCGAGAGGTACTTCTGGGTAGACCGGTGCAGTTCCATTGGATGTATCCAGTTGAAAGATATTTGGGTCGATTGAAGCGCACTGTTGGGAATAAAGCCAAAGCTGAGGGTTCAATAGCAGAGGCCTATATACACGATGAATGGTTAACATTTTGCTCTCTATATTTTCGTGGTGTTGAGATACGATTTAATCGTCAAGAGCGAAATGCTGATCTTGCTACTCCGCCTCCTCGTGAGCTATCAGTGTTTTCCCAGAATGTACGACCCTTGGGTGCACAAACAGGTTACGATTTAATTGATGGAGAGTTGGGTAAAGTTCGGTGGTATGTGCTAAATAACTGCCGAGAGATTGATGATTATCTTAGGTATGTCATTTCATTTCTTTGAATAATTATAGTTTTCTTTAAATTAATTAGAATTGTTGTGCTCAAAATATACTTCTTTTGCAACATGTTATAACAGTGACCGCATGGACAAACTTAGGAAGGAAGGCGTAGAAAAATTAGAGGCAAGACACGAGGATGAATTTCCCGGATGGTTTGAAGAACGTGTATGAACTAAAATTATATATATGTTATATTGTGAAATTTTTAACTCTGGATAATGAAATAATAAATATATACTATTTCAATTTATAGATTTTGGAACAACGTGCTCGTGATCTCGAATCAATTTCTTCTGAGTTGTATGCATTGGCCCGTGGTCCCTCAAATAGAGCACTTCAATATACTGTATGCACGGTTCGAGGTTATAGATTACATACTTTGGACCGTGAACGTAATAGAAAGACTCAAAATTGTGGTGTGTTGGTCGAGGGGAGTCATGGAACAGATGATATTGACTATTATGGTGTCATACGTGATATTATCGGATTGAAATATCTGGGTGGGTCTGTAACATATGTCTTTAAATGTGATTGGTGGGATCTAGGCGGTGGTTGGGTTTCGATACATAGGGATAATCACTTTACGAGTGTCAATACTGCATCTAAATGGTACGAAGATGATCCATTCGTATTGGCTTGTCAAGCTACCCAAGTCTATTACTTGATTGATCCAATGAAAAGTGCTGATGAAGATAGAGGGGAGATAACTTGGCGAGTCGTACAAAAATTTGTTCCTCGAAATATATATGAAGCAGGAACGGGGCAGATTACGAGAATAGTGGAGATGAAGATGACACTCCGATTGTTGAGGCATACCAGGAAGATGGAGAGGGTATTAACTTGTTTGTTGACCTCGGTGCACTCGAGTTGCTCCCCTTGTGTAGAGATGATGTCCCACCCGTACATCTCGACCCGTCTATATTAAATGATCATTTAATTCAAGTCAGTGAGGAGGAAGAAGAAGAAGACGAGTCAGAAGATGAAGACGAATCAAAATCCGGGCAGGAGGTGGATAAAGATGATGAAGAAGAGGTGCATGATGATGATGAAGATGTTATTGATGGAGATTCTAAAACAAGTATGAAAAATTCATCTGAAGAATAAAAGTACTAAATATTTTATTCATATAGGTGACTATAAAATATCTTGAATTTTCATAATTTCTTCTAATTAATTTTCTTTGATATAATTAATTATTTTCAAGAATGCCGCCAAAACGACAACGAAGAAATGTGCCTCCGCCAAGTCCAAGTCCTGAACCCATTGAGGACTTCCCACTCGAGGAATCCGTTCTTGAAGATCAAGCTAACACAGAAGAGAACAACAGCCAGTCGACACCTACCAGTAAGGAAATATTGTCGTTGATAATTATATATATAGTTAATACTTTTTTCTCAATAACTATATAATTATAATTATAGTATATCTATTATCATGTAGTTGATGCATCTGCACGTCGCGGTCGTGGCTATACACGTGGAATCTCTCTTGAAAAAAATAAAAGGCATGGTAAACTGAAGATCACAATTCCTGATAATTCCACTGGAGGAGTGGATGATAGTGCAGCAGCGCTTTCCTCCTATATTGGCACAATAGTTCGAGCTTATGCTCCATTTTATGTGCGCTCATGGCGAGATGTTCCGAATGAGATTAAGGAGCACATTCGAAGTCGTGTGCTGGTGAGTTTACTTTTCAGTACATTTTTTTCACCTAGATTAATATATTATATTTTTTACCTGATTCCCTTATTAGGATGAATTCGACCTCGACTTTGGCCGTAGCGAGGATTTGAGAACCGTGAATGAGTTGATGGCTACACTATTCCGACGTCACAAAGGACGATGTCATGACCACTTCAAGAAGTTTGAGACGTTGGAAGAGGTTACGCAGTCTCCTTTTCAGCAGATGAAGTTAGATGATTGGAGAAAGTGTTGTGATCTTTTCGCATCTCCAGATTATCAGGTATTTTACATTTTTATCTTTTAATTATTTACATTCATATTCGTTCTATATATTATATGTATACATATTACAATTAACATTTTTAATATATTTTGTAGCACTTGAGTTCTACAAATGCACAGAATAGATCCGTTCTGACTGTCCACCATCGTTCCGGTTTAAGGTCATTCCACCGTCTTGCTGAAAAAATGGTAATTAAAAAATTATAGAATTCATTTATTTTCCTGATATTATTTCTGATAAGTACTAATATTATCTTTTTAAAATTGCTAATATTCTCGCTTTGTTAGAAACGTGATGATCCTGAAAACTTTTCCCTCATTCATGTCTATGCTGCTGCTCACACTAATGAGCATAGTGAGTGGATGGATCCTGTCGCTGCAGATAATTATGTAAGCAGTGTTAATTTTGTTAAATAAATTATTTATATAATATTTTAATAGTTTATTTCTTATTTCTATTTCTTTTAATACGTTACTAATTATTTATGATCATTACCTTTTAAATTGCAGAGCAAAATGTTGGAGATGCAGTCGGCTTCTGAGGAATCATCTCCTAGTGACATAGACATATTCACGCAAGTGCTCAGGCCGCAGTCTAGTATGGCAAGAGGTTTGGGACGATCTATCAAGCATAAATGTTCATCCTCCTCAACCTCATCGGCTTCACAAATTAATAATCTTACGACAGATTTAGAAGCTGCACGGTGTGAGAATGAGTATATGAGGTCGAGACAACAAGAGTTAGAGTCTCTCTTAGAACGACAGTCTCATTTAGAGACGCGTTTGCAGGACCAACAGAGAGACCAGGAGGAAAGAATACGCAATGAAGTGCAAGAGCAAGTGCAACGGGAGATGATGGTGCAAATGGAACGTGTTATGTCGTTGCAACAGAATCCCCGTGGGCGAGGGAAAAAGAAGAAATAAATTTTATCAATATTTCTGACTAGTTTTAATATCTAATTTTGTACTTTTATAAGACATTGTTACTTGTTAATTGGGTATATAATATGATACAATTGGTATTATGTTTTTAAATTTTTTTGAAATTAGTATTTCTGATCTGTACGTTCGAATGTAAATAAAAATCGTTCGAACGTTGGTTCACACTGTAACAAACGTTCGAACGTAAATACAATTGAATCGTTCGAACGTTAAACTATACGTTCGAACGTACTCACGCTAAAACGAACAAACCGTTCGAACGGTAAAGCGACTAACATTCGAACAAAGAACTTGCATTCGGAGCTCCTTCGTTTACATTCGAAATAAAGTCCGAACATTAAACGCGCTACGTTTGAACATTTACGTTTACGTTTGAACAAATATTCGAACGTTTAATGTAATTAACGTTCGGACGTATTAACATTCGAACGTAAATTTTATACGTTCGAACACGATATCCAATGAACGTCAACTTCTCTCATTCGAACGCCAATCGGTCGGGTATAACGTCCGAACGTTTGATTTTACGTCCGAACGTGATTTTCTGTGACAGTTCATAACCGTCACAAAAAAAGGAACGTTCGAACGTTGTAACGAACGGAACACTTCCAACTGTCACTAAAAATATTTTTTGTGACGGTTGAATAGTAAACCGTCACCAAATGTTTTCTGTGACGCACTTTAGGTGACGGTCATGGTGACGGTTTCAAACCGTCACCAAATATGTTTAGTGACGATTTGCCATTTTTTTGTGACAGTTTTCTCTGTCACAAAACACACATTCTGTTATAGTGATGGCAGGTACGTTCAATTAATCCTACACCTTTATTTAGGTTTGGTTGTCATGACCATTTGAAACGAGGTAATAAAACTCTAAGCCACATTAAATATTCCAATATTCCAACAGAACTAAGCATTTAATTAGAATAAGTTGAGATCATTATAACGGCTAAGGAAAAATCTATTCAATATATATATATATATATATATGTATGTATATGTATATTTATATGTATATATAAACTGATAACTAATAGAATAAATACAAGTATATGTAAGTGTGCACCATGCATGTGTGTGTATATATTGAATAATTGTCCATGTATAAAATGAACATATATACGTTGATAACATTAAAAAATTAGAAATTTTAATGTCAAAAGATAATATTAAAAAAATCATAAACTTGAGTTGAAGCACAAAAAAATTAAGGAAAAGGAAGATAAAGGGCAGAGAAATTATAAAAAAAAAAAATTAAAAAAGAGAATGATAAGACATATTTAAAGTTACAAAAACAACTAAAATTATATTAATACATTTTGGAATTAATTAAATACCATCTAAGTTAATTTAAAATTTACAAAAAAACCATCAAACTAAAGAAGATTATAAAACTAGCATTAAAATAGCCTGGAATGAAATAGGACCTCAAACACCATTTCCAGCCTTAATGATTGAAACGAGCTGGAATTTAGAACAAAACGAAATGAGCATGCAGGTATAGTATACTAGATATTACATCGGAACGAAAAATTCCAACCGAAATGGCTGGAGTGGAACTGATTTGAAAACTATGATTAGTACTATATATTAGGGGTAGGTAGTGGGGCTCTGCACCCCGCCACCCTAATAAATTAATACATATATATTTATACACATTTATAAATATTTTTATTATTTTTATTATATGTAAATATAGTAATATTGTGATACTCCGTATTTTAGTGTATTTTTTTAATTGAAGAATTATTTTTAATTAATTTAAATATTGGTTTGTTTTAAATTTATCAGATTTCTCGTTGGATTTATTTTGTAATTTTTAAGTTGCGAGATTTACTTTGATGTGCTTTCTTGGTATTAATTATTATTTTGCATTTAAATTACTTTTTACTTTAAATTAGTTTAATGTTGGACTTTAAAATTATTGTATTGTTAAATTTGTATTATTATTTTATTTTAACTAGTCACTACATTTAAATTATTTTATTCAATTTACTATTTTGAAATTCTTTTTGTTAGATCATTTTTGTGACCCAAATTGTAAGGATTTGACCTCATTTCTTTTCCTCATTCTTTCTTTTTCCCACTTTTTCTTTTCCTTCTTCTCTTTCTTTTTCTCCTCAATTTTCCTCTGCATCTTTCCTCCCGCGCACGACACACCTTCCCCTCTCTCCCGTTTGTTTTTTTCGTATGCCCTAGCGCCGTCGTGCGCCGTCTGTGTCTATCACCGCCCCTCCCATTCTCTTCCCCTCCGGCCGGCGACGTCACCCCTCCATTTTTAGCTCCTCCCTCGTCACCGTCAGCCTCCACGCGCAAATCCAAGCTGCAGCACTCTTGAGCTCGTGCGCCGCAATCGCGCCACCATTGACTACCATCATCTTTCCACCACAGCACCATTGGCCTCCCAGCTACCTAACCCACCCAAACATAGCCCCGATCCGCCACCTTTGAGGCTCCTCTAACTCATTTTTCAATTTGAGCTTTTTGGACTTCAACCGCCGCCCATGCCGCCGCCCACGGCCAACTGCCACTACCATTAGCTTCACCAACATCCCTAAGCCCTTCCCTAGTAATCTCAAGTCTTCGTTTGTCCCTGTTCAAAAGTTGGGTTTTTGAGACCCACAAATTTTGTCCATTTTTTCACTGTTACATTATTGTGTCTCCACTTCTAGCACCTTCGTGATCCTTCGAAAATTATATTATAGTGTTGTAAGTATTTTTACAAAGAACTTTTGAGATTTAAATGTATTTTTACACTAACTCATATTTAATGTGAATTGGTTGGTTGTGCCGAACTGAGTCCGAGGAGTAAGGGGGTCGGTTGGATTGGATGATGGAGTTGTTTGTGTGATCGATTTATGCTATGAGATTTATTGGCTGTTTCGAGTTTAAATATTGGTGTTTTTAGTTTGACGTTGGTTATGGTGGATATTGATGATTTTAGAAAGTAACGATATATTTTGAGATTATGAGGGTTTTATATTTTGAGGAATTAAAATAGGTTATTTTAGAAACTTAAACTTAAATATCGAAATACGTGATTGATTGGAAATTTACGAAAATTACATGATTATTTTTATAGGTGACGATTTATAGTCGACTCAATATTTTTGAGGAAAATTTTGAAAAGCTAAGAAGTCCAGGTAAACAAGGTTCCTATGCTAGAATTTGCATAAAAATAAATAAAATAGGTTGAGGTTGATTAGTTGGAAAAATATGCATGTTTGTTATGAAAAGAAATTTGAAACGACCTCAATTATTTGTTATGCATGACTTATGAAATTCTGTATAAGAATAAAGTACTTTTTGTCATAATTGGTGTAGACATGAGTAAAGTTTTGGCATTCTGTTTATGAACTATGTAAAAGAGAGCGAATATAAAAAATTGTGCATAAATCATATTTTGTGATCTGATTATGTTCTATTTTTTTCTGAAAATGTTGTACTCTGGTTTAATATGATGCAATTTCTGAACCCTCTGGCATGAAATTCTGTTTATGTTCTGTTCTGACCTTACTACAGGTGTAAAACTATGGCTTCTGTTTGGGTTGGTACCAAAGTGCACCCACTTTGGAAACAAAGTGGTTTTCTGCATGGTTTTTCCTATGTGCACACTCGGGGCTCCGAGAATGATCAGAGGAAGATTCACATTCTGCTTTTGCTCGGTTGGCCGCCGGGGTTTGTACAACCCTACCACAGGGGTTAAACATGGAATTCTGTTTTGATTTGATATTTCAGTTATGCTATGCCAAGGAAATTTTGAATAAGAATATTTTTGAACTTTCGTTCTGATATTTTTTATACATGTTTTGACTCTGCATTCTAAAAATCAAAAGTGTTTTGTTTTGCATTCTGAAATTTGTAAATGCTCATGTTTGCATACTAGTATATGTTCTCTGATTACTGAGTTGTTGATAACTCACCCCCTTTATCTTCACAATATTTTTAGATAATTTTGGATTTTTCAGCTGAGGATTAAGACTATTAAGCATTGGGTGAGATGAGTTAAGAATAGTGGATAAGAATAGAAAGTTTTCGATGAGTATTGGTGATTTTTTGTTAATTATATTGTTGAAATGTGAGTTTAAGTGACATGTAGAGAAGTTGATATTTTTGGGGTTACTGTATTAAGGATTTGATATATGAGTTTGTGTAGTTAATTAAATTTGACATGTTTACGTTTGATTTAGAGCTTTTGGAAGTATATTAGCAGTGTTCGAGTTGATTATCAGGTAATATGAGTTAACTCTCCAGACCCTCTAGAATGGGGTGTTATAAATATATATTAAGTATAATTTTTATTTAATACTTTGTGTAAATTGTAATATAGTCTATTGTAGCTTTTTTATAAGAGGCCAAGACAATATAAGTCTCACACTTAAGTAATGTGGGACTCTATATTGCCTAGGCATATGCATTACTCATGAATTTATTTGGCCTAATTAATTTGTAACACTCGGCCAAGCACGAAGCTTGTGTTCTAAAACTTTTTTTTTAGGTTAATATGTATGAAAAGTCCACTTGAGATTTAATGAGTAATTATGGAAAACGCTATGGGCCCAAAAATTTATTTTGGCAAAATATGAATTTTATTGGACTAGATAATTAGGTTTACATTTTTATAATGGACCAAGTGGAAATTTGCCTGAAACATTTATGGGACAAGTTGTATTATCTTTAGAAATTGAGTTGAGGGCCATTAGTATTTATTATTTATGGGAAGAGTTGGATAATTCTAAAAGTCGAGTCGAGATCGAGACCGATTAGTATCTATTATATACAAGATCCATAAAAAAAAATTATAAAGAAGCCAAAGAGATTTTTGAACTGTTCTAACCGACCCAACCTAGCCCATTTGTTAATTTGATACTCTATCCAAGATATGGATCAAAATATTTTCAAATGGGTAAAAAAAAAAAAAAGGAGAAAAATTGGTAAGAACCAAATTAGATCAGAATCCACACTCTCCAAAGCCTGCTTCCATGCCATGCTCATTGCACGTCTCCACCCCCGCTAGGGTTCACGACGAGGCTCACACACACATGTAACCTGCATGTTCAAAGTTTTCCAAGCTAGGGTTGCCGCAACCTATATCTTCCGTACACCTCCTCCACGTAGCTGCCGCTAGCCACTACCCAAGGCCTAGCCTACTGCACCTCCACGAGTAGCCAGCCCACGTTACCGTTGACTCATACTCCTATGCTACAACAACCCACGTTAAGCAGCTTCTCCGCACCTCCTTGCACAGCCGTAGCCAAGCTGTACCACCTTACTGATGCACCACCTTGGGATAAGCCATAGCCAAAACTCCTCCACAAAGTTGCCCTTGCACCACCAGCCCACACCCAACATCCATAGTGCAGCACAACAACCTCGAACGGAAACCCAACGGGTCGAGATATTCCCCGCACGATAGAAGCCGCCAGCCCATAGCTTAAACCTCCGCCCTACACCACCACACATACACTGTGAGACCCTCCTTGCTCACCACTACCCCCATCCTCTGTAAAACCACCGAAAGCCCCTGTTTCCCCTACACCAAAACAGAACACCCCATGCCATCCACAGCCCTTCCACATGGACATCTCAGCCACCAGCCACATCACGGTGAAGCCCAGCGACGTCGCCATCCCCTCCACATCCCCTCCACTTGCACAGGAAGTACCGCCGATCACTGCACACCACTCCAGATTTGCCATTTTTCCACTCGATAAGTCCACTGCCTCTTCTCCGTTTCTCCCTCTCACGTCTCTTTCTCTCTCTCTCTCTCTTTTCGCCGTGAGTGACTGTTCTCTCTCCCTACCCTAGTGCTCTTCTACCGCGCCCAATCACCTGATCGCTGCTCGTTGCTTTCCTCACGGTGAGCCCATCGCACGGTGAGCACTGCTACTCAACATCCATACACACCGCACGCCTTGCTGATGTAGATTTGTTTTTTTTTTCAAAACATCCAAATCAGCCCTTCTCTCCCAAGAAACGAGTCTCAGAACGCAATCCTTTCCTTATCTGTACCAGTTGTCTTACATGGCCTCTCCTTCAAAATCCCAACCTTTTCCTAGTCCTACCCCATAGATTTGTATATTTACACACTTCTAATAATATCCCAAATTTAGTAACTCTTCTCTCTCTCTCTCTCTCTCTCTCCCCTTTACAATGTGCGAGTAATAAATTGCAATGGCATCCCAAAACCCAGAAAGCCAATTCCAAGATTTATTGCCAACCATGGCCCACAAGCTTGGTGGGGATGGCCTGATGGTGATCTAAACAACAAGTATTTCCCTCTTTGACTTCTTCTTCCAATTGCTCTTCAGAGCAATAAAGGGCAAATCTATTGCAGTGGATTCTCGATGATGATGATGTTTAGCCATCTTCTGAGAAGAAAGAGGGTTGGGTCTGATTTCATTATAGTTAAGTAGAGAAAATGAAGAAGATGGAGGAGAAGAGAGAGAAGAGAGAAGCATCGGGGTGACAGAGAAGCATGGGAGGGGGGTTTGGTTTGCTTAGCGAACCGTGACATGTCTAGAACCGGGTTTGGTGTGTGGTGTGCGATATAGAACCGAAGGATGAATCGATTTTCTCTCTAAATAAGTGATCGTGGTGTAGCATTCGTAAAGCTAACATTTACATATCCAAATAATGTATTTGCCCTTAACATGAAAATCAATGACAGGATGTCAGGAAGTAATTTTATGTTGGACTAATTTTATTTTGGGCGACACCTTATGTTGCAGGTTGTGTTTTATAGTTGGTATTTAAGTTGGGCTTAGTATTATTTTTATTAGCCCAAAAACTCATATTTTTACAATAAATACTTATAAATTGAAGTATTAAATTTTACAACAAAAGTTCAGTAGCTATAAGTAAGATTTTAATTTTAATTTTAATTTTAAACACTTTAAATTTGATTTAAGTCAATCTTACTAAATGAGTTACGTTGGTTATGTTAAATTGATATAATTATTTGAGAAATAATAATTTCAGTCGTGAGTGTGCAAGCGTTGTGCAATCATTTTGAAAAATGTAAATAAATACGGAACATACATGAAAAGGAAATTAATTTTTTAATAGTAGACTCCATACTTTTTCAAAGCGAGTGCACAACGTTTGCGCACTCTACGACTGTATGTAACATTACTTTTAAATTTTGTATAAAACAAAATAAATATTAAAGCTATTTACGTAGTATGTATCTAAGTAAATGGAAAATTTTAGCAAGTATTTTTAGAAATTTAGTAATATTTAGTATTTCGTATAGCTAACGATTGATATTGCTTCGACATGTCATGTAAGAAATTTAGTAAAATTGGGGATAAGTGGGGTTCCTATGCTAGACTTTGTATAAAAAAAAATGAGCTGAAGTTGATTTTGGAAAAATATACATGTTTTGTTATGAAAATAAAAATTTGAAAACAACCTCAGTCATTTTATCTACATTACTCATGAAAACCGTTTAAGAAGAGGAAAAATATTTTCTGTCATTACTGGCATAGACATGGACTATTTTTGGCATTCTGTTTCTAAACTATGCAAATGGAGCATATATGAAAATTTGTGCATAATTATATGACGATGATCTGATAATGTTGTGTTCTGAAAATGTTATATATTCTAATATGATATGATGTAATCTCTGAAAACCTCTGGCATGACATTTGGTTTGCGTTTTGTTCTGACCTCACCACGAGCGTAAAACGGTGGCCTCTGTTCTGGTTTGTACCAACTTTTTTGTTTCCGGTACACACACTTTGGAAGCAAAGTGGTTTTCCGCGTGATCTTTCTTGTGTGCACACTCAAGGCCCCAAAAATGAATAAGGGGAGGATCTCACATTCTATTTCTACTCGGTTGGCCACCGGGGTTTGCACAACCCTACCATGGAGTTAAACATGAAATTATATTCTGATTTGATGTTTCAGTTATGTTATGCCAAAAGACTTTTGAATAAGAATATTTTTAAATTTTCGTTTTGATATTTTTGCTAACATGTTTTGATTCTACACTCTAAAGCTAAAAATGTTTTGTTCTGCATTCTAAACTCTATAAATGTTTATATTTACATACTCTATAAATGTTTATATATATATATATACTAATATATAGAGATAAGGGGTGAATTATCAATAACTTAATAAATAGATAACACATACTAGCTAAAACATATTTAAAGTTACAAAAAAAAATTAAAATTATATTAATACATTTTATATTTTAGAATTAATTAAATACCATCTAAGTTTAAAATTGACAAAAATACCATCAAAACTAAAGAAGATTATAAAACTAGCATTAAAATAGTCCAGAACACGCCAAACAGACATGGCTGAGTCGACTCAGCCCGAACCAAAAAACCTAATCTAGATATTATCATTTGTTTTAAACGGATGATATACACTTTCGAATGATGAGAGAAGGAAATTCTGTGAATGGTTCATGACAATCAAATTACCTGATAGTTATAATTCAAACATGTAAAGATGTGTTCAAACACATGATTAGAAGATAATTGATTTAAAAGTCACGACTGTCATGTATTTTTGTAGCTTCTATTGCCGGTTGGTGTGCGTGGAAAGCTTACTCGAGATATTCGTACAACTCTCACAAAATTAGGCAGATTTTTCATGGACATTTGTAGTAAAACGTTGAAAGTTGTTGCATTGTTAAAAATGGAAGCTGACATTGCAGTGATATTGTGCAAATTGGAGAGTTTGTACCTGCCTTCATTCTTTGATCTAATGGTTCATTTGGCTGTAAACCTACCTCGTGAGGCTTTAGTTGCTGGCCCAGTTCAAATGGTTCATATGGTCTAACTGTTTAAATGTAATTGGTGGGATATCTCAAATTCTAGGTTGGGAGTACATAACGATGAAAATTTTGTAAGTATCAATAAATCTCACACATGGTATGAGGACGATCATTTCGTTCTCGCTTGCCAAGCGAATCAAGTTTTTTATTTAGATGATCCGGAGTACGAGAACGCATGGTAGGTAGTGCAGAAGTTTACACTGAGAAATATATATGATTATATTCTAGAGGCTGACGAACCACATGAAAAAGTTGATAGTCCAGCAAATGAAGAATGATATCAAGAAAATGAATTAGGTATCAATTTATTTGTTGATCTAAGCCAATATGACATGGTCTCATTATGTAAAGAAAATGTTCAACACGAAGTAATTGAGGCTGAAGTGTCGAAAGAAAATGAATCAACTGAAGTTTCTAGTGAGGATGAGGGTGACTGGTCCAGCAAAACTAATAGTGAATGGATTTCAAACAAATATTTTGTAAGTATTATTCTTATAAATATTCGTAACAAGGTATTTTATCAAAATAAATATCACATTTTATGCTCAATTTAAGTAATATATATAAAATAAAATAATTTAATTAAAATATATGCTTTAATTACTGTATATATAGTTGTTGTAAGCCAGCGCCGAGGTCGAGGTACTACGAGGGGTGTCTGCATAGAGAAAGTAAGGAAAATGGATAAAATTAAAGTTGATATTCTTGATTATCACACAGGTGGCTCTAGAGATTCGGCAGCGTGGTTTGCTTCTTATGCTGGTACGCTAACTCGCACGTATGCACTGATGGCTACATCCTCCTGATCTAAAGTTCCCCAAGATGTGAAAGACCACATCAAAAATCGTTGTTTGGTAATAAGCTACATCCCAAGCAACTAAGTATATAACATGTTAATTTAATGTTACTTTGTATTTATACTAATTGTTTATAATTTTTGAAATAATGAGTTTAAACTTAATTTTGGCCGACAAGATGATCGATTTGCTATTGAGGAACTGATGTTGAATGCATTCCGGATGTACAAAGGTCGATGCCATCCACACTATAAGAAGTTCAGTACTACAACAGAGGCGCGCCAAAATCCATTCTGAGCAATGCCACCCAATAAATAGGAGAAGGTTTGTAATATGTTTGAAGATCCTGCTTATTAGGTAATTTCGCTGCTATCTTTTTTTAATAGTATATGATAGATGCATTAAACATATAAACATAATTTTTTTTAGCAACGAAGTACTGTGAACCAAGTAAATAGATCAAAATTAACGATACACCATCATACGAGTTCTCGATATTTTCATCGTTTGTCTAAAAAAAAGGTAAGTTATTCTCGTCTCCGTTAAATATTAACATATAATACACTTTTCTGATTTAAGTTCTAATATAAATTTTCCTTTTGCAAGAAGAAGAAAGTCGTGCTGATTATGATCTGACCTAATTGTATGCTAAATCACATAAAAATTGTGATGGTGTTTGGACAAGTCCCAAAGTAGAGACAAATTATGTAAGTTTAAATTTATTTAATTCCATTGTCTAATAATATTTTTGTAACTTATACTAAATTTAATATTTTTGGTTTTGTAGAAAAAGATGATATCTCTTAAGTAAACTGTTGCGGATCTGACTGATGAATCATCTCTCAAGTTCTTGGATCACGTTATGGATATTTGAGGGGGCTTAGGAAATTGCTTGAAACCATCATCAACATTATCATCATCTTTTCGAGCCAGATCGAATTATGACAAGACTAAGAAATTGGAGGAAGCAACACTTGACATAGAACGATTGAGGTCCAAGGAAAAAGAGTTACTGACCTGATTAGTTCAAGTAGCAGATTTCGAGGCGAGATTAGAAGAGAACATGCAGTAGAGGTTGGAGTTGAATAACCAAAAGGTATTTGAACAGTTCCAGTCAATGATGTCCCAAAACTCTATGGCACCACCATAATCTTAAAATTTATTTTTTCTTTAATTACCTGTATATTATGATGTTCCAAAATATTTGAACAATTAATGTTTGAATTACAATTTGTGTAATATTAGTATGATATTTTTAAGTCAATTCTAATCTAGATGATTAATACCGTTCGAATGGTAAATTACTATTTATAAATTCATTCAAACGAAAACAGACCCATTGGAGCAAAAACTAACCCATTCAAACGACAATCGAGAAATACAGTCCGTACAGACGTTCGAATAATAAAATATTTGTTTGAACAACATTAATATGCAAAACCTCATTCGAATGAATATAATTTTCAAAAATAAAATTTCTGTTCGAACAGACATAATTTATGTTCGAACACAAGTCATTTAAAAAATTTATTAGTTTGAACGCATAAAATCTGTTCAAATAGGATCAAATATGGTCATTAGTTCAAATGGATATTTTATATTGTTCGAATGTACGTGTCGGTTCAAATAGAGAAATATTCCATTCAAAGAATTTATTGAGACGAAATCAGTTCGTCTAAAAAAAAAATTCCATTCGAACGGTTTTGACTAGTTACGCCCAATTTCCTCTCTAATTAAAATGATTGTTTGAGATGAAATTTGATTTTCGTCTCTAAAAACTTTATGAGACAGTCTTTCCGAGACAAAATAGAGAAGAGATTTTATCGTCTCCAAATATAATTTGGGACGAAATTTGGAGTTTTTGAGACAAAATTTTTTGCCTCGAAAAATCCATCTCTTGTAGTGACTACTCTTTTAATTATTGCAATTATTGCCTTGATCTGATTTAAACCTTTTTAATTATTTCTTCCTTTTTAATTACTGGCCAGTTTTGAAACAGCGAAGATGATGATCATCTGGAATGTAAGTTTCCGGATTTGTTTTGATTCGAGGATATATATATAAATATATATATTGTGGTACGGACATTACGAAATGGGCGCAGTAATTATGATTGCAGACGGGGGGTTTCATTATCATTTTCAAATAGAAACCATGTAAACAATTGGGAAGAAGATCTATTTATTTGATTTCATAATTAAACTTCCAAATTTTGCGTTACTGTGATCTGATGCAGAAATTAAAGAGATGAATGAAAAACGGAAGCTCTCCTAGTCATGTTTGCCTCAGACTCCGTCTAGAAAAATAAAATCATTATTTTGTTAGAGTTTTAGGACATTAATTAATGGTCAATTACCTTGCCAAACCAAATGGCATTAATTGAAAATTGACAAGTATAGCGTTTATATCCTAGACATGATCAGTAGTACTCTCATATTGATCTTATAAAATACAGAGCAGCATTATAGAAACAAGAACTCAAAACAACAAATTAATTAGCAGAATGAAGACCTCATGCCCGCGGCCACCTTCAATCCCAATCATACTTGCATCCTGCATTTTGTTCTCAATTTCATGTGCGAATTCAAAACAAGTTGATCTACACATGTTTTTCCGATGCCTTCCAAATAATTCTTCACCATTCTACCCAGTCTCCCAGGCCATCTACACCCCCAACAATGCATCTTTTCTCTCAATTTTGAACTCTTATATAAAAAATCGTAGGTTTTTGACATCTGCAACCCCAAAACCCCTTGCTATTATAGCTGCCAAACACATTTCTCACATCCAAGCAACTGTTATTTGTGCACAACGTTATGGCTTGGAAATCAGGATTCGAAGCGGTGGGCATGACGATGAGGGTCTTTCATACGTATCAAATAATCCATTTCTAGTCCTTGACATGTTCAATTTTCGTGGTCTATACATTGATATAGCATCCGAGACTGCATGGGTTCAGGCCGGCGCTACTCTTGGCGAGCTCTATTACAAAATCGCCGAGAAAAGTAAAGTCCATGCTTTCCCTGCCGGGGTCTGTCCGGGCGTAGGCACAGGTGGACATTTTTCTGGAGGTGGATATGGAACCTTGATGCGAAAGTATGGCCTCTCTGTGGATCATATAATCGACGCGCAAATAGTCACTGTCAGTGGATTGATCCTTGATAGAAGATCCATGGGAGAGGATGTGTTTTGGGCCATTAGAGGAGGTGGTGGAGCAAGCTTTGGAGTCATTCTTTCATGGACGATAAAGTTGGTACGAGTTCCGTCCATAGTGACAGTGTTCAACGTTAAAAGGACATTGGAACAGAATGTAACAGATGTTATTTATCGTTGGCAGCAGGTTGCAGATAAACTACCAAAAGACATCTTCATAAGGGCAATGCCACAAGCAGTGAATGGAAGTCAGGAAGGCAAGAAGACGGTGCAAGTTTCTTTCATTGGACACTTTTTGGGAAAATCTGAAAGCCTTATCCCTTTGATGAATGTGAGGTTTCCCGAACTAAGATTGCAGCAAGGTGACTGCAGTGAAATGACATGGATTGAGTCAACTCTTTTTTGGGCAGATTTCCCCATCGGAACTCCCACGAGTGCTTTACTCTGGCCATCCAAGGCAGATTTCTTCTTCAAAAGCAAGTCTGATTATGTGAAGGAACCAATTCCAAAGACTGGTTTAGAATCCATATGGAAGTTATTGATTGAAATAGGGGAAAAGGGATGGATGCAATGGAATCCTTATGGAGGAAGAATGAGTGAGATTTCGGAATCAGAGACTCCATTCCCGCATAGGGCTGGAAACATATTCAAGATACAACATTTCGTGCTGTGGGTGGAAGAAGGAACAGAGACCACGAACCATTACCTAAAATTTTCAAGAACCCTGTACAAGGCGATGACACCATACGTATCAAAGTCTCCAAGGGAGGCTTTTCTCAACTATAGAGATCTTGATATCGGTATTGCCAGTTCAAGCAATAATCGTACAATCCTTAATGACAATGCACGAGTGTATGGGAGTAAGTATTTCAAGGGCAATCTGGACAGGTTGATGCGTGCGAAAACAAGCATTGATCCCTCCAATTTCTTCAGAAATGAACAAAGCATTCCGCCCAACCCTTCCAATCCTGCCTGGAGCCTTTAGGCGGTTTCCAGACCGTGGACATGAACTTGTTAGACTAAATGAACAAGTTTTGCAAAATAATACATTTTTATGGCTGGCTTAATATTAGAGACGTTATATGAAAAAAAAATAACATTTCCCTTGACATGATTGTTTTTCTCTCCCATCACCTGCACAAAATATTTTATGTGGTTAGATCGAGAACTATAAATGGAAAAGGACTCAATTATCCTGATCAATCCCTTCAAGTAATGCAAGAAATAGCCTTAGATCACAACCAAGAAGTAGAAGGAAGATCAAACTAAATTGGGTGGAAACCATTGATAAAAGCATTAATTATATCAATAAAGAAATCGATTGGGTTGGACCATGCAAACTTTTACAAGAGACTTTTCTCAGACTTATAATTCGGCTAAGATAAACATGACTTTGAAAAAGACTTGAAAAAACAGTAGGGATAAGGTTGAATTGGAAAATAAATTAAGTGGGGTTGTGAAATAGAATTGTAGGAAGCCCATGTGATCATGGACTGGCTGAAGAATTGTAGAAAATACTCTTTTATGATTTAGAGTTAAGTACCAAATTATTATACATCTTATACGTGGTTG
The DNA here is from genome assembly GCF_004785595.1 of Juglans microcarpa x Juglans regia. Lineage (NCBI taxonomy): Eukaryota > Viridiplantae > Streptophyta > Magnoliopsida > Fagales > Juglandaceae > Juglans > Juglans microcarpa x Juglans regia. Next base: position 15,580,386 of record NC_054602.1, on the reverse strand, counting down.
TTAAATTCTGTCATTTCTATTCAACTTTTTATAGCTCCTATGTGATTTGTCAAATCATTACCAAGTTCGTTTCTATATATAGAAAAACTTACCTTACTTTTCACATGGCACTCTTACATACCGGCCGCCATGTGTATTCCGCTAAGTTAGATGAACGAGATTTGTAACGAATGGACTAAATTTCAAGTTTGTGGTACCGTAGGGTTTATTCCTAAACAGAATTTGCATTGGGGAAAAGCGCAAGGGTTAAGGCCAAACTTTCCTAAAAGGAATTACACAAAAAAAAAAAAAAAAAGAAAAGAAAAAAAAAAAAGAAGAAGAAGAAAAGAAAACTAACTTGCAAACTTGCTAGCCTGATACATAGATCGAAAACTATTATGGAGTAAATTTGACATACCACCGCAAAGCACAAAGGTTACATGCCAAATTTTCCTAAAAGGAATTATAAAAGAAAAACTAATTAACTTGCAAAGTAGCTAGCCTGATAACCACAAAATCAGGGATTCAAATCCCAAATACACCCTTGGGGGGGGGGGGGGGTGGGGTTACTATTTAAATTAACAATCAATCAATCTATTAATCAAATCACAATAAATAATCAACACATCAATTTTGGTAACAAAGTGGAAACTCATTTGAAAATGCCTTCAAAATCTACAATCATTCTGGGGTAGAAGTAACCGCCTAAAATTTACTATAATAATTTAGTTCGTTACAACTACTTTAGAAACGCTTACAAGACCTTTGAAGTAGCTAAATATAGCTTGCAACATCACGAGTATCCCACTCGATCTTTGCACCCTACCAACTCTGAACCACTGGTCTTTCTATAGTTTCACCATGAGCACCGACTCGATCTTTGGACCCAGGTAGCTCCAAAACTCATTCCGGCCAACGAACATGTCCACACCAATGCACTCAATAGTAATCAAACACGAGCACAATATGATGGAGGTTTGCTTATCTAGAGAGAATCGATCTTCAATGCACAATATATCTCCTTAGGATTTCCTATCAAGAATATAATGAAAACGGTAGCTTTGGCCTCTCTTGACGATCTAGAAGTTGTACATATTATTCTGTAATACCCCACCTAAAAGGCTCCTTAGGCCTTGACCTTAGTAGTCTTAATCCTAGTTAATTAGAAGTTGAGATATTCTAGAATAAGAACAATTTTGGATACTTGAGTTGGCAAAAAGGCCGTATCCTTTGGGTTTAGAAGAATTTTTAGAAGATTCTAGTGCAATATTGATTTTTGAGGAAAAAGAGAATTTGTAGAGCTTGATTGGTTAGTAATATTATTTTGGAGAAGTTTTAGTGCTTTATTAATTTTGAGGATAAGAAGCCAGGAGGCCCATAAGGGAATGACACATGGTATATTGGATGGTTGTCACATTAATGGGCTAAGCAATTTGTGTAAGTATTTGATGGAATTAGAGAAGGCTCAAAGAGTGGTTTACTAAGACCCAAAGCATTTTGGGTATAAAGGCTTAGGAGATGCAATAAGACTTTAGATCCTACTTGATGGACATAAGACTTTAGACCTCTAATGCACTAATGATGTGATAGGCTAAGGATAAGATGTTAAAAAGCTTTAGGCCCAACTTGGGAGATATAAAGTTTTAAGTCTTTCTTGGAGGGCACTACAAAATAGACCCAATGAAAAGGACATAAGGTCATTTAGCCTAACTTAGTAAGAGTGAAGTTATTAGGCCCAACTTATTAAGTATGAAGAATTAGAAAAGCAAGCCCATAAGTAATTCTATTAAGGTCTTTAGAACCTTGGGACATTTATGGGCCAATCCTTAGAAGCCCTAAAACAAGCCTCATAGGAGTGCAAGACTTGGTAGGATAGCCTTGGCAAAGTATGAGGAAGGCATAAGGCCTTTGGGCCAAGCTTGGTATAGATTTGACCCAAGGCCCAACTATATCAATGTAAGCCTTTCAAACCCTATCTTTGTGGATCTTGAGGTCTCTTTTAATCCTTCAAAATCTGGAAACAAGATCCCCATTCATTTAAACCCAAAAGCCCATGAGCCTTTGACCCACACTCATGGCCCTTTTACGCCCACAAGGCCCAAAGCTTGTTTTGATCTATTTCACTCTTCAATTTGAAAGTCCAACACACCATACCAAGGGTTTCTTTAAGCCCATGTCATATCATAAGTACCCAAATTAAGTTTTGAAATTTGGTTAAGACCATTAATCCACTTACCAATGGTTAGTGATCTTTAAACTATGTTTTAGAGCTTAATTTTCTTTCTTAATCTTTTTTAACCTTTTGATCTGAAAATTTCTTGTTTTATTACTCAATTACATCACTTTTAAATCATACCAAGACCGTAGATAAATCTCCACACATGTCATTAGAAGAAATAACATATCAAACCTCAAACTACACCAATTGGCACACATGTGTGCCCTTTGAGTTCATGGACTGTTTTTTGCCCTCAAGCCCAATATTTTTGTGCCTTTTTCTCAAGGATACAAACCAAGCCTTGGATGAAATTTGGTTTCAAAAACCAAACTAATAACCAAAACCGATTGCACCCAAAAGACTAGTTGAGTGGGAACAAAACTGGTTGCGTTTCAACCACCCCATGCCACCTCCATCATGGTCATCATGAGCCTTTGACCAGGTTTTTCCACCCAAAGAAAGCACCAAAACCGAATGGTGTTTGTGCAAAACTCCATTTCAGCAACCACCCTCTATTGCATCATCTTCTTGGAGTTGCACCTTCATGATCACTTGGCAGCCAACCCTCCACCTTCTACTATCTGAAAAAGTCTTGAAGAAGTGACCTTACATCTGCACAAATCAGTCATAATGATGAGTCAAGAAGATGAGTCAAGACAATGGACAAATCTATCCAAGAAAAACCACTTTGAACCCGTCAACCCCATGGTTGGGTTTGTTGGTTTTTCTTCTATTTCCTCTGTACCGAGACTTGACCACCATTCACAGGAGCAATGTAGCAACTGTGGGGAGGAAATCATGATGGTTTCAAGCCACTATTCTCCCTACACAAGATGACACAAGCTGATGAAGGCAATCTGAAAATTTCAGCTTCTTACACCTCCCACCTCAACCAATCCCCTTGGACCAAGCCTCCACCCTCTTGACAGTCTATAAAAGACCCCTTGACCCCCTCATTTCCTCCAAACTTCATCTTCAGCTCCCCCTTGAGCATAGAGGTCCTATTCCTCTTTAGTTTTTAGAGAAACCGAAAGTGAGTGAGTTTGAGTGTTCTTAGAAGTTCTTGAGAGTTATTGTGCTAGGAGCTTGAGTGGGCTACGAAATTTGTAAGTTTTCTTGACCTTTATCTTAGTTTGCATGTAAAGCCTTATTTTGAAGTGTTGGAGTGAATTTTGGTTGAGTTCAGAAAAGTTTACCACTTACCATGCTTAATTCAAAACCATATTCATTAAGGATGGTTTAAGTGTTTAAATTGTTTTAAGTGAAAATTTAGCTATGGCATGTCTTAAATATGCTTTGATATGATTTATTAATGTCTTATAATGATCACTGAAGGTTTGATTTTGAGATTAGAAGCATTCCATGATAGGTTTTAATTCTACCTTGTGTTGATCATCATACATGCACGATTTTGATTAAATCATGCTTATTTTATGAAGTTTTGATTTATTTCACCTAAGCTTGATCAATGAGCATTTAGAAGGTCTTGTGATTGGGATAAAAATGAAAATACATGTTTTGGATGAATTTTGAAAGCATGCCTTGGTTATTTAGGCCAATAGTATCATGCTTCATTAATGAAGGATTAATGAAGATTAAAGTTTTTAGCCATGATTAAGTGTTAGGATGAACTTGCTTACCTAAGATTTAGCCTTTATCATGTCATCAATGACTATAGTGATTGTTTGTGACTAAAGAGAGTTTCATATGCATGTATTCATAGGGATCAATAATTGAAGTCACAATTAGGCATCAACTGGAGTGCATGCCGCAGGTTGTAAGTTTGAGCTTGTTCCACTTTGAAATTTTACAATTCTAAGGGTATAGATAGTTTTAGAATATGAAAAATATGAGGTTCATGAAGTTTGGTCAAATTTGAGATTTGTTTGTAAATAGTAAAAAATTAAGGCCTTACTGGCAATTTTTTAGAGTTAAGGGATATTTTTGTAAATATCCATTTTTGAAACCATTTGATAATTAACGTCTCCCGTAGTAGTACAAATACTAACTTAGTACGAATTTAATTTCAGATGCTATGATATTTCCAAATTCGGGAAGTTTTTAAGTTAGCTTATAACTTACTCTTAGATAATTTATTTATAATTATTGTATAAGCGTCACATACATATTATAAATTTTATTTTGAGTATGAAAAATCATATGATACATCATTGAACATTTGATTACTTGTTTACATGACATGTGAAATTCTCACCATTTTAGCATATTGCATCTATAAATGTCATTTTCACATGAAAGCTTGATACATATGCACATATCATGAAATATATTTTTCAAGTATAGCATGAAATTAATTTTTTTCATGATCCCAAAGGCTGGGATGGAGAATTATTCTAGTGGAACTCCTCTATCCACTTTGGAGTGAGTAAAAATGAAGTGGTAACCCTTAGTTGATGAAGAACAGTCAATGAGCTTCGAATGAGTTCTTTTTAAAAGAACGTTGGAGTGAAGTCAAAATTATGACACCTAATACTGGTGGGTGTATATGTTATGATGTTATGTTATATTACCAATGCATTGAGAATGATATTTGCAGACAAAGACGTAATGTCAACATAAATTGTGCTACGGTCACCGGCAGGTGCTCTCGGTGCATATGGAGAGCTGTGTTGCTATCAACGTATGTTAATGATGGATTTAATGACGATGAAATGTTATAATTTTTTAAAGCAATGAGATATGAAATGTTCTCTTTCGAAATGTCATGTTTTTTAAATGAGAGAGTGAAAATATTCTCTGAAAGAGAAAGTGCATCAAAGTTTTTTTTTTTTTTTTTTTCCTGAAAATGTTGAGGAACTTAGATGGGAGACAAATATGGATTCTTTTTTTTTTCTTCTTTTTTTTTTTTTTTTTTTTTTTTTTTTTTTTTTTTTTTTGCATTTCATTGCATGCATCTTATGTTTATAATTAATTATGCATATATTATCTCTGTGAAAGTTGGTTATTTAACTTACTGAGATTTCAAATAAATCTCACGCTGGATACATATGGTTGAAGAGGAGTCGGACCATGAGCGAAGACTAGATATAATTTTGATCCTCATAAGCATTGTTTCTTCATACTTCAGAGCATATGAAATAGTTGATCTAACCAGAGAAGTTTGATTAAGTAATTTGTATTAAGGAAATTATATCCTTAAGTTTGAACTTATGATGGATATTAATGCTTTCTAACATGAGTTATAACTAATCACCCTTATTCCACTGCGATTATTGCATACTGCTAGTTGCATACTAGGATACATTGCATATTAACGGTCATGAACGGGGGTATGTAACCTTGTGTTACATGTCCTGACACTCCAAGTCTCCCTTACATCCCAAGTGGGGATTTGGGGGCATCGCATATTCTATATATACTTATGGTTTGAGTAGATCATTTAAAGAGTCCAAACCCTAATGAAAAAGTAAATCTTGAAATTTTCGCTAGAGAGAAGTGTTAAGTGAAATTTTTGTCCAACTTTTCATTCGTGACATTGTCGAGTTCTTTTGACCCCGTAAACATTGGAATTTGAAGACCCTTGTAAAACATGAATTTGTAGATAATTAAGTTATGTGACGCCCCCAGACCCTGCTTGGAATTTGACAGAGACTAACTCTATTTGGATTGAGAGAGGCTCTCAACCCATCTCATCTCGTCATTACAACTTTCACAAATTCTCACATATAATATAATAAACAATTTAGTTTTTTCAAATTTTAAAACAATAATAATATTAAAAAAAATAATATTGTCACAATATTTTATTCAACTTTCATCTCAACTCATCTCATCTCAACTCTTTATCCAAACCTAACCTAAAGCGTCAGGACATGCAACACATGGTCACACACCCCTCGTTCATATAGTTAACATGCAATGCACCTAGTATGTTTCTAGCAGCATGATATAATCACAGTAGAAAACTTTCAAACATCCAAAATACATTGTTCTTGACATATACCCAAAAGACATCCTAATGGCCCTTATCCTTCTCCAAGATCTTCTAAAGGTCCTAAAAAATGTTTAATACTTTGCAAATGAAATTTTTAGCGAACTCTAAACCTGGACTCTAACCTCTACACTAATGATGGGTCCGCAGAGTGCTTAGGGCTCTTTTGGGCTTCCATAACTTTTGGGAAACCCTCGTGCTTGCACTTCCTAATCCCTGTCTTCTAGTTCTGTCACAACTTCTACTATTTCTGTAATGCCCGTACCCCAATGGGTCAGAGAGTTACGTCTTGTCACTTAAAAATCATAATTCACAGTGCATATATAAACTCTAAATTCTCAATGACCTTAAAACTCGTTGTTTCAGATCAACCACTCCAAACCCACAAAATAAACACCAACCTTCCAAAATACCAAGTTAATGGAACGAAATAAATTTACTGAATATCACTATCCACACTACAACATAATTCTTTTTAGTGACGGTTGAGAAATTGTAACAGCCCCCAAACCATCACTAGAAAACATTTTCAGTAACGGTTTTTGGAAACCTTCTCGTTAAGGATACCTACATGATGGGCTATCTAGGCGACAGACTCCTCTATAGCCACGATCTGTCGATCGATATGCGCAATTATCTGTGAAATCACCTCATCAGCACAAGTGAGCCGCGCATCTCCCGCAGATGTACTCATCGGCTGCTAACACTCCCCACACTGGGCACGAGCTGTGTCAGAGGAATTAGATCCGCTACAGGTGGTGGCTGACGTCGAGGATACCCCCTCACCTATCCAATGCTATGTCGATGTGTGTTCATGTCGAGGTGGCTCATCTGATCTGTGACCCGCTCCTCCTGCTGGAGTGGCACTCTCCGAGCAAGTAATAGTTGGCTGATGATGACACCATATGGGAGGATGTCTGTGCAGACAATGCTCTCCTAGTAACGGATCCTCTCAAAGATGGGCAATGACAAATCGATGGGATCTCCATCTGTCACTCTTATGAAAAACTGTGCCAAAATCTAACTAAATGTAGTCTTATGTGCCATAGGATCCAGGTTTGTTGCAACAATAAGCTGCAACATGTGGAAGAAAGGTAGCAGATGTATTTGGTTAAAGGCGTTCCTCCTCTTAATTTATGTGCGGTCTCTCTTGGTGATGATGTAGAAATCTTCATCTTGGCCATCATTCTGAGCCTCACGGTTAATACCCTCGACCCCTGAACAGTCTGCATCTCTGGCATCATCTACTAGCTTAACTAGGTCAGTAGATGATGCAAAAGTGTTTGCATCTCCATCGAGTGTACCGTGTGCAGATGCAGATGTGCAACCCACGACTGCATCGCTAGTCTGAGAGTTAGTTGGGACCTTCTGAACCATTAAGGGGTATACCTTCCCCCTCAATGTGCAGTTATTTCCCCAGCATCTACTGATGAAGGCTCATCTGCTCCCATTTGAGCTCGTTGAACTCATTGATTAGGACCTCTTGCACCACCATAATAGCACGAGCCCCGATCCGAGTAGTGTCCTCAGTGGCTCCTGCCCTCTCCCGTTTCCTGGTATGCAAAGGATGAGCCGTATCCTGAAAATAGAAAAGAAAAAAAAGTTATAGTACTATTGATGCATCTTTCGTATTAATTTTAAACTACTTTGCATTAACATTCGAACGAAATATAACATACATTTGAATGTTCAGATAAAACATTTGCACATATGTGTTTAACGTTCAAACATAACAACTAACGTTCGAACGTATAATATACACATTCGAACGTCAAGGGCATAACGACTAAGAATTTAGAAATGTGGTATGTTCGAACATTATGCCTTCCACGTTTAAACATAAGTGGTTTTGTTTTTAACGTAAAGATTTACGTTCGAACGTAAAATATTGAAGTTCAAATGTGGAAGGCAAAACGGTGGATAAATTGAAAAGTAGTACATTTGAATGTTAACATTCAACGTTCGAACGTAAATGCTATGAAAAGTAATGGTCGAATGTACAAAATATATGTTCGAACGTGTAAGGCATAACGACTATGTAATTGAAATGTCGTACGTTCGAATGTTCTATCAAAAAGTTTGAACATTACGACACAGAATGACTGCTTAGCCATTCTCGAAAATCACGAACCACGGTTCTAAGTGGCCAAATGCCACCATAGAAATAAAATATATACTTCAAGAAACATTTCTGCGATGACCATTTGGCCAATGGCAACCCGTGGTGGTCGGAAAATGGAGTTGAAAATCTAGTCACCACTAACATTCAGTTTACACAAGATCCTACTAAATCTTAAAAAAAGGTGTAACAGGACAAAAGAGGGTTGCCTACCTTTTGGCGACGGTTGTGGCGGGGTTTAACTGTGGCAACAATAGTTTAGTAGCAGCGTGCAACGGTGGAGAGATAACGGTAAGGGTCTTAAAATGACGTTTTCCGTTCCAATTTTAGGCTTATATACAAGAAATGTTTGAACGTTTCGTGATTGAATTTCAAAAAATATATTAATAATAGATTAAATTATATTACTAATGTGTTATATAATATAATGTATACTATAACATATAGCATATACTATATCTAATATTATATTATAATATATATATAGTATAGTATATAGTATATATATAATACATATATAATGCTATATACTATATATAGTATATTGTTGTTGTTAGTTTTATTAATTATAGTCAAATGTCTATGTTATATATTAATTTGTTCCTCGTTAATTAAATATATAACGTTTTATTTCTAAATGTGTACATCATATTAGTAATTTTAATTAAAGCAATTTATTAAGAATTGTAAAACTTCTGAAATAGTGTTAATAATGTTGGATAGATTATTAAATTATATTAATGAAACTATTATTAATTTTATTAACTACAAGTAATAATATTAGTAACAACGTTAACTTTTTTAGTAACTTCAAATTTGTTAAAAATGTAAAAATTACTTCCCAATAATTGATATTAGATTTTAAGAATATATTATGTTTTTAATAAGTTGTCGAAAGTAACATTACATCAAACACATCAAGTGATTTAGCATAAATATATGATATTATTATTATATTCATAAAATTATTATTGCTATTTTTATTAACTATGTCCTTTTGGCCATTAAAAAAACCCTAATTATCGGCTAGCTGTCTAATATTTATATTAATATTACTACATAATATATAATACTAATATTAATATAGTAATTAAAACCCTAAGGTGTAGCTCAGTTAGTCTGGCCTTGTGTTTGCTCCCCAATGGTCATCAGTTTGAGTCTCCTTAGGGTTACTGGAGGTTTACCTGGTCATTAACTTCAGGGCCCTATGGGATTTGTAGAGGTGCACGCAAACTGGCCCGGACACCCTCAATTATAAAAAATAGTAATTACATAACATATAATACTAAGATACCAATATATAGTATTACTATATAGTATAGAAATTATATAGAAATAGTATTAGTATATAGTATAGTAATTATATTGTAATGCTATTAATATATAACATAATATATTAAGTATTATATATATTTATAGTCTAATATAATAATAACTAGTATATTTGTATGTTACTATATACTTACTATACACTAATACCATATATTTATACACTAATACTATACAAATACAAAGCCGTTCACATGTTATTGGGGACATTCAAAACATTGAAATGCTATGTTTGAACGTAAATGGAATAACATTCGAACGTAAATGAAAAAATGATGGGAAATTTCCCACTCGATTTCTAGGAACCATAATTCCACCAACGTTCGAACGTAAATAGACTACCTTTCGAATGTTTTCAAAAATTGAATTGGGTTTCAACACACAAAAATTGAATAATATTTTCAGAAGAGAAATTCTATTTGTAGTCCCTACTTAGGGACTGTATGTGCAGACCCTTCATTAAATGACAAAAAATATCATTTTAGGAGGGATATTTTTGTAATTTTAAAAAATTTTAAAGATAAAATTATCTAGGTTTACATTGCAGTCCCCAAATAGGGACTGTACATAGCATTGCTCTTTTCAAAAATAAATCGAGAAAATCAATAACTATTAAAAAACTATTTAATAGTTATAATATTAGTTATAACATATTATATATTTTTTATAATATAGTGTATATTATACATTATCTTATATAATATAATATAATTATGTTGTGTTATATAATATATATATAGTGTATATATATATAACTACTATATTAATAAATACTAACAAGTACATTATTTACGTTTGGACGTGAAAAAAAAAATCAGGAGATTTCCTGGTCGATTTCCACAGCTCTGTGATGAAACATTCGAATATTCCAATTTAACGTTCGAACGTGAATCGATGAAATTTGAGAAGAAATTTATAAACGTTCGAACATTAAATTAGATACGTTCGAACACAAGAAAATTAATGCGGGAAATCTCCCATTTGATTTCGGGCTCTATCATAAGAAGTAACGTCTGAACGTTACAATTGTCCGAACGTTTCAGTAGAAAAGTGAGCTTAAATTTCTGAACATTCGAACGTTTCATCTGAAAATTGGGTGAGATATGTTAACGTTTGAACGTACAACTTAAACGTTTGAACGTTCCATCAAATCAAATATTTTTTGCATGAATACACGCACGAGAGGAAGTAGAGTCATTTCTACTGATTCTCCCGTGTGCGAAAGAGAGAGAGAGAGGGGGTGAGAGAAGGTCGTGGGTTAGAGAGAGTGAGTTAGAGTGAGAGAGGGTTAGAGTGAGAGAGAGTAGAGTGAGTGAGGGTTAATATTTTGGAACTCTCCATTGATTTTGGTAAGGTAAAACTCTTTTTCTTTTTATCTTTTTGCAATTTTATGATATTTTTCATGTGTTTTTTTATATAGATGTCTCTAACAAGGTAGTGTTGTATTTTTTTGAAGGATTTGTTGTTTTGGCAAGTTGAAAGCTTTTGATTTGTAAGAAGATATTGTGAGTGCTAGGTATATTTCTAAACTTTAGTAATATGTTTATATATTTTGTTGTGATTTTATTCATGTGGATAATGATGAATATGGGATGTGCATAATGTGAGTTGATTGTGGGCTTTGATGAATTGGATATGGGTAGAATATTGTGAGTTGAGTAGTGAATTTTGATAGTGTATATATATATATATATATATGGTGCATATGTATCAATTTTGTATTGCTGAATTAGAAGGAATTAAATTGATTATATTGATAAATTATAAGGAAATCTTTGTGATATGGATTGTGTAATATGATGAATTAAAATAAAAAATTGTGTTGTGTTTATGCTTACTCTTAAAATGAAAAATTATGTTGCGTTTATGTTTACTCTTGAAATATTGTGATTATTGTTTGTGAATATATTGTGAGTTTATGGTATTTATTGATGAATTAATATGTTTAGAAATATTGTTGTGTGAATATTGTAAATATATTGTGATTTGGATTCCAAATATTATGATTATTGTTTATGAATTTTGTGAATATTTGGTGAGTTTATAGTGTTTATTAATGAATTAATATGTTTAGAAATATTATTGTGGGAATATTGTGAATATATTGTGATTTGGATTTGAAATATTATGATTATTGTTTATGAATTTTGTGAATATTTTGTGAGTTTATAGTGTTTATTGATGAATTAATATGTTTAGAAATATTATTGTGGAAATATTGTTAATATGTTGTATTATGGATTTGAAATATTGTGATTATTGTTTGTGAATTTTTATTGAATATGTTTATATGATTAGAAATATATTGTATTTAGTTTGTGGATTTAGGTTAATTTTTTGATATAATATTTTTTGATGTTTTTTGAATTTGTTCTTTCTTAAGAAAATTATAAGTTTAGGAACTTAATTTAAGTTTAAATTAAAAAAATTTAATATGGGAATTAATATTTAATATTTAATAAGTATATATAATATATTCATACTAGTTTAATTGGAATATGATTATTATGCAAATTATAAGTAAATAATTTAACTATATATAAGTATAATATACATATAATAACTATAATTAATAATAACTTATTAAATAATCCTACAATTGTGAGGTTCCAAATCATTATATTATTAAATACATATATATATATATATATATATATAACGAAAGTAAAATTGTCATCAAGAAAGAAGTCTTGAACCCAACAAATAAATATACTTATTTAAAATAAAATAGAGAGTAAATAAATAAGGTTCAAATAAATGCTTAATTAGAAATTATATACTGATTGTTTATATAAATAAATAACTCACTCAATTAATTATAATAATTTAAATTATAATTTAGGAATAATAACAATTAAAATTATATAATAACAATTAATATTATATAATAACAATTAAAATTAAAACAATCAGTATAACAATTAATAACAATTATATATAACAATTAAAATTACATAGGTATCAATTAATAAGTAACTAAGATATACAATAACAATTAAAATTTTAATTTAGGAATATTAATCCGAGATCAATCATTATAGTATTTCGCATAGAATAGCCTCAGCCAATCCAAGATCACTATAAAAATACTTTGTTGCCTATTGAAAAATCTTAAACTTCTTTTCCATAACTAATAATTTTTATTTTTTTATAAATTAACAATGTCAAACAAATAGTAGTGTTATATTATGAAACTAGAGAGATGGAAAAATACACTCACAACCTTCCTGTCTTCTAGACAACGAGGGAGAATGATATTGAATAAATGTCTATCAAATTGTTTGACTGTCAAAGTCTCTCTAGCCATGAGAGTTGTTAAGGCTGGAGAGTTTGTGACAGTTAAGTAATTAGATTGAAATTTAAACATTTTTTCAAGATCATCCTCCCTCGTTGTCTATTGACAGGAAACTTGTGAACATATTCTTCTATCTCTCTCTAGTTTAACAGTATAATACTACTATTTGTTTGACATTGTTAATTCAAATAACATGAAAATATTGTATGTAGTGTTTTTTTATAGATATTGTATGACATTGCATAAATAACGTTAGAGCCGTTTGGAAATTAGTGTGCATTTAGGTGTCCACTAATTCTTGAATAGTCCAGTGTAGATTGTTTGAAATTATATTATCTGTATTGCACTTTTTTGTTACTCCTACTGAACATGTTTAATATGAACTTTCGGTATTTTCCTCTACTGTTTTCGGGTATATTATTCGTAGGGTTACAATCCCTCTATGTGAACATGTATACTTGAAGAACTATGGGGAGGTGCTACCGAAATTTCTACTAATGTGGAAGGTAGTGGAATGACGAGATTTGTACAATATGGATAATATAATCTCAAATGGGATATGACCAACCATCTTATAAAAAAAAAACAATGAGAATTGGAGCATGATATGTATGTGAATTTTCTATGTACATATTATTAATAGGTAGATGTTTTTAGAAATTGACAACAATTGGATGTGTCTAAGTGATAGATTTGGAAATGATTACGTACCCTGTGCGCGTAGAGTAAGAACCTTCATTGATTTTGCTCGGGCCTATATTGATAGTCATGGTTACATTAAATGTTCATGTCGAGGGTGTAAAAATTTGTGTGTGATAGGGTTGGATGGAGTTGAAAGTCATATATTTGTGAACCGTATGGATTTGGGATATACCTGATGGGTGCTACGTGGCGAGCCATATGAATAGTCAGTGAATGTATTGTTCGGTCATCCGAATTATTTACAGCACATGGATGATGATTATGAGCAGGATGGGAAGGAGAAAACGTTGGGTAATATTTGAGCTGGGATGTTTATGGATGAGGTTAACGACAATGCCTCAATTGGTTGAGGGACTGATTCTAAAAATTTCGTTACAATGTGGGAAGAATTTCCCGGATGATTTGAACAACGTGTATGAACTAAAATTATATTTATGTTAGATTTTGAAACTTTAAACAATAGGTAATTTTTAATAAGTATATACTATTTCAATTGTTAGATTTTGGAACAACATGCTCGTGATCTCGGATCAGTTTCTCTTGAATTGTATGCATTGGCCCATGGTCCCTTACATAGAGCACTTTGATACATTGCATACACGGTTCAAGGTTTAGATTCCATACTCTAGATCGTGAACGTAATAAAATGACTCAAACCTGTAGTGTGTTGGTCGAGGGGAATCAGAGTGTCTGTAACATATGTCTTTAAATGTGAGTAGTGGGATCTAGGTGGTGATCGGGTTTCGATACATAGGGATATTAACTTTACGAGTGTCGATACTGCATCTAAATGGTACAAAGATGATTCATTCGTATTGGCTTGTCAATCTATACAAGTTTATCACTTGATTGATCTAATGAAAAATGCTGATGAAGATAGTGGAGAGATAACTTGGCGAGTTGTACAAAAATTTGTCTCTTGAAAAATATATGAAGTAGAAACGAGTGTAGATTACGAGAATAGTGGGGATAAAGATGGCACTCCAATTGTAGAGGCCTACCAGGAAGATAGAGAGGGTATTAACTTGATTGTTGACCTCGGTACACTCGAGTTACTCTCCTTGGACAGAGATGACGTCCCACCCATCAATATTAAATGATCATTCAATTCAAGTAAGTGAGAAAGAATAAGAAGAGTTAGAAGAAGAAGACAAAGAAGAATCCGGGGAGGAAGTGAATAAGAAGGACAAGAAAGAGGTTGATAATGATGATGGAGATGTTATTGAGAGAGATTCTGAAACAAATATGGAAAATACATCCGAAGATGAAGAATAAAATACTAAATATTTTATTCATATAGGTGACTATAGAATATTATACTTTTTCATAATTCTTCTAATTAATTTTTTTTTATATAACTAATCATTTTCAAGGATGCTGCCAAAACAACAATGAGGAAATGGGCCTCCTTCGCCAAGTCCAAATCCTAAACCCATTGAGAACTCCTCACCTGACGAATCCGCTCCTGAAGATCAAGTTGACATGCAAGAGAGCGACAGCCAGTCGACACCTACCAATAAGGAAATGTCATTGATAATGAATTATATAATTAATAATTTTGTCATTTTGTCTCAATAACTATATAACTATAATTATACTATTATCTATTAGCTGATGCATCTGCTCATCGCGGTTATGGCTATATACATGGCATCTCTCTTGAGAAAAATAGAAGACATGGAAAATTCAAAGTCACCATTCTTGATAATTCCACTGGAAGAGTGGATGATAGTGCAGCAGCGCTTTCTTCCTATATTGGCATAGTAGTCCGAGCTTATACTCCATTTTATGTGCGATCATGGCGACATGTTCCGAATGAGATTAAGGAGCACATTCAAAGTCGTGTACTGGTGAGTTTACTTTAAGAGTACATTTTTTTCACCTAGATTAGTATATCATATTTTTGACGTAATTCACTTATCAGGACGAATTAGACCTCGACTTTAGCCATAGCGAGGATTTGAGAACTGTAAATAAGTTGATGGCTACATTATTCCGACATCACAATGGACGATGTCATGACCACTTCAAAAAGTTTGAGACATTGAAAGAGGTTGTGCAGTCCCTTTTCCAGTAGATGGAGTTAGATGATTGGAGAAAATGTTGTAATCTTTTCACAACTCCAAATTATCAGGTATTCTAAATTTATATCCTTTAATTACTTACATTTATATTCGTTCTATATATTATATGTGTATATATTAGAATTAACGTTCTTAATTAATTTTGTAGCACGTAAGTTCTACAAATGCACATAATAGATCTACTATGGCTGTCCACCATCATGCTAGTTCAAGATCATTTCACCGTCTTGCTGAAGAAATGGTTATTAAAAAATTATGGAATTCATTTATTTTTCTGATATTCTTTTATTCAAGTACTAACATTATCTTTTTCTAATGTCACTTTGTTAAAAACGTGATGATTCTGAAAACTTTTCCCTAATTTATGTTTATGCTGCTACTTACACTAATGAGCGTAGTGAGTGGATAGATCTTGTTGCTGCAGATAATTATGTAAGCGGTGTTAATTTTGTTAAATAAATTATGCAATATGTGAAAAATTTATTTTTTATTTGTATTTCTTTTAATACGTTACTTATTGTGTGTTTTCTTTCAAATTGCAGGAAAAAATGATGGAGATGCAGTCAGCTTCTGAGGAATCCTCTCCTAGTGACATAGACATATTCACGTAAGTGCTTGGAACCAAGTCTAGTATGGCAAGAGGTTTGGGACGATCTTTCAAGCATTCCGGTTCATCCTCCTCAATCTTATCGACTTTATAAACTAATAATCTTAAAAAAGATTTAGAAGCTGCATGGCTCGAAAATGAGTATATGAGGTTGAGACAGTAAGAGTTAAAACGGAACACCTTCAACCGTCATTAAAAATATTTTTAGTGATGTTTCAACAGTAAACTGTCACCAATTTTTTTCTGTTACGCACATTAGGTGACAGTCGTGGTGACTGTTTCAAACCGTCACCAAATGTCTTTAGTGTCGTTTTGCTTATTTTTTGTGACAGTTTTCTCTATTACAAAAGATAAATTGTGTTGTAGTGCCAATACTTGTAGTATCCTTTGGCACTCAATCACTATGCTCAAATAGTCTCTCCCCTGCTTCCCATTCTTGATTATCATTTGATACATCCAAAACATCTGAGATAAGGGGAGAATTATTAACAACTCAATAAGCAGCAAGCCTATACTAATGTGTACACATGAGTCAGTCCAAAATGCAGAAATAGAGAGTTCACAAAATAGCAATGATGATTTCATATATGTAACACCCCGTATTTTAGTGTATTTTTACTGAAGGATTATTTTTGTTCATTCACAAATTTATTCTCTTGTTTTAAAATTGTTGGATTTTTAGTTGGTTTATTTTTATGATTTTTAATTTTGTGAAAATTATTTTGAAGTGCTTTCTTATTATTAATTATTGTTATGCATTTAAATTTCTCTTTATTCTAAATTAATTTACAGTTAGATTTAATTATTTTATTTTCATTTTATCATTACGTTTAAATTATTTTAATTGAGATGCTATTTCGAAATCCTTTCCATTGGATCATTTTTTGTGACCCAAGATGTGGGGATTAGACCTCATTTATTTCCCTCCATTTTCTCTTTCCTCTCTTTTTCTTTTCTTTTTCTTCTTTTTTTTTCTTCTCTTTCTGTTTCTCTCCCGCGCGCGACCTCCCTCTCTCTTCTCCCGTCTGTTTTTTCTTCTCCAACCAGCGCCGCCGTGCGCCGCTCGTGAGCTACACCGCACCTCCCTCTCACCTCCCTTTCGACCGGCGATCACCCCACTATAATTTCAGCTCCTCCATCGCCGCCGTTAGCCCCCACGCGCAACACCAAGCCGTGGCACCTTTTGTGCTCGCGCGCCGCCATCGCGCCACCACCGGCCACCATTTCTTCACCACTTCATCATCGACCTCCTAGCAACCCAATGGACCCAACCCCAGCTCCGATCCGTAACCGGTGAAGCCTATTTATCTTCATTTCTGATTTCGATATTTTTGGTCTTCAACCACCCTTTGCGCCGCCACCCATGGCCAACCACCACCACCACTAGCTTCACCGACCTCTCTAAGCCATACCCTATCAATTTTGGGTCTTGGTTTGTCTCCGTTCAAAAATGGGTATTTGAGACCCACGGCCACAATGCATTTTGCACTGTTCTGCAGCTGTGTTGCCACCTCTTGCAGCTCCGTGATCCTTCGAAAATTATTATATAGCACTGTAAGTATTTTTCCAAAGAACTATCGTGATTTAAATATATTTTTGCACTAACCCATATTGTTGTGATCTGGTTGGTTATGCCGGACTGAGTCTGAGGAGTACGGGGGTCGGATGGATTGTGGACGGAGTTGTTGTGTGTTTGGTTTGCATTGTGAGTTGTTGGTTGTTGGGTATGGTGTTGTTCATATACATGGCATATTGCATGCATGATCATGTTTGTAAAGAAAACTGGATTTTCGTGTAAATGCATTCATGTTCATGTGTTGATTGAAAACTGAGTTTTCATGTGTTAAAGGATTTTTGGGTGCATGTGTATCACGACCCCAAGCCGAGATGGGGTATTATCTCGGTGGAGCTCCTCTGGTTACTCGGGAACGGAATATACTGAGTGACGTCCCCTGGGTTGTGGCTGGGTGACAACGGGATCGGACGAGATGGTCTCGTGCCGACTCTGTGGCCCCTCTGCTGGCGGGGGCTAGAGGATGCTTGGCTACGAACGCACTGGGCGCGGAACTGGGCATCGCTCGTTGGGTAGTGGGTGCTTGGCCACGAACGCGCTAGGTGCGGAACTGAGCATCGCTACGAAGCCAGGACATGTGGATGATCCCTATGGGAGATCATGATGTATTGGTTAATGGATTAATAGGCTGTTTTCTGAAAAAATAGCGTGTGTGAAATAAAAGGATTTTATGTGATTCATTTTCTGGAAAAATGATGTTTTATTGACTTGGGTCATTTTCTGGGAAAGCGACGGATTATTGCTTTTAGGGCCAAAATTTGATTTTGGCATGTATTGGAAAATATCTATTTTCAGGGAAAATGATATTTTAGATTTGATGCATATTTCATCATATGCATGCATGTTGGTTGCATCAATATGTTTTTATCTCGTGGTTGTTTGGTTTATACTTACTTGTGGTACCATTTTATGATATCGCAGATTTTGATGCAGATGAGGATGACGAACCTTAAGCTTGACTCCGTTGGAGGAGTGATCTGGGATTGCTCCCGTTTATTGATATTCGCTTTATCAATTATTTATGTATTTGTTTAGTAATATATTTTGGGATGATTGTATAACTTTTTAAAAATGATTTATTTTGAATATTTGTTCTTAAAATTCTGGTACTTAGTAGACTTATGTATATTATCTGTTGCGTTGTTTATTGTACACTGTTGCATATGCACATACTTGACACTATCGTTGGGATGTGTGACCGTGTTGTCACCATCCTAGCGTCTCGATTCCCGTGTTTCCTTACATGGGGGTCGGGGGCGCCACAATACATATTTCTTAATCCATTTTAGAAATATTTACCAAAAAGACCTTAGGCACAAGTAGAATTGAACAACACCAGAAATAGAAATAAAGACCTTGTGGTAGGATTGTGCAATTTGCAGATAGCCAAATAGAACATAAATCACTTTATTGCCAAAACTGTTTGCACTCAAACAAAGGCCACTACCTTAACCTATGGCAGGGCCAAAGGCCACTACTATTACCCACGACTAGAGGTGCTATGAATGTGCATGGAGGGGCTAGTGGTTCTATGGTAAGTAGCGGTCACAGAAACATACGTTAGAGAGAGTGGGAGCTGGGGGTGGTTGTGTAGTGGGTCTGTGGAGAAGAGGGGGAAAGAGAAAAAAGAAAGAAAGAAAATTTAGGTTTTCTAAGGGGGCCTTAGGTTTCTCTGTGGGCTTGGGCCGGGTTATTCAACTATTTCAATCCAGTTTGAATTATTATTTGACTTCATTCCAATTTTGTCCCAATAAGAATAACTTTTGAGTTCTATCTATCTTTGGATGATGGATATTTTTCATCACTTTCAAAGAGATTCAAGTGAACTGATAGCAATTTATGATATATTCCTAACCGAAAAAAAAACACTTTATAATATACACGTATAAGCTAAATACTACTTTTTCCAGGACTGCTTATTGTAAAGATTGCTACTTATAAAAAGTAGAAAACTATCCTTGTTGGAGACTTGATGAAGATACTGTCATGTATTACTTACCTTACAGCCACCTATTACTTGGTGCGGTTAGGTCATACCTCAAACTGTAAGCAAAAGCTGTCCTTTGTTGTTTCCCCTCCATCTTTCCAAAACAGTTGAATAATTAAAATCTAAATATCATGTGTTTTGGTATTAGGTTGCAGATTATGACTGCTGTGCTATGAAACGTGTTTGGATAAGTGTCATTACATATTTGCATCTTTTCTCAATTCTTTCCCTCTGCTGGGACTAGTTGGAATTGAGCATTTAGGTGCCAATTGGCTCAATGTTCCCTCTTTGCCCCTTTTTTTTTAAGTACTTCATATACTTATTACTGCCCTTGCTAACCATAACAACTCAGGGTTATGTTAAAATTCAAGTATGTTACAAAAAGTTCACTTTTGTGTATTCCACCAAGTTACTAATTCGATTGTAGTTGTACATCCTTTCATATTTATCCATATACTTGATTTTTATTATTTAGTACCGTATTGTAGTTGGTGGATAATCATAATTGCCTTCTAAATTGAAAATTAAATAAATATAAGAAGAAGAAAAACTAGAGTATTGCAGGGAAGTTCTACGTTGAAATAAAGAATAAATTTTATTATTATATGCATTTGCTTGAATTATGCATTAGTTAATTGCAGTTTTTTTTTTCTTTTTTAATTTGGGTACTTACTTTTATTCATTGAAAAGCTATCGAGTTCAACTCATGTAAAATGTTTGATTCTTGCCAAACATTATTGTTGCACCTAATCAATTGTACTTGTAAAAGGTCCGGTACCCATGAGAAACTTCTTCTGTGTCTCAAGCTAGTCTCCAAAGTAATCATTTAAAATTGTAAAATGTGTTGTCAACAGTACTTTTTGGTGTTAGAACTTTATATCTTGCTGATGAAAAAGAATGTGCCAAATAATTTAATCATGTGGTACTTGGCTTTTCTAAATATGCTTTGAGGAGAAAGCCTCTAAAGACTATTGACTTTTTCTTTTTTGCTGGATCTCTTTCAGTCCAATCGCTTGAAGTTGTTGTTTGGTGTGAGATTAAACCATTGAAGGACATACTACTGATTTTGTAACTCATATTGTAATTTTGTATTTTGTAATATAATGTATAAATAACAAATAATATAATATATAGTAGATTGCATTGTGATGCATGTATAGATGAATATTGGATTTTTTTTTTCACATGCATTTAGTATTTTTAGAACACAAATACTAAATAAAATGTAATATGCGATTCAAACTTGACTATTTAGAAAAAAAAAAAAAAATTATGGTTTGAAACTTTTGATTTGAAATTATGCGTTTCAACATTTTTGGTTTTGAAATTTTTTAAATAAATATAGGCTTTTACATAAAAAAGAAATATGCTTTCAAACATGGACTTTTCTTCAAAATCTTTAATAAAATATAGGCTATTACTAAAAAAAAGAATTATGTTTTTAAATTTAATTAAATATGACATTTTATATTAAAAAAAAAAGTGGTACAATCGGATATCTGGATTTTTAAATTTTTAAAACCCTGATTCATCCAGGTACTGGATCATATCATAACTCATGATAATCCAGGTTGGAACCCGGCCCGAGTTTGAAACTCGGGTTCTGAACTGGATATACCCGAATACCCAGTTTGAAATCCGAACAAACAGTACTATGGGAGAGGGAGATATCAGTTTGTTGTTGGACAGGTGGTTAGTAATGTACGTGAAGGGGAGAGGTGGACGTGCAACCTGTGGCAAATTGCGGAGTTTCGACGAGAGGTGCTGTGACTTGGAACGAAATAGAGGTGGGCGGAGGGCGATGATGCGTGGGCGTTGGTCTATTGCTAGGAAACTTAAGTTGTTATGCGTGGAGCTAGTGCACAGTGTGGGATGCTTTCATGGTTTTATGAGCTTGGGATGTTGCTTGCTGTGAGGAGAGGTTTGGTAAGTTGCTTGTTGCGGTGCTGGCTTGAGGAAACGAGTTGCAAGTTGCAACCCTTGAGAGGTTTCGGAACATATATATATATATATATATATATATACACACACACACACACACATGACAGCCCTATGTTTTTGAGGTAGATGACAACGTCCTTGTGTATTTTTTTTTTTACTTGCGGCGTAAAGACGTGGAACCGGGTTTGGGCTTTCTGTAGATTTTGGGTCTTGGCCCTTGGGTCAACTTATAATTTTTGTTTTGGGCTTTCTATGGGCTTTAACAAATGGGTTTGGGCATTTAATGATCTAACTAAATTATTGAGTTTCTAACTAAATTATTGAGTTTCTCTAAATATTCGTAGACCAAATCCAATTATAAATCCTAATGAACTGGGTTTGAGTTCAAAATAAATCCAACTCGTTCAATAAATATTTAAAGGCTTTAAAAAAATTTATTGTCCTATAAACCATTCCTAAGAGCATTAGTATTGGATTCATCATTTTCATCTTTAAAATTTGATGAAAAGTATATATTTTCCATAAATCCAAAACATTCATATCTATAACTCTACATTGGATTAACTATTGGATTCATAAAAGTAATAATATAATATTATTTTTTAATAATAATATTTTTAATTTATTTTTTTCATATTTTATAATTACACTAACTATATATTAATTAATAATTTAATTTGATAATTAAATTATTGTTTCCTAACTTAAATATATTATGGCTCAAAATTGGGAAACAATAATCTAAGTAAATAAAATAATAGTTATAGAGTGTGAATAGTGAGTCTTCAAATTTGAAGATGAATTAGAATGCACTATAGTTTAAAGTTTCAGATTTTAGTATTTGATGAATCCAATGTAATAATTTTAAACATAAATTCATCAAATTTTAAATATTAAACTCATTTGATGAGTACAATACCAATGCTAGCTCTAAGAATTGACCAGTATCTCAAGCAAACTTGCATATCTAACTATGACATCATCTCCATGTCTATTTTAATCCCGAATTATTTCGTTGACGCTAATATTCCAAAAGTAGGAGTCCTCTACTGCTTTGTTTTTAAGGTTCGCATATCTACTAATCCTTTACACATACACAACAACAGGCTTCATGTCAACTATCATACACTATGTTTTCAATTCAAGCATAAAAATGAAACCTCATATTTGATTAACTCATTTATTAAAGTCTACCAAATCTAAAACCTCAGGTTTATAAAACTCATTCCATGAAGTCTGCAGAATTTAAAATCTCAAATGTCATGAAAATCATTTATCAACATCTGCAAAATCTAAAACCTTAGATTTCAAAACCTTAATTCAGAAAGTCTTCAGAATCTAAAACCTCATATTTTAAAAACTCAATGCTTAAAGTGTGTAGAAATTGAAACCTCAAATGTCATAAAAATTATTTCTTAAGATCTGTATAATCTAAAACCTCAGATTTGATCACACCCATATATTAAAGTCTGCAGAATCTAAAATCTTAGATTTCTTAAGAGTCATTCATTAAAGTCCTCATATTTGAAAAACCGAATCCTTAAAGTCTATACAATCTGGAACCTTAAATGTCATAAAAATCATTTCTTAAGGTTTGCATAATCTAAAACTTCAGATTTTATCAAACCCATATATTAAAGTCTACAGAATCTAAAACCTCAAATCTCAAAAACTCAATTCATAAAGTCTGCAAAATCTAAAATCTCATATTTCAAAAACTCAATTCATAAAGTCTGTAGAATCTGAAACCTCAAATGTCATAAAAATCATTTCTTCAAGTTTGCATAATGTAAAACCTTAGATTTCATCAAACCCACATGTTAAAGTTTGAAGAATCTAAAACTTGTCTTTGATACTATCTGTAACACCCTAATAGAAGATCCAAGCCACATGACCTATACTCCAAACAGACTAAATAATTATATAATTGAAATCACATTGAAATTTTATAAAGAGTAAGAACTTCTTAGTCTCAAACAATGTAAGATCTAATACACCACATACCATTATTCTTATTATATGAAGTATCACTACACTAGCATTAACTTTAACAATTTTCATTGCAATGTTGTCGCACAATAATAGGGTTATTGTTCAGGCTCATCTACCAGCTTGACTTTTTTAATTATTGCGAATTTGGTCTAAAAAAAAATGTTCAGAAGATTTGATTTAAACCTTTTCAAATTCTATCTTACTTTTTAATGACTGATTTTGAGAGAAAGATCTCATGTAATATAGCATGTACACAGTTATACACATGAGACATTACAAATATATAGTTTCCAAATTTGTTTTGATTAATTGATCACACTACAAAAAACTTGCTTCTACGGCGAAAAAAAGCCAATGCTAAAAGTCCTTATAAAATCTCCACAAAAACACGTGTGTGAGGATTTTTTAAAGTGGTCGCAAAAATTCAGTAATTATGGTTACAAACGGGGTATCATTATCATTTTCAGATAAAAACCATGCAAACAGTTGAGAAAGAAGATCTATTTGGATTTGATTTCATAATAGATCCATTAATTGTTCAATTAACTTGCAAAGAAATGGCACTAATTGATAGTTTATAAGTATAGCATTGATCCTAGACACAATCACTAATCTCATATTGATCTTATAATAGAGCAGCAGACATACACGAGCTCACACTCAAAACAAAGAATTATTTAGTAGAATGAAGACCTCATGCCTACGGCCACCTTCAATCCCAATCATTCTTGCAACCATTTTGTTCTCAATTTCATGTGCGAATTCAGAGCAAGTTAATCTAAACACATTTTTCCAATGCCTCTCAAATAATTCTTCACCATTCCACCAAGTCTCCCAGGCCATCCACACCCCCAACAATGCCTCTTTTCTCTCAGTTTTGAACTCCTACATAAAAAACCCCAGGTTTCTGACATCTGCGACCCCAAAACCCCTCGCTATTATAACTGCTAAACACATTTCTCACATCCAAGCAACTGTTATTTGTGCACAGCGTTATGGCTTGGAAATCAGGATTCGAAGCGGTGGCCATGACAGTGAGGGTCTTTCATATGTATCAAATAATCCATTTCTAGTCCTTGACATGTTCAACTTTCGAGCTCTACACATTGATATAGCATCCGAGACTGCATGGGTTCAGGCTGGCGCTACTCTTGGAGAGGTTTATTACAGAATTGCCGAGAAAAGTAAAGTCCATGCTTTCCCTGCTGGGGTCTGTCCGACCGTAGGCACGGGTGGACACTTTTCTGGAGGTGGATATGGAAACTTGATGCGAAAGTATGGCCTCTCTATAGATAATATAATCGATGCGCAAATAGTCACTGTCAATGGATCGATCCTTGATAGAAAATCCATGGGAGAGGATGTGTTTTGGGCCATTAGAGGTGGTGGTGGAGCAAGCTTTGGAGTCATTATTTCCTGGACGATAAAGTTGGTACGAGTTCCATCCATGGTGACAGTATTCCACGTTATAAGGACATTGGAACAAAATGCAACAGATGTTGTTTATCGTTGGCAAGAGGTTGCACATAATCTACCAAAAGACCTCTTCATAAGGTTATTTTTACAATCAGCGGATGGAAGTCAGGAAGGCAAGAAGACAATGCAAGTTCATTTCATTGGACAGTTTCTGGGAAAATCTAAAAGCCTTCTCCCATTGATGAATGTGAGCTTTCCCGAACTAAGATTGCAGCAAGATGACTGCAATGAAATGACATGGATTGAGTCAACTCTTTTCTGGGCACTTTTCCCCATCGGAACTCCCACAGATTCTTTACTAGTCAGGCCATCCAAGGTAAATGCCTCATCCTTCATAAGCAAGTCTGATTATGTGAAAAAACCAATTCCAAAGACTGGTTTAGAATCCATATGGAAGATGTTAATTAAAATCGGGCGAAATGGATGGATGCAATGGAATCCTTATGGAGGAAGAATGAGTGAGATTTCGGAATCAGAGACTCCATTCCCGCACAGGGCTGGAAACATATTTAAGTTAGAGTATTACGTGGAATGGGTGGAAGAAGGTATAGAGGCTACGAACCATTACCGTAATTTGGCAAGAACCATATACAAGGTGATGAGACCGTACGTATCAAAGTCCCCAAGGGAGGCTTTTCTCAACTATAGAGATCTTGATATCGGTATTGCCAGTTCAAATCATAATCGTACAATCCTTATTAAGAGTGCACGAGTATATGGGTGTAAGTATTTCAAGGGCAATCTGGATAGGTTGATGCGTGCGAAGACGAGCATTGATCCCTCCAATTTCTTCAAAAATGAACAAAGCGTTCCTCCAGCCGGTCATTAAGGCTTTAAGCAGTTTCCAGTCGATGGAGTACTCTTTCATGAACTTGTTAAAACAAATGAAAGAATTTTACCGAATGATAATGTTTTATGGCTGACTTAATTTTAGATTTACAAGCAAAAAATAATATTTCTCTTCACATGATTAATGTTCTTCTCTCACTACTTGCACAAAATAATTTATGCGGATAGATCGTGAACTTAATGGAGAAGGATTAATCCCTTCAAGTAGGGAAATAATGTTAAATTATACATCTAAGTGGTTTGCTCTAAAGTTATAAAATTGGTCCGTGCGATACTAAATTAAGCCAATTATTCAAGTAGCGTGATAAACAAATTGAAAACTATTTTTCTTGTGGTGTAAGTTTGAGATACTACATTAAGCCAATTCAATTATAAACCTTTCATTTTATGACTATTTCCTTTAATTACTGATTTTCTTGCCACTTGGGGCAAACTGGGTGTTCGAGTTTTAGATGTAGATAGATTTGTAATATTAATCAATGGAGTAGTTATGTGTGCAGATAGTAATAGTCCCGTATTTGTTTTTATTGACATTTTATATTGTAGTTTTACTCGCAGTACCCTAACTACGTAAGTGAAATCATGAGATAGCTATTCCCCCAACCAAACACTATGTGGCCAACTAAAAGAGGATTTCAACCCTAATAAAACCCCAAACTATTGGAATCCATTTGAAATCTCAAAATCCATGGAGAAAACCAAAACCCTAAATTGACCGGTTTTGCTTTAGTGATTAATCACTTGATTAAATTACTTTCAAATACTATTAACCACTCAAACACATGCTATTACATCTTTATTCACTCCTTTATACCTAGATATTTTCATTGGATTAAGAAAATTAGAGTTGGACATGATCAAACTAAAAATCTAAACCAAACCCCAAATATATCCCAAGTTCAGGAGCCCATTTAGTTAGGCCAATTTTGCCCATTAAAAACCACCTCCCCCCCCCCCCCCCCCCCCCCCCCCTTTTTCAAGGTAGCATGTCTGCCCAAATAGTGCTTGGATGATCGGCCAAAAAGAAACCCAAAACCACCCCACACTTTTCTCAGCGTAGCAGCCCCATACCATGGGTTGAGTAGCTGATGATTTCACCCACTGTTTTGGCTACAAAACCCCCATCAAGAGGTCACTCAAGCACCTCATGCCAGCCCTTTCTCCCTATAAAGCACACCACTTGCATTTTCCTCACACTTTGATTATTTTACATTCACTTATTTGGAGAGAACTCAGATGAGAGCATAAGATAGTTTTCCTGGAAATTTTTGCATTGCCTTTTCCAGCCCTCTGTAAGTCGATTCTCCTGAAACTTTATGCCTATATTTTGTTACTATTTAATTTTAGTTTCAAATTATATATTTTGGATAAAATTTCATGGATTTGTAATTGGTAAAAATTTAGTTTGAACATGCAAAGTTCAAGCCGGGAGACAGTTTAGATGATAGTGTGAAATCTTGATGTTTTGATGAAGGCTTTTTTTAAAAAAAAAAAATCGGGGTCTTGATATGATGATATTCTAACATATTTTAATACATGTTATGAGTTTATCCAAAACATGTTAGCATTTTTATTAAAGAGTTATACACATTTTCTTTAAAGTTGAAACTGGAATACATAAAACAATTGATGTTTTGAGGTTGTGATATTTGTTGGTTTTAGGAACCTAGCCCAATGGTTTTGAAATTCATATATGTTGTTCTTAAGGCCTTAATATATGTGTTAAGAGTTTTATTTTGAAGATATCTGGTTTAAATCTTTGTTAGAAACATGTTTTCCATGCAATGGTTTGATTAGAACTCAAGCTTGAAGCTTTCGGGTTGATGGTTGTATTTTGATGAGATTCTTGCCATGTGATGGTAAGTTTATGCTAGAAACAAGCCAGAACTTGAATTTGAAGTCTATATTTGTATTTCTTCAATTTTTATTGCCTGAAAATCAAGGATCTAGTATTTTGTTTCAAGATCAAAAGCATGTCATACTCGGTTTTAATGCTTTAGTGCAAACGATTGTTCTATGAAATGTTTTTTGATTGTTTGGTTATTGATCAAGCATGTTATTACTTATATTGGGATGTTGAACATGTTTGGAGAGTTATTTATAGACTTTTGGAGTCCTTGGAGTTGTTTGGAAGGTATTAGACCTATAACACCAAGAGATAGTTCTATTTGACTTGGAACTTGATGTTTTTGGCATTTGTGTTGCTATAATGAGTTTAGATTTTTATGGTATGTATATGTTGATGTCTCAGCATATTTTAGAACCTAGGATGTAATTTTTGAGTGTTACAAAAATTGGGTTAAGAAGGCCAGGAAGTTAGATTTTTGAGTGTTATAATTCAGACCTTCTTCAAACTTCTTGGCCTTCTTCTCTTTATCTGTAATTAGATATGAGGCAAAGCGTGATAATTTCACAACATTTTGCAGTATATTGGTGTATAGTCATGGTCTCCTGTATAAAGTTGGTGAATTCTCGAACTTTGGCTTCCTTGTTTGCTTTAAGGAAAAAACGATCAAAGAAATTCTACTTAAAGTGAGGCCGATACTTCTGTCCCTTTAGCTTCCCTGATGGTCCTCTCATAATTCTTCCACCTCTTTGCTTCTCTAGTCCATTTAAAGGTTGTGAATCATACTTTCTGCTAACCGGTGCACTTTGGGACACTAAAAATCTCTTTCATATCTTGAATCCAATCTTTCGTTGTGTTTGAATCACTTCTTCCATCAAAAGTGGGAGGATGAGTGCGATTAAATTGCTCAAAAGTGTAGCCTCCTTCATTATTGTTGCATTGATGACTTGTAGGATTCTGTGTGAGATCATTTATTAATTGATGCGCTGCTGCTCGGAGTACTTAGGAAGTACGCGTATTTGCTTCCCTTTTGTTATTGGTTGCATTTAGATCTAACATATTTCGTTCCCGACGACAACGTGGCATCTTGGAAATTTAAAAAAAAAAAACTGTACTAACTGTTTAAAAAATATAGAGTTCAAAAATACATAGTGGTCCCCGTAAAGCAAACATATAGTCTAAGCTTTAATGCATATGAATTCAGCTCATAATTATGTATAAATCCTATACATCAAAAATCATTTTTTAAAGTCTGCAAATCTTAAAACCTTATATAATATAGTTTGCAAAAGAAAACCTCAAACCTTAAATATCCACATTATTGTCTCTTAGTCCCCCAATTCCTACACCTTGACTCTGAAGTTACTCCTTAAACCTACAGATATCCAAAACTTCATAAGTTATAGTTTGCAGAATCTTAAACTATAGCTCTGATACCAATTGTAACGCTCCATACTCTGAAGTCCAGAGAGTTAATTCTTGTAACCTAACATCATCTTCCATAATAGATTTATACACTCTAGTATTCCATCATAATACAAAATCCATTTATTCAAATCAGGAAATATTTGTTCCCTCATCAAGGCACTGATTAACTACCTCAAAAGAATAAATTTGAATTCCGCGCAATCTCGAAATTTCCATGACTTATAGTACCAAAAAATAATATAAAATCATAAATCAACTAAAGAGACTCCAAAATAAATACTTATACCCTCAGGTACTTATTCTTCTACGAACTTTACAACTTCCCCGACATAGCCTACTCTTACTAGCTAGCAGAACCATCATAATCATCTGAAAAATATTGTAGATATAAGAGGTGAGTTATAAACAACTCAGTAAGCATAAAACATATACTAGTATGAAAATATGAGCATTTTTCAAAATTTTGAATGCAAAACCGAATATTTACTTTTTGAACACAATCAGAAACATTTACTTTCATAATGCAAAACAAGAACATTTACTTTTAGAATGCAAAATCAAATCGTTTTACCAAAACTTTCAGAGCAAAACTTTCAGAAAAACTGTCTTATTCAAAATCCTTTGACATATCAAAATCTAAAACTTCATCTTCATCTTGATCTTATCGGAGTATCACATCGGGACATATATCATGTTTAACACCTGTGGTAAGGTTATAAATCATCATTATACATGTGGTTTGTAACACCTCATATTTTAGTGTATTTTTATTTGAGAGATTATTTGTATTAATTCAAAAAAAAAATTATTCTCTTGTTTTAAAATTGTCGGATTTTTAGTTGATTTATTTTTATGATTTTTAATTTGTGAAAATTAATTTGATATGTTTCATTAATATTAATTATTGTTATGCATTTAAATTGTTCTTCATTTTAAATTAATTTATTGTTGGATTTAATTATTTTATTTTCATTTTAAGCACTACGTTCAAATTATTTTAATTGACTTGCTGTTTTGAAATCTTTTTCGTTGGATCATTTTTGTGACTCAAGATGTGAGGATTGGACCTCATTTCTTTCCATCCATTTTTCCTTTTCCTCTTTTCTTTTTCTCTTTCCTTTTTCTCTTCTTTCTTTTTCTCCTTTTCTTTTTCCTCCCCTGCTTCTCTTCCTGAGCGCAACATTCTCCTTCTCTGCCCCGTCTGTTTTTCTCCTCCACCCACAACGCCGTTGTGCACCGCCCTTTCCCATCACCGCGCCTCCCATTTCCTTCCTCTCTGGCTGGCAACCTCACCCTCCGATTTCCAGCCCTTCTCATGCCGTTGTGAACCCCCACGCACGGCATCAAGCTGCGACACCTCTTGTGCTCGAGCGCCGCTGTCGCGCCACCTCTGGCCACCATCTCTTCACCACATCATCATTGACCTCCTAGCAACCTAAATCACCAGTCCCCAGCTCCGATCTGCCACTGGAGAAGCTCCACCAACTTTATTTCTGTTTTGAGCATTTTGGCCTTCAACCACCCTCTACGCCGCCACCCATGGCCAACCACCACCACCATTAGTTTCACCGACATCCCTAAGTCCTTTCCTATCAATCTCAGGTCTTGGTTTGTCCTCGTTCAAAAATGGGTATTTGAGACCCATGGCCACAGTGCATTTTGCACTGTTACTTTGCTGTGTTACCACTTCTAGGAAATTCGTGATCATTTGAAAATTATAATGTAGTGCTGTAAGTATTTTCTCAAATAACTTTTGTAATTTAAATGTATTTTTGCACTAACTTATTTTACTGTGAACTGGTTGGTTATGCCGAACTGAGTCCGATGAGTAAGGGGTCGGATGGATTGGAGGATGGAGTTGTTTATGTGATTGGTTTGTGTTGTGATTTGTTAGTTGTTGGATAATGCGTCGTTTCATGTACATTGCATATTTGCACGCATGATCATGTTTGTAACTGAAAACTGAGTTTTCATATGATTGTATACATGTTCATGTGTTTATTTGAAAACTGGGTTTTCATGTGAGAAATGATTTTGTGTATGTTTGAAATGATTGGATTGACTGGTTTGAGAAAAAGGAAAAAGAGATTGTAGGGATGGTGGTAGAGTCCCGCCTGTGATTCCCGCCTACGGTGCACGCTGTAGGGATGGTGGTAAGCAGGGATGGTAGTATAGTCCCACCTGCGATTCCCGCCTACAGTGTCCGATAAATGGTTGGATTTTGTGTGAATCATTTTCTGGAAAAATGATGGATTACATTTTTGGGCCAAAATGAGATTTTGGCGTGTGTTGGAAAATAATCATTTTTGGGGAAATGATATTTGGGAAATTATAATATTGATGTGTTATTGAAAGAACTAGTCATACTAATACTAGCTTATAGGAGTAAAAGTAGGTGGGCGAGTTACCAAGAAGGTTTTAATAATGTTTTGGTGAAGTCAATGGTGGTTCATAGTGAGTTTAGTTACCGCTAAATTAGATGTTGTTCAGAATGTAGGTGATGAGCTTTTGGGTTTAGGTTGTCAGGTAGAAGTTTATAGGCACTCTTATTGGTTGGCCGAGTTGGAATCGAGCCTTTTAGGGTATGTTCCTTATCTTAGATGAGATGGGCATATTTTGGAGTGATGTTACTTGTTTGCAATTTGGAATGTTGAGATTGATTGATATTGGTTTTCTGTCTATGATAATGGATGTATTTGTGGAATATTGATTTTGATTAAGGCAGTAGAGTTATTTGAGGAATATGAGTGATAACTCATGGTTTTGGGAAAGAGAGTATTTTTTTACCAAAGTGTGGTAAGAGTTTTCTGGTTAGTAGGTATGGAGTCACCTTGTATTCGATGGGTTTTTTTTTTTTTTTTTATAAGGACAAATTTTATGCATGTGTGGAATTATTAGAGTGTGCAGCAGAAATGCAATATTTTGGTTGTAGTTAGGAGATCGGATTTTGTGCTGATTTTGAGGAATTAGTGGTGACTTGAATTTTTGAGATGATACTT